>NC_053495.1:137597799-138197799 GCF_905171775.1 Rana temporaria
AAAGTCGTTCAAGAAGCCCACGAGGCAAAACCTCACTGTCCCAACAAAGTTCGGATAATTGCAAGCTCCTAGGTGAAAACCCTCAGTGCTGACACCAGATCAAAAGGGAGGGCCACAGACTGACAGAAGCCCTCCCCCATCACGGAGCACAGAAAATTCTGTGACATATGCAAAACGGGACATGCATGTATGCGTCCCTGCGGGACTTGCAAGTCCCACACTGCTCAGGCAGACCGACAAGCCGGGTGAGGAATAAACGAGAAAAGAACTCTGTTCTGTGGATAGGCGTAAACCCTATCTAGGGCGACCACCTCGCAGATCCACCAGTCAGAGAGCAGGGAAATTCACTGAATTGTGAACCTGTAAGCCGCCCCCCACTTAGAGCAGGGAGGGAAGACGGACTGCATAGGCGGGATTTGGGTGCCCGCGTTTACGCACCCAGGGACAAATTAGTCCCCCAGCTGAGCCCTTGTCGGTCCCCGTAATAATACATACAAAGTGTGTATGTATATTATGGAAGTGTATGCACACATGTCCTTGGAGGGTGGGAGGAAACCGGAGTACCCGGAGGAAACCCACGCAGACACAGAGCGACAATGTAAGCTCCAGCTAGATTGGTGTCTGTGTCCAGAATTCGGACCAATGACTCTTGCCGACAAGTAATGTAATTAATCACTACACCCCCGCGTACCATCTCTTTAACAGAAGCCCTGGATAACAAGGGCGCAGCATTCAAAGAAGCATCACAGACCTATATGAGGCCCTGGACCAACAGGTCCGCTAGCCTAATATCTTTGGTAGAGAGACGGTGCTCCTCCACTGTCTGGTGCGAAATGCTCACTCAGAAATCGACTGAGACCCCAGATTAGTAGCCACAATAGGCCGCTAGACGGACCCCAGCATGGTAAACATGGCAAGGGCCAGTACTTCAGATCTTCTAACAGCCAGATCCATACAAGTGGGGACTCCCGTAATAGGGAGAGTGGTCAGCTATACATGACACCCGGAGGATCCCCTGAAAGGGCTCTCCTCAAAAGGGCACTGAACCGCCAGGCGGTGAGGGACTACCTCAGCGGCTTTTCTCATTCTGCATCTTAGAAATTATCAAAGTAGGGCACAGAAGGAGAGAACCTACACAGAGCGGTCCGATTTGTGTAATCCAAAAAAGACCGAGCCCTCGGTGGAAACACAGCTGCACTAAACAGCTTCAGAGAGTCCCTTACAGCAGTGAGAAGCGCACCCATAAATGCCTTATCCTGCACTGACCCAGGCACCTGGTTCTGTGGCTCCATAGCAGGAAAAAAACAAAAGTACCCTCCTGAGGGTGGGACTTTAAAGGTGACACACAAAAAAAGTGTCATATAGACCATAGAAAAAACAAAACAAAAAACGCATATGGTCATATATCCTTATATACAGTAATACGGAGCATTCCCCAGGGGATAACGGAGGGAGGGGGCACTCTTAACCCCCGCCCGTCCACATTCCGCCCCCAGCCTGGCCCAAAAGTGTCCAGGGCTAACAAGTCTCTGTGGAGATCCCAGGTGCTAACACCTGCTGCTGAGCATGTTGGGGGAAGGACCAGATACTGACTCAAAATATAAAAGACATTTACATAGTGTGTATGTAATGGACCTGTCTTTACATAATAACTGACGCTCCCAGGGCCCTATACAGGGCATCTTACCCACTTGCTGCGCTGACCCGGGGTATTTAAAACTTATACCAATATAAGTCTGTTACTCTCATAGCCAGGGGACTCACCTTAGGAGGAGACTGCCCAGCGCTGCCGACCGCTCTCAGCACACAGCGTGTGGAGAGGAAAGAAACCATGAAGGAACTGCGGCATCTGCAGGGACCTGTGTGAGACGCCGGGACCTGTGTGCGCCGTAGATACAGCACTAGGGGGTCAGAACTGCACCAAGATGGGCGCCCGCTGCACATGGCGCGGCTACGAGAAAATGACCGCCAATGGGAGTTTTCAATGTAATTGAAAAACTCCCAAAAAAGGAGAAGAGCACCCCCGAACCCCAGGATTCCTGACAGACCTACAACTGCAATGGAGGTAGCCATCGGCCCGGTCCACTGTTAGTGAGGCAACATCACAGCCCAGTCGTATGTGGACCTCGGAGCAAAGCTCACGGCCACCTCAGGAGTCATGAGGTATGGCGTGGCAGACCAAGCCTCTTTGCATAGGTGTGTCCACGCTTGCTGGTCGGACTGAGTAGACTACAAGGATCTATAATATCCAGCCTGTCACTCAGCCGACAGTTGAAAGAAGATTCAAGAAAAAGTGAAAATAAAATAAAATTACATTTCTCCTCATGGCGCTGGGCCCAAAGGGAGCCATACGTCCTTCTCCTTTGCTAGGCAGAACGAAACTGAGGCTGCATGCTGCAGTGAGGAGGGTTATGTCTGGAGGGACCGCCCCCTGGGCGGGGCTGTTCAACTCTGTTAATGTAACATGTATTTAACAATTTAACATGTTTCTGCCCAGTCCTCTCCTGTAAACAGGGAACATCACCCACTTGTCAAGACTTAAGGAGCTATGTCCGTCCATGGACGATAAGAGAAATAAGTATTTGGTCACCTACAAACAAGCAAGAATTCTGGCTCTCACAGACCTGTATCTTCTTCTTTAAAAGGCTCCTCCGTCCTCCACTCATTACCTGTATTAATATCACCTGTTTGAACTTGTTATCAGTATAAAAGACACCTGTCCATAACCACAAACAGTCACACTCCAAACTCCACTGTGGTGAAGACCAAAGAGAAACAAAAATTGTAGACCTGCACCAGACTGGGAAGACTGAATCTGAAATAGGCAAGCAGCTTGGTGTGAAGATATCAACTGTGGGAGCAATAATTAGAAAATGGAAAACATACAAGACCACTGATAATCTCTCGATCTGGGGCTCCACACAAGATTTCACCCCGTGGGGTCAAAATGATCACAAGAATGGTGAGCAAAAATCACAGAACCACACTGGGGGGACCTAGTGAATGACCTTTAAAATGTAATCACAGCAAAACAGGGCGCTCATAAAAAAAAAACCCTTTGAAGTGGAATGTCACCACAGCACTCATGAAATTTTCAAAGGCAAAATCATAACCGGAACATATATTACCTGATCATCCACTCCTCCTTGGATTTCTTTATGGTCACAAAAATAGAGCAGTGATGTTTCTTTGCTCTACAAGGGCTCCTTCATCAGGCACAATAATACAGTTGTCCTTTAAAAGTATGTTGTTAAGTACACATTAGAACTGCACGATTATGTTTGGGGGGTCCCAGGTAATATCTACATATCAAAAGGAACATTTAGAAAAAGAGGACGACGAGGAAGAGGGAGAGAGAAAAAGAATAGACTAAGTGAAGGTATCTATAACCTGGCAGGGGTTGAATTCTCGGAATTGGCTGTTTTACAGCAAGGTCTAAAGTTCGCCCCAAACAAGGATATTGATAAATTCGAGGTTATCGATGTAGAGAAACATATTAGGAAATTAAATATCAAAAAACATTTTGCAGGGAATATTGACCCAAACAGATCTCAAAGCCCAGAAAAGTTTGTACATAGCGGTTTGAGGAATCAATCCGTATTTAATCCCTACAAGGGTTCTAATCATCATATTGAAGTCTTTCGTTCCTTGGTTCAGGACGATATACGAGATATGGAAGTTGTCTCTCATGCCTCGAGTGTACAGTTTAAGGAAGCAATCAAAACTATAGAAAGTAATAAAAACATAGTAGTAAGGCCTGCCGATAAAGGCGGGGGCCTTGTCATATTAAAAAGGGAGTATTATTATCAAGAAATGCAACAATTAGAAGACCTCAATACTCAACCTATGAGTAGTGACCCTACCCACAAACTCAAAGATCTTTTAAAAAAGTGGATGGATGAGGGACTTGACAGAGGGATCCTTAATCCCAAAGAGGCGGAATACCTTGTCCTTCATGCACCCAAGATTCCGGTCCTATACACTTTACCCAAGATTCATAAAAATAAAGAGAACCCTTCAGGAAGCCCTATAATTAGCGGGATAGGGTCCCTTTTCTCGCGGTTGGGTGAATATCTTGACAGTTTTTTTTAAGCCACTGGTTTCTCAGAGTCCATCCTATTTGAAGGATAGTAACCTGTTATTAGACCTGTTATTAGCTCTTCAATATCTTGAAGCCACGGAACGTATGATTATGGTTACAGTGGATATTGAATCGCTTTACACTAACATAAGACACAGTGATGCCTTGACTGCCCTTCGGTGGGCGCTTAAGCGACATTCTAAATTAAAAAAGGTCCAGATAAACTTTTTGATTAGAGGGCTAGAATTGGCCATGAAAAATTATTTTTGGGCAAATAATCAGTTTTTCAACCAAGTCGGTGGCGTGGCCAAGGGCGCCCACCCAGTGTGGCAAATATTGTTTTAAATAAATGGGAGCATGAAACAATTTTTTTGGACCAACATGAATCACTTAGATTCTAAAAAGGGCTATATTGATGACATCGTTCTGTTTTGGGAGGGGCCAGAGGAATGTTTGCACACTTTTATAGCGCAAATGAATGCCAACAATTATGGTCTAACTTTTGTGGCAGAAACCAGTATGTCTTCCGTTAATCTTTTTTTTCTTATGGTGAGATAAGTTAAGTTTCAAACTCTTACTTTTTTCAAACCTACGGACCGGAATGGGTTTGTACCCACACATAGCTGCCACCATCCTTCTTGGATAGGGGCAGTTCCTAAGGGGCAGTTCATGCGACTCAAACGCAACTGCGACACCAGGGAAGATTTTGAGGCACAGGCTGAACTCCTGACTACTAGGTTTCTAGAAAAGGGTTATCCAGCTGATGCACTCCAAAGAGCACATGATCAAGTTGCTGTCCTAGATAGACAATCTTTGTTGGTCCCCAAACCTAAAAAAAGAGTTCAAAAATGAGGTAGCCTTCATCTCTGGGTTCCACAGGCAGTATCGGCAGGTCGAAGCAGTGTTCAAGCGGCACTGGCATATTCTTATGAAGGATAAGGATTTAATGACATCCATTTCCAACGTGCCCAAATTTATTTACAAAAGAGCACCAGGCCTCAGAAATAAGATTGCTCCCAATGTCCCAGATCCGCCCAGAAAATTGGTTACCTTTCTTGATGGATCGGGGTTCCATTATTGCACGAGGTGCAAAGCATGTAAAACAACGCGCAAGTCTGGAGCTAGTAAAAAGTTGACCCAGTTTAAATCCAATGTAACAGGGGAATTTTTTAAGATCAAGCCTCTCATTACATGTGGATCAGACCATGTCACTTATGTTCTTGAGTGTCCGTGCTCTCTGCAGTACGTGGGGAGAACTACACGACAGTTGAAGACTCGAATAAATGAACATCTGGCTAATATAAAAAAAAGAGTTTCCCCAGCCATAGCGTCTCGAGGCATTTTGCCAGCCATCATGGTAGTGATCCTGGCCTTTGTACTTTCTATGGTATTGATAAAATCACCAGAAATTGGCGAGGGACACACATGATACGTAGTGTCTCTCAAAACGAAATGGGTCCATAGATTGCGTACGATGCAGCCATCAGGTCTTAACATCGAGCTGGATCTTAATTGTTTTCTGGCCAATGACTGATTTTCCATTTTTTTCGTTTAATTCCAGGTCTATTAATCTTCATTTTTTGCCTTATCTGTAGTTGGGTAATTTAGTGGTCTATTCAATTTAATCTATCTCCTCCAGCCCTGAGGTAGTAACTGGGTTATCTGGATGGGGTCCCATGGCCGGTTTACCTCCCCCTTTTTTATCTATCATGGTCTTTGACCTTTATGTATACACCCAGAAGGAATTGGGTAGGTGGGTTTTGGTACATCTATTATATGGCGAGTCGGAGGATTTGCTAATAATTTTAATAGTTATTAAAAAAATAAATTTTTACACCCAGAGTGAACTGGGTAGGCTGGTTTTGGTACATTTATTATTCGGTGAGTCGGGAGGATTTGCTGATAATTTTATCAATACTAGAATTTTTTGCTAATTTTGTTTTCTAATGATCGATCTTTAGTCATCACCCAGGTAGATCCAACTTCTCATTGGCATTGGGGTAATGAGTTTTTTTGATCACCTCTCCTGGGTCATAGTCAGCAACAGGTCTTTGTTTGGGAGTGGGGCATAGCTTGAGCTGTGCTTTTCCCAGATTGGACTTATGTTTTTTGCTGCAGTAATGGTTTGCTTATGCACGTCCAGAGGGAAGTTGGGGAGGCTGTCTTTATAACATCCTTTCCGTTCCAGCTGAACGTCATGCTATTATTATATTATTACTAGTTTCAGTTACTTAGGTTGTTATGATCTAATCTAGCCCCCTATGTAACTAGGTTGGGTGCCCCCAATGTTTGTCTCGATTGGACTGTTGCTCTCCTTGGATGGCTGCAGTGCACGTCCGGAGGGATGCGAGAGTTGCCGTTTTGTGTTTTTCTATTTATTTCCCTCAGGGAGCCTTTTAAAGAACGATTTTTTTAGTTTTTAATCGTGTTATGTGGAATGTCAATATTGATCCATGTACTCTATCTGGTTGTGTACAATGCATTAATTTGAGTGTTGCCCAAACGGCACTGGGGCTGTGTATTTAGGTTTTTCCCAGATTGGACCAATGAGTAGCCATCTTTGACTACAAATACCAAGATGCATCTGTGACCAGGCACGCCCCCCTGAAGACGTTCATCCAAACGAAACATACGTCAGAGGCGGTCCTGGTCAAGTGACGCCCCCCGCTCTGTTGAGCTGACAGCAAGGATCTCGTGGTGGAGCTACGGCGGTGGTATCCGATCCCCTGAACAGATTTTTGAACCGCAGATTGGCGGTGACAAGTCTGCAGTCCCAGTGCCGGGTAGGCACCTTTTAAAGTAAGAGGCCATTTGGCTTTCCGTATTTTTTATTGTTTTACATTATTAAAACGTTATGACGCTATTGGCCTCTCCCGGTTCTTTCTTTGCATATCCTCCCCATTTGGAACGCCTGGAAACGAGATTCATTTGTCCATATCTACATGTGTGCAGGCACAATCCTGCATCAGCTTGTGTGACCATCTTTTTAATTAAAGTGGTCAACAGGCTCTGGTAAGAGCATTTAATATACAAAGCACCTTGGGTGGAAACAAGCTAATTGAAAAGTATGGTGGTGGCATTTTCTACTTTTCTCCATTAGGAAGATCACAACAAATTGAGAAGATTCGTTTGGCTTTCTATGCATGATATTGGGACTATATTTTTTTCATATATATTTTTCTGTTTTTAACACAGTGAACTCTAGTGTTTTTGTTTACTCACACTGCAGAGCAATCTGCGCAATTTATGCACATATTTGTGGGACTTTGATTTATATATCTTCCCTACAACTCAGCAAATATCGTTCACGTATGCCTTAGAGCTGTTTGGAAACTATTGTATTTACTGCATTTTTATTTATGTTGCACTTTGTTGTGTGGTAATCCACTTATCACATTCACTATTGTGTGGTTAAGCGCCCTCTAATTTCCACTAATATCTACAGTGTTTTGGCATCTTTTTCAAAGCCCTATGTCCCGCAGCTTTGTCCTGCTCTGTTCTTCTGTTATGAGCATAACTTTTGACAAGCTCTCTGAGACGGGAGATAGAAGTGTGTCGGGGAGGTTGCTATAAATATATTGGCAGACTTCTAAACTATTCACAGGCACTCTGTATGTGTGGGGAGGGGATGTGTGCCTTTCCTTCAATCTGCGATCTCAGTGTCTAGCAATAGTCCACTCCTACAGATGAATAAAGGAAGTGAAAAATCTAACAGGGCTTGCACTTTCTAAACCGTATATGTGAGGGATTACATCTTTAAGTGGTTAAACTGCCCTCATTTGCAGACCGAAGGTAATCCCTTTGATCCAAAAGAACCAAATGATACAAGGTTTCCTTTTATCTCTCAGCGCTGAGCAATGTTGTGATAAACTTTGCCCGAGTTCTGTCAAAAGAGACAACTACACATGCTGGCTTTTTTTTTTATTTTAAAGCAGTCAGCAAAAAACGGCTCTGCACTTATTACATGAATCGTGAAAATGCAAGATTAGGTTCATATGGGGGGGGGGGGGGGTTAAATCGAGATTCAATTGAATTTTATGATCGTGCAGCTCTAGTACAAATTATCATTTTTTTCTTCTACAAAAACACAAAACCTTTATAAAACATGAACATTTTATTGCTTGAAGAATACAGCATGTGGGAGAAAAAATAAAATAAAAAAAAAAAAATATACAGAACTTAAAAATACAAAAAAAAATAAAAAAAATTACACAAGGATCCAACCATCACATAACAATCGAGGCAGTGACATTCTTAAAACACTGCACACTGAAAATCAGGTTGTGAAATATTTTTTACACTTGAAGGAAAGAGGCCGTTTGTGTATCAGGGGCATCAACACTGCATGGTGAAACTCATCAGGCTCTGCTAGACAGGAGTATCTTTGGTTATTAACCCATATCACACGTCATTAGAAAATAAATGTATGCCCCAAATTTTGTTAGAGCTCCCAAGTAGCATGCAACAAAAATAGAAGTTTCAATGTATGGACTAAAAAAACTCATCTTCCTTACAATTCATTATATCTTGCGGTCTTAAAATAAAAAAAAAGTTGGATCAAATGCGACAGTCTGAAATGAGAGTATAACAACTCTGCAGAGGTTAGTCCCGCTTGTGTTAGACTCTGGGCTCACCAATATTCTGGTGAATTATAGATATATTCATAGTAGTATCTTTTTTTTTTTTTTAATATACACTAATAGCATTGTCATCAATAACAATTTGCCTCCATTTCCTACTATGCCGAGTTCATGAGTTAAAGTAAAACAGTTTAGATCCTGACAGGTTAATAAACTGGCAGCAAAAGTTAAAAGCACAGATGCCTACATACAAAATTTCCCTTGTAGAGTGACCCAGTAAGCTCATAATCCCATCACTCACCAAGTAGATACCTTATTTCCCCAAAAATAAGACCTAGTTTAAAATGCTTGTAAAATCCTATAATCCACTATATTACAGTACAATATAATGTGTGTTTCTGTAATATAATTGCGGGAAAAAGAAAACTCTGGCGGGTCACAGCAGCACAGAACAGCGCTATAACGAAGGTATTTGGCCCAATTATATTACAGAAACACAAACATTGTACATTAGATACTACCGTAATAGAGTGGACTATAGGATTTTAAAAGCATTTTAACTCAGTTCACATTGGGGATTCCCTACAGGCAGGGAGAGAAAAGACCGCACATTACATGGTAAGACCTACCCCGAAAATAAGCCCTACCGTATGTTTTTTTTGCCAAAATTAATATAAGACCCGGTCTTATTTTCGGGGAAACCCGGTAACAACTTTATAGAGACTTGAAAATTCCTTCTCAGAAATGCAAACCTTTGTAATTGGCTAGAAGGACCACTTGCTGAATTAAAAGCGATTGTAAACCTTCAGTGTTTTTTTAAAAATAAAACATACTTACATCCACTGTGCAGTTAGTTTTGCAGTGTGGGCCTGATCATCTTCTTCTGGGGTCCCAGGGGGGGGGGGGGGGTTACTCTGTGGGCATGCTCCCGAGTCCAGCATTTGCGTCCATAGACACAGAATGTCGGACTCGGCCCTGCGTCGTTGGATTCAATTGACAGCGCTGCTATCAATTTATCCAATCAAGAGCCGAGAACCCAGGGCAGAGAGGAAGAGCGCGTCTCCCCTGAGGAAACGAAGGGCTCAGGTGAGTAATTCGGGGGGCTGGTCAGTGCAAGAAGTTTTTATAGGATGCATCAAGGTGAAAAAACATGAGGGTTTACAATCCCTTTAAGGGAATGCAAGAGTCTTGAAGTCTTATCTGGACACCACCTAGTAAACATTTCAGGGCCTAGGGAAAGGGGGTGGATTCATTCCCATACAAGTCTATGGGAATGCAAAACCTGCTTGAAGCAAGACAAATGAATGTCAGTAGGAGGTCCACTTCAAGTCAAATGCACCAGTCAATGAATTCTGATTTTAGAAGCATCTCAAAATTGGCACCTAAGATTTCTCTGGAAAACTAAAAAGGTAGAGACAATACACCACCTTGTGCTTTCTGCAAGTTTCTCCTGCAGTAAACAAACCTGTCAAAAAAACAAGACAAACAGACAATGCAAAGTTGATGATAATTCTGTTTTATCGCTATTAGACCTGGCTGGTAAAACACGAAACTATAAGCAGCACCAGTATAAATTATGACACAAAATCCCGGGGATTTCCAGGTTGTATGGAGGAAGCATCAGGCATATTTTTGTGCTTTGACTGTGGAGAAAAAAAATATTAAAAATAAAAACAAAGCCGAGAGATGAAAAGATACGGATGTGAAATTCCAAAATAGGTAAAGTGTGCAGTATTTACATAAAAAGACGCAACCGACAGCACTTTTATCAAATAATCATGCTCTAGAAACAGCTTATAATACAGGATTTTAAACTTTCTTTTATGAAGCCATCATGCAACATTACTTTTACCGCTCGTATTTAAGTTACATTGCTCTACGGATTATAATTCCCTGCATTAAAAGAGAAAGTTTTGTGCACAGGAGCTATAGCAGATAAGTAGTCTTCTCCCGATTCGCATGTGAACGGATCCAGCTTTCTATAGAGCCGGTTCACATATTTGTGGGCTGGCCGCAGTGCATCCTTAAAAAGAGTCCTGTACGTTTTTAAGTCTGGTTCAGGTGCGATTTCAAGTGTCATACACTTTAAAAATTCACACCTGAAACGGTGAATGAAACCGCACAAAATTCCTTTTAAAAACTGCAATGAAACCGTCTGACATATGCGAATCGGTTTTAAAGGTTCACTTGGTAGCACTTACTTTAGGGTGTCCTTTCTAAAACATAAATGAGATAGCAGTTGAGACAGAATGCAGAGGCTGCACTTGGAAAAAGAACAGTATGAATTCTGGATAGTTTAAGATTATCTGTGCAACTAGAAATTTCCCATCTCACCGAGATTCCATCCCGCTGCAACAATGGAAGGTTTTCTTTACACTCCCACGGCTCTCGAGGCTTTACTTGAATAGGGCACAACCTGGACCAATTCATCCGAATGGTTGGACTTTAGTCTTCAAAACTGACCAGTAGGGAAACCTTTAATGTACTACCAAGCAAAAAGGTTACAAAAGCAGACTGGGAGATTCCGTTTAAACTGAACATACCCTTAAATAAAACCAATGAGGAATATGGCAAGTGATAACCGGCAAGATATTGAGGTGTCCCATGTATTAACACTGGTTAAAGTAGTCTCATCTATGAAAGAAATGGGCTGTAAAAATAAATCTTTAGGACATGAATTCCTATGGTAAACCCACAGATTGTGCAATTCGTCTATCCCCACAACTCAGGCAATTTTAGTATAGTTCATCTTGACTTGCATAACACACGCTACCCACAGCAGAGAATAGACAACAAAATGTTCACTGCAGCAATTTCAAAAAGGTTGCATAGCTGCTGCTGCACTAGCACTCTGTGCTCCACTCCGCAGCTGGCCAGATGTACTTGGTAGCCTGGGAAACATCTACGGGAATTGCCCCAATAGGCCAGCTATAGCGCAGGATAGAGTGTGCACTGGCTCTGCAACTTTTAGGACAATGTAATGTTACACTTGCTGTGCTCCAATATAGGGATGTAGCCCATCTGCCCCATTCCTGGAGTTCTTTATCAACAAGAACGAAACAAGTTTGGAGATTAGATTTCTATTTACAGAAGACCTATAGTGAAAACTCAAATTCCTGCTATCCTACCACCATCTAATCCCTTAATGTTTTACTCTGTAGCAAAAAACAGTGCCATGGCCTCTCAAGGCAGCTTGTATCTGGGCATTTCAGTTTCATATGAAGGGATTTCTAGACAGACATTCAGGCAGCGTTGGGTGATCAGCAGCTCTGCATGAACTCTTTGGTTGAGTGACCAAGACTGAGTGAGGCTGTGTTTTTACAATAGGTCTGTAATAAGGCCCCCCAACACTGTTTCATGCAGAAACAGTGTTATACCAAGCCAGACCATACACTGTTCAGCAGAAACCAGCCAAGATTTGAACTGTGGGCAGGCTGAATGAACCAAATTGATCGAGCAACTTGTGTACAAAGAGCATGCCAGGTTTTACCTCATCGCTAGTGGTTGCTGTAGTCTCGAGCAATAATCACGATCTTCTAATGGCGGGGACTGCTTTCCCGTCTCCCCGGGAGAAGACAATGGTATGGGCAGGAGGGATTCCCGCATTAACACTGTCTGCGTTGATGGGGAAATCGAGTGGTTGCAGGAAAGAAATTTGCTTTGTGTATGGCCGGCCTAACATTTACATTCTAAACTGCAGTGGAAAAATTACAGTTGAGATCTGCCTGGTCATCATGGGTAAACAAATCATCCAGGGTATAGATGTGTTAAACTAGGACTAAATAGCCTTGTTTAATAAACCGTACAAGGCGGAAAGCATTTAGTGCAGCGCATTGTATCTCATAGCAACCAATAAAAATTCACCAATGTCAGGCCACAATAAGAGTCTGATCACCAACTATGCATACTGTACATTGCACTCAGGTCCTCACACTTATTCCTTGGTTAAGTCTGTGTGTCTTCCTCAGTTAAGAATCGCATTGTACTCCAACAAGTAGATAATTGTTTAACAAAAACACTAATCCAAATTAGGAATCCAAAACTTAAGCACACTGGCAAGTTTCTTAATAACGTTGGCCCAGAAACACCTTGGAAAGCCCTCCGTGCAAATCACTGACCACTACATGGATTTAATGGTCAAGGACATAAGCATTTTAAAAACAAAGTTAACTGTAAGGCCCCTTTCACACGTGCGGACTGTATGTTCGCTTTTTCATCTATCCTTTTGCGGATGAAAAAGGGACATACATTGGTCCCTATGTGATTGCGGGTGTCAGCAGATGAACATCCGCCGACACCCGTAATCACCCGCCTCCGCAAACATCTGCTTTTGTAGACGGAAGAAGATCCAATTTTTTTTCTTCCGTCTGCGGAACGTATGAACACAGGACATATGGTCCGTGTTCATCCGCTCCCCCCATAGGGGAGAGCGGAGACAAGACAGGGCGGTCCCTGCACAGTGTACAGAGACCGCCCTGTCATCCGACGGCTCAGCGAGGATATAGGGAGCAAACCCTGCTGAGCTTACTGACATACGGAGGCGCATCATTACTGATCCGTGTGAAAGGGCCCCAAGTCCAAATCCTAAAAGATGATCTCTGCTGACCCAACAGGACAGTAAGTATGCATTTCTCTACAACTGCTTGAGATAACATTGCTGAACACACACATCAGGGTTTACACTTCCTCATATAACATTTTGCTTTGTTTTGCTTGTAAAATGTAGTATTCCGCTACAGCTCAGGCTGTTAAAAATAAGACACATACAAGAGATAACTGGAGCACAGGATTCAGTATGGGCACATATATATAGATATATACACAATCAGATAGGATGCTTACACAGCTTTGCATCCAAACTGCACATTATACAACTCTATGGCCCTTTCATATGTGCCATATTCCAAAGAGGCAAAATGTTATTCAACATTTACAATGAAATTAATTGTATTCCTGTCAGAACAATATACATCCCCCATCCCCACCCCTCCCCAAAAATTAAAAAAAACTCCTAAGATTTTTTTTTTTCTTTAAGTTTAGTTAAAAGGGAAATGCAAATAGGTTTTTAGAGCTTCTGTATAAATCTCACTATTTAATAAAGTTGTAGTTTGGTTTAACACTGCTTATTGATCAAGTAAATGACTCATTGCTAATATAAAATTCCATAAAGACCATTAAAAATTCTCTACTGATATGATACTGAACCTTAAGTGAGTCGACAGTTCAAAGGGGGTTTTGTACATGTTTAGGACATAGGAGCAGAGACTTTACAGACATCCCTACAATACCAATTGACCAGTCCACCATAGACACATAAAAAAAAATTCCAGGTAAGCGTTTTTTTTCCCCCCCCAACACGGATTTCACTGTGCAGGCAAGAACTATTCAGGAGGATAGAAAACGCAGCCAGGAAGATTCAGATATCATCTTCCTCCTCATCCTGTGATGAGCCTGCCTGGTTGCTTGCACTGGCTGAAGCAGCTGCGAGTTGTGCCTGCTGTGCAGCTTGCTGCATCTGAAGCCATTCCTGTTGGGCTAACTCTGCTTGTTGCTGTCTGGCCTAGAAGAAAACAGAATACAGTTTTAGAAATTGCACTCAATTGTAGAGCTTCAATACAACAAAACATTGTCATGGAACCGTTTGCTTTAATTTGTTTTCCTGTGAATAAAGCATTATGTTAAAATTGCAACTAAAGTCCATTGTATGACAGTCCTAACAAGTATCAAATAGCGGAACAAAATAATTTATTTTACCTTCCCTGACTGACCCAAATCAGTCTACATTTGTGTCTCACATGTTCCCCCTCCCAGACACTGCAGCTCACAAGGGAAAATTTCAGCAGCAGAGACAGTGCTGTCAATCTAGAAAGCAGTGGGCAGGCCAGTTGCCGATTTCCAGGCATGTGAAAGTAGTGACAATGCCAATAGCCATGCCCCCCACATACTTTTTTTTTTTATCCCACATGTAGCTCTGAATTCCAAATTTTTGGGGTAATATGGCTTGCCAGTATAATCTGCCCTCACACATTCCTACAGTCCCATCACTGTGATTGGCAGCCTCCCTATTGGATACAAATGTGCAGGAGGTAACAAGAATTGGGCAAGCTTCACCACCATCTGCTTGATATAGCCAATATGGCTAACCACTTCTCGTCAATAGGACGTACCTGAACATCCATCCTTGGATGGGAAGGGCGATATCACTAAACAAGATATTTTTTAGGGCCAGCGATTCTGCACAAAATTTTATCTGAGTGGCTAAAGAGCCACTGGATTACTTGTACAGGTAGCTATCGGGAAGCCTGGTAAGGATGCGTCTGACAGCATCTTTTTCCTAAAAAAAAAAAAAAAAGAGTGGGACGAACGGATGTCGTTCCTGCTAGTGTGTGACATCAGAAACTGGAAGCAATGAGGATTTAGTTTAGCTTTTAAAAAATGATCTAATGTTTGGGGGTTTTAAGTAGTTTTCTAGCAAAACAGAAAAAATAAATAAATAAATAAAAAAAAGAGTAGAGGATAGATGTTTTTTTAAATCTAGGAGAGGAATGTCAGAATTGGCCCAGACTAAGTGTTTAACCCCCCTGACGGTAAACCCGAGCGTGACTCGGGGTTGGTTTTACATGTTAGGATCGGTAAACCCGAGTCACGCTCGGGCTGGACGGGCTTACCTTTCGCTGGATCCACAGGCTTGGTTTACTTACCTTGTCCCTGGATCCAGCGATGCCACCCGCTGTGTGAGCGAGCGGGTCCTCCTCGCTCGATTCACAGTCCCCGTGTGCCGCCGATCTCCGTTCCCTGCGACGTTACGACGCACGGGGACGGAGAACGGCGCCAAATTCAAAAAAGTAAACAAACACTTTACATACAGTATACTGTAATCTTATAGATTACAGTACTGTATGTAAAAAATACACACCCCCCTTGTCCCTAGTGGTCTGCCCAGTGCCCTGCATGTACTTTTATATAATAAAAACCCTTTCTTTCTCCCTGCAAACTGTAGATTGTCCAAAAGTGTCCCTTTATGTCAAAAATGGTTTTAGATCAGCTAGAAAACAGCGATAATAAATTATAATCACTTGCAGAAATGTGCGATAGCGATTTGCGGGGAAATTCGTCATAAAAAAAATAAAATAATGACAGCGACAATTCTGCAACTGCAAATTTCAGTGATTTTGAGTTGATTACATTATTGAATAATTTTTATTATAATTATATTATTATTTGTTATAATTAGTTATAATTATTTATTATATTATAATTTTGTTTAAAAAAAATAAAAATCATACCCGGGATGCCTACAAGACTCTTGCTTGGTCAGATTTAAATGAGTTATTTCTAAAAATTACAGGCCTACAGTATAAAACGCCAAATTTCCTTGCAAAATAATTGTACCGCTTTTGGTACGTAATTCCAGACAGAATCATACCGCCAGGGAGTTTAAGTCTGGTACACACTAGTATGTTTTTTTTCGTCCAACCCAGCAGGAGATATATATATATATATATATATATATATATATATATATATATATATATATATATATATATATAAAAAAAAAAACACACACTCTAAAGTGCTCAGGAGGAGCTGCTGTACTAACAATACGATGTTTGTACATTGATCTCCCCCGCTGAGCCATTATGTTATCACAGGGGGCGGCACACACCAGAACACACCGGTCAATGCTCCCAGCCATTGGCTAGGAACGCCGATTAGGAGCCGAGAGGCAGACCTTTTTCAGTCATGCCCCTTCGACAGAAGCCAGTCAGACCGGCTGCCGTACACACAGGCCGAATGTCGGCTGCTTTCTATTGAATCAGGTGATGCTGCCCAATATTTGACCTGTGTGTGCGCTAGGCTTTAAAATGACCAAATGGTCTATGGGTATCTTTCCACCCAATCCGAATTCACTGCTAAAGTTAGGCAATTAACATAGCATCTTCCTTCTTTTTATTTAGATTAGACTGAGATTTATAGGGAAGTAAAAAAAGATGAAAGTTACACACACACACACACACACACACACACACACACACACACACACACACACACACACACACACACACACAGGTCCATAGTAAAGCTGGTGCAGATTTAAAACTGCAGTTTCAAGTCTGCCTAATTATAAAATAAAATAAATCCTTGTGTGGCAAAACCTTTATGTAAGAAAAAGAAACAACCCATTATTGGCAATCTTTGCACTGGCTAGCAGAGAGTGCCACAAAGGACAGATAATGTTGGATATATACTCTCCAAAAAACACATTCAATCAACAGTCAAATTTCCAATGTGCCGATTTAGCAATGCTGTAATAACAGAGAATGCTTACTTTTGCAAATAATTCTTGCTGCTGCCTTAGAAGTTCTTCTTCGGGAATGCCAAGGTTTTCAAGACGTGAACTGGCCTTTCTTCTTTTTAATGCTACCGTTTTGCACTCTTGCAGAACTTCTTTTACTTCACTGATATAGGAACCAAATCCCAAACTTTCTAGTGCTAAGAGAGAAAAAAAAAAAAAAAATATGATTAAACCATGTGTTAAAAACAGCTAAAATTTGATTCTTAACCACTTAAGACCCGGACCATTATGCAGGTTAAGGACCTTGACCTTTTTTGCGATTCCGCTAGGGCCGAAACAACTAATCAATTATGAAATTAAATCGATTACTATTTTCATAAATCAATTAAATCGGCCAGTAACATGAGTAAAAAACACGAAAATGAGCCCTTTATAGTACAAAAAAAAAGCAAATAATCGCTACTGTTAATATTATATTAAAGCGGGAGTTCACCCATTTAAAAAAAAAAAAAAAATCTCCCCTTAGCTTCCTGCTCGTTCGGTCTAGGGGAATCGGCTATTTATATTAAAATAGGTGCAGTACTTACCCGTTTTCGAGCTGCATCTTCTTCCGTCGCTTCCGGGTATGGGTCTTCGGGAGCGGGCGTTCCTTCTTGAGTGACAGCCTTCCGAGAGGCTTCCGACGGTCGCATCCATCGCGTCACTCGTAGCCGAAAGAAGCGGTGCGGCTCTATACTGCGCCTGCGCACCGACGTTCGGCTTCTTTCGGAAAATCGTGACGCGATGGATGCGACCGTCGGAAGCCTCTCGGAAACCTGTCAATCAAGAAGGAACGCCCATTCCCGAAGCCCATACCCGGAAGCGACGGAGAGGATGCGTCTCGTAAACGGGTAAGTACTGCACATATTTTAAAATAAATTGCCGATTCCCCTAGTAATAACGAGCAGGAAGCGAAGGGGGAAAAGTGCCCTCTAAGGGTGAACCCCCGCTTTAATACGAAAAATCTTTGTACATTCGCTGAAGGAAAGAATGTTTAAAATTTTCACTTGATTTTAACATTCATTTTTAAAATGAATGTTATTTCTGAACGAAAACCACATACACGGTCTGAAAGTTCCTTTGACCAAGAAGTTTTCTATTATTTCTAAACTTCCGTCACTGTGGTTGAAAAGGAACATCGATTTGACCCCACTGACGATTAGAAAAATCAAATGAATGTTATTAAAATTATAAAAAAATTTTAAAGACGTTGTACGGCCATACTTTTTTTTTTTTTAAGATTATTAACCGATTAATCGGAACAATAATCGGCCAACTAATCAATTATGAAAATAATCCTTAGTTGCAGCCCTAGATTCCGCACTGCGTTGCTTTAACTGACAATTACGTGGTTGTGCGACATGGCTCCCAAACCAAAATTGGCTTCTTTTTCCCCACCACAAAAAATAAAAATAAATCGCAATAAGCGTTTATTGACTGGTTTGCGCAAAAGTTATAGCATTTACAAAATAGGGGAGAGTTTTATGGCATTTTTTTTTTTTTTACTATTAATGGCGGCAATCAGCGATTTTTTTCATGACTGCGACATTATTGCAGACACATCGGACACTTGACACATTTTTGGGACCATTGTCATTCTCACAGCGAAAAGTGCTATAAAAATGCACTGATACTGTGAAAATTACAATGGCAGTGAAGGGGTTAACCACTAGGGATGCTAAGGGGTTAAGTGTGCCCTAAGGGAGCGATTCTTACTGTAGGGGGGGCATGGCTGTAGGTGTGACGTCACCGATTGTCGTTCCCTATAACAGGGAACATACGATCACCGACACTGCCACAGAGAAGAACGGGGAAGGCGTGTTTACACACACCACCTGTGACCCGATTGCAGGACACCGGCTGGGATCAGTTCCGCTGGCGCAATCACAGAGCTTCAGACCGTGTCGCGAGCGTGGCAGCAGCGCGCGACCCACAGCTGGGCTCTTAAAATGCCTGTGCCATTCTGCCGACGTATATCAGCGTTAGGCGGTCCTTAAGTGGTTAAAGCTGAATTCAAAGCAGATACTATAAAACAACAAGTGATACTAAGAACACATGATTTAATTTACATTATTCCTCATCTATATACACGACGACACTATTTAAATAATACAAAAAATAAAAAATCTAAGTACCTTTTTTTAATAACTGATATACATCTGTCATGTGACCAGGCTTTTTCCCCAGCCTGTCTGCAGGGAAACATCAGCCGGAGGCACTTCTAGTCCTCTGCTGCCGATCACATGTTTAAAAAAAGCCTTTGGAATACAGAGGAAAAATACAAAAATATCAAATAGATGTTTTAAATCATCATACAATAATGTATTTGAACTGAAATCTTTATTTTTGTGCATAAACATGGTGTGGGCTATCCAGGGGGAGATTCTGCAAATCACAGCCTTTCACCCCCATCCAATCCAGCCCGAGTACGTCCTGTATCTGCTCAGAATTTTAGGTAGGCAATACCTGTATCAGCCAAGATGTAATATTCTGCCCCCATACTTTTCAGTTGGTTAGTGGGCATGAAAGAGGGAGTGGGCTGCCATATATCCCTGCACATATACCCACATGTGCAAGACTATAGTCATGTGGGCTGCACAGATAAGAAAAAGGAGGAAATGAACAGCTTAAAAGGGAACTGAAAATGGGGCATACTTAATAGATGTGGCAACAGCTGGTCTACACAGTCTTATGCCGCGTCCACACGATCATTTTTCGGGTTGTAAAAAATGACGTTTTTTTTTATGTCATTAAAAACGATCAAGTGTGGGCTCCAGAGCATTTATCGGGTTCTAAAAATGTTGTCGGGTGGCCTCATCCGAATGGAACTTCCCCTTTATAGTGCCGTTGTACGTGTCACAGTGCTTTGCTAGAGCATTTTATTTTCACAATCGTGTGTAGGCAAGGCTGTTTTAATGATCAAGTTGAAAAAAAAAAACTTTGTTTTTTCTAGAGCCTGAAAAACGTTTTTTACAACCCGAAAAATGATCGTGTGTACGCGGCATTAGGTTGTAGTGGGGACATAGACAAGGAGGGAGGGACAGTGAACAGCAGAATCAATCAGGTTATTTTTCAGTGGCGGAGTATGAACAGCATGTAATACTTTATTACAGGGTTTGACAAATTTGCTTGGAATCTAGGAGCCAGCTAAGAAAGTTAGAAGCCAGGAAACGCACCCCGTCCCAACGAGCTTGCGCGCAGAAGCGAACACATACGTGAGCAGCGCCCACATATGTAAACGGTGTTCAAATCACACATGTGAGGTATCGCCACGATTGGTAGAGCGAGAGCAATAATTCTAGCCCTCCTCTAACTCAAAACACGCAACCTGTAGATTTTTTTTTAAACGTCGCCTATGAAGATTTTTAAAAGGGTAAAAGTTTGTCGGCATTCCACGGGCGGACATAATTTTGAAGCGTGACATGTTGGGTATGAATTTACTCGGCGTAACATTATCTTTCATAATATATAAAAAAAAAAAATGGGGATAACTTTACTGTTGTCTTATTTTTTAATAAAAAAAAAAAGTGTAATTATTTTTTCCAAAAAAGTGCGCTTGTAAGACCGCTGCGCAAATACGGCGTGACAGAAAGTATTGCAATGATCGCCATTTTATTCTCTAGGGTGTTGGGATAAAAAATATATATAATGTTTGGGGGTTCCAATTATAGGGAAGAAGATGGCAGTGAAAAATGACATTAGAATTGCTTTTTAACTTGTAATGCTTAACTTGTAATACCAACGGCCACCACCAGATGGCGCTAGCTCACACAAGGAAGAGCTGGGGACTTCCAAGCCAAGTCTCCAGGAGGCTATTTCTAGTCGACCTGGCGACCGGGATTTGTCGAGCCCTGCTTTATTACATGCATTCGAAAGTATGGTCAGCCAAATGTTTTGCACATTTTCTCTAGCCAAGTCCTGGAGAGCAGTAAAATCTATCACTTCCCCACCCACCTAACTCTCGATCAGCCACTTTTAATCCCCTCAACAGTAGAACTCAGACTAGCAGAGGAAGGAAGCAGCACTAGGAGCAAACCAAGCATTAGTGGTGCCGATCTCAGGACCAGATGGAGCAATCCTTATACAGGTATAACCTTACACATATGGGATTTCAACTTTGTATTTAGCTTAACCACTTCCCGACGGCCGTACGACTTTATACGGCCGCAGGGTGGTTCTACTTCTCTGACTGGCCGTGTTTTTACGGCCTGCGCATCGCTGAGATGCCGATGCGAGTGCCTGGCAGCCATGATGTCCGCCAGGCACTCGGGATCGGCGGCTACAGGGACAAGACGTGGAGCTCTGTGTGTAAACACAGAGATCCATGTCCTGTCAGGGGAGAGAGGAGACCGATCTGTGTCCCTTGTACATAGGGACATAGATCGGTCACCTCTCCCAGTCACCCCCCCCTCCCCCCACAGTTAGAACACAATTCAGGGTACACATTTAACCCCTTCCTCACCCCCTAGTGTTAACCCCTTCACTGCCAGTCACATTTATACAATAATTAGTGCATATTTATAGCACTGATCGCTGTATAAATGTGAATGGCGCCAAAAATGTGTCAAAAGTGTCTGATGTCTCCGCCATAATGTCGCAGTCACGAAAAAAAATGCTGATCGCCGCCATTAGTAGTAAAAAAAATAAGAATTATGTCCCCTATTTTGTAAGCGCAATAACTTTTGCGCAAACCAGACGCTTCTCGCGATTTTTTTTTTTTTACCAAAAATATGTAGAAGAATACGTATCACCTAGACTGAGAAAAAAATATGTTTTTTTAAAAAAATTGGGCTATTTATTACAGCAACAAGTGAAAAATAGTTTTTTTTTCAAAAGTGTTGCTCTATTTTTGTTTATAGCGCAAAAAATAAAAACCGCAGAGGCGATCAAATACCACCAAAAGAAAGCTCTATTTGTGGGGAAAAAAGGACGTCAATTTTGTTTGGGAGCCACGTCGCACAACCGCGCAATTGTCAGTTAAAGTGACGCAGTGCCACAAGCTGAAATTTCACCTGGTCAAGAAGGGGTATATGTGCCCAGTAAGGAAGTGGTTAAAGTTAAAGCTTTAATGAATCAGATTAATAAAGCAAAAAAAAAAAAAAAAAAGTTATAATGAATAGATGAAGGAACCATGATTGTATTATACTGAGAACTGGGATATAAAACAAAACCTGCGACCAGTGAAATTTAGTAAATGCACAGCAGATGGCGCACAACAAAGAACCAAAGCCTATTCAGGATAAGCAAGTGTAATAAGTCATACATTAACTTGTGGCATACTTTCTGCTCATTTTAAGAAAAAGCTTCCCATAAAATGTGTATTTATCGTATTTTAAACAATGTTATTTACCTGTAAAAGCTTACCTTGTGTAGATTGTTTTTAAAAGTCAGCACTAGGCCTGTCTATCCAAATACCAACCATGGCACTACCTGTCTGGAGTTTACATGTGCCCCCTGTGAGGGTTTCCTCCCACATTCCAAAGACATGCTAGTGAATACATTGGCTGCTAAGTAAATGGGCCCTGATGGAGGGGCCTTTCCCTGTCAGAACACAATAGTTCAGCAAGAGAGATAGCTGTACTAATATTGAATTGTTAGTACAGTGGCTCCAACCTGAGATGTTTTTTTTTTTACTTTGAACGGAAAAAAAAATAAACTAGTAGTGTGTACAAGGTTTAAGAGACCTTAGATTGTAAGCTCGTTAAGGGAAGGAACTGATGTGAAATGTACAATATACCCTAAGGTGAAAAAAGGCTTCAGAAATAGAAGTGTTAGTTTATTCTTATCAATTAACAAAACGGAAAGAGAAAAGAAAACAAATTAATATTTGGTGTGACCACCCTTTGCCTTAAAAACAGCATCAATTGCACAGTATTTTTTTTAAAGTTACTTGGCAGGCAGGTTTTGTTCCAAACATCTTGAATTAAGCACAGGTCTTCTATGGATGTAGGCTCAAATCCTTCAGTCTCTTCATGTAATCTCAGACAGACCCGATGTTGAGATCAGGGCTCTGTGAGTGCCAAACCATCACTTCCAGGACTCCTTGTTGTTCCTTATAGTGAAGATAATTTTTTAAGTGGTTGTTACCTTAGAACAGTGTTTCCCAACTCAAGGCACACCAACAGGTCATGTTTTCAGGATTTCCCTCAGATGAAACTGCTGTGGTAATTACTAAGGCAGTGAAACTGATCAAATCACCTGTGCAAAATAATGGAAAACCTGAAAACATGACCTGTTGGTGTGCCTTGAGGACTGGAGTTGGGAAACACTGCCTTAGAAAACACTTTCACTGGCAGCCAGTCTCCTTTATCCGGCAATAATTCAGTATAAGCATTTACTTAAATTATGCCTTAACCACTTAAGACCCGTGCCCCTTTTTGCGATTTGCGTCTTGCAACGTGGCTCCCAAACAAAATTGGCATTCCTTTTTTCCCACAAGTAGAGCTTTCTTTTGGTGGTATTTGATCACCTCTGCGGTTTTTATTTTTTGCCCTATAAACAAAAATAGAGCGCCCGTCTCATAACTTGCTTCTGAGCATGTACACATTTTTTCACGTTGCTATATTAAATATCCCCCAAAAATATATAAATATATTTCCTCACTTTAGGCCGATACGTATTCTACCCATTTTTGTTAAAAAAAAAAAAAAAAAAAAAAGAAGAGAGAAAAAAAAAAAAGAAAAAAAAAAAAAAAAAAAAAAAAACGTATTAATAAAAATGCAATAAAACTATCCCCTATTTTGTAAACGCTATAAATTTTGCGTAAACCAATCGATAAACGCTTATTGCAATCTTTTTTTTTTTTCTCAAGCGTTTATCGATTGGTTTACGCAAAATTTATAGCGTTTACAAAATAGGGGATAGTTTTATTGCATTTTTATTAATACGTTTTTTTTTTTTTTACTACTAATGGCGGCGATCAGCGATTTTTTTCATGACTGCGACATTATGGCGGACACATCGGACAATTTTGACACATTTTTGGGACCAAAGTCATTTTCACAGCAAAAAGTGCTACTAAAAAGGCACTGTTTACTGTGAAAATGACAATTGCAGTTTAGGAGTTAACCACTAGGGGGCACTGTAGGGGTTCAGTGTGACCTCATGTGTTTCTAACATTAGGGGGGCGGGGCTGGACATGTGACGTCAGTGATTGTTTTTCCCTATATCAGGAAACAGACGATCACTGACACTGCCACAATGAAGAACAGGGAAGGTGTTTACACACACCTCTCCGCGTTCTTCAGCTCCGGTGACTGATCACAGGACACCGGCGGCGTTCGGGTCCGCGGGCGCAGTCACGGAGCTTCGGACCGGGTCGTGAGCACCCTGCCAGCGCGCTCGCAACCCCATGGCTGGGCTTAAAGAGACACGATTGTGCCCAGCCGTGCCATTCTGCCGACGCATATCGGCGTGAAGGGGTCCTTAAGTGGTTAAATAACCGCCCCCCCAGGTATCTTCAGGCCGGTCACGTGACTCCCAGCCGCTCTGCTACTACAATCCAGGACTGCAGTGGGAGGGGCCGAGATCTCCCTCAGCCAGGGGGTAACGTGACCGCCGCGCTGATCGATCGGCACCTCCCACTGTAGCCTTGGATCATAGGAGGAGACCTGCCTGAAGATACAAAAAAATGAAAAAAAATAGGCATAGACTTAAACACTTATGCTGTAAGTTATCGCGGGATAAAGGAGAGGGACTGCCAGTGGCGTTTGAGTTCACTGTGCAGCAAAGCACAGTGAATTCAGGGGGGAAAAAAAATGTAAAAAAATAGCAGTGCATTTTCAATGCCATTATTGGCACCTTTTTCTCTGAACGCCGATAACACAGTTTTCAGCCGAAATGTTTCGGTGGCTGAAAATTCAGTGCATCTTGTGTAACAATTGAAGCCAAAGGGTAGTCACACCAAATATTGATTTGATTTAGATTCTTCTGCTCACTCACGTTGCATTTTGTAAATTGATAAAAATACACAATTTAAATGTTGAAAGCATTGTTACTTTACAGCAATTCTTCAAATCTGCCTAAAACTTCCGCACAGTAATATACATATGTAAAGCGCTGCATAAATTGTCGCCGCTATATAAATACCTGAAATAAAGAACTAATAATAGGCTTGAGCTGTCTGGGTGCCACCCACCAGGGGATGGGGATGTGATGACCCAGGAGACTCATAGTTGTGACTTAAAGGGATACTAAAGGTTCAGTTTAAAAAATAAACAACAACCAACATGTCATGCGCACCGCCACTGTGCAGTTCATTTTGCAGAGTGGGCCCGAACGTCCTTCTGGGGTCCCTCGGCGGCTCCTCCCTGCAAAAGCCAACCCCCTCTGGGAAGCTCTCTCCCGAAAAGGGTTACCTTGCAGGCGCGCTCCCGTGTGATACAGTCGGCATACATAGCCGCCGAGTGTATGACTCAAACCCTGGCCACGGATTGGGTCTGATTGACACCAGCGGGAGCCAATGGCTGCGCTGCCATCAATCTATCCAATGAAGACCCGACAAGACCCGGGGAAAGCAATGTGGGATCGCGCCCATGGAAATTCGGGGGGTCAGGTAAGTAAAATGGGGGCCCAGAGAGTGCAAGGTGTTTTTTCACCTTAATGCATAGGATACATTAAAAGGTGAAAAAACACAAGTGTTTACAACCCCTTTAAGTGTTACGCTAAGACCCCTTTCACACTGGAGCGGTTTGCAGGTGCTATTGCGCTAAAAATAGCGCCTGCAAACCGACCCTAAACAGCCGCTGCTGTGTCTCCAGTGTGAAAGTTCAGAGGGTTTTCACACTGGAGAGGTGCGCTAGCAGGACAGTAAAAAAAAGTCCTGCTAGCCGCATCTTTGGAGCGGTGAGGGAGCGGTGTGTATACCGCTCCTCCACCACTCCCGCCCATTAAAATCAATGGGACACCGCGGCTATACCGCCGGCAATGCGCCTCTGCAGACGCCTCTGCAAACCTCCCTGATAGCATCAGAATAGCGCTGCAAAGTTGGCGGTAAAGCGCCGCTAAAAATAGCGGCGCTTTACCGCCGACGCACCTCCCGCCACAGTGTGAGAGGGGCCTAACAGACACCTGCTAGGTACAGTGTTCCTTTAAACTTTTTCTTGTTTTGGAGATATATCAAGAGCACATGAATAGATATCAAATAATAAAAACAAAACAAAAATAAAAAACTTTTTAGCATGCCTAAAGATTTATAACAAAGCAGTGTGGAGGGACACAGGAAGTCTAACACTTGGGATGTCCAAAGGCATTCCAACTGATGGGTAGTAAACACAAACAGGTCTAAGAAAACACAACAGAAAAACTGGGGGCTACCTGCAGCTTGAAGAATTGTCTAATCTAAGCCCTTATACACAGTGCCGCAACTTTAAATCAGACATCCTTGTGTGACTTCAGTGCGGCTTGCATACAACTTCTTTAAGAAATCAATGCGTGTAGTGTTGAAGTCACACCAAAGTAGTGCAGGAACCTTTTTCTAAGTCAGAGCAACTTGAGACACACCGATTAGAACAGTTCCATTGCCTTTAATGGGGTGCGACTTGTCATGCGATTTTAAACTCTCAAGTCGCATGACAAGTCACAAAAGTGTGAACCGGGGCTAAAAGGACATCAAAACTGATGCTGGCATTTGACCATTAAGACCAGGTGGCAGCCTTGCAAACAAAAGCCTGATGACAAAAAGCCCAAGAAGCGCTCACAGATCTAGTAGTGTGGGCCTTGACTGGGAAAGGCCCACACGTTTGAGACCGTAAGCTTGGATGATGGCCGACACCTAGAAATAATAGAACAAGAAGCCGGCACACCCTTAGACTGCATTCACACGACAGCGTTTTGACGCGGGCAGATTTGCCACGAATCTGCCCATATTTGACAGCGCTGAGGTGTGAATGACAAAACACGGGACTCACATTCGAGATACCAATAATTTGAATGACACCTCAAATCGTGGTGTGGGTCTGTCGTGATTGTCACGCGATAAATCGCAGTACAATCGTGGCAACCCACATTGCGGGATGCATATCGCCTAAGAGTAGCCCTGAGCTATTTTAGGCTGACATGTGTCCCGCGATGCGGGTTGCCGCAAATGCGGTGCGACAATTACAGCAGACCGGCACTGCGATTTAAAGCGTCATTCAAATGAATGGCAAATCAAATGCGAGTCCCGTGTTTTGTCATTCCCACCTCGGCGCTGTCAAATCCAATTTGCTGCGGATCTGCCCACGATTCAAACCGCTGTAGTGTGAATGCCGACTTATGGGGTCCATACATGGGAGACAGAAAGGGAATCAAGTCCTCCTGAAAACAGTGGCTGAGAGATGACTGAATCTGTTCTGATATCACCGTTTTACTAACCCGACAGCTTATTATTCTAAATACAATCTTATTTTTGCAAACATGAAGGTTTCCCAACTACCAGCAAGAATGAGTCCTTACATTTAACCACTTCCATACAGGGCACGTATACACCTTCCCGCCCAAGCCAATTTTCAGCTTTCAGCACTGTCGCACTTTGAATGGCAATTGCGCGGTCATGCTACACTGTACCAAAACAAAACTGGCGTCCTTTTTTCCCCACAAATAGAGCTTTCTTTTGGTGGTATTTGATCACCTCTGCGATTTTTTTTTTGTGCGCAACAACTAAAAAAAGACTGAAAATTTTGAAAAAAAATATGTTTTTATTTTTTTCTGTTAATTTTTTTGTAAATAAGTACGTTTTCTTTCAATTACGGGCACTGATATGGCGGCACTGATGGGCACCGATGAGATGGCACTGATGGGCATCGATGAGGTAGTACTGACGGGCACAGATGTGGTGGTACTGATTGGCGGCGCTTGTATGCGGCACTGATGGGCACACATAGGCGGCACTGATGGGCACTCATGGGCGGCACTGATGGGCACTCATGGGCGGCACTGATGGGCACTCATGGGCGGCACTGATGGGCACTCATGGGCGGCACTGATGGGCACTCATGGGCGGCACTGATGGGCACTCATGGGCGGCACTGATGGGTGGCACTGATGGCTACTTATGGGTGGCACAGATGGGCACTGATAGGTGGGCACTGGGCATGGATGGGCACTGTGGGGTGGCACTGATGGACACTGTAGGGTGGCACTGATGGACAATGTGGGGTGGCACTGATTTAGCTATGTTGCCAGTCAGTGCACTGATTG
This sequence comes from Rana temporaria, assembly GCF_905171775.1. NCBI lineage: Eukaryota > Metazoa > Chordata > Amphibia > Anura > Ranidae > Rana > Rana temporaria. The sequence goes on from NC_053495.1 coordinate 137,625,974, forward strand.
GCATCTTTTTTTTTTTTTAATGCTTTTTTTTTTTTTTTTTGACAGACTTTTTTTTTTTATTTTTTACAGACTTTTTTTTTTTTTTTTGCCCACCCTGGTGGTCCAGGGTGGGCATCCCTGGTGGTCCACGTGGCGATCCGAGGGGGGGCTGCGCTGATAAACAATCAGCGCGAACCCCCCCTGTCAGGAGAGCCGCAGATCGGCTCTCCTCTACTCGCGTCTGTCAGACGCGAGTGAGGAAAAGCCGACAACGGCTTTTCCTGTTTACACCGTGAACAGCCGTGATTCGACACGGCTGATCACGTGGTAAAGAGTCTCCGTGAGAGACTCTTTACCGAGATCGGTGTTGCGGGGTGTCAGACTGACACCCCGCAACAACGATCGCCGCGATGCGCGCCCCCGGGGGCGCGCAGCGGCTCAGAATCCTGAGGACGTCATATGACGTCCGGTCAGGATCAGACAACCACTTTGCCGCCGTCAATATGTCATTGGCGGGCGGCAAGTGGTTAAAGAGCACCTGTCATTTTAGATCCATCATGGCAGTGCCCGTTAGCAGGCATCCACTCACCTTGTGGTGTCACTGTTGCATCACCAGCCGTCCCTTTAAAGTGAATGGGAGCGTCGGTGAGTCAACAGCGGGTCAGAGGAGGAGCAGCTGCAGGACAGAGATGGCAGTTGCCCTTTAAAAATTATGATTTAAATCGAGTCAAATTAAAATCAAGCCTTTTTACTATTGATTTAAAATCAACTTGATTTAAACCAAATCAACCCTGCTGCAAAATATTACGTTTTTTTTCTTAATACCACTTTATTACAGTGAGAACTCCGGCAGCTTATACAAATTACAGTTCAGTTCCGTCACCAAACATCCAGGTTCAACTATCCTTGTACATTATGAGGCCAAATGTGTCAAGTAAAGATCTACTGAAAGCTGCTCGTCATGGTCCCCTGTCCACATTTTTTACAATGTATTAAAAAATTCCAAAGACTTTGAATTCCAACTGGTGAAAAAACAAACACACACACACGCACGCACGCAGCAACCCAAGTTATAGTATACAAAGAAAGAGGGGTGAAGTTCCTCTAACAGAAGGAATACGTCGTCACAGTTCTTCCATGGGTGCTGTATCCACACCTGCTGGAATTAGCCATCCTGTTTATTATGTACTGTGAGAGCTCTATGTTGACAAACACTCCTTTACGGGGAAAAACAGCTTCAGTTTTCATCAGCTGTGTGACAATAAATAAAACTTTTTTAAAATTAGGATCCCAATATGATATGCTTCCCTCTATTACTAGTGTATTTCTGGAGATGTGCAACTATTACTGGCCAGATGCCTTAATAAATAATTAATTGCCCTGGGGTAGTCCCTGCTGGTACTCTTATCTGATCACTCTAAAGACCCCTGAAGGCAGATACCATTCCACCACCTGCAACTGCTGAAGGTAAACAAAATCTGCCAGGAAATTGTGGGAACCTTTCAAATTGGTTGCAAAAGGAACCCCGATTCCTTCCTACCCAAAGAAACATGTCTGCCACAGACTACAGAGTGAGGCTCTAATGCACCTTGCTAGACAGTGGACTGTCTCTTTAATGCCTAAATATAGCCATTATACTCAAGGTAGTGCAGAGGTAATCCAAACTATAATATTATAGGTACGTGCCAACGAAGCTCAGGAAACGCCACCTTTCAAATAGTCCCTAAACACAAATAGTAGCCATACCAAAAAAGGTCTGTGCATAGCCTATGGAACAGGCCAGGAGAAGTACATCGTAAAAAGATAACTGGCAACAACCTGGACACCCCCGCCCATTCTGGGCCAAATCATCACCCCTAGCTCCAAAGTCAAAAGTCTCAGGGTCATCTTCGACACCTTCATGACAATGGACGCACAAATAGGGTCAGTAGTCAGCGGAGCGCACCATCTGTTGCGCCTACTACGCAGACTTATTCCATTTATCCCCAAAGAAGACGTAGCAGTCGTGGTGGGAACAATCGTGAATTCCAGACTGGACTATGCTAACGCCCTGTACCTCGGACTCCCAAAGTACCAAATCTCCCGTCTGCAAGTCGTTCAGAATACGGCCGCCAGACTGGTGACTGGGAAAAAAAAAATGGGAATCAATCTCACCTTCGTTGAGAACCCTTCACTGGCTGCCAGTAAAAGACAGAATTGCATTTAAAGCACTCTGCCTGACACATAAGTGCATCCATGGGAAGGCTCCGCAATATCTTTGCGACAAGATAGAACCTCACAATTCGAATCGCGTTCTGCGATCCACCGACCAAAATCTGGTCAGGGTACCAAAAACCAAATACAAGTCCAAAGGAGAAAGAAGGTTTGCTTTTCAAGGTCCGAGACTATGGAACGCTTTACCAACCAGCATTCGGTTGGAGGAAAACCACCTGACTTTCAGAAGACAGATCAAAACTCTGCTCTTTTGATGTCATGAGACACGAACAACTAGCGCCCAGAAGCGATTCAGTTCGCATGTGCCGCGCTTTATAAGTTTTTCATTCATTCATAATGAATAAAGATATGTACTAGTAACAAGCGTCAGTCTTTTTCCCCATGGTCTTACATACAGAGTTGCTTTCTAAAAAGTTACCAAACATGTAAGAAATCAAGTTTTGCGCTCTTTTGGATGCTCAGTAAAAGGATAGGCTGTCTACCAGTATTGAAAGTGTTAAACTAACCACTACCAGTTCTCAAAAAGAAGAAGAAGAAAAAAAAAAAAAAAAAAACGGGGGGGAGGGGGGTTACTAAAAATATGCAGCGTTCCCTTGCTATATGCAGAGATCGAAACCAAAAAAATGTCACTAGTGAAAGCATTGATAGTTCAAGCTACTGAAACTTCAGTAAATGAGTGCCTGCTGGTGAAGGGAAATGATTTTGTGTATTCAGCACCAATAAACTGCACAGACAAGTTACATGAGGAATTAAGAAGGTATGTTCTACCTGGTTCTTGTGGAACCCAGTGTAAACAGTTCAGGTGAATATATTTACATAAACTCCACATGATCTTGGATGGCGCGTTTGCCTTCTGGGCTCAGTATCTCTGTACAGTTAAACTGCCACCATATAATTAGACTATACCAAACAGCACCTTATTCTGTACACTGGTCTTTCACCGAGATAGAGAATATATATATTCCATGCAAACAGTGTGTCAGTGTTAACCCAACACATGCAATAAAAACCTGGTCCTACAAATATTCGATATTTGACTCTTCAATGCCAAGTCTAATGCAGTTGCTTTATCTAGCAAGCTGTCAACAGGCTTATGATTTATACAGAAGCAAAATGTGATTATATTACTAACTCTATAAAGTGGAACTCATCAACAGGTCTCAGGGGAATGCAATGGTGATGTGCAGACATGGCTGCTCTAAGAAGCAGGAGAATGAAAAGTTTACATAATACATTTTATTGGCGGAGTACAACAAAATCACAAGCTTCTAAGACACTTCTCCACGTCAGCTATGGAACAACTGTGGTGAGCCTACTCAATGACAAACAAGGGCCCATATATCAGAAAAAAAAATCCCCCTTAATTTGAGTTTTGGCATCTAATATTTAACTTTAAATTGAATAAACACTTTCACACGCTTCCTTTTTATTACTGCGTCTCACATACAGATATGCAAGGTTTCCTTTACTGGCAGCGTATTTATAACCCCTGCTAAGGAATAGGCTTGCAATAACTACAGTCAAGCATGGTCACAACACAGCACCTGTAGCTTTTGCACGTGTGTTTTTTTTTTTTTTTAAATCTAGAGCACATAAAACTTGGATTGCTGGAAGGGATGTATACATCACCAATTTACATACACAAGTATATACAGTAAAACCTTGGTTTGAGAGCGTTTTGCAAGACAAGCAAAATGTTTTAATAAATGTTGCCTTGATATACAAGCGATGTCTTGATATAAGAGTAGCGTCATGTCACAACTGAGTATAAAAAAGAAGAGAGGAGACTAAGTGTAGCAATATGGGTACATTTAAAGAAAGTACAACGTTTAGCAACTTATTGTTACACTTAAACCCCATAGAATTACACACGGTCAGACTTTTTGACAACAAACTTCAAAATGAGCAAGTTTTAAAAAAAAAAATCCTACCATGTGTACGATCCATCGGACAAACTTTTTCGGGTTTTCATCGGACAAAAGTTCGCTCTGCAAACGGACAAACTTTTCGGCAACAAAAGTCCTATTGTGTGTACAGAAATCCAACAGACTTTTGTCCGAAGTACAAACACGCATGCCCAGAACCTATGTTAAAATCAACCAACAATAGCAGACGTTGACCAAAGGGTGGCGGTAAAGAGAAGAAAACAAAAACACGTGATGTTGGGAAAGTTTGCAGAAAAGTCCTGCCCTGTGTATGCTATGGGTGTGCCCAGCCAAATACCTTCAAATAAAAAATCTACAGAAAAGTTTGTTTGAAGTCCGATCGTGTGTATGAGGCTTAAGAGGTGCCTTTTCTCTTTTATACCCTGTAAAAATGCTTTGATATACAAGTGCTTTGGATTCCCCTGCAAGCAATGTCATAATGTGCTAGTATGCATCCCATACTAGCACATTATGAGAAACTTACCTTAGCGTGGAGCTGGAGGGCTTAGTTTTGTCACTGCCGAGAGGGCTTCCACCTTCATCTGGTATTCCTTCCGGGTTAGCGGCCTCCGGCTACATAAATGGCCAGGGGCTCGACGAAGTCACTCTGGCACATGTGCGAGGGAGTTCCCGTTTACGGCACATGGGCTCAGAAGGTCTGACGAACCTTCAGAGCGCATGCACTGGTGACTTCACTGGCTGCATGCACTGTAAAATATCGCCACTTTATGGTATGGCACCTCTTATGGCCATGATATCTTAGTCATGCTATAGCCATATGCACACAAAGGACTGATTTAGCATGCAATTTGACATTTTAAATCAATAGCTGCCAATTTGTCAGCTATTGCCGGCAATAGCACCGTCCAAATCGGTGCAACACCACACAGATGTCGGGGGCGATTTTAATGGACATCTATGCAGGAACCTGCACAGAGGTCTCTGAAATCGCTCCCGAAGTCAGACTGACATGCGGGTATGAAATTGTGCGAGTTCAGACGATTTCTAACCCGCACTCAGTGTGAACCTGGCTACAGGTGTAGCTTTAAGTAGATATAAAGATGATAGATATGACACTCACTATGGGGTTGATTTACTAAAAACTGGAAATTACAAAATCTGGTGCAGCTGTGCATGGTAGCTAATCAGCTTCTAACTTTAGCTTATTCAATTAAGCTTTGACAAAAAAAAAAAAAAAAAAACTGGAAGCTGGTTTCTATGTGCAGAGCTGCAGTTTTAGTAAATCAGCATCTCTGTGCTTTGCACTTCACCATTTCTCTCAGCATATTCAAATACCAATGAGTCAAGTCTGCCCACACATCAGCCAGACATGTCCCAGGTTTAGCACACTTACAGTCAGTATAAATCACCATATGTAGGATGACTGAATTCAGCTTAAAAAAATAAAAAAGAATCTTTTTTTATCCCAATCATAACAGAATAAAAGCTCCTGAACATTCCTCAGCAATCTTAAGACCCCTTTCACACTGGGGCGTTTTTCAGGCGCTTTGGCATTAAAATAAAGAAGCCTGTAAGGCCCCATGCACACGAGACGCTGCTAAACTCGAGTTCAGAGGCATTTGGACATTTTTTTCAACTGCCCCTGAACACATTTAATGTTATCCTATGTGTCCATGCACACAATCACGTTTTTTGGCGTTTTAAAGCAGTTGGGTTTATGTCCGTTTTTTCAGACGCAAAATTTTGGGTTCAGAAGCGTTTTATTTTTGCGTTTTAAACTTTGGGAGGGTCTACAATGTCTTTGAGATAAGCGCTGACAGCCGCAAACGCGGTAAAACGCCGCTAATCGTGGCAAAACGCTGCGCAAGTCGCTGCAAAAACAGGCGTTTTAAACACCGGTTTTTGCCTTTGAATACGTGAGTTTAGAGGTGTTTATAATTGCTTCTTGTGTGCATGGGGCCTAAAGCGCCTGAAAGAAGCCTCATTTGCAATCCCAATGTGAAAGCCGAAGTGCTTTCAGAGCTCTTTCACACTACCAGCGTCCGAAAAATGCTGGTAAAGCACCGCTAAGACCCCTTTTTCACACTGGGGCATTTTTCAGGCGCTTTGGCGTTAAAAAAAGCTCCCTCAATGGTAAGCTGCTTGCAGGGCTTTTGATGCCTTGCAAGCGCAGCGCCTCAGTGTGAAAGTGCCTGAAAAACGCCCAAGTGTGAAAAGGGCCTTAGAGTTTTTATTCTGTTCATGTTTTAAAGTAGTTCCATTAAATGCAGTTATTCTTTTACATATGTTGATTCTCGTTGAAGGGGTCATACTATAGTGGATGACCTTAACCTTTTCCCCACCGTGCCATAGCGATTTTACTGCTACAGCGCGGTGGAGTTATTCCGGGACGACGTCCTCCCAGAATGCTTCACTCGCGCGCCCCCTGGGGCGCGCTCCCGGAATCATCTGTGAGCGCCGGGTCTAGAAGACCCGGCGCTTCACAGATCGCGGTAAATCGCCGCTGATAGCGGCGGTTTACCACGTGATCGCTCCGTCAAATGACGGAGCGATCACTTGTAAACAAACCGTAATGACGCCGGTTCCTCCCTCTCCTCTCTGTACCGATCGGTACAGTGTGAGAGGGGGGGGGGGGGAGCGCGGGGTGTCAGCAGCAGCTGCTGCTGTGGGCTGGATCTGTGACTATTACAGTCACAGATCCAGCCATCCCTCCCTGCGCAATACTCTGCAATATCACCCCTACTATGTGCAATACCCCCCCACACTCTGCAATACCCCCCCACACTCTGCAATACCCCCCCACACTCTGCAATACCCCCCCACACTCTGCAATACCCCCCCACACTCTGCAATACCCCCCCACACTCTGCAATACCCCCCCACACTCTGCAATACCCCCCCACACTCTGCAATACCCCCCCACACTCTGCAATACCCCCCCACACTCTGCAATTTTTACAGAATTTTCGGTCTTTTTTCTTTTATAGTGCAAAAAATAAAAACCGCAGAGGTGATCAAATACCACCAAAAGAAAGCTCTATTTGTGGGGAAAAAAAGACAACAATTTCAGACGGGTACAATGTTGTATGACTGAGTTATTGTCATTCAAATTGTGAGAGCACGGAAAGCTGAAAATTGGTCTGGTTAGGAAGGGGGTTTAAGTGCCCAGTGGTCAAGAGGTTAAAATTATTTCAAAACCAAAAATGAATCTTCAAACATAGAAGACTATGTAATATAAGATGCAGATAAGTGGGGACCGAATATTTTCCAATTGCCTCACAAATTCTCTAAGCACCTACTAACAAGACTAGAATGTACGGCCTTGTTCACAAGGGCATATTTATGTGCACAATGTGAAAACAGCTATCTTTGCCTGCATGGGATGCACATCTGTATGCAGGCAGTCTTATTTATATCTATTGGGACACAGCCACTGCTCCCAATCTGACAACCACGCATGTTCGTAAGAGGTATCTGGCGCTCCAAAGAGGTAATGCCCTTGAATTAAAATAATGTACATATGGTTGGACAGTCATAAAAGGTGAAACAAAGTTGAACCAAGGAAAAAGGCATGGTTTAAAAAGAGGCGGCCATCCTTAGAGTGTGTCCAGCAACTCTGTAAAACAGGTAAAAGGCTCCGCACACGATCCGGTTTGCTGGCAAAGGGTCTGGTTGGTGTTGTGCTGAATGGCTGTGCCTCAGAGGAACCAGTAAGTGGTCAGCTCCACGCTGACCAGCTTGAACCGCAGAAGTGGAAATTACATCACCAGCACGCGGCGGGAGGAAGGGATCAGGAGCTCGCAGGTCTTCCTACTGGACTCTTTCCCAGCAAACTGGATCATGTGTGGAGCCTGTGGGATGCATTGGAACTGCCCATTTATGATGAGCATGAGGACTTCCACTTATATCTTTTAAGTGTTTAATCTTGTGCAATAAAGGTTTCCATTTTAATACTACATTTAGAGAGGCGCGCCCCCCCCATTTCTTTATGCATGAGTATGTCTCTGAATGCACGCTGTGTTGGAGACACGCACCCACACAGCTGTCAAATTGGGAGGCGCAACAGTGTCAGTGCAGCCATATGTTCCAATAAACATGAATTGGACTGCCTGCTCGGGGATGCGAAGAAAGCTAGTCCAATCCGTGCGGCCAAAGATAGATCCTCACACAGCTGTACACATAGATACATCTGTGTGATGAAAGAAAGTATATGTAGATGATCTCAGACTAGTAAGAAAGACCAGCATGTTTACCGTTTATAAAAAGGGAATTTGTTTTGCAGAAGCCTGTAAAGCATTGCACCCATGATCAGATCACAAGTGCAATGCAGGGTTCTTGCAGACTGTCTGTATAAGCAGGCAGTTGCACAATTACAAGAAGGAACAGGTTTCCAAAGGTGAACTCATCCTTTAAGTGGGGGATGCTTCAGATCAGTGCAGTAGTGGCTTTTCTGATGGGGTCTGACCGCACACTGAATCTGATATCCTATGGACAGACCCTGGCTCTCTAAGGCTAGGTTCACACTATTGTGGGTGATGCAGCTTGTGCTTGCACAGGCACAGCGGCCCATTCAATTGCTGTACCTGTGGAAGACACAAGAAAAATAAAACGTCGGACCCTTTTACTAAATGGAACCTCATTCTGCATAATGTGGTTTTATGCACCTGAAGACATGCTGCATTTGTGTTAGAAATGATTGCCACCCCTGACCATCTGCTACAGAGCTGAAGAAATTCAGTATTGCACCTACAATAGTGTGAACCTAGCCAGACATCTGATTGGGGAGGGTCTAGCGGTCACCCAGCCATCAAACATCTGATTGGGGGGGGGGGGGGGGACTAGCGGTCACCCAGCCAAACATCTGATTGGGGGGGACGGGGACTAGTGGTCACCCAGCCATCAAACATCTGATTGGGGGGGACGGGGACTAGCGGTCACCCAGCCATCAAACATCTGATTGGGGGGGGGGGGGACTAGCGGTCACCCAGCCATCAAACATCTGATTGGGGGGGGACTAGCGGTCACCCAGCCATCAAACATCTGATTGGGGGGGGACTAGCGGTCACCCAGCCATCAAACATCTGATTGGGGGGGGGTCTAGCGGTCACCCAGCCATCAGACATCTGATTGGGGGGGGGGTCTAGCGGTCACCCAGCCATCAGACATCTGATTGGGGGGGGGGTCTAGCGGTCACCCAGCCATCAGACATCTGATTGGGGGGGGGTCTAGCGGTCACCCAGCCATCAGACATCTGATTGGGGGGGGGTCTAGCGGTCACCCAGCCATCAGACATCTGATTGGGGGTCTAGCGGTCACCCAGCCGTCAAACATCTGATTGGGGGGGGGGGGGACTAGCGGTCACCCAGCCATCAAACATCTGATTGGGGGGGGGGGGGTCTAGCGGTCACCCAGCCATCAAACATCTGATTGGGGGGGGGGTCTAGCGGTCACCCAGCCATCAAACATCTGATTGGGGGGGGGGGTCTAGCGGTCACCCAGCCATCAGACATCTGATTGGGGGGGGGGGTCTAGCGGTCACCCAGCCATCAGATTGGGGGTCTAGCGGTCACCCAGCCATCAGACATCTGATTGGGGGGGTCTAGCGTTCACCCAGCCATCAGACATCTGATTGGGGGGGGGTCTAGCGTTCACCCAGCCATCAGACATCTGATTGGGGGGGGGTCTAGCGGTCACCCAGCCATCAGACATCTGATTGGGGGGGGGTCTAGCGGTCACCCAGCCATCAGACATCTGATTGGGGGGGGTCTAGCGGTCACCCAGCCATCAGACATCTGATTGGGGGGGTCTAGCGGTCACCCAGCCGTCAAACATCTGATTGGGGGTCTAGCAGTCACCCAGCCATCAAACATCTGATTGGGGGTCTGGCGGTTACCCAGCCATCAGACATCTGATTGGGGGGGGTCTAGCGGTCACCCAGCCATCAAACATCTGATTGGGGGTCTAGCAGTCACCCAGCCATCAAACATCTGATTGGGGGTCTGGCGGTTACCCAGCCATCAGACATCTGATTGGGGGGGTCTAGCGGTCACCCAGCCATCAAACATCTGATTGGGGGTCTAGCAGTCACCCAGCCATCAAACATCTGATTGGGGTCTGACATCTCCAGACCTTGTTGTGCAGTCAGTTTCTAGTTCCTCTCTTCATTGGAAGGCATCACATGGGGAGGAGGTTTTAGGTAAAGCCTGCAGAGGATCCTTGCACTGGGCCAGAGGATGGGAACACAGACCAGATGATATCTCCTCCCGCCCCCTTACCCTGGATGACATGCTCCGGGGAGATGGTCTTCTTCTCGGACTTGTTGCAGATCTCATTGGCCTCGGAGGAGATAAGGTGGATGAACTCGGTGCAGCAGTTGACCACCAGTTCCCGGGCATCGTTGGCCACCCGCACGCTGGGCAAAGTCTCTTTGATCATCTTGTTGATGGCAGCCCGGGGGATGGTGAGGTCGTCATCGTTCCCGGAGGAGGAAGCCATGTCTCCGGGGCGGCGGGCAGGAGAAGGTGCTGACACCGGGGAGGGGGCGTGGAGGACCCTATAAAAACAAAGCCGATGAATCCACACAGGCCTCGCTAAAAGAACGGAGAGAGAAGACGGCGCCGGCTCCCTGCTCCTTTTCCTCCTCACAACATGGTCGGGGCTCAGAGGCTGCACGCCGGGGACCAGGGGACACGGCTCGGGGGATTATAGAGGCGGCGGGCTGGTGCCGGTCACGGGAACATCCCGGCGGAGAGAGCCTTCTCCAACCGGAAGCGGCGTCTGGGGGGAAGCGCGGCGTACTGCTCTCCACTTCCGGGAGCGCACCCACGTCCAGGTTACCATGGCTGGGCTGCGCTGGCGCGACGTGACGTAACACGCTGCGGGCTTTTTCCATAGAGGGAAGTTAGAGAAGTGATAGTGGTGGTGTTGTGGATAGCAGGGAGAGTGAAATGAGACGTACAGTAGTATAGCCTGATCACCCCAAGCAGTGCCCCAACCTTCCACATTGAAGTTCACTGGTATTTCCAACATTTAAATAACTAGAGCTTTAACAAATTTCTTAGGCTACAAACAAGTACAATATGCAATTAGCAATGTGGTTTAGGCTACTTTCACACAGGTGTTTTTCAGGCACGAAAGAGCTAAACATAGTGCCTGTAAAGCACCTGAAAAAAAACGCCTCCCCTGCCACCCCAGTGTGAAAGCCTGAGTGCTTTCACACAGGAGCGGTGCGCTTGCAGGACTAGAAAAAAAGGCCTGCAAGCAGCATCTTTGGGGCGTTGCGGGAGCGGTGAATACATCGCTCCTGAAACACCCCTGCCATTGAAATCAATGGCCAGCTCTGCCGAAGCACCTGCGGGCTTTTTTATCCCTTTTTCGGCCGCTAGCGGGGGTTAAAAGCGCACCACTATCGGGCGCGGCTAAAAATAGCGGCGCTTTACCACCTATATAAAAGGGTGCAAACGAGAACGGCCTAAGGTTGCACTTCCGGCGCCAAAAAGACTAAAGGCTCATACACACAGTCAGACATCCAACAAAATTTCCCTTGGATTTTTTTCCTAATTGATTTGTCCGGCCACACCCATAGCATACACACAGTCAGACTTTTCTGCAAACTTTTCTAAAACTTTCCTAACATCACGTGTTTTTTTTGCTATTTTCTGCTCTTTACCGCCACCCTTTGGTTAACTTCTGCTATTGTTTGTTGCTTTTAACATTGGTTCTGAGCATGCGTATTTGCACTTTGTCCAAAAGTTGGTTGGATTGCTGTACACACAGTCAGACAAGACACCATCGGACTTTTGTTGCCGAAAAGTTGGTCCGTTTGCAGACCTAACTTTTTGTTGGATGAAACCCGAAAAAGTTGGTCCGATGGAGCGTACACACGGTCAGACAAATTAGAAAACTTGCAGATTTTATAGTTGGTTGGCAAAAAGTGTGACCGTGTGTATGGGGCTTAAGTGACTCAACCCGAGTGTGTTGGAGGTGGAGACAAACAAATGTGGATAGTAAAAGCAAAGTATGCTGTGAAGAAGTAATGCCAGTGGTGTCAGATGGCATAGACTTTGTGAGCAGCTATTTTTTAAAAAAGGTAAAACCTTTTCCAAGTATATAACTAGTAGAATCAATAAACGTGAACAGGTGTTCATACTGATAAAAACAGCGCTAATATGTGGATAATCTTCCAAATGAATAAATAAAGTGGTGAAACCTGAATGATACTGATGGTGTGGAGGGTGATCTATAGCTGGTATAAGTGCACCTGGCACCAGATACTGCACCAATAGTGTGGATAAGTCCCAAACAGTTACTGGGATGTGTGCTTACCACAAAACAAACCTTCAGATCAAACTGGTACTGTAAGGGTTAATACTCGAGCAGGGTCGTATGTGGAGACAAAAAACAATAGCACAATTATGGTACAGTATTGTCTACACAACAGCCCATTAACCAAGATGGATGACAAGTCCCTAGTGTATGCCCGTACAGTGATTATGAATGATAAAAACCAATAAAAACGAGTTCACCGCATCTCACTGGTGTCCTCCCGTCCACAGGGGCCGCGCTGGTGCTGCGGATTCGATGGTATGCTGTGTCCTGGATACGATTGGATGGCAGTGGAACGCACGTAGACTTCCTGAGTTTAATTACCACCTTAATCCGCCACAGAACCTCTTTGCAGGCTTCTCATCACTGACATGTGCTTTACCACCTATGCCCGCCCCAGTGTGAAAGTTCCCTTAAGGTAAATATTAAGGCAAAGTAGGTAGCCTAGGGACAGGACTCAGGAGGGTAAGAAATTAGAATGGGCAGCACACACACAAAATTGACTCTCACAATGACACGGACAGCAATGTGCAGCAACACAGATGAAACCTCACTGACATGGCGCTATTGATGGGAGTCCTCTACAGCTTGCCCATGTGACTCATGAAACCGCTCTGTTTACTATGGCTGTGGAAGCTCTTCACCATTAGATAATCCAATTCCAAGCAGGGCTGGACTGGTCTACCGGGATACCGGGAAATTTCATTGTTGGCACAGGGAGGCTACAGATGGGCACTGGTAAGGCTGCATTGATCTCTTATATCATATCCGCAGTCTCTGATCATCTCCGGTACCATGTCTGCAATCTATCATCATCTCTTGCAACATGTCTGCAATCTCTGACCATCTCCTGTAGTATGTCTGCAGTCTCTGACCATCTCCTGTACAGTGTCTGCGGTCTCTGACCATCCCTTGTATCATGTCTGCAGTCTCTGACTATCTCCTGTATCATGTCTGCAGTCTCTGTCGTGAGGAGACTTTAGGATAAAACAAGAGCCACCAAGCTGGAGCCGGCTGACTGATCCCTGCACATTGCACCTGAGAAGAGGTCAGTGACAGCGCTGCCAGGCCAGTCTGGGGGGGGGGGGTCACTGATGTAAAGGGGGGAGTGAATACAATAATGTAAGGGGGCACTGATATAAAGGTTTCCACGTTATATCAGTAAACCCCACCCATTTACCATAGTGTATTCTTTCTGCGGAAGGTGGTCTCTGGTCACCGGGGTCCCCCTTGAAGATTACTCCACTTTTACCACTTGTCACCACAATTTGCTCATATATAGGGGTTACGGTATGGAGGAACGCTTTTGAGTCTCATCCTCAGACATACATGCTCCTGCCCTCCTCCGTGCTTTCCATAGGCATTTTCCCCTCAAGCCTGGGTATGTAACTTATTCTTAACTCAAGGCTCTCTACCTTTGGAGCTCGTCTGCTGGCACTGTCTAACCCTCCTCTCTTGCCCCCCCCTTTTTTTTCTATTTATTTTTCCCATTTTATACTCTCTTGGATATTTTGCCACTCTACATTCTCTGGACAAACTACCCAGTATTCTCTGATTTCAAGGTACTGTTGCTATGATTTTATGGAATGTTATCCCTTAACCACTTTAGCCCCGGAAGAATTGGCTGCTCAATGACCAGGTCATTTTCTGCGATACGGCACTGTATCGCTTTAACTGACAATTGCACAGTCGGGCAACGCTGGACCCAAACAAAATTTACATTATTTTTTTCCCACAAATAGAGCTTTCTTTTGGTGGTATTTGATCATCTCTGCGGTTTTTATTTTTTGCGCTTTAAACAAAAAGAGAGCAACAATTTAAAAAAAAAAACACAATATTTTGTACTTTTTGCTGTAATAAATGGCCCCAATCTTTTAAAAGCTACGTTTTTCCTCAGTTTAGGCCGATATGTATTCTACATATTTTTGGTAGTAAAAGTCGCAAAAAGTGTATATTGAATGGTTTGCGCAAAAGTTATAGCGTGATTTTTATTGGGACTGCAACATTATGGCGGACATATCGGACACTTTTTGGGACCATTGGCATTTATAAAGCGATTAGTGCTATACAAATGCAAAAAACTACTGTGTAATTGTCACTGGCAGGGAAGGGGTTAACACTAGGGGGCAATCAATGGGTTAACTGTGTTCCCTATGTGTGTGTGTTCTAACTGTGGGGGATGGGACTCACTATAGGAGATGAGAGATGTGGTTCCCAGTTCGTAGGAACACACAATCTCTCTCTCCTCTCCTCACAGAACTGGGACGTGTGTGTTTACACTCGGTATGCCCGCTGCCATCACCCCATTGGACTACTCGGAACTACATGGGTTACCTGCATGCCGCTGGCCAGAGCTACAGGTTAAGGCCTTTTTTTTATGCTGCAAAATGTGATTGCATTTCTTAATCATTTTGTATAAATAAACGTTTAAGTTAATTCACACTATCGAGGCATCTCTTTTTTATACATATGTGACCATTTCCACTGGAGATACTGTTGGATGATCTGAGCTGAATCGCCTTCCCCTCCCTCCAAGCCCAGCCGCTTGTCGATTGCTATTTGCTACATGCTGTTTTTGGTCTCCTCTAAGGCTGGGTTCACACTACGGTTTTCCCATCCGTCATATGTGCGTTTTCCATTGACGTTAATGTTAAAGAAAAAGTATGCGTTTGTCATACTGTTTTAAAAACGTCCGAAAAACCATGGTTGAACACGGTTTTGCGTACGTTTAAAAAACGTTTTGCCAGCAAATCGTACGCACCCGGATGCATCTGAGTGCATACGATTTGCAATGCATTGTCTATCTATACGTTTTCCCGTCCGGGCCCGTACGTTTTCAATACTGAAATCGTATGCGGCTGACGGACGGGAAAACCGTAGTGTGAACCCAGCCTACCCCAGGGACCATTCCCATCTGGTAAGCAGACTTGCATATGTGTGTGGTGGAGGTCTTCAACTGCATGTCACACCAGTGTTAACCATCATCCTTGATCTATTGAGATCGGACTGCACCTGGGTGGATGTCACTTTTTTTCTTTTTCTTGGACTTTATTACATGAACATTTATCTGTTACACTTTCTGGAATCCTGGTAGCCCTCCTGTGTTCAGTTGACAGGGGCTTTTTGTGTCTAAAGGACATTCATCAAGTGTTTTCTTTTATTCACTGTGGATTGTGTTTTCACTATTCATTAGATTTTTGTAAGTTATACATACTCATTTTGTCAAAATGTTATCATTTATTATTCACCGATCATTAGCGCGGTTTAATTTTCCACATGCTTGAGGCTAGCTTTACATATATGAGTTGTAGTAATTTGCACTACCACAATGCATGCATGTGCCGTGCCATTTGTTTTGAATGATCATTATTCATTATGCATTGGAATTTTTGTCTCTTGAAACTAAATTTAAAGTGGTTGTAAACCCACTTTTTTGACTTTTGCCTACAGGTAAGCCTATAATAAGGCTTACCTGTAGGTATAAATAATATCTCCTAAACCTGTACGGTTTAGGAGATATCCCCCTCGCAATGTGCCGCTGATTGCATCGGTGCATGCGCAGGGGGGATCCTCGGCTGAAGGGCCGGCCCCGCCGACCCATGCCGGAAAGGAAATCTCCCGCGTGGATGCGCGGGAGTGACGTCATCGCCGATCCAGCCAATCACAGGGCTGGAGCGGCGATACCCGGAAGACACGCTCGGCTCGGCGTGGACCAGGTAAGTTACCTACCTCGTTCCGAGGTAAGTATTTCCTAATGAGCTAATATGCGGTGCATACTAGCTCATTATGGCTTTTTCCTTGCAGGTGTAAAAAAAAAAAAAATTATATGCGGGTTTACAACCGCTTTAAAGCTGGGTTCTCTTTGGAGCCAGTTCACACATTCTCCGCAGCGACTAAGGTGCGAATTGCACAGGAGCCCTGTGCTTCTTTTGGTTCGTTTCAGGTTCCAATTTAGTCAAAAATTTGGGCTGAAATCGGACCTAAAACGGTGAATTGAGACGCACCGGACTCCTGCTGTAAGCCTATGCGAACCCTAGTGTGAACCCAGCCTAATGCCATGTACACACGGTCGGAATTTTCGATGGAAAGTCCGATGGGAGCTTTCCATTGGATATTCCGACTGTGTGTATGCCCCATCTGACTTTTTCCGTCTTTAGACGGACTATAGATAGAGAGCGGGTTCTCTATTTTTCTGTCAGAAATTCCAACTGAATTTTGCACGGTCAAAAGTCCGACCGTGTGCACGCTCAGGGCCGGATTAACAATGGGGCTGATGGAGCTGCAGCTCCAGGCCCCTTTCTCAAGATAGGCCCATTTGCCCAAAAAAAAAAAAAAAAAAACAAATTTTTTTTTTTTTTTTTTTTTTTAAGATTTTTTTTTTTCTAAGATCGAATTTGGGGGGTTGTAGCTCGATGACCAGAGGTCACAGAAACCCCACATTTGGGGGTAGGCATGGGAAGAGCTACCCCACAACTGGTTAAAATATGGGACGGCTATCATTTATGGTTCCGGAGATACGACCTGCTTGCACAGCCTGTCAGAAGCTACATTCAGAGCGGCCAATATAAATACAAGCTGACACACTACAGCAGACTGATAGGATCACAGTGCTTATAATAATTATTTGTATATTACTCATGGTAATTAACCCCTTACCACCCAGGCCAATTCTGACACTTCTCTACTACATGTAAAAATCATCATTTGTTTTTTGCTAGAAAATTACTCTATGGTGGTCTTTGCACTTTTTATGTTGCAGGGTACAGAGCTGCATGATTCTGGCTAAAATGAGAATTGCAATTTTTTTTCTTAGAAGATAGATCACGATTCTCTCACGATTGTTGCGGCGTAACATCATCTTTCACATTAAAACAAACAAAAAAAAAATGGGCTAACTTCACTGTTTTGTTTTTATGGTTTTTATTATTCATTGAAGTGGGCAAATGCAGTGTGACATAACATATTGCAGCAATAGCCATTGTATTCCCTAGAGTCTCTGCTAAAATATATATAATGTTTGGCGGTTCCAAGTAATTTTCTAGCAAATAATATTACTTTCTAACTTAAGAAACAAGTGTTGGACTTTAAGTGGTTAAATTTAGTTACAATGTTAGTTAGTTACAATGTTTCATTTTGTTTACAAACTTCGCAGACTGCCCAGATTTGTTCTTTACACACAGAAGTGTATCCCTTTGATCTAAGAAGGAAGTGTCAGTTACAATGTTTCCTGTTAAAAACTTGGCAGACTGCCCAGATATTTTCTTTTGACAGCTGAAAGTCTCTCCACTTGTTATATGAAAGAATCAGCAAACTCTGCATTGAAGATCGTCAGGGGGGTTGAATCGAGATCACGATTTTTTTAACGATTAATTGTGCAATTCTAGCACGGTATTTGCGCAGCAATTTTTCAAACATGTTTTTTTGGAAAAAAATGTTTCATTCATTAAAAAAACAGTTAGTTAGTTAAGTTAGCACAATTTTTTTTGGTATCCTAAGCGATGCTTTACATTTTTTTAGGTTACATGTTTAGAGTTACAGAGGAGGTCTAGTACTAGAATTATTGTTCTCGCTCTAACGATCGTGGCGTATGTAACCTGTGTGTATCTGGCTCTGATACTACCAGTGCCTACCCAGCCACTGACTAGTATCTCTCCCCAGCCTGTCCCCACACACCCTCTCACCTGCTGACCTGTGGATGGGGTAATCACTCCTGCAGTGTTATTGTGTTATGCCAGTGCGTACAATGATCAGTGTTGCTAACTTTAGCTGGCAGCACTGATTGTTTTAAGAAAAAAAAACAGGCTGGTTGTACTTAAGTTGATTAATAGATTGACTTGTGTAAAACCAGCTAGCCCATACATAGATTGACTATGGCTGGTCTCTGCATAATTGGCGTAATTTCAATCCATGTATGACCCGCTTAACCACTACTCAGTCCCTAAATATCCTTCCACTCCTGTACATAGTGCTCACTGTCATACTCTCCACACTCCTCTCCTGTACATAGTGCCCACTGTCATACTCTCCACACTTCTCTCCTATACATAGTACCCACTGTCATACCCTACACACTCCTCTCCTGTACATAGTGCCCACTGTCATACCCTCCACACTCCTCTCCTATACATAGCGCCCACTGTCATACCTTTCACACTCCTCTCCTGTACATAGTGCCTGCTGTCATACACTTCTCTCCTGTACTTAGTGCCCACTGTCGCACCCTCCACACTCCTCTCCTGTACATACTGCTCACTGTCATACCCTCCACACTCCTCTCCTATACATAGTGCCCACTGTCATACCGTCCACACTCCTCTCCTATACATAGTGTTCACTGTCATACCCTCCACACTCCTCTCCTATACATAGAGCCCACTATCATACCGTCTACATTCCTCTCCTGTACATACTGCCCACTGTCATACCCTCCACACTCCTCTCCTGTACATACTGCCCCATCATACCCTCCACACTTCTCTCTGGTACATACTACCCTCTGTCATACCCCCTCACTCTTCCTGTACATACTGCCCATTGTCATACCCTTCACACTCCTCTCCTGTACATAGTGCTTTTTTCCGTACCCTTTGTACTCCTCTCCTGTACATAGTGCCCACTGTTAGACCCTCCACATTCCTCTCCCTCACCTGCACATACTTCCCACTTATATACCGTCCATACTCCTCCCCTATGTCGCTTACCCACAAAAACAGTTCTTTAAAATTATACTGAATATCCTCAATGTTACCAGCTCTAGAATGGACACACCTTTGTTAGTTCAACTAAAGGAAATATCAGTTCTCATATTTGTTATGCCCCATTATTAGTACTCCTTTAATTTTGTGATTACTACTATGATGTATAGAGGAACATCGGGGATCTCAGCTACTCTAAATATAGCACTTATATAAAAAAGTGGCCCTGAAAATATTTTTTAAATGTTGGCAACTGTGCACTTAGGCACTGCCCAAGGGCCACCGTCCACCGGGTCAGTAGGGGGCCCCATGAGAGGCTCCTGGGATCCTGTGATAATAAAGCGGTAGTAAACTTTCCTGACATTACTACTTTTTAGAGGCCCTGGGGTAGGTTATGCCACAATGTACAAGTATGCACACTTCAATTTTCAGACTGAGCCCTCCAGTGCTGTGATGAATCAGGCGGGGCCTGGACACTTCCATCTTCACCCGGTCTTCCTTCTGGGTTCTGTGCCTTTGGTCACTTGCCTTGGCTGGGCTGCGTTCATGTCATTCCCACGCATTTATTTATTATTTATTACACCCCATTCACACCTCCGCGACAAAACGCCCGACGCCGGCCGCTCGTGCCGCTGGAGGGGAGAATTCCCATTGCTGTCTATGAGATGGTTCACATCTCATAGACGCCGTACACCTGCGGCATGAAAAAAAGTCCCGGACCCTTTTTTTCAGGCGGCATTGGCGTTCGGCCATACAAAGCAATAGGAAGGATTTGTAAAAAAAAAGTTACACTATTCGCGGCAAAATACGCCGCGTACGCAGCGTTACTTGTCGCGGAGGTGTGAATGCAGCCTAAAAGGCCCCACCAAAATCCTCAGCACCAGGCCCATGATGTTCTTAATCTGGCCCTGTGCACGCTGCATAACAGTCAATGCATTTGCTTATAAACCCTGCCTAAATTAATCAAATATCAAACTACGAAGAGTTTGTAAATTGAAAAATAGAATAAACCAATGAATAGAAATATTTTTATTATTATAATCCAAACACTAACATTTTACATAACAAAGCAAATTACAATATTGTATATAGGATTACAAAAAGCTGCTGAATCTCATGCTTACATTTGCTCTGTTAGCAGGTTGTACTGCATCAACTGCAAAACTCTAATATCACAGTAGTATGGTGCAGATTTACAAAAATGAAGAAAAACCAGAGCATTTACCCGTAGAGAACAAATAGGTTTCATCTTTCACAGGAAGCAAGAAATCTGTTCATATGTTTACCTGCTCCAGTTTTTATAAACCACATACATTGCTTAAAGTCATTCATTCTAGTGTATAAACTATGAAAATTATTCATGGATAGTACGACTCCATCCTGTAACATAAAATGACAAATGCATGTAGCAAATACATTTTTAAAGGGGAGTTTCACCCGTGTTTTCGTTTATTTAAAAAGTCAGCAGCTACAAAAAGCATAGCTGCTGACTTTTAAAAAACCGACACTTACCTGCCCCACTGTCCAGCGTGGCGGCCACCCGGAGGCTCACTCCTCTTCCCCTCCTCTCCTCAGCGCCATCATCGTAACTGTGGGCACCCGGCCATGACAGCTTACGGCTGCCACCTCATCCCTTTAAACCCGAACACATATTAATTACACAGGTTCTGTGGCTGATTAAGGTGGTAATTAAATTCACTTGGTGCCTTTCCTGCATTATATTAGACTCAGAACCTGTGTAATTCATGTGTGTTCGGGTTTAAAGGGATGAGGTGGCAACCCTATTACGGCTTCATGGATGGGCACGAGTCGCGCTGCTCTCTCCTATTGGCCAGCCGATCTTCTGGGACCTGGGTTGTGTCCAAGAAGATTGCTAGCAGGGAGGGGCCACCTAGGGCAAGAGGAGGAGTCACCTAGGCGGCCCAAAAAAGAAAGCAGGACGTGGGACAGGATGTTCCACTAAAGGTAAGGTCAACACACCCCCCCAAAAAAATGACATGCCAAATGTGGCATGTCAGGGGGTGAGGAGTGCTTAAAGCGGAAGTTCCACTTTCGGGTGGAACTCCGCTTTAACTGAAACAAAAAATGGGGCAGGAGCAAAATGTAACCAACAAAGCTGTCCATCCATAACTCAGTTTTGCAATCGGTTAATGCTAGGTATAATTAAGTTCATTATGTACCTGATAACAAAACAACAGGTATGTAAAATAAAAAGGTAATCTAAAGCTGCCCATAAATGTATAGATGTCTTTCCATCAGTCTGCAGGCTGAAGAATTTAAATCTAACATATTCCTCAATCCATGCTAAACATCATAGATGGACAAATCTCCTGCTGTGGGATTTTGTACTCTGAACAGTGCCTGCATCTGATTGGTTGTAGGTGCTGTTTGGCTGACAATCTCCCATCCAGCTCCTTAAAAAAAAGTAAATAAAAAAAAAATCGACTTTTGTCAATCCTGATGTTCCACATGGTACGAAAACCAGAAGGGAAAAGTCTGAAGACGAGCTGTCTGCGTATTTTCAGAACATTAGTACGGTGCATTCAACAGACGATTTGACTTTTACATTCGATAAAAGCTGGATGTGCAGGCTATAACATTTCTGTCTGATGTGAACTCAACGTCTGATTTTCGGATGTTCAGTACGGAAATCCGTCACACAAAAGTTGAAAGTACAAACACGCATGCTCGGAATCAAGGAACGACTGGGAAGAGTTTGGTCTTGTAAACTACTGTTCGTAATCTAGAATTAACATTTGTGACACGGCAATTGATGATATGTCAAAATTCTAATTTTCTTTAACCACTTAAGGACCGCCTCCTGCACATATACGTCAGCAGAATGGCACGGCTGGGCACATGTACGTACAGGTACGTCCTGTACCCAGCCGTGGGTCGCGGGCGCACTCCCAGCGACCCGCTCCAAAGCTCCGTGACCGTGGGACCAGTGGACCCGATTGCCGCTGGAGACCCGCGACCCGGAGCTGAAGAACGGCTTCCCCGTGCTTCACTGTGGCGGCTGCATCGATCGTGTCATCCCTTTTATAGGGGGACACAATCGATGACGTCACACCTACAGCCACACCCCCCTACAGTTGTAAACACACTTCAGGGAACACATAACTCCATCAGCGCCCCCTTGTGGTTAACTCCCAAACTGCAACTGTATTTTCACAATAAATGCATTTTTAATGCATTTTTTGCTGTGAAAATGACAATGGTCCCAAAAATGTGTCAAAATTGTCCGCCATAATGTCGCAGTCATGAAAAAAAACGCTGATCGCCGCCATTAGTAGTAAAAAAAAAAAAAAAAAAAGATTAATAAAAATGCAATAAAACTATCCCCTATTTTGTAAACGCTATAAATTTTTTTACCAAACATTTTTAGAAGAATACGTATCGGCCTAAACTGAGTAAAAAAAAAAAAAATTATATATTTTTGGGGGATATTTATTATAGCAAAAAGTAAAAAATATTGAATTTTTTTCAAAATTGTCGCTCTATTTTTGTTTATAGCGCAAAAAATTAAAGCCGCAGAGGTGATCAAATACCACCAAAAGAAAGCTCTATTTGTGGGAAAAAAAGGACGCCAATTTTGTTTGGGAGCCACGTCGCACGACCGCGCAATTGTCAGTTAAAGCGACGCAGTGCCGAATCACAAAGGGGCAACGTCCTTTAGTTGCATTTTGGTCCGGGTCTTAAGTGGTTAATGGGATAATAATGAAACTGCTTTGCATGTAGTTATGCCAAATGTATTTTAAAAAGCATTTATTTTGCATGATATACTACCAACACGAAATTAGCAGAAGGGGCCCAAAGGGTGGCGCTTGAGAAGTTAACTTCCTCTTTATACTCTCATAGTACGTCACTATGTTCCTGTTTGTCAAACGACAATTTGCATATCTTTAGTATGCTAGACAAAATCCTGCACATGCCCTTTTGACAAAAATCAGATTTTCGGTCGTCCCACAATCAGACCATGTGTATGAGTCTTTAGAGGGCAACACATGCAAATTTCAGCAGATTTTAGCTGGAATCATCCAAAATTCAGTAGTTGTATATCCAGCTATAAACTACCTAAAGACGTTTTGGTTAAAAAGAACAGACCAAACATGCTAGGGCCCTGTGCCTTGAAACATGCTATAATTTCTACTCAAGCTAGCCATTAAGGCTATATTGACATTTATGTGTTTTTAGGCACATGCGTTTTCTATTGAAACACACACTGACATGCATTTGTATGCAGTCCCATTGCATTCAGTAGCACTGTGCAGTGCAGTGATGACCTGGTGGCCTCAGAGTAATGAACCTCCCTATTGAAGCATACATACTGCTGTGCAGGAGATTACAGCAGGGCCGTCTTAATAGCATCGTGGGCCCCTGGGCAAAGTAAGGCTCTGGGCCCCCTACAATGTTGACAGTGCAGGTAAACAGACATCAAGAAGGTAGGAGGCAGACTGCCTCCCCTGTGTATCCATCACTCTCAGTACCATCATGGGGCCCCCATTTTCAGGGCAGCGTGGGATCAAGGTCCAGCTGCTTTGGGGAAAGTGCAGGGGCCTCCCATGCAGCTGGGGCCCCTGGCCAGTGCCCAGGTGTGCCCTCTCATTAAGACAGCCCTGGATTACAGGGAGGTGTTATTCATGTACTTATTATAGTAAAGGTATATGTAAAATTGTCTGGAGTTTTTGAACTTGTATATTATTAAAGTACACCTGTCAGTAGTGAATCCAGATGCCATGATTCTAATGGTGCTCCTGGAAGTATCAAGAGCTGGTCTGACTGTCATGCATTTCTCCTGGTTATCGTTATATAATGAGCAGCCTTACTGGCCAGTAGGAACATGCAGGATCTGTGATGGGGTAGATCACCATTTGGTATTGCCTGCTGGCATCTAAACTTAACTTAAAGTGGATCATAGGTGTGCGCAGCCTATTGCATTAGGGTGTGCACCCCAAAGCTCCAACACATATGCATTTGACATACCAACCTGAAACAATGGGGGGAAGCAGGAACAAGGGAGCACATGGATCCAGACAAAAGAAGGAAGAGGAACAAGGAAAGAAGGGGTGGCATATATTAGTACCGATCCCCTAAATTTAACTCCTGCATGGCATTGACAAAAGGGAGAGAAGGAAAAGCCTACTTTCAGCTGCTGCAGGAGGAAAATACAGATCGGTTCCACTAAATTCCACCTCCGCCACTTTTCC
Organism: Rana temporaria; assembly: GCF_905171775.1. NCBI lineage: Eukaryota > Metazoa > Chordata > Amphibia > Anura > Ranidae > Rana > Rana temporaria. Next base: position 137,650,283 of record NC_053495.1, read on the forward strand.
TGTCCAGGTTCTAAGGGCTGGCAAGGAAGGATTGCGCTTTACCTATCACCTGCCCAACATTGACAGGTTGCCAACCCCAGGATTAGGGTGTGCCCAAGCACACCTGGCACACGCCTATGAAGTGGATGTAAACTCACTCTCATCCTTTTTAAACCACTGCCATAGTGCTGATCTATAAGGATATAGATGCCTCCTGCATGTATCCTTGCTTGTCAAATGTCTCCCCTCTGTCTGTTATAAGAACTGAAAAACTGCAGATTCTGTGGATGGATCTGTTGTCTGGAGCTCGGTGGGTGGAGTTTTCTCTTGTGTATTCCTTACACTAAATTCTGCGATGATTACTAACATCCAGTCAAAATCCAGAAAAGTAACCAGATGACTTCAGAAAGGGAGTGGGGGGTGGGAATTAAAAAATAATGCCTGTCTCCAGGCTAGTGCATGAGATATGTAAATAACCTGTCACTCACAGCAAGGGGGAATGGACTAAGGTTTTTCTCTGTAAGTCCGTTTTATTTCACTGAACAATAAAAGAGGATTGCTCAGAGCTGGATTAACTCTGTGTGGCAAAGACTAGGCACAGATGATAGGAAATCATATACTGTACATTGTAACATAAGAAATAAATAAATAATTTAAAGTGGATGTAAAGCTGATTCATGAAATTTTAGCTGAGCACATATATCTGCAGTATTTTGTTATCTCTCTTCAATGAGCTAAGTCCCATAGCTCTCTCCTAAACTGTTCCTCTGTTATCAGCCTGATAACTCCTGACAAATTCTCAGACACTTTAGACAAAATCAGCCTGAATCTTCAGTCCGGGGAGGTTGCTAAAATAGATTAGCTGGGAGCAAGTCCTATTACAAAACACCTCAGAGTCTCTGCCTATGATGAGAGGGGGTGTGTGCCTTTCCTCCTATCAGCAATGTTAGCTATCTTGGCTGTATGCCCAGACATCACACTCTGTGTTAACCAGGAAGAGAAAATCTCCTAACACGACCTCAACTTTCTAAACAGTATATAAATGTGAAGACAGCAGATATACATGTAAAACTTATGTAGGGAGATTTAGTTAATCTGAGGCTGTTCACTTCACTGGGTGTATGGAGGGTTTACATCCACTTTAAAGCGGTAGTTCACCCTCAGTGTCAACATTGTACCATAAAATCAGGCATTGTAGCGCGAGCTACAGTATGCCTGTCTCGAATTTTTTATCCCCGTACTCACAGTGTACTGGTACATTATAGATTCCGACTCCCGCGGGGAATGGGCGTGCCTATGGAGAGGGAGGATGATTGACGGCCGGCTCTGGCACGTCACGCTCCCCGAAGACAGCCGGAGTAGGTCTCGGCTCTTCACGGCGCCTGCGCACAGGCTATGCGCAGGCGCCGTGAAGAGCCAAGCCTATTTCGGCTATTTCCGGAGAAGCGTGACGCGCCAGAGCCGGCCGTCAATCACCTTCCGTCTGGATTGGAACGCCCATTCCCTGTGGGCAGTCGGAATTGTCTATGTACGATTACACAGTGAGTACGGGGATAAAAAAATTTGAGACAGGCATACTGTAGCTCGCGCTACAATGCCTGATTTTATGCTAGAAGAAAAAAAAAAAAAAAATTCTTGTTTATAGGGTGAACCCCCGCTTTAAGTTCAGAACCCATGGGTAATATAGAAGTCCCATAAAGGTATGTCTAGTAATTCTATAGTCTTTTGAGTACCATTAGGATACTGACACGTTTACATTAGAAACAAAAATTGGCTTTGGCGTTTATTGTCTTTCTAAAAAAAAAAAAAAAAAAAAAAAAGAAGGAGGCATTTGTTTTAGCAGATAGTTTGTCAGTTTACAGTTTGTATTGATTGTACTAACATTGTTTAGCCCAGTTACATTTTTGCTTGATTAGTAATGTATTTTTTTTTTTTTTATCAGAAATAATTTAAAGTATTTTCATAATCATAATTTTTCCATTGACCTACAAACACAACTCTCAGCATTCCACAGTTAAAACCATATAAGCATAAACAACATAATTTACAATATATTTACAAAGGAAAATACAAAAATAGAGAAGTTTAGCAAATGTGCGTGTTTCAAAGGAACACTATCGCTCCTATAAAAGCACTGCAGCTGGAAAAACCTAAAACAGTGTAAATAATTGTATTTGTAAAAACTCCTCCATGGTTATATAAGGTATAGGGAATAGGACATGCAATCAGCCAAGTCTTCTGCATATAACAGTGCAACCATACATTCATAATGGTTCCCATAGTCTGTTGAAAGCTGTAGAAAACAGTGGGATACGAGTTCCGACGTGCTTTTCAGAAGGGCTGCAGGGGGCTTACAGTGCATTCCATTTTATTTGAAAAACTTAAAAAATATACCTCTTATATTTTACTTTGGTGATAAGAGACAGTTCTACGAAGCCTATAGTAGTCTGGACTGATTTTCTAATTTATGGGAAAACTTTTCACAACTCCTTTTTCCATGAACACTGAAGTGTTAGGGTTTAAGGGTTTAATCATTTTGCATAGAAAGTGATCAAATATACAATGGAAGTATATTGAGAGCTTATCATCACTGATTCTTCCCAAGGTCAAAACTCTTTTTACTTCTCCATCTCAGCAATTTGATAAAATTAAGGCTTGCATTGAAAACTTTGTCATGTTGAAAGACCATCTTATAGAAGGTGTCAATGGGTAAGTCACCATTTGGATCAGCATATTTTAGTGTTGTCATCGGGGTGTAGAGAGTGTTTGTCTGGTGACGGAAAGGTGGGTTATCTGAGAGAATGATCTTCATTGTGTGCTGAAAAAGTAAAAGAAAGGGGGAAAAAAACAAACAATTGATTTGTTTTGCGTAGGAGCACCCACTTGACACAAGTGGTAGTGATTACTACAAATAATGAAAGACGTATAACATCTAGACATAAAAGTATACCTTAAAAAATTGTATCAACACATATACCCAAAAATGGATCATAAAATGATAAAAAAGCGCTAAAGATGGATAAAGTCCAAAATCACATGTGTAAAAATAAGTAAAAAATTATGGAAAGTCGCAAAGTAGTTTAGTAGATGAAAGTTCAGACAGTGGAAAGTGCTTCTAGGGTTGAAGTAGTAGTGCACCCTACACCAGCTCCCCATCTTCACCACAAAAGTAAGGTACACTTCCCCTCTGGGGTTCACACTCACCAGATTAGTAGATCAAAGCTCAGCTTATTCTGTTATCTGGTGAGTGTGAACCCCAGAGGGGAAGTGTACTTTACTTTTGTGGTGAAGATTGGGAGCTGGTGTAGGGTGCACTACTACGTCAACCCTAGAAGCACTTTCCACTGTCTGAACTTTGATCTACTAAACTACTTTTGAAACTTTCCAACATTTTTTTACTTATTTTTACACATGTGATTTTGGACTTTATCCATCTTTAGCGCCGTTTTATCATTTTATGATCCATTTTTGGGTATATGCGTTGATACAATTCTTTAATTTTTGATAGGTGATTTTTTTCATCTATTTTCTGTTTCAATGATTTTTATTTGTTTTTCAAGTAAAGATTATATGCGTCAACACAGAGAGCAGCGAACAATCCTCGCATGCTCTGCACATAGTAAGTCGTAATAAAAAGAAAAAAAAAAGGGGGGGGAAAGGAAAGTAAAAAAAAAAAAAAAAAAATAAATAAATAAAAAAAAAAAAAAAAAAAAAAGGGGGGGAAAACAATCCGAGAAAAAATAAAAATAAAAAAAAATAATTTCAATCATAACAAACAAAAGTAAGAGGGAAAATGATACTGGGTAACATATGAGCAGGCATCCAAGCATATAGACAATATCACATTACTACAAATGCTTGCTATACTAAATATAGAACCATTATTGACCCAAATTGAGGGATGGATCCTGAATTGCGGCCCCTCTACATAACATAACTAATACTGAAGGCCAATCAATGACCAATATTTAGATATTGAAGTCCCTCGGAGCCCAAATTCTCCATCAGACAACACATTTTACAGATAGTTAAGATAGCTGAGTCACTTCGTAGGATTCAGGGTCGAGTAAACTCACAACTAGAGGATCTGGGCAGCTCAAAATCATAACAAGTAAGATACCTTCAGCATATATTAAACCTAAATGACCCCGGTAGGGGAGCCCTTAGTCCCCAACACTACAGAAAAGGTCTAGGTTTTAAAAAAAAAAAAAAAAAATTAAAAATAAATAAATAAAAGGGGAGGGGGGATGGGGGGGGGGTAATTCATTTTTCATCTATTTTAAACAGCTGCTGCATTGTTTATCATATCATACTGATCAGTTTTTGATATTGATTTATTTATATATTTATTGGATGATTATTTCTATATTCCATTTATGGAACCTCATTGACAGATAAATCATTTTCTTTGGCGCCGGAAAGTGCACATTGGGCCCCTTTGTTTTAGTGTGCACTTTTTTTTTTTATAAAAGTATACTTATACATGCTAATTTCAAATCTGTGTCGTTGCACATAGGAATTTAACCTCCTGCTGACCAGGCCTTTTCTGGAACTTTTTTAAATTAGTATTTTTTTTTTTTTTTTTTTAGAAAATTACTTAGAACCCCCAAACATTGTATATTTTTTTTTAACAGAGAGCTTAGAGAATGCAATGCATCTTTGAAATATATTATGTCACACTGGATTTGCACAGCGGCTTTTCAAACACAATTTTTTGGGGAAAAAATACACTTTAATAAATAAAAATAACAAAAAAACACAAAAGGTAGTCCAATTTTTTTGTATTATGTGAAACAAGATGTTACGCTAAGTAAATAAATACCTAACATGACATGCTTTAAAGTGGAGGTTCACCCAAAAAATCTATTTTTAACATTAGATTGAGGCTAATTACGGGAACCAGAATCGGGTGGTTTTTTTTAAACCAATGTAGTACTTACCGTTTTAGAGGGAGATGTTCTCCGTGGCTTCCGGGTATGGGCTGCGGGACTGGGCGTTCCTATTTGATTGACAGCCTTCCGACCGTTGCATACAGCGCGTCACGAGTTTCCGAAAGTAGCCGAACGTCGGTGCGCAGGCGCCGTATAGAGCCGCACCGACGTTCGGCAACTCGTGACGTGCTGTATGCGACTGTCGGAAGGCTGTCAATCAAATAGGAACGCCCAGTCCCGAAGACCATACCCGGAAGCGGCGGAGAACATCTATCTAACGGTAACGGTAAGTACTGCATTGATTTGAAAAAAAGCACCCGATTCTACTTCCCGTAATTAGCTTCAATCTAATGTTACATTTTTTTTTTTTTCCGGGTGAACCCCCACTTTAAAATTGCACACACTCGTGGAATGGCGACAAACCACGGTACTTACAAAGCTCCATAGACAATTTAAATTACTTTACAGGTTACCTGTTTAGAGTTACAGTGGAGGTCTAGTGCTAGAATTATTAGAATTAACGATCGCGGTGATACCTCACATGTGTGGTTTGAACACCCTTTACATATGTGGGCACGACTTACAAATGCGTTCAAGAGATGGGGCACTTTTTATTTTTTTTTATTATTATTTATTTTACTTTTATTTTTTATTTTTACCATGTCCCTTTTATTCTTATTCATTTTTAATCACTTTTATTCCTAAGACAGGGAATTTAAACATTTCTTGTAATAGAAATAAGCACGACAGGTCCTCTTTTATGATCCGTCTTTTTGACCCCAGATCTTTAATATACAATTAAAAGCAAAAAAAATTATGATTGAACAGTTTCTTCTCTTACAGACGGCTCGGGCAAGCTCGGAAACTAATGGGAAGCGCATGGGGGGGGGGGGGGGGGATTCCAAGGAACCAAGGCCCCAGCCCCAAGGAACACTTATATTCTATGCCGAATCGCCCACAGAAAAAAGATACCGGTGTTATGGCAGCTAGCTGCTGCGATAACAATGATATTTAACGTCAAAGTAATGATGTATATATACTGTGGGTGGTCGGCAAGTGGGACAATAAGCATGCATTTTCAATTCTAGCCAGGTGCCACTCACCCACCAAACACTGAACAAACAAAAAAGCATAGTGCAGTACCTAGGGATTCATAGTTACATATGTTCAGGGGACATCAGCCCAACACGTCACACAATGGTTTTGCACAGAGCAGCCCTGAATCTCTGAAGTCCCCCATCAGCACCCCTGGCTCCACCTCTTCTCTAAGTGCACCATTGGAAGCCTCAAACTATAGAGGCACTCGTGTTTGGCCCCACCCCCTCTCCCTCATCACTGGATTTGATTGAAATCAGCGGGAGCCAATGGCTCCCACTGCTATCAATCTGCCCTGTGAGGAGAGAGAGAGCAGAGAGTCGTTGCTGTTAGGCATGGTACTGGATCGAGATCAGACTCAGGTAAGCATGAGGGAAGGCTGTGTGGGGGGGGGGGGGGGGGGCTAGGAATGAGCTGCATAAAAGTTTTTTTACATTAATGCAGAGAATGCATTATGGTAAAAAAAAAAACAACAACAAAAAAAACGTAAGGCTTTAGAACAACTTTAAGAAAAGTCAGCAACACTTTCTGATTGTCTTTTGCTTTGGCTGAGAACAATTTGATTGGGAGCCCTTTATCTATCTATGTAGTTTTTTTTGGATGTCAACTCCAATTTGAATTGTCAGGATGATTCTTTAATGCTATTACCTCTGCCACATCTTCAGCTGTCTGGCCCAGGCTCTGGAAGATTGATTTATAATTTTTAAGATAGACATTGGTAAACATCTCCGCGGTTTCCGTATCTACTCCAGAAAGATCCATTTTCATTCCGTCATCGTAGACTTTCTTTTCAAACTCTGTGATAACCGGGCCAGGTTCAATTAGGCTCAGCCTACAACATAATAAGGAGACAATACAGTCAATCATTTTTTTTTTTTTACAACTAAATTTAAAATCGAAGTATGGCCAAACCTTTTTTTTTGGCCATACTTCTCCTGTGGATCACAGGAGTGTGCTTACTTTTGCTCTCCTGTGATCCTGAATCATCTGATAGCAGGCTACCCGACATGTCAGAACTTCTCCAGGCTCTTGAAGGGTCTCAACAATATTGTCGACATCCACCCAGCTGCCTGATTGATAGTTGGCTCTGCCTCTCAGCATGTGACAGAGAGCCGGAGTCAGCCCCCTTCCCAACCAACCCCAGTGAGCACTGGAGGGGTAAAGCAGAGAGCCATTCTGAGTGGGACCGCCTTCTGCTTTGATCAGACTGAGAACAAAGTAATCATTGGTCATGTGATCGCTCAGTTCTTGGGCTTGGAGCCAACATGGGACAGCTGCCACAATACACCAATACTGCAGCAAAGAGGGGAGTATGTGTGCTTGTTTTTTTTTTGTTTTTGTTAACCCCAAACTTCTCCTTTAAAGCGGGGGTTCACCCTATCGACAGGAAAAAAAAAAAAAAATTTTCTTTTACCTTTAAATCAGGCACTGTAGCGCGAGCTACAGTATGCCTGTCCCGAATTTTTTCCCCCCATACTCACCTTGTAGTCGTCCATCGAAGATACCGGGGAATGGGCGTGCCTCTGGAGACGGAGGATGATTGACGGCCGGCTCTGGTGCGTCACGCTTCTCCGGAAATAGCCGAAATAGGCTTGGTCTTCACGACGCGTGCGCATAGCCTGTGCGCACGCGCCGTGAAGAGCCGAGACCTACTCCGGCTGTCTTCGGGGAGAGTGACGTGCCAGGGCCGGCCGTCAATCATCCTCCCTCTCCATAGGCACGCCCATTCCCCGCGGGAGCCGAAATCTACGATGGACGACTACGAGGTGAGTACGGGGTTAAAAAAATCGGGACAGGCATACTGTAGCTCGCGCTACAATGCCTGTCTCGATGGTAACATCATGTGGGTCAGGGTGAACTACCGCTTTAATACATGCAAAGGGATTCCTGAAAAAAACAATAGTTTTTCTAATTGCGTCTCCACCGCCGGCCGTCATATGACGGCCGGACAATGAAGCTCTCATTTTGGGGCGGGCGTCATATGACGTCCTTGTCTTCCCGAGCCACTAGGGGGCGTTCTTACTGGGAACCCGATGCGTGTGCCCGGCGGCCGCGATGTCTGCCGGGCACCCGTGATTGCCCAATAACAGAGCAGGACGTGGATCTGTGTGTATCCATGTCCTGTCAGGTAAGAGGAGACCGATGGTGTGTTCCTTGTACAGAGGAACACCGATCGGTCCCCATCCCTTACGAGTCCCCTCCCCCTACAGTTAGAATCACTCCCTAGGGAACATATTTAACCCCTTCATCGCCCCCTAGTGTTAACGTGTTAACCCCTTCCCTGTCAGTCACATTTTTACAGTAATCAATGCAATTTTATAGCACGGATTGCTGTATAAATGTGAATGGTCCCCAAATAGTGTCAAAAGTGTTCGATATGTCTGCCGCAATATCGCAGTCACGATAAAAATCGCTGATCGCCGCCGTTAATAGTAAAAAAAAAAAAAATGCTATAAATCTATCCCCTATTTTGTAGATGCTATAACTTTTGCACAAATCAATTAATATACGCTTATTGCAATTTTTTTTACCAAAAATATGTAGAAGATTACATATCGGCCTAAACCGAGGAAAAAATGTGTTGTTTTTTTAAAAAAAATTGATATTTATTATAGAAAAAAGTAAAAAATATTGTTATTTTTTTTCAAACTTGTCACTCTTCTTGTCACTACTGTTTTTATACTCATCTATCTTCAGACTGTTGAGAAACTGACTATGTGGCCTGTGTTGCATAGCATATTGTCACAATCTGAGCTGGGCCCATGCACGCCCCATACACCCCAAATGCATTTATGTCCCAGGTTTTACTTACTGCAATTTGAATTTCAATGCCTGTATTGCAAGACTTTCACAAAAGCCTTCAACGGCAAACTTGGAGGCAGCATACACATCATTAAACAGAATACCTGCAAGAACAGACATACACTTTTATTTCATATTAAGATAGTCAGCTACATAAAAAAGTGTCTAGTTCAGCCTTATATACATTTCTATATTACTCAGAGTAGATTCTACAGGCATAGTCTAGAGCAGGGATATGCAATTAGCGGACCTCCAGCTGTTGCAAAACTACAAGTCCCATCATGCCTCTGCCTCTGGGTGTCATGCTTGTGGCTGTCAGAGTCTTGCTATGCCTCATGGGACTTGTAGTTCTGCAACAGCTAGAGGTCCGCTAATTGCATATCCCTGGTCTAGAGTCTGGACCATGCCTGTGGCCATACAGCATATATACTTTTGATCAGATGGAACATTTGTCACTTCTGGCCTTATCCATATGAGACACAAAGTGCAAATTGCTTGATCTTAGCAAGCTGTAAAATGCTTTCATTGATCAGCAGAGCATGTTTAAATATGGGGAGACATACACCATGCAGTGCTAGAGGGCCAGTTGTTCCAGCGTATTCTCATAGTACAAAATCTACTGTACCTTGTATTCCCATCACGCTGCTTATTATTACTATGTGTCCACTCTTCTTCTTCTTCATGTCCGGTAATATTTCTTTCAGTAGTCTGACCAGTCCAAAGAAGTTTGTGTCCATTACAGTTTTCATTTCTTCAATGGTTTGACATTCAATGGGGCCAATAAGTCCCATTCCAGCATTACTAACTGTGGGTAATAAAGATTTAGAACATATAAACTTGCTAACAAGACTGAGATGCTATGTTGTTTTGCATATTGTTCACATCCTAAGCATCATGCATACTTTACTTTCATAGGATAGATGGTGTATGCAAAATTCAAACTTTACAATACAATATTATCCAAATGTATGTAGCAAGCAAACTCTTTGGTTTTGTTTAAGGCCTCGTACAGACGAGAGGATAAATCCTCTGGCGGGTTTGGATCTGATGGCTGTACACACCATCAGATCGAAATCCCAAGCGGAATACATCCGCAGTGACGTGGCCGCGACGATGACGCGGCGACGTGCGCGACGCTGGAAGGTAAATACTTCCACGCATGTGTCGAATCATTACGACACATGCGAGGGATGGGAGCGGACGGACTGATCCGGTGAGTCTGTACAGACAACCGGGTCAGTCCGCTGGACTGGATTTCAGCGGATAGATTTCTTAGCATGCTAAGAAATTTTTATCCGCTGGGAATCCGTCGACTGGATTTTTATCCGCTGGGAAATGTCCGCTAGGCCGTACACACGACCGGATCTATCTGCTGGAACTGATCCGCGGATCAATCCCAGCGGATAGATCCGGTCGTCTGTACAAGGCCTAACTCACAAAAAAAAGTATTCAGAAACTGAAATGAGTGTTGCATGATACAATAACCGTTCAGTATGTCATTAGCAATAAATTACAATGTAAATATCAAGTATTAGAGAATTACAGCACTGGAAATATCTGTTGGATGTGTACATGCTATATTAATTAAAATATATATGTTTATTGCTAGCTGTAGGCAGTAAAATATTACAACCTTTAGCTTTATGACTTAGAAGGGTTTTGTGCATCTATGACTTCAACAACCATCTCCAACCTTCTCTGTTTTATAATACTAAGGAATACTGTATCTAGATTTAAATCTCCTTTGATAACTTTTCTGCATGAAGACATGATGCAGGATTGTAATGTTTGTCTTTTTGAAGTGTAGCGCTCTGCTCCTGTTGAGTAGGCGCTATTTTGTAAATTTAGTTAACTTAGCTGTAGTTTAGCTCAGATTTTCATGCCAAATTATGGGTCTCTGTTTTAGCTCGGCTGTGTTGCGCATCTTCCACCTGACTGCCAGGGCCGGATTAACAAGGGGGCTGATGGAGCTGCAGCTCCAGGCCCCTTTCTCAAGATAGGCCCATTTGCCCCCCAAAAAAAAAAAAAAATTCAGAAAAAATAAATAAAAAAAATTGACTTCGGGGGTTGTAGCTCGACGACCAGAGGTCACAGAAACCCCATGTTTTGGGGGTAGGCAGGGGAAGACCTACCCCACAACTGGTAAAAATATGGGACGGCTATCATTTATGGTTTCGGAGATACGGGCCTGCTTGCACAGCCTGTCAGAAGCTACATTCATAGTGGCCAATATAACCACTTCCATACCAGGTACTTACGCAGCTTCCCGCCCAAGCCAATTTTCAGCTTTCAGCACTGTCGCACTTTGAATGGCAATTGCGCGGTCATGCTACACTGTACCTAAACAAAATTGGCGTCCTTTTTTCCCCACAAATAGAGCTTTCTTTTGGTGGTATTTGATCACCTCTGCGATTTTTTTTTTTTGCGCAACAACTAAAAAAAGGCTGAAAATTTGGAAAAAAAAATACGTTTTTATTTTTTTCTGTTAATTTTTTTGTAAATAAGTTTTCTCTTTCAATTACGGGCACTGATATGGCGGCACTAATGGGCACCGATGAGATGGCACTAATGGACATCGATGAGGTAGTACTGACGGGCACAGATGAGGTGGCACTGATTGGCGGCGCTGGTATGCGACACTGATGGGCACACATAGGCGGCACTGATGGGCACACATAGGCGGCACTGATGGGCACACATAGGCGGCACTGATGGGCACACATAGGCGGCACTGATGGGCACACATGGGCGGCACTGATGGGCACTCATGGGCAGCACTGGGCACTCATGGGCAGCACTGGGCACTCATAGGCGGCACAGATGGGCACTCATGGGTGGCACAGATGGGCACTGATAGGTGGGCACTGGGCATGGATGGGCACTGTGGGGTGGCACTGATGGACACTGGGGTGGCGCTGATGGACACTGGGGTGGCGCTGATGGACACTGGGGTGGCAGCACTGATTTTTGCCAGGTTGCCAGTCAGTGCCCATTTGTGGGCACTGACTGGCATCTTTTTTCTTTATGCTTTTTTATTTATTTATTTATTTTTAGACTTTTTTTTTTCTGGCTTTTTTTTTTTTTGCCCACCCTGGTGCTCCAGGGTGGGCATCACTGGTGGTCCAGTGTGGCGATCCGAGGGGGGGCTGCGCTGATAAACAATCAGCGCGAACCCCCCCTGTCAGGAGAGCCGCCGATCGGCTATCCTCTACTCGCGTCTGTCAGACGCGAGTGAGGAAGAGCCATCAACGGCTCTTCCTGTTTACATCGTGATCAGCCGTGGTTGGACACGGCTGATCACGTGGTAAAGAGTCTCCGCCGGAGGCTCTTTACCGAGATCGGAGATGCAGGGTGTCAGACTGACACCCCGCATCACCGATCGCCGCGATGCACGCCCCCACGGGCGCGCGCGGCATGAAATCCTGCAGGACGTTCTAGAACGTCCTGTCAGGATTTCATAACCACTTCCCGGACGTAAATCGGCCATAGGCCGGGCGGGAAGTGGATAAATACAAGCTGACACACTGCAGCAGACCGATAGGATCACAGGGCCAGATCCACAAAAGGGATACACAGGCGTATCTACTGATACGCCGTCGTATCCCTGTTTCTAACTATGCGGCTGATTCATAGAATCAGTTACGCATAGATATTCCTAAGGTCCGGCAGGTGTAATAGTTTTACACTGTCGGATCTTAGGATGCAGTAACGCGGCCGCCGCTGGGGGCATTTCTCGTCGAAATTCTGCGTCGGGTATGCAAATTAGCACTTACGGAGATCCACAAAGGTTTTTCCCTTCGTTAAGTCTCCGTAAGTTGCTAGTTTGCTTTCGTAAAGATAGGGCTGCTTTTACAAAGTGTAAAGTTAGTACACAATGCAAAAGTATACCTGTCTTTCCCGTGTCGCTGTCAATTTTTTTTTTTTTTTTTTTTTCCCGCCGCATCTCTTTCCACAAAACTCGGCGCAACGTAACGTAAAGCACGTTGGGAAAATCGCGTCGGGAGCATGCGCAGTAAGTCCGGCGCGGGAGCGTGCCGAATTTAAATGGGACTCGCCCCATTAGATTGGGCCCGCCTTGCGCCGGACAGATTTAAGTTACACCGCTGCAAATTTCTAGGTAAGTGCTTTGTGGATCGGGCACTTAGGTAGAAATTTTGCGGCAGTGTAACTTAAATCCGAATATTTAAGTTGCGCCCGCTGTACGTGGATCTGGCCCACAGTTCTTATAATAATTATTTGTATATTACTCATGGTAATTAAACCCCTTGCCACCCAGGCCAATTCAGACACTTCTCTACTACATGTAAAAATCATCATTTATTTTTTGCTAGAAAATTACTCTATGGTGGTCTTTGCAACTTTTTATGTTGCACGGTATAGGGCTGCATGATTCTGGCTAAAATGAGAATTGCAATTTTTATGCTTAGAAGATAGATCACGATTCTCTCACGATTCTTACATGGTAACATCATCTTTCATATTAAAACAAAATAAATAAATAAATGGGCTAACTTCAGAGTCGGTTCACACTAGGGCGACACGACTTCCAGCACAACTTTCAGAAGCAACTCCAACACGACTTGAGCATGAACCACAGGGCGATCTGGGGAGATTTACAACACGACTTGAAGTCGTCTCCAGGACAGGAGACTTTCCAGTGGCCAATAAAACAACCATCAGCTCTGGGAGAGGGAGGGGGAGGGAGGGGTTTGCCTGAGAAATGTATGTTATCTTCCTGGAAAGTCGCTTCAGTTAAGACAGTGATCCGACTTCTGAGACGACTTCCATTGAAATCAATGGGTACAAATCGCCTACAAGTCGGATTGAAGTAGTACAGAAACCTTTTCTGAAGTCGGATCGCCTTGAGTCGTGTGTATTAACACCGCTCCCATTCACTTACATTGTTTTTCTCTACAGCGCGACTTGGGACGACTTGAGGCGACATGAAGTCGGATCGCAAGTCGCCCCAGTGTGAACCGGCTCTCACTGTTTTGTTTTTATGGTTTTTATTATTCATTGAAATGGGCAAATGCAGTGTGACATAAAATATTGCAGCAATAGCCATTTTATTCCCTAGAGCAGGGGTCTCAAAGTACCGGCCCGCGGGCCATTTACAGCCCGCAGACAGGTTTTAAATGGCCCGCAGGCAGGGCGGGTGCCGCTGAAGTGAAGATCGAGGTGCATGAAGAGTAGCGCAGGAAGCGTCTGTCATAAGTTCACTTGTCTCTCATGTCATGCTGCTACTCCCCGGCGGCCCCTCCTCTCTTCTCGTCCATCCCCATTTGCTTGTGACATCATCTGAGATGGACGAGAAGAGAGGGGGGGCGCCGGGGAGTAGCAGCGTGACATGAGAGAGAAGTGAACTTATGACAGACGCTTCCTGCGCTACTCTGCCTTTGAAGAAAACAATAAGTAAATGCTGACATGTGCCCTGGTGTGCTCTCATGTGCCCTGATTGTGCCCTAATGTGATCTCATGTGCCCTGATGTGCCCTCATTGTGCCCTGATGTGCTCTCATGTGCCCTGATGTGCTCTCATGTGCTCTCATGTGCCCTCATGTGCTCTCATGTGCCCTCATGTGCTCTCATGTGCCCTCATGTGCCCTCATGTGCCTTTGTGTGCTCTCATGTGCCCTGATGTGCCCTGATTGTGCCCTCATGTGCTCTCATGTGCCCTGATGTGCTCTCATGTGCCCTGGTGTGCTCTCATGTGGCCTGATGTGCTCTCATGTGGCCTGATGTGCTGTCATGTGGCCTGATTGTGCCCCATGTACCCTCATGTGCCCCATGTACCCTCATGTGCCTCATGTACCCTAATGTGCTGGACTCTGTACATCAGGGTACCCTGTGCCCTGATGTGTCATGTGCCCTGTCCTGATGTGCTATGCCCCATGTGCCCTGATGTGCTCTCATGTGCCCCATGTACCCTGATTGTGCCCTGGTGTGCTCGTATGTGCCCCATGTGCCCTGATATGCCCCATGTGCTCGGATTGTGCCCCATGTGCCCTGATGTGGCCCATATACCCTGATGCGGCCCATGTACCTTGATGTGCCATGGGGCACATGAGAGCACATCAGGGCACATGAGAGCACATCAGGGCACAGCACATCAGGACATGGCACATCAGGGTACAGGACATGGTACATGGCACATCAGGGTACAGGGCACATGAAACAGCACATCAGGGTACAAAGCCCAGCACATCAGGGCACATGGCACATCAGGGTACAGGGCACATGAAACAGCACATCAGGGTACAAAGCCCAGCACATCAGGGTACATGGGGTACCCTGATGTGCCATGTGCCCTGTCCTGATGTGCTGTGCCCTGATGTGCCATGTCCTGTACCCTGATGTGCCATGTGCCCTGTCCTGATGTGCTGTGCCCTGATGTGCTCTCATGTGCCCCATGTTCCCTGGTGTGCCCCATGTTCCCTGATTGTGCCCTGATATGCTCCCATGTGCCCTGGTGTGCTCATATGTGCCCCATGTGCCCTGATATGCTCCCATGTGCCCTGGTGTGCTCTGATTGTGCCCCATGTACCCTGATGTGGCCCATGTGCCATATGTACCCCGATGTGCCCCATGTACCCTGATGTGCTGGGCTTTGTACCCTGATGTGCTGTTTCATGTGCCCTGTACCCTTATGTGCCATGTGCCCTGCCCTGATGTGCTGTGCCCTGATGTGCCATGTGCCCTGTCCTGATATGCCCTGCCCTGATGTGGCATGTTGTGCTGTACCCCTATGTGCTGTGCTCTGATGTGCCCTGTACCCTGATGTGCTGGGCTTTGTACCCTGATGTGCGCTGTGCACTCATGTGCGCTGTGCCCTGATGTGATGTACCCTGATGGTGAGTGGTCAGTGTGTAGTGTAGTGGTTAGTGTGCAGTGTAGTGGTCAGGGTTAATAATGCGTTCGCTGACACCAGTACTGTTTTTGAAGTTTGAAAGTTTGCATGCGGCCCCCCATGGGATATGAAAACTTGTCTTGTGGCCCTCAGGTAATTTGAGTTTGAGACACCTGCCCTAGAGTCTCTGCTAAAATATATATAATGTTTGGCGGTTCCAAGTAATTTTTATGCAAATAATATTGCTTTTTAACATAAGAAACAAGTGTTGGACTTTAAGTGGTAAATTTCCTGCAGACTGCCCAGATTTTTTCTTTACACACAGAAGTGTATCCCTTTGATCTAAGAAGGAAGCGTTAGTTACAATGTTTCCTGTTAAAAACTTGGCAGACTGCCCAGATATTTTCTTTTGACAGCTGAAAGTCTCTCCACTGTTATATGAAAGAATCGGCAAACTCTGCATTGGAGGCTGGTTTTACTCAAGTCGATTAATAGATTGACTTGTGTAAAACCAGCTAGCCCATACATAGATCGACTATGGCTGGTCTCTGCATAATTGGCGTAATTTCAATCCATGTATGACCTGCTTAACCACTACGCAGTCCCTAAATATCCTTCCACTCCTGTACATAGTGCTCACTGTCATACTCTCCACACTCCTCTCCTGTACATAGTGCCCACTGTCATACTCTCCACACTTCTCTCCTATATATAGTGCCCACTGTCATACCCTCCACACTCCTCTCCTATACAGAGCGCCCACTGTCATACCCTTCACACTCCTCTCCTGTACATAGTGCCTGCTGTCATACACTTCTCTCCTGTACATAGTGCCCACTGTTGCACCCTCCACACTCCTCTCCTGTACATACTGCTCACTGTCATACCCTCCACACTCCTCTCCTATACATAGTGCCCACTGTCATACCCTCCACACTCCTCTCCTATACATAGCGTTCACTGTCATACCCTCCACACTCCTCTCCTATACATAGTGCCCACTATCATACCGTACACATTTCTCTCCTGTACATACTACCCACTGTCATACCCTCCACACTCCTCTCCTGTACATACTGCCCCATCATACCCTTCACACTTCTCTCTGGTACGTACTACCCTCTGTCATACCCCCACACTCTTCCTGTACATACTGCCTATTGTCATACCCTTCACACTCCTCTCCTGTACATAGTGCCTTTTGCCATACCCTTTGCACTCCTCTCCTGTACATAGTGCCCACTGTTAGACCCTCCACATTCCTCTCCCTCACCTGCACATACTTCCCACTTATATAGCGTCCATAATCCTCCCCTATGTCGCTTACCCACAAAAACAGTTCTTTAAAATTATACTGAATATCCTCAATGTTACCAGCTCTAGAATGGGCACACTTTTGTTAGTTCAACTAAAGGAAATCTCAGTTCTCATATTTGTTCTGCCCCATTATTAGTACTTATTTAATTTTGTGATTACTACTATGATGTATAGAGGAACATAGGGGATCTCAGCTACTCTAAATATAGCACTTATATAAAAAAGTGTCCCTGAAAATATTTTTTTAAATGTTGGCAACTGTGCACTTAGGCACTGCCCAAGGGCCACTGGGTCAGTAGGGGCCCCTGGGATCCTGTGATATTAAAGTGGTAGTAAACTTTCCTGACATTACTACTTTTTAGAGGCCCTGGGGTAGGTTATGCCACAATGTACAAGTATGCACAGCATATTAGCACATTAGGGTACACTTCAATTTTCAGACTGAGCCCTCCAGTGCTGCGCTGTGATGAATCAGGCGGGGCCCGGGCACTTCCATCTTCACCCGGTCTTCCTTCTGGGTTCTGTGCCTTTGGTCACTTGCCTAGGCCGGGCTACGTTCATGTCATTCCCACACATTTATTTATTATTTATAAAAGGCCCCACCAAAATCCTCAGCACCAGGCCCATGATGATCTTAATCTGGCCCTGCTGACTGCGGGTGTCGCTCTTACCAGAGGTCAAGGTAGGAATTGCAATGGTTTGGGTGTATTGGGTGCCTCTTGCCCAGAAGCAGCTCAGTGGTGTGGTTGCCCGCCGCTGTGCATTCCGGCGAGAGGTACTTAAAGCGGGTGTTCCGCGGGTTTACGTTTTTTTTTTTTTTTAAAGGCTTCTGCCGCTCTTACCTTGTGAAGGTAATCGCTCATCTGTCCCAGTCTTGTAGCCCGCTGCATTGAAAATCGCGAGGAAAGAATATTTTATCAAATTCTAAGATAGACGTTACCATCTTTACTGTGGGCACTGTGAAGCCCAGGTCCTTGTTCCTCCAGGATCCGGCGAATGCGGACGTCCCAGCATTCACCGCTCTATCCCGCGCATGTGCAGTGTTGACGGCGAGCGTCGCCGTCAACACTGCACTGTTGCCATCACAACAGCCGGCGTATGCCATGCCCCGTTGTGAACACATATACCTTCTCTATCAGCTCTCGCTCAGAACGTGAAATGAGAAGCTGCCTGACTAGTCGCGTGACCCGTGAGATATCGCGGGATTTCAACACAGCGCGTCTCCTGGGATTCTCAGGACTCACTCCCAGGAGACATAGCGCTGATCGGAGAATTTTGGAAACCACGCCCACTCCCGCGGGGAATAGCGAGCGACAGCTCACAAAAGGCCCTAGTACTAAGGTAAGGAGGCCGATTAAAAAAAAAACGGATACATAGCGAACAATGGCTGCTGGTTTTAGACAGCCAAACTTGTAATTTAGGGTGAACCTCCGCTTTAAGGGGCAGACACCGTTCTGGTGGGGTCTTCCGATCCTGACCTGGTGGCCCTCCTGGCCTCAGGGATGTATTAGCAACCGTTTGGTCTCGAGACCTGCTGGCTCGAGGCACCACTACCGAAGTAGGTCCAGAAGTTTCTGGGGGCCTACTGGTCCAGGGACGGTCATGTGCTGTCTTCTCTGCAGGAAGGAGCCGAATAATTGAGGATACAATTAGAGGATGTGTCCTGACCAATGTACCTCACAGTTCGGCCGGCTTGGCTGAAAGATCCTAGCACCGTGAGCTGTGTAATCTTTCTTTGGAACTTTTAAAGGTGTTGGTGTGGTTTCATGATCCTGTGGGAGAGGACCGTGTAACGACTCAACAGTAATCATCAAGTCTGTGGGAGAGACTGTTGAGTAAGATTCGCACCAGTTGCTAGGCCAGTGATAGAGGCCTATCCGGTGGTTGCCGAATCCAGTGTGGGACAGTTGCCCTCTGGATCCAAGATTATATCCGAAATCTGCAAAGCAAGGTACCTGAATCTTCCCTAACCCTCTGTCCCTCTAAAGGAACTTGTTAATAAAACATTTGAAGCAAAGGAAACCAAGTGTTGGTGTGGATATTTGAAGCTCTTCAAGAAGGACCCCTAGGACAAACATGGTGAACAGTAAGATAACGGCAGACCCAAATCTAAACTAGCAGCTCCTTCGAGGGTAGTAGCAAAAAACAAAAGAACAAAAGCTGGACAGCCGCACTCCAAAATTTTCTTTAAAAGAGATGTCTTTTATTTTCAACTGTGCATACAGTCACTGCAAGCCCACAAAAATCAGTATGGCCAACGTTTCGCACTGGCGTCAGTGCTTAGTCATGGCTTGAGCCATGGCTTCAGCCATGACTAAGCACTGACGCCAGTGCGAAACGTTGGCCATACTGATTTTTGTGGGCTTGCAGTGTGACTGTATGCACAGTTGAAAATAAAAGACATCTCTTTTAAAGAAAATTTTGGAGTGCGGCTGTCCAGCTTTTGTTCTTTTGTTTTTTGCTATTACCGCATCGCCAGCACCCTGGTGGTTCAACAACCCCTGATCATCACGAGGCTCACCTGGAGCGGTGAGAATTCTGTCTGTCCTTCAAAGGGTAGTGCTACAGTGTATGTCAGTATGCAATACTAGCACATTTTGCCAGGTTGTATCCCTTTAAAGTGGAACATTACCCATAACAGTTTGATAACAATTAATGTTTTTAACAACAAAAAAACATACATTTCACAATAATAATTATGCTACCTAAATTAGTGTGTGCGGGAAATTGCCTCCAGCATTGCTCCTGTGTCTTATTGCTGGAGGCTGCCATTTTGTGGTAGCCCAGAGCAGTAATTTCCTTTTTGAGAATTCTCCCCCTCTCCTTGGTCTCAAAAAATATATTCATAGTCTGGTTGGTTCTGGACCAGAATCCATTTAGTCCATCAATGTGATGAGCGGGTATTTGGGCATGGGGAGGGTGTACATTTTTTTTCCTGTGAGGGTGAACTGTGTTATGCCTACTTACATGTTCATCTCTTGAATAAATTTGGCACAATTTTCTTCTGTTATGTTCTTATGACACACATTTATCACAACCAAAAATGTATTTATTGCAGCTGAAAAGCAACTGGAAATTCCTAAACCTAACCCTTGACCTTAAAGAGGAAGTAAACCCTCTCTGAAAAAAAACCCCTGCAAGACAAAGGCATAATGAGCTAGTATGCATAGCATATTTATTATAGCACAGCATGCTAAAGACATGTATTATAAAACACTAAAGCAGCTATATAAGCAATGCTCCAAATATTGGAAATTACCCATATAGACAAGTATTACATTGCATGGACACCATTTCTTACCTAGAATGTCAACTCTGCGATCAGGAATGCTGTTGACACAGTTCCTGATGGATTCTTCACTACACACATCCAGCTGTTTTATCTCCAAGGTTTCCCCGATAAAGCCATCAGTAGCTTTTAGAAGATCATCCTGCTTTGTCAGGTTCCTCATTGTTGCATAGACTAGATACAATCAAATAGAAAAAGTAAATTACATTAGAAAACGAAAAGAAGCATTTTACAGGGTAGCTGAGGGTTAATTTTCAAGGAGTACCAAAATTGTAAAATCGTTTTCTATGTCGCATTCACTTTAAGTGCTCACTGTGCCTGCATTTTCTAAAAGCTAAAGTGTAATATATATATTATGTAGTTCTGAATCAGAATTTTCAGTCCTGGGTCCATGTTTTGCTAGATGCCTGCAACCTGGCTCACTACACAATGGAATTGTGACCCCATGGAAATGATGGTCCGAGCGCCAGACAAGTATGTTTACTGAACTGCGCATGCGCCGTGGACGCATCCCCCTGCGCATGCTCACAACCACGTTGGAACAACTGCCTAAGATACGCCGGATCACTGCGTACGCCATGAACGTAACCTACACCCAGCCAGACATACGTCGAGCGTAAAATACGCCGGCTTGTGTTCCCTGGTGCAGACCTTTGCATGTCTGCTGCTGGGTTACACCTCCTTTATGGGGCTTAACTTTACGCCGGACGTACAACTTACGCGCACCTCTCGTCGGTCGCACGCAGGTTCGTGAATCGCTGTATTTCCCTCATTTACATATTTGAATGACTAATCAATGGGAGCGGCACCATGCTCCCAGCCTAAATGTTCGCCCACTCTACGCCGGCGTAAGCAAGATACATCGGCGGGGTGTAGCCTGGTTTTAGGCGCATGTCTGTTTGTGGGTCTTGCGCACAGATACGACGGTGCACATTTGCACTTACGTCGGCGTAACTTGTTATACGTCGGTGTAAGTGCTTTGTGAATCCGGGCCTATATATATATATATAAAATCAGCAGAGGGATGATGTTAATTTTCAAAATGGTGGAGTGGGAATTGTGGGACTGGCAGCACAAAGGCAGCCTGAAAAGGGCTGAAAATGAATAAAAAGCAGCATAGGCACAATTAACTGTACTCGCTTCTGTATACCCTTTTATATATTATTGGCATTTTTTTATAGGGGTCTTCTTTAATGGCACATTTTGAGAGTGGGTAGGTGGGAGCAAGGCTGTCAATAGGTGAGTACAGGCAGTCCTCCTGTACAGGGCCAGGACCCCATGAAGTCAGCGGGGACTGTCGTGGGCGTCTCACTGTCCACCAACTTTCTAAGCCCAAGCCCCCCCCTTTTCTGCTCCTCATCCCTGACTAATAGGGGATGGACAATGTGGAGCAATGGGGGATGTAGGGGTTGCAGAGTGCAGGGTAATGGGGGGGTGCAGGGATACAAGTGAGGTGTAATGCAAGTGGTGCAGAGTGCTGAGTAATGGGGATTGAAGGGGGTTATAGAGTAAGGTGTAAGATGCAGGGGGGGCAGAGTGGGGGGTAAAAGGGGGGTGTAATGGTTACAGAGTGTGGGGTAGTGTACAGAGCCCCCGATAAGGGCCACTGGGGGGGTGGGGCCCAATCAGGTAGGCTGTACGGGACCTATGATTTCTAATGATGCCCCCGGATGGGAAGGTGGGAGTGGGGGACAGACTCCTCTGCCATTTTTTTTTGTTTTGTGCAGAGTAAAATTTAATTTAAGAACTTTCCACCCCCTCCTGTAAAAGACATGGTGGTTGTCATTTGGAAAGAGAGACAGAGACAGCAATATATAAGTTGTAACCCTTCTCCGCTAAAGTAGAAATATGAAATCTCCCAAATAGGGCCACAAACAGCAATAACATCCCAACCAGGGTTCTAACACTTGGCTGGTGTTGGGCTTTAACTACTATGTAAATGAATAATTAGGAACACAGTTCTGCTGCAGAATATTGTGTTTGGTTCCCTTTCAGCTGAGTTGACAGCAGCAATGTTATCTCAATCAGCGGTTGCTAGGGAACTGTCTTAATGACAGGTGGCAGCTAGTGGAAGATCTGATGCAACATTAACCCTTTTCATCATGGAAACTGAACTGAAATTATTCCTTATCTTCTCTTGCAGTATTCTGATTTGGATTACAATAAGGTGCTTTGGTCACTGCTTTTATGGTGCATTCGGGTGTTTTTCTCCAAAAGTGAAGTGTGGCTAAAACTAGGGATTGACCAATACCAGTTTTTTAAGACTGAGTACGAGTACCGACGCTTTTTCTCTTACTGCTCAGATACCAATTACCGATACCTATTTTCAGCCTAGGTTCACACTGCTTGCGAATTCAAAATCGCGGTAAAATGCGCGATTTTACCGCGATTTCGCGGCCGCGATTTTGCCGCGATTTCGGCTGCAATTTAATGTAAATCGCGGCCCGAAATAGCAAAAAGTAGTACAGGAACTACTTTTTTAAATCGCAGATGCGGCGTCGCACTGATAAGGACAGTGCCATTGCCGGCAAATGCCGCCGATTTGAGATGCGATTTGACATGTCAAATCACATCTCAAATCGTTCCAAATCGTACCCAGTGTGAACCAGGGCTTATAGCTAGATTCAGAGAGAGTTACAGCGAAACCAGATACGCTTAAATTAGGCTAAGATACAAGCGGCGTAAGTCTCCTACGCCGTCATATCTTAGGGTGCATATTTACGCTGGCCGCTAGGTGGCGCTTCCATTGTTTTCCGCATCGAATATGCAAATGAGCAAGATACGCCGATTCACGAACGTACGTGCGCCCCTCGCAATTAGTTACGCCGTTTACGTAAGAGATACGCCGGCGTAAAGATAAAGCTGCTCCCTAGGTGGCGCAGCTCATGCAAGGTATGGACATCAGAACAAGTCTATCTTTTTACGTCGTTTGCTTAAGTCGTACACGAATAAAGCTGTGCTTAAGTTACGTTCACGTCGTAGGCAGTGTTCGACGTATCTTAGGCATACTATCCGACGCATGCGCACTGGGATTCTTTCACGAATGGCGCATGCGCCTTTCGTAAAAAAACCTCAAATACGTGGGGTCACACTAAATTCAAATAAAACACGCCCACATCATCCACATTTGAATTAGGCGGGCTTACGCCGGACCACATACGCTACGCCGCCGTAACTTAGGGCGCAAGTTCTTTCTGAATACGGAACTTGCGCCCTAATTTACGGCGGCGTAACGTATCTGAGATACGTTACGCCCGCCGACAGATACACTCTTGTATCTGAATCTGGCTATTAGTGTCAAGTGACAGTGTTTTTAAGGCTCGTTCACACCATACATGTATGGAAACCGATGGGAAAACCACACAGATTTCACTTTCAGAGACATCAGTGTGATGTCAGTGAGCTTTTACAGCCTGTTCACATAGGTTTAGGCCTATATCAATGCAATTTGAAAAAAGTCCTGTGCGATTTCAGTCCGATTCATGTGCAATTTTTAATCTCATACACTACAATTCGCATTGGAATCGCACCTGAACCACTGAATGAAATAGCAAACCGGCCTGCACATATGTGAGTCCACGGCATCGGTTTTAGTATTGGAGCATTTGCACAAGTGCTAATGCATATGTTTAGTTTTAGCACTGATACTGGTATTGGTGCAACACTGGCTAGAACATGTAAAGTGATTCAAGGCTTTTTTGAATGGAGGAGGTGCCAAGTTAGCGACTGAGTGATATCTGCACTACAGCCAGAACTACTAGTCTCAGCCTCCAGTGCTGAAAGAAGACTGTGGGCTGAATAAAAGTAGGAGATTTAACACACGCTGCATCTGTCTGGCTTGGGGTTGACACCTTTTCTTCTAGTCAAACCCGTACACTTCAGAGTCGCACAGCAATTTTAAATAACATTTCTAATCACATAAAGTTAATCACAATAGTCCCCCTTTACATCAGAGTCCACAGAGTTCCCCTTTTACATCTGAACTCGCAGAGTTCTCTTTCACTGAAAAGCCCCGTACACACGATCGGACCTTTGTCCAACCAAACTTACATCGGAATTCCATCGGAGTAAAAGAGAACATGTTCTCTATCTAAACTCTGATGGAATTCATCGGAATATCGGATGGAAAAACTCAGATGGGCATACACACGGTCGGAATTTCCGATGGAAAAGGTCTGTCTGACTTTTTCCATCGGAAATTCCGATCATGTGTACGAGGCATAAGGGGGGGGACTCTGTAGACTCTGATGTAAGGGAGAACTCTGGGAACTCCAATATAAGGGATGCTCTGGTGTATGGAGAGGACTCTGATGTAAGGCGGAACACTGTGGCCTCTGGTGTAAAGGGGAGCTATGATGTAATGAGTGCTCTGAGAACCCCGATTTACCCTTGCTTACTCACTTAGAGGCAGGAGAGAGAAGGGGGAGAGGGAAGACTTAGTCCGGCCTGAATAATGTGTCCGGGTCTCAGACAGTCTGAAACCTGGACGCATGATTCCAAACCTGAACTGTCCGGGTGAATCTCGAAAAGGTGGCAACCCTAGTCTGGCTGCTGTACCTAAATGTACCAGAGACAGGTACATTAATCTGTCAGAGCCCATACTGGACACTCCTTCCTCAGTGCACTAACTCCCTTCCTAACCACTGCACCCATCACACTGACAGGCGCATGGCCTGAAAAATTTGTAGTGCAGTGGGCAAAGCCTGAGGAACTGAGAGACTAGTTACCCATGAGGCCAGCTTTGATGTTGATTGACAGCACACTGCAGTGGGTGGGACTATAGATGCCATTTAGTCCAATAGCTTTCAAATCCACCCACTGCTGTCTGCACTCATTTAAAAGTAAGGGGGACCTAGCCTTTCAGTTACCAACCAGACCCTGCCCACCCATTGACTAGTCAGTTCCCAAATATGGGCAGTGCCATATCTCGATAATTACATTCCCGCAATCCCCATAATCCTTTGTTTACATTCATTTTGGTGCCATGGAATCTCCAGGTCAACAGTTACATTAATTGACATGACATTCATGACAGCTTTGCAGCACAGGCACAGCCCACTCCGAGTATTGGCTTACCTCTATATGCCAGCTGGTCTTAATTACCACCAGTTTCCTAATCTGTGAACTTGCAGTAATACTTTAATGCTGGCTGCGTACACACGACCATTTTTGGGTTGTAAAAAATTAAATTTTTATCGGTCTAGAAAAAACAGTTTTTTTCAACCCGATTATTGTTAAACCGGCCTTGCCTACACACGATCGTGAAAAAAAAATGCTCTAGCAAAGCGCGGTGACGTACAACACGTACGACGGCACTATAAAGGGGAAGTTCCATTCGGATGGCGCCACACTTGGGGCTTTTGCTGATTTCGTGTTAGTAAAAGACGATTTAAGCTTTTAAGTCTGTTACAGCGTGATGAATGTGCTATCTCCATTACGAACGGTAATTTTACCAGAACAAGAGCTCCCGTCTCATAACTTGCTTCTGAGCATGCGTGTTTTTTTCACGTCGTTAAAGCCCACACACGACCATTTTTTACGGCGTTAAAAACTACAACGTTAAAAACGACGTGAAAAAATTAGAGCATGTTCTAAATTTTTAATGGCCATTTTTTACATCGTGAAAAATGCTCTGGAGCCCACACAGGATCATTTTTAATGACATAAAAAAAATAAGTTAATTTTTTACAACCCGAAAAACGGTCGTGTGTATGCAAGATAAGACTCTGTGGCTGCCAAAGCAAAATGTTCCTAATACTAGCCATACACCAGTCACAAAATCGTTTTAATGCGTTTTCCAAAAACGAACACACCATCGTGGGAGCAAACGCCATTGCCATCATGTAATATGATTTTCGAACGAGAAATCGCTCAGTGGACATAAATGAATCAGTTTCTTGTTGTTTCTTTTCCTCTTGGTCACATATGCGCAGTACCAACAGTTACATTTTTAACAGGGGAGAAACACATTAACCTTTGCATTTTTTTCCAAACCATTTCTTAGATTTTTTTTACACACAGTAATGCAAGGCTTTCTCCCTGGTGTGGAGAAAGCCTCTTGAGGGGGTGAGCAGGCAAGTCAGGACACTCTCTACTTTGCAGATAGAGAAAGGAGCTGTGTGTTAGTGGGCGTCCCGACACTCATGCTCGCCCCCTCAAGAGGCTTTTTCCAGGGAGAAAGCCTCAGATTACGGTGTGTAGTTACAGACAGAAGAACAGGAAGTGAGGATTTCTCAGAAGAAATAAGGACATTTAAAAGCAAAATTGAAGGATGAGGTAAGTGAATGAGGACTGCACTAAGGTAAAGGAAGCGATTTAGGGAAAAAAAATGCTTTCCTTTACAACCCTTTAATTTAATATGTAATCTAAATAACTAATATCTAGTGATTAATTCTTAATTTTAAATAATTTATATTGGGTGGTTCTACTAATAATTGGTTCTTAAAAATAGATTTAGTATAAATTCCCTAAAAAAATATTACCACAATTTTTTTAATGATATGCCAGATAAATCATGATCCTACTGGTCGTCAGGGGTAAGTATCATAGTTTAATAGCAGCCATTTATGAGTTAATGCAGTGTTTTTAGCCGTTAGTTAAAGGGGAGTTCCACCCAAAAATGGAACTTCCACTTTTTGGAATCCTCCCCCCCACCGGTGTCAAATTTGACACCTTTCAGGGGGAGGAGCGAGCAGATACCTGTATAATCCAGGTATTTGCTCCCACTTCCTGGCATAGATCACCGCAGTGATTGCGGTGAACTACGCCACTTCCGGCACCTACAGTGTCCTCCCCTGCCGTCTTCTGGGAGACACACAGGTCCCATAAGACAGCACGGACCAATGAGGACGCACATGCGCAGTAGGAAACTAGGAAGTGAAGCAGACATTGCGGGCGCCCTGTACAGGTAAGGCCCTTTCACACGGACGGCTGTTTTGCTGCAGTTAAAAGCATGTAAAATGTTTTGTGAAATTCAAGGCTCCAGGCACTGCGATTAGCTGCATTTGTACATGTGAAATTACATGCGTCTACGTGAAGTTACATGCAGCCGCGTTTAGCTGCGGTAGTCATTCCCATCGCGACCCTTTTTATTTTTTTGATTATGATGTGCTTCCTGTTTTTTTTTCCTCACGCTGCTATCCACAGTTGACAAAAAAGACTGCGATAACCCGCGGTTATGTGCATATAGCTTCGCTACATCGCACCTGGATGCATTCAATTCTATTTTTTCTATTCGCACCAAACCGCATGTAATGAAATCGCAGCTAAACACTGTGTGTGAATGGGGCCATAGGAAAGCATTGTGTGCTTTTAGCTGCGGTAGAAAACGAGAAAATCTGCAGCTAAAAGCACCATTCTATCCGTCCTTGTGAAAGGGGCCTAAGTGTTTATATAATAAAAGTAAGCAGCTGCAGTATTTGTAGTTGCTGGCTTTTAATCATTTTTTTGGGCGTACCTCCACTTTAAGGCTGCATTCACACCTTGGCGTATTTACGCCCGACGGTCGTGCCGCTGGAGGGGTGATTCAACATTAATGTCTATGGAGATGGTTCACATCTCCACGCCGAACGCCGAAACGCCGTACGCTTGAAGCCCAAAACAAGTCCCGGACCCTTTTTTTTCAGGCGGCTTTTGGCATAGACAACAATGTACAATGTTTTGTAAAAAAAAAAAAAAAAAAAAAAGAAGAAAAAAAGAAGGTTAAAACGACTCGTTTTGTCGCGGCAAATCGCGGTAAAATACGCCGCAATTTGTCACGGAAAAATATGCCACGTTATAGTGTGAATGCAGCCTTATACAGTAATTTAGTCATGAAATTACAGTATTGCTGTTATTATTATTCGTATTTTAGCTGTAATATTGTAATATCGCTATTGTTTGTATGTTAACCCGCTAAGTGAGCCTGTTCGGTATGGCGCGTATGTGTATATAATGACCCCACTCAAAGATGGCCATCAGTGAAGCTTAAGGAAGGAGTACGCATACTCCGAACACGAAGCACCGCCCGCTGACCTGACCCGGAAGTGACGCCACCTGTGTGCACCAACGATCAACGTTCCAGACTTCCGGAAGCGGTGTGAACCAACAGTGCCCGCCGGAGGATGGCCAGGACGAGCCAGCGAGCACCCGGAAGCCAGAGCGGATGAACTATATCCCATGCCTGAACATACTACTCGTTTGTGAGTGTATTCATCCATTGTTCATAATTAAATATTTTTAATCTGCTGCACTTAGGTGGCGCTGTTCTTTTCCCTTCCTAGGCAAGTGTTTATGGTTGGGGGTGGATAGGACAGCAAAGCCTAGTACATATGGGCCGAATGTCAGGCGGTTCAATAGAAACCGGGCAACATTCAGCCTGTGTGTATGGCAGCCGGACCGGCTTCTGTCAAAGGCTCATGACCGAAAAAGGCTCCGGATGGCTGAGAGCGCTGACTCGAGTGTTCTGGTGGGTGGGGGGCTGTTCCCCTGTCAGAACACAATAGCAGAGCAGGGGAGAGAGCTGTGCTAACATTGGATTGTTAGTAGAGTTGCTCCGACCTGAGCTTTTTTTGAGGTATAAAAAAATTTGACTTTAGAACCACTTTAAGCAGTGGTGGAATGCTGGAAAACTAAGTGCAGGAATCTTAGGCCCTGTACAGACGAGAGGATATCCATTGGAAACGGTCCGCCGGACCGTTTCCAGCGGACAGTTCTGCTCCTGATTTTGATCTGATGGGCTGTACACACCATCAGATCAAAATCCCCGCGGTGACGTGCGGCGACGATGACGCGGCGATGTGCGCGACCCTGGAAGGTAAATACTTCCACGCATGCGTCGAATCATTTCGACGCATGCGAGGGATGGGGATCGCTTGGACTTATCCGGTGAGTCTGTACAGACGACCGGATCAGTCCAACGAACAGGTTTCCAGCGGATAGATTTCTTAGCATGCTAAGAAATTTTTATCCGCTTGAAAACCGTCGGCTGGAGAAATCTCCTCCGAAAAATGTCCGCTAGGCCGTACACACGACCGGATTTGTCTGCTGGAACTGATCCGCGGATAAATCCCAACGGACAGATCCGGTCGTGTGTACGAGGCCTTACAGTTCCTAATATACAAAAAATTGTGAAGTCCCTGGCCTTCTTTCACTATCCCGGCGCTATGGAATTCACAGACTCTTAATAACTTAGTATTAAAAAATAAAATAATGTTACCATTAAAATGATCACAAATATAAAATTCAGCAGCCGCTTTACCAGCAATAAATGCACATACATAAAACAAAGATTGTAAAACAACAAGTCTTATCACGTCTTGTAATTTACTAAAGCAGCGCTAATAGTCACTCCTCTAAACGTGACCAATCTTTCTTATAATAGTTCAGAAGAGGTATGGAAGAAAAAAGATGTGTCAGAGTCCAGGTAAACCCACAAGTGCTTCTAGACTACTAGGTGCTCTTCACTGCAAGTAGCTTCCACCGTGTGTCACACACCCCCTTTCGGGTTTATACTCACCAAAAGGTTGAGTTTAGCAGGCACTGACAAACAATGTATTCAATCGTCTCCCATATCCAGACTGTAATCGATCCCCTAGAAAGGCTCTCTCAATCTCCTCAGATGTCAGACAGCGGTAGTTTCAAGCATTGGATAATAATCCCACCATGCCTGTGTACTAGGCTTGTGGCTGGCCATAGATGTAGAGATTTTCTACGGGTTGATGGAAAGAAAACTGGGCAATCCCTCCTGCAGAGCCATTGTGGCTGGGGGAAGCCGTCCCTGCCGGGAGAACACATTGATTATTGCTAGCTATAACAGCCGCTAGCAATAAATGCATGTAACATCCGGCAGGCTGGTTGTGCCCAAGTTGATCAAACAACTTGTGTACATTCAGCCTTCCCATGGTGGTTAGAAGAACCAGCCGAGATTCGAATAGCATATGGCCGGCTTTACTCTCAAATACTTCTCATTTTCTTTTACTCCACTGTGTTTTTACAGTATATAGGGTCTTTAAGTGTCCCCTGCGCACCAAGACTGAGTACAAAAGTCAGAGTCCTCAAAGTAGAAGAGTAAGGATCATGATGGCAGTCCCAGAGCCTGAACCTTAAAAAACAGCCAGCAAAATGTTGAACCTAAAGGATGACCTCATTAAGGCAGTGTTGCTCCTTCAGGCTGGGTTCACACTAATGCAAACTGAATGTGGAAAAAGCTGCATCAAATTCGTATGTCAGGAGGTTTTGACCGGCTCTCAATGGAGTCGATTCACACATCTCCGGGATGGCTGCGGAGCGAATCACACAAGAGTCCTGTGCGTCTTCTGGTCCATTTCAGGTCCAAATTCAGACAACATTTTTGAAATCGGACCTGAAAATGTCCATAATAATTGAGGGAATGTTACGTCAACAGCTGTTGACATAAGATCTCATCTGCTAGAAGTGCAATGCGTTTCGTTATTTGACTGAGCCCAGGTTCACACTGGGTACGATTTCCTTCGATTTGAGATGCGATTTCACATGTGAAATCTAATCTCAAATCGGCGGCATTTGCCGCCAATTGTCGGCAATGACACTGTCCTAATCGGTGCGACGCCACATCTGCGGCACTGCACAGATTTCAAAAAGTAGTTCCTGTACTACTTTTTGCGATTTCGGGCCGCGATTTACATAGACATCTGTGCAGAAGCCTGCACAGATGTCTCTTAAATCGCGGCCGAAATCGGGACTGCCGGCGGGAGTGAAATCGTGCGAGTTCAGCTGAACTTGCACGGCTTCACTCCCGCAGCCCAGTGTGAACCAGGGCTGAACCATAGACATGCATTGTGAGCAGTAAAGCATGGCTATTGTGTAGTCAGCACATGTAATAAAAAAACATGTGACTGCCCCTGTGTACATATGACATAGAAACAAGATTTCTACAACACATTAAAACACACAACCTTATTTACATCAAGCTGGTTTCTTTTACATTTACAATAAATACATATAGAAAAGATCGCACATTGCCTTTAATCAGATACTATGAGGCTGATTTACTAAAGGAGTTTTGACTTTTCACAAAATAAATGCTGTGAATATTCACTTCAATTATCCAATCACGTGCAGATGAAATTAATAAACAGGGATTTTTGCTTCTATTTAAACTCTGACAAGACTTTAATGGGTCTAAACTAAAAATGCAATGTGATTTGTGAATGATTGTTAATAAGCACACATTTCTTTAACAAACAAGGATAAGCACACATTTTAGTAATAATGCATATCAACACGTCATAGACTTCTAATGATAAAAAGCCAACTTCCTAGAGACTGTAAGAGAACAAACATGGGACAAAGCAGTATGTAAATATACACAAGGAGTCATCCACATTGTCCCTCGTTCATTCCATTTATGTGTTTTCATGGCAGTAAAATAGATGTTATTAAGTTGTAAAGCTTTTACGGAGGAAGGGGAAAAGTGAGGTCAATATTGATTTTTTATATATTTTTTGTATAATCAAGTTTTAATAATATTGATATAGATTTTATATTTAATATCCCATATTTTAAAACTATGATGCCGCGTACACACGATCATTTTTCGGCATGAAAAAAACGTTGTTTTTCAAAAACGTCATTTAAAATGATCGTGTGTGTGCTTCACATCATTTTTCAGGTTCTGAAAAACGACCAAAAACAAATTCGAACATGCTACATTTTTTAACGTCGTTTTAAACAATGTCGTTTTTCGGGTTGTAAAAAAATGATCGTGTGTGGGCTAAAACGACGTAAAAAACCTGCGCATGTTTAGAAGCAAGTTATGAGACGTGAGCGCTCGTTCTGGTAAAACTACCGTTCATAATGGAGTAAGCACATTCATCACGCTGTAACAGACAAAAAAGCGCGAATCGTCTTTTACTAACACGGAATCAGCTAAAGCAGCCCAAAGGCAAATGGAACTTCCCCTTTATAGTGCTGTGGTACGTGTTGTACGTCACCGCGCTTTGCTAGATCATTTTTTTTTTTAAGATGGTGTGTAGGCAACATCGTTTTAATGATGAAGTTGACAAAACATAATTTTTTCGACATGCTGAAAAACTACGTTTTTTTTCATGCTGAAAAATGATCGTGTGTACGCGGCAATAGACACTGAAAACAGCTTCATGTCACTCTGATGTGCTTCACTTACTTGCTGCCTAGAACTAACAGGAAAGATTTGGAACATTGATATAAAAATGTGTTGACACACATAATGTAGAACTCCCTCTTTAGACATTAATGATCTTATTGACTAGAGGTTCTTTCTACAGGATCCTTAGAAGAACCTTATAATAAAAGTGGTGTAAAACCGAAATGTAAACCTATTGTAAATCAAGAGCACAATGTTTCCTTAGCTACAATATCTAGAAAAAAAAGCACTCATTCGTCAATGCATTTCTAACATTCTCAACATTTACCAGCATGACCAGATACTATCCATGTTACACACTGTAAAAACGTGCTTGCCTCTACTCCTTCCACCCTTCACACGCAATTACCTTTGAATCTCTTCTGATCATCCTTGGCCAACCTTGCTGCAATAGCCAGTCCTATTCCTGATGAGCATCCCGTAACAAGTACATTTTTCATTGCCATCTTTCTTTCTCTGTCCTGTCTTTGCTACAAAAGGTTTCAACCACAGACCAGCAACGTCAAGGAAATTTTACTTCTGGGGCTTAAATTGGTGCCTCGTACTGTTTTATCCATGCCTAGGCTGCGTCAGCACGTCTAAAAATGCAAACCTGCACAATTTGTGGCTAAAGCTGGATAATCTCTGACATTAATGGGGGTGAACAGTGCCAATGATAATCTGGATAGAGAGCTGCACTGTAATGCTAACACGGTAAAGCGAAGGTTGATTTAGGTTATGGCCTCTTTGACAGTTCATTCATATTAGATTACCTTGTGTCAATTATTATTTACTTTAAACAATATGGTATTTAGTGTTGACATTTAATGCTAACAGAAAGCAATTTTTGATCCAGTTTTCATATTTGTAATATTTCTGTTCCATATTTCATGTGTGTATATATAAAGGGATCTTTCAATTTTTCTGCTGGTGGCTCAAGTAAAAATTAATCCTCAGACAAAAAAAAAAAAAAGAAGAAAATTAGATTCAACTGGAATTTTCTACAACATATGCAGTACCTCACCCTTATGCCGCGTACACACAACCGTTTTTCATGATGAGAAAAATTGAATTTTTTAATTGGTCATTAAAAACGACCGTGTGTAGGCTCCAGAGCATTTTTCTTGTCGTGAAAAATGGGCATCAAAAATTTAGAACATGCTCCAATTTTTTTCGACGTCGTTTTTCACGTCATGAGAAACGGTTGTGTGTAGGCTTTAACGACGGGAAAAAAACGTGCACGCTCAGAAGAAAGTTAGGAGACGGGAGCACTTATTATGGCAAAACTAGCGTTTGTAATGGAGATAGCACATTCGTCAGGCTGTAACAGACTGAAAAGCACGAAGACTGAAAAGTGCGAATCGGCTCTCACCAAACTTTTACAAACACAAAATTAGCAAAAGCAGCCCCAAGGGTGGCACCATCCAAATGGAACTTCCCCATTATAGTGCCGTCTTACTTGTTGTACGTCACCGCACTTTGCTCAAGCATTTTTTTTTTCACGATCGTGTGTATGCAAGGCAGGCTTGACAAGAATCACGTATAGAAAAACGTTATTTTTTCCATGACATTAAAAACGGTCGTGTGTACGCGGCATTAGATTTTTTTTCTTTTTTTTGACCCAGAGTTTATTAAATAATGCAGAGACATCTGCCTGTTACATAGATTTGGCTTTTGTCCAAACTGCATTTTGCAAGAAGACTAAAATTTCAGTTTTGGTCTTGGCAGACAGCATGCCTTTTGCCAAATGCCAAGTAGGGTTTAATTTTTTTACATACCTTTTTTTTCTACTTGTCAATCTTCCATCAAGCTAAGCTTTGCAGAGCATCTGGATTACAGATGTCCCGTGGACAGTTTTCCCCCCCTCTCAGCCAAAGATCTGTTCGGCTTCCTTACCTGGTCATTGTAAGATAAAAAGCCTGCAAAACCCACCAATTGTTTACAATCTTGAGATTAGGCAGCAGTGTAGTCATAGAGATACATTTTTTCCATTTTAATTATACCCAGACAGATTGAGCAGTTGTTTTGTATCTGTTGACAATTTATGTTTCATAGATAGGTATTATTTAATAAAATCTGAAAAATTGATACCATGGAACTAAGAGAGGAGTATCCGTGCATTGCAATTGCTACTAAGCAAGTTATATAACTAATAAGCAGGTATAAATTACAGACACATCTACTGGAGAGCCCCCCATTCCATTCTTAAATCTACTTTGCATGCTCTTTGGATCAGTCTTTAGTCTAATCACACCCCTTCTATACATCCTTTTTCATTAGCAGTAGAGGTATATCTGTTCCTGTGATCATATGCTCTGCGAAAACTCAGACTGGGCAAGATAGTGTCAAGATAACGTACCAGTCCATTATTGGTTCGGAGACCTGTAAACTTCTCATGCCTTTGGTAGCCAATTCACTCATCGTCAACTGGATCTTGTCTGCTCTGACCTTGATTGCTTAGACCGGACAAATTGGAGTAGCCAGTTATGCAACCATCTAGCTCAAGATAATCCTCCCAGATCTTTCCTCCCTCAAGAAAAAATGGACAGGGGACATCCTAGACCAATGATGAAGATTGAAACAGACATTTGGGACTCACCTTTGAAGCGTCTAGTGACAGAGACTTATCCAGCTCAAAATACTCTGCAAGGGTTGTGCCACTCTTTTGTATACCCTTTTTGAAAAATTCTAATAAAAAAGATTTGGGGGGAAAAAAAAGTACATTCAGTAGAGGAGCTTTTGAGCAGACAAAGCATTCGATGCATGTAACCCCTAGGAGTGTTCAGGCACATTTGAGCATTAATGGATTCCAATGACAAGAATTAATTTATATTCTGGTCAATGGAAGTCATTAACACCCAAATGCTTGACGCATCTAAACGCATGTGCAAAACGTGGCTTTAGGCGTGTTTTAAATCGGCTTTTCTCCTGCCTGGAGTTCTGGCGTTCAGAAAAGAAAAGCAAATGCCATGTGTGCATGAGCCCTAAAATGTTTTAAACCAATAACTCGAAGGTCGGCCGGGCACCCCAATGCTCTAAGGCAAAAAGCCCTGTGTTGCAGCAATCCGTAAGGTAATGGACTACAGCGTGTTCTGTTTGAGGGAAAAAGGGTCAGGTCCAGTTTCCAAATTATTGGACTGCCAAAACACTATGAAAGTTAACATGCATGCGGTAGGGCACTGCAAAGGTGTGAAGGGCCCCTAAATTAGCTTCTTATGGCTGCAGGAGAAATATATTCTATACATATATTACAACATTAAATAACGAAGGAAACAAAAACAAAAATACTGAAACTGAAACCTTTTATTGTTCATCTGTAAAATATCCTAAAGTGATCTGTCAGAATATTACATTAAATACAGGTATGGACTGTGGTGCCTAAATCCCTACAGATTACCAATCTGAAAGCTGGTGCATGAGGGGCAGAAAAAGGGCACTAATGTTTCTGCTCTTGGATAACCAACCCTGGCCTGTAACCATAAGGCTTCATTTAGATGTGCAGTTGGAGGGCAGTAAAAAAAAAAACGCGGTTGAGCCAAGATGCATGTCTCAATCTACACTTAAAGTGGTACTAAAGGTTGATTATTTATTTTATTTTTTAAATAACAAACATGTCATACTTCCCTCCACTGTGCAGTTCATTGTGGCCCAAATCCTCCTGTTCTGAGGTCCCACGACTCGGTCCTGCCCCCCAGCGCTGTCGTCATTGGATTTGATTGATGGCAGCGGGAGCCAATGGCTGCGCTGTGATCAATCTATCCAATCAACACCGAGACTACGTAGAGGAGAGGACACCAGGGACAAGTCGAGCAGGTGAACTGGCTCAGGTAAGTAAAACGGGGGGGCTGGGGGGCCCGCGATTGCAAGGTGTTTTTTCCCCTTTTAAGGGGAACTTTTTTTATTGCAGTGAAAAAGACATTTACCAGTATGCATGTATGTCCCATAAACATTGTTACATTGTACGGTTTGCAATTATTTATGTAGATAAGGGCACCACAGTTGCTTTCTGATTAGTGGTGTTTTGTTTCGCTGAATCTCATATCTCACAGCAATCTGCCTGAATCTTTGTAACTGAAGTCATATACCTCCATGGATGTGGAACAACCAGTGTGGCGGGTGGCTGAATACAATCTTGCCTAGGCTTTAATTCACATTTGAAAGTTGCAGTTTTCTCTATTATTTTTAGCATGAAAGTAAAAAAAAGGATGTGATTTGGCCATGCTGACAAGTGTCCTACCAATTCATATTGTTTGAATATAAATTGGTCTGAATTTGCCAGCTCACCACAAAGACCGGGATTCTCCAGATGGAGGACTATCACTTGAGCTGAGAATGATAAAGCCTAGTACACACTAGAAGTGAAGCGCTTGGGAGGAGCCACTGTACTAACTATCCAATGTTATTAGAACAATCTCCCCCGCTGACTTATTGTGTTCTGACGGAGGGCCCTGCCAGAACACACCGGATTGGCTGAGAGCACTGATTAGGTGCAGATCGGCAGACCTTTTTTGGTCATGCCCCTTCGACAGAAGCTGGCTGTACACAGGGGCCAGCTTCTGACAGACCGGCTGCCATACACATAGGCCAAATGTCAGCTGGTTTCTACTAAACCGGCAGATGCCACCCGATATTCGGCCAGTGTGTACAGCCCTTAAGTGCAAAAAATACTAGGAGTCCAAAGTCTTTATTGTTCAACTGGTACAAGCAGGGCAAAGGACAGTCAATGCATTTCAGGGGGGCCTCACAATCCCCTTTTATCAGGGAAGGAGGAAAAGTTTAAAAAAAAGCACATAACAATTATGATAAAGCATAATTGCTACTAAAATACTCATGTATAAAAGAAAAATAAACATATAATAAAACCTATGCCCATTGTTGGGGGGGGTCACGTATCCTCAGAACCAGAGTGCCACATTTCGCTATTAAAACAGTTTAAAAAGTATGGTCAGGTGATGGTTATTCAAATATGTGGCTGGTATACTTAGGCCTCATGCATGCAGGACACAGTGCTAATGCCAGGAAAAAAAAAACTGTTAAAAACGCGATTATAGCCGCAATTTTTTAATAGCCTTTATGGGCATTTATGCATGTTTTTGTTTTGTTTTTTGGGGTGGGGGGGGGGGGCGTTTTACAGAGGCTTCCTAGATTCCATTCAGTGAACCAATTAGAAGCCACCTTTTACAACAGAACATCAGGTGTATGAGTAACAAAGGCAGCAGTTAATTAAACCCAGTTATCTGAGACATTGGGGGTTATTTACGAAAGGCAAATCCACTTTGCACTACAAGTGCACTTGGAAGGGGGACTCGCAAGGAAAATAAAAAAACAGCATTTTTGTTTGAAAATGATTGGATGAAAAATTGAGCAGCGCTTCCCCTAATTTTAGATCTTCCCCTCAGATCTAAAGTGACTGCACTTCCAAGTGCATTTGCAGTGCACGTGTAGTGCAAAGTGGATTTGCCTTTAGTAAATCAACCCCATTGTGTAGTATGATAAAGAAATCCATTTATTTTTTCCAAACACTACTCCAGACAGACAGACAAAAAGTTTTAGCAAGATTCAGCCTAGGTTCACACTGCTGCGAATTCAAAATCGCGGTAAATTTCGAGGCTGCAATTTTGCCGCGATTTCGGCCGCAATTTAATACAATTTAGCAATTTAGTACAGGAACTACTTTTTGAAATCGCAGATGCGGCGTCGCACTGATTAGGACAGTGCCATTGCCGACAATTGCCGCCGATTTGAGATGCGATTTGACATGTCAAATCGTTCCAAATCGTACCCAGTGTGAACCAGGGCTCAAGCTTAGTTTTTCTGCTCCATTTTTTCCCCAAAATCTTTTCCTGCAATAACAAAGGGCCAGATCCACAGATGAAGTACGCCGGCGTATCTACTGATACGCCGGTGTACTTTCAAATTTCCCGCGTCGTATCGTTGTTTTGAATCCTCAAAACAAGATAAGACGGCATCTGGGTTAGATCCGACAGGTGTACGTTTTCGTACACCTTCGGATCTAAGATGCAATACTTCGGCGTCCGCTGGGTGGCGTTTTCCGTGTCGGGTATGCAAATTAGCGATTTACGACGATCCACGAACGTACGCGCGGCCGTCGCATTTTCGAAC
Source organism: Rana temporaria (assembly GCF_905171775.1). NCBI lineage: Eukaryota > Metazoa > Chordata > Amphibia > Anura > Ranidae > Rana > Rana temporaria. Next base: position 137,688,786 of record NC_053495.1, read on the forward strand.
GTCGTCTGTAGTCGGCTTTTTTCGGCGTATAGTTAAAGCTGGTATTTTTCAGCGTATACATAGAATTGCCATGTTAAGTATGGCCGTTGTTCCCTGGTTGAAATTAGATTTTTTTTTTTTTTTTTGCCGTAAGTCGTCCGTGAATAGGGATGGACGTAACTCACGTCTAAGTTCAAAAAATGACGTTGTTGCGACGTCATTTCGCGCAAAGCACGGCGGGAAATTTCGGAACGACGCACGCCCCCTACCCGCCGATTTGAATTACGCGCCGAGAGATACACTACGCCGCCGTAACTTTCGGCGCACAAGCTTTCAGGATTCGAACCAAAGCCGGAAAAGTTACGGCGGCGTAGCGCATCTCTGATACGTGGCGCAGGTGTAAAGGTGTATGGATCTGGCCCATAGTCTTTATTTCACATTGCACCAGACAGATCCCCGTGACCAGGAAACACGCTGGTCAATAGGATAGAATTATTCACAGCAAAGATTGAGACTCATAGCTAAGCTCCCTGCATGACACATAAGGAGATTACAGGAGCTTTTTATTTGATTTTGATTTTGGTGCCATGCTTGAGAATGCCGCCTGCATGATAAAAAAACAAAAACAAAAAAAAAAACTTTCAAACAAAAACACAGTCACATTTCTGTAAATCATTTATTTTCACGCGTGAATAGGATTTTCATTATCTTAGAAAGTCATACAAATAACGAAAAGTAAAAAAAAAAAAAAAAAAAAAAAAATCTGTATTTAAACTACATTTACAAAATAAATAAAGACATGTACAAATATACGACATATACAGGCCAGGCTTAGTCTGCCAGGTTCATTTTTGTGTAGTTTGTAGAATACAAGTCTGGAAAGAGAGAATAGAATTATTTAATGCTGTGGTCACAAGAAAAGGTGGAGAAATATTACTGATCATCAACACAACCAGAATACAGTGAGGTAGTAGCATAGTACTTGCATGTAGACAGACAGAAACTTAGACAACACTAAAGCCGGCCATAGGTGGATTGAAATTTGACCAGTTCAGCAGGGACCTGGCAAATTTTGTTCCATGTATGGCCGCCCTAATTCATAAGAAGTGGATCATTAGAACAGGAATGTTGGAAAACGTTTGTCGATCAGCAGCTGCAGACACTGATCTGTGTATTCTGTGTTATGAAAGCACCCAGTATTAAAGGTTTAAAATTATATTGTCAAATCTTTTTTATTTTAAATAAATAAACATATTATACTTTCCTGCCCTGTGCAGTGGTTTTGCACATAGCAGCCCAAATTTCCCTACTAGGGTTCCCCGCCGGTGGTCCTGGCTCCTCCCTCCTGCTAAATGCCCACACAGCAAACAGCTTGCTGTGGGGGCACCCAAGCAGGCTTGCTCCTGAGCTGCTGCTATGCATGTTTATTCAGACATGGAGCCGTGGCTCGGCCCTGCCCCTTCTCTTCCCATTGGCTCACTGGCTGTGAACGACAGCAGTGGGAGTCAATTGCTCACACTGCTGTCTCAGCCAATGAGGAGAGGGAGTCCCTAGAGTCGAAACTCTTGTGCACATCAGGGGGCTGCTGCATACAGAAGATTTTTTACCTTCATGTGTTGAATGCATTGATGCAATCTGACTTATAAATCAGTGCAGAAGTGGTTGAATATCTTCCAAATACCTAAAGCGGAGTTCCACCCTAAAGTGGAACTTCCGCTCATCGGATTCCCCTCCGGTGCCACAATTGGCATCTTTCAAAAGGGGGTGGGGGGGGACAGGTATCCTTTCCCACTTCCGGTAGTTTGGGCCGCGGCTCGTGACGTCACAGCGGGGCTCTCTCCTCCTCTCCTGACCACCGGGCCAATAGGAGAGAGGAGCGGGGCCTCGCGCATGCGCAGTCGGGTACCCGGTGTGAAGCTGAAAGGCTACACTGCCGGGTTCTCTTACCCGCAATGGCGGCGGCGGCAGCCCCCGACAGCTGATGGAATCATCGAGGGACTCCAGGACAGGCAAGTGTCCCAATATTAAAATCTAGCAGCTGCAGTATGTGTAGCTGCTGGCTTTAAAAAAAAATTCTTAGGCTGGAACACCGCTTTAAACTCAGCTGTCTCATATCCCTCTGTGAACAGAGGGATATACAGCACCACCTACTGAGGACATCACGAAGGGCCAGGTCACACTAGTGTGATGCCAGACATTGCATGCTATTCGCACCGCATTGCTGTGCAGATCACATGCAATGTCTGTGCGATGCAAATTCAGCTATACCAATTGTATGGCTGAATTTGCATTGCATTCAGACCAAACTCATGCAGGACCCTTTTTTGGTCAGCGCCAGAATCGAATCGCATGGGTGTTCACACCTATGCGATCCAATTCTGCAAATCATGCGCCGTTTTGCAAAGTGATTAAGAGGTGGCGTTAACGTAACATACACTCCCGCATGAACGGGTTTGCGATTTAGATGCCGTACGAATTTGCTGTGAATTCAGGCCTCATCTAGTGTGAACGGAGCCTTAGGGCCCTTTCACACGGGCGGATCAGTAATGATCCGCCTCCGTGTGTCCGCAAAAGCTCAGCGGGGATCCTCCGTAAAATCCCCGCTGAGCTGGCAGCTGACAGGGCGGTCCCCGCACACTTTCCTCTGCTCTCCCCTATGGGGGATCAGATGAACACGGACCGTATGTCCGTGTTCATCCGATCCGGCAGACGGAAGAAAAATAGGATTTTCTTCCGTCCGCAAATGCGGATCTTTGCGGAGGCGGACAATTACGGGTGTCAGCGAATGGTCATCCGCTGACACCCATAACCACATAGGGACCAATGTATGTCCCGTTTTCATCCGCAACGGACGAATGAAAATGTGGACATACGGTCCGTACGTGTGAAAGGGCCCTTAGTGAGTGTGCATGCAATCTCTACAACACATACACTACCACAGAAAGTTTTGTGGGCGTTCCATTTGACCCAGGGTTCATAAGTATACAAAATACACACATGAGAATTAATATAGTAACAATTTCAGTAATGTGCAGAAGTAAGAGAAAAAAAAATAAGTCAAAGTAAAGACAAACCTGTTTTTCTTGGCAGCCCTCCTCACTCCACAGATTCTTGTCTGGGCTGTGTGCCTGGCAGGCTTCAGATAATTTCATCTCCTGTTTAATGTATTTTAGCATTCCACTGAGTGTGCCTAGATCAGGGCAATCCGAGATCCTACCACAGTGATCATCCACTGCATACTCAAGAGGATTGAATGAAGCGTCACTCAAGCTTTCGCAAGGAACATGAGTAGCCGTGTCAGGACTTCTCCTTCCTAGTGGGGAATCCTTCATGGTATCTATCATGTTTTTAGGGAGATCCAGTGAGCTGATGTCTGTAAGGCTTACATCGCTCATAGAGTGCTGTATCCTCCAGTTTTTGAAGTCAGAGGCATCAGGGAACTTGTAGGATTCCAGCCCTTCACAATCACCAAGCAACTCAGGAGACAGCGAGGATGCGTTTAGCTGTTGGTTAAGGCCAAGTTTTCTTTCCCATCCTGACATGCGAGTTTTGAATCTGGTCAGCTCAGATTCCTACAGGATAAAGGAAAAAGTTGAAATAGAAGGACTCTGGTTTTAAGAAAAACACTACAGCAGGGGTGTCCAAACTTTTTTTCAAAGAGGGCCAGATTTGATGAAGTGAACATGCGTAAGGGCCGACCATTTTGCTGACATTCTTTGAACCATTAAAATTTGGTCCAAGTGTGTTTGCCTGAGCACTAATACACGGCCCAACAAGAATTATCCTGCCTTTGTGGCTGTGTGGGGTGAAGAGATGAGCTTGGGCGTGTTATTTGGATATATTTATCGGCATATAACACACACCTTCACTTTAGGAGGGAAGTTTCAGGGAAAAAAAAATGTATATAAAAAGAACTGTGAAGCAAAATAAGGGTCATTGCCAATGAATGCAGCCTCGCCATTGCCATGAATGCAGCCTCTCCATTGCCATGAATGCAGCCTGATCGATGCCCATCTGCAGCCTCCGAGGGGAGGGGGGGGGTGTGCCGAGTGCCAACAGATTACATACAGTAGAAACTCCTATTTACACAGCAGCCTCTTTAATACAATGTCCCGCCTCCTATGATAGACAGAGGAGTCGTCCAATGGCAGCCCAGGAGAGGAGACTTCCTATTACAGATGCCGCAAAGTAAACAGAAGATTCTCCTGTATGTAATTTGACAGCACTTGTTCCCTTTCCCCTCCGAGGCAGCACCGATAAATACAGTATATATCCAAATTACCAGGGGGGCCACATTAAACTGGAACAGGGGCCACAATTGGCCCCGGGCCGGACTTTGGACATGCCTGCACTACAGTCTTTCAGATCCCTAAATCCCAATTAACAATATTGAGGCTGATTCACTAAAGGATGAAATGAATCAGTAGAAAAACGATCCAGTCATGTGAAAAGCAAAAAGCAACTTACAATGCGTTACTCCCACTATACAAAAAACAAAACAAAATCACAGGCATTTAAGGGTCAGAGCTGGAGTGCCTACTAAATGGCAGGCAGTGGCTGCTTAACCGCACCATGAAAAGTGATCCATCGCAGATGGCTTTTCAGAAGCCGCCCAAGTGTGAACTTTCTTTCTTCAGACTGTAATGAACACCCACAAGGATATGGCAGCAAAAAATCATGAGGCTGAAATATAACAGAGTGAACAACACTATCCACTCTACCTTATACTCCGCTTTGCTTATCGCAGCCAGAACCCTTACAGTCCATTCAGAAAAATGCGCGTCGCATGTAGCCAGTTGAGCGCATAGAGTTTTTTGGTTATGGCAGCAGAAGGAGCTCTGTGACTGCAGAAGAGCCGGTCAAGTGACTTTTTTGGACAGGACTGATCACTGTGCTTTATAAATATGATGTCATTTTTTTATTCTTTTTGAGGTGCAGTTATATGGCTGTTTTTTAACCACTTAAGACCCCGACCATTATGCAGGCCCCTTTTTGCGATTCGGCACTGCGTCGCTTTAACTGACAATTGCTTTCTTTTGGTGGTATTTGATCACCTCTGCGGTTTTTATTTTTTGCGCTATGAACAAAAATAGAGTGAAAATTTTGAAAAAAGTTCAATTTTTTTTTTTTACATATATATTATTATAACAAAAAGTAAAAAATATTTCCCTCAGTTTAGGCCGATACGTATTCTTCTACATATTTTTGGTAAAAAAATAAATAAAAAAAAAATCGCAATAAGCGTTTATTATGGTTTGCGTAAAAGTTTTAGCGTTTACAAAATAGGGGATAGTTTTATATACAGTGATGAAAATAAGTATTTGAACACCTTGCTATTTAGCAAGTTCTCCCACTTGGAAATCATGGAGGGGTCTGAAATTGTTATCGTAGGTGCATGTCCACTGTGAGAGACATAATCAAAAAAAAAAATCCAGAAATCACAATGTATGATTTTTTTAACTATTTATTTGTATGATACAGCTGCAAATAAGTATTTGAACACCTGAGAAAATCAATGTTAATATTTGGTACAGTAGCCTTTGTTTGCAATTACAGAGGTCAAACGTTTCTTGTAGTTTTTCACCAGGTTTGCACACACTGGAGGAGGGATTTTGGCCCACTCCTCCACACAGATCTTCTCTAGATCAGTCAGGTTTCTGGGCTGTCGCTGAGAAACACGGAGTTTGAGCTCCCTCCAAAGATTCTCTATTGGGTTTAGGTCTGGAGACTGGCTAGGCCACGCCAGAACCTTGATATGCTTCTTACAGAGCCACTCCTTGATTATCCTGGCTGTGTGCTTTGGGTCATTGTCATGTTGGAAGACCCAGCCTCGACCCATCTTCAAAGCTCTAACTGAGGGAAGGAGGTTGTTGCCCAAAATCTTGGGATGGTACTCATCATTCTTCTTCCTCCAAACACAGTTAGTGGAATTATGACCAAAAAGTTCTATTTTGGTCTCATCTGACCACATGACTTTCTCCCATGACTCCTCTGGATCATCCAAATGGTCATTGGCAAACTTAAGACAGGCCTTGACATGTGCTGGTTTAAGCAGGGGAACCTTCCGTGCCATGCATGATTTCAAACCATGACGTCTTAGTGTATTACCAACAGTAACCTTGGAAACGGTGGTCCCAGCTCTTTTCAGGTCATTGACCAGCTCCTCCCGTGTAGTCCTGGGCTGATTTCTCACCTTTCTTAGGATCATTGAGACCCCACGAGGAGAGATTTTGCATGGAGCCCCAGTCCGAGGGAGATTGACAGTCATGTTTAGCTTCTTCCATTTTCTAATGATTGCTCCAACAGTGGACCTTTTTTCACCAAGCTGCTTGGCAATTTCCCCATAGCCCTTTCCAGCCTTGTGGAGGTGTACAATTTTGTCTCGAGTGTCTTTGGACAGCTCTTTGGTCTTGGCCATGTTAGTAGTTCGATTCTTACTGATTGTATGGGGTGGACAGGTGTCTTTATGCAGCTAATGACCTCAAACAGGTGCATCTAATTTAGGATAATAAATGGAGTGGAGGTGGACATTTTAAAGGCAGACTAACAGGTCTTTGAGGGTCAGAATTCTAGCTGATAGACAGGTGTTCAAATACTTATTTGCAGCTGTATCATACAAATAAATAGTTAAAAAATCATGAATTGTGATTTCTGGATTTTTTTTTTTATTATGTCTCTCACAGTGGACATGCACCTATGATGACAATTTCAGACCCCTCCATGATTTCCAAGTGGGAGAACTTGCAAAATAGCAGGGTGTTCAAATACTTATTTTCCTCACTATATATATATATATATATATATATATATATATATATATATATATATATATATATATATATATATATATATATATACTAGTAATGGTGGCGATCATCGTTTTTTTTTTGTGACTGCGACATTATGGCGGACACATCGGACACTTTTATAACATTTTTGGGACCGTTGTCATTTTCTCAGCAAAAAGTGCTATAAAAATGCACCGATTACAGAGAAAATGTCAATGGCAGTGAAGGCGTTAACCACTAGGGGGCGCCAAGGAGTTAAGTGTGCCCTAAGGGAGTGATTCTTACTGTAGGGGGCGTAGCAGGATGTGTGACGTCACTGATGGTCGTTCCCTATAACTGGGAACAGACGATCAGTGACAAGCCATAAAGAAGAACGGGGAAGGTGTGTTTACACTCACCTCTCCCCGTCCTTCAGCTCATGTGACCTGATCGCGGGACACCGGACCGGGACGTTAGCATGCCCCCACGTGCTTGACCCATGGCTGGGCACTTAAGGGGGAAACGTACCTGTACGTGCCTGTGCCCAGCCGTGCCATCTATATCAGCGTCTGGCGGTCCTTAAGTGGTTAAATTAGTCTCTAAAACCCTGTACACCTGGGCCGAATGTTTTCACGGACAGTAAAAAAACAAAAACTGTCCAACATTCGGCCCGTGTGCAAAAATTATATCAAAACTACAGGGAGTGCAGAATTATTAGGCAAATGAGTATTTTGACCACATCATCCTCTTTATGCATGTTGTCTTACTCCAAGCTGTATAGGCTCGAAAGCCTACTACCAATTAAGCATATTAGGTGATGTACATCTCTGTAATGAGAAGGTGTGTGGTCTAATGACATCAACACCCTATATCAGGTGTGCATAATTATTAGTCAACTTCCTTTCCTTTGGCAAAATGGGTCAAAAGAAGGACTTGACAGGCTCAGAAAAGTCAAAAATAGTGAGATATCTTGCAGAGGGATGCAGCACTCTTAAAATTGCAAAGCTTCTGAAGCGTGATCATCGAACAATCAAGCGTTTCATTCAAAATAGTCAACAGGGTCGCAAGAAGCGTGTGGAAAAACCAAGGCGCAAAATAACTGCCCATGAACTGAGAAAAGTCAAGCGTGCAGCTGCCAAGATGCCACTTGCCACCAGTTTGGCCATATTTCAGAGCTGCAACATCACTGGAGTGCCCAAAAGCACAAGGTGTGCAATACTCAGAGACATGGCCAAGGTAAGAAAGGCTGAAAGACGACCACCACTGAACAAGACACACAAGCTGAAACGTCAAGACTGGGCCAAGAAATATCTCAAGACTGATTTTTCTAAGGTTTTATGGACTGATGAAATGAGAGTGAGTCTTGATGGGCCAGATGGATGGGCCGTGGCTGGATTGGTAAAGGGCAGAGAGCTCCAGTCCGACTCAGACGCCAGCAAGGTGGAGGTGGAGTACTGGTTTGGGCTGGTATCATCAAAGATGAGCTTGTGGGGCCTTTTCGGGTTGAGGATGGAGTCAAGCTCAACTCCCAGTCCTACTGCCAGTTTCTGGAAGACACCTTCTTCAAGCAGTGGTACAGGAAGAAGTCTGCATCCTTCAAGAAAAACATGATTTTCATGCAGGACAATGCTCCATCACACGCGTCCAAGTACTCCACAGCGTGGCTGGCAAGAAAGGGTATAAAAGAAGAAAAACTAATGACATGGCCTCCTTGTTCACCTGATCTGAACCCCATTGAGAACCTGTGGTCCATCATCAAATGTGAGATTTACAAGGAGGGAAAACAGTACACCTCTCTGAACAGTGTCTGGGAGGCTGTGGTTGCTGCTGCACGCAATGTTGATGGTGAACAGATCAAAACACTGACAGAATCCATGGATGGCAGGCTTTTGAGTGTCCTTGCAAAGAAAGGTGGCTATATTGGTCACTGATTTGTTTTTGTTTTGTTTTTGAATGTCAGAAATGTATATTTGTGAATGTTGAGATGTTATATTGGTTTCACTGGTAAAAATAAATAATTGAAATGGGTATATATTTTTTTTTTGTTAAGTTGCCTAATAATTATGCACAGTAATAGTCACCTGCACACACAGATATCCCCCTAAAATAGCTAAAACTAAAAACAAACTAAAAACTACTTCCAAAAATATTCAGCTTTGATATTAATGAGTTTTTTGGGTTCATTGAGAACATGGTTGTTGTTCAATAATAAAATTAATCCTCAAAAATACAACTTGCCTAATAATTCTGCACTCCCTGTATAAAAGAAAAAAAAAAAAAAAAACCCAGCAGTGATTAAATAAAACCAAAAGAAAGCTCAATTTGTGGGAAAATATTTGGGTACAGCGTTGCAAGATAGCACAATTGTCATTCAAAGCTGAAAACTGGCCTGGGCAGGAAGGGGGTTCAAGTGCCCAGTAAGCAAATGATTACAAGCAGGACTACATGTCATCTGAGCACCACAAACCAAAATACTATTTAATTCATTTTTAATATTCAGAGCAAACTCCACCATCTATCCATGTCTCCATGCTTGATTTTGTTTAGAAATCACTTTGAAAAATACTCCCTTGGATTTCTGGACGTGGCCATCTTAAGTAAGGGCAGACGATTCATGTAGCATTTACTTCTTGGAATACACCTACCCTTAGCTCAGGAATGCAAGCAGGAGAGAGTGTGCTTAGCTGAGAAAGCCCCTTCTCCCCTGCTGAAGACTCCTGGGATGTAAAACATAATTTGCCTAGGCATGGAGACCAGGAAATAGCAGAAATAGAATTTAAAAAATTAAAACAAGCAAAAATGATATACTTTACTATCCATGTATTAATTGCTAGCAGCATAATGATTAAAAATAGTCAATGTTGATTAAGATAGTGAAGTTCCGCTTTAAAGTGATAGTAAAGTCTTTACTACCACTTCTACCTACAGGTAAGCCTATAATAAGGCTTACCTGAAGGTATAAAGAATAACTCCTAAACCTGTACGGTTTAGGAGATATTCCCCTCGCAATGCGCCACTGACTGCAGCTGCGCATGCACAGCGGGGATCCTCGGCTAGAGGCCCGGCAGCCACCGGACCTTGCCGAAATGAAGTCTCCCGCGCGCATGCGTGGGAGTGACGACATCACCGCTCCAGCCAATCACAGCGCTGGAGCCGCGATACCCAGAAGACACGCCGAGGCAAGATGACATCTCGCTCGGCGTGGACCAGGTAAGTTCTACACACCTCGTTCCAAGGTAAGTATTTCATAATGAGCTACTATGCGGTGCATACTAGCTCATTATGCCTTTTGCCTTTCAGGTGTAAAAAATAAATAAATAAAATAGTTGCGGGTATACAACCGCTTCAAGCATTACTCTTGAAGGATTTATCAGCACCCCATAAAAATATACTGAAAAACTGGTGACATGCCAAAACATAGGACTGATTTCTATAAAAAGATATAGCTTACTTTCAGGATCAATACTTCATTCGTTGCTTTGATCACCTCATTTCTGGCTTCAAGTTCTGTTTTCAAATTGCATATTGTATCTTGTGCTTCTTCCAAATCTTGTTTCATCTGCTGCATCTAGCAATATAAAACCAAAAATAATTGCTATGCATTATCATACAAGAAGCAGTCTTTCACCTCTAGGTTATATGTTGCCCTCTAGTTCTTTTCTCACGCATTTCAGGCATTAACCATTACATATGTATTGCCAGTGACAAAATAGGGCTTAGATTTCTACTGAAATTAGTATAATATACCAATGCCAAAATATTTTTATGTCAAAAGTATAGACTTGATAAAGCTTGTCTGAGTGCCGATTGGAGGAAAAGGACACTCAGCAACAAAGCTGAGGCTGCCAATCTGCTGGAGCTCCCTCCTTGTAACCATATTTCTGTTTCTCTGTTCCCAGATGATGTCGAATGACGAAACGCGTAGGGAGGGACTAGGACTGTGGGAGCTTTTCACCCTAGGGAGTATGCATGGTTGCTGGTTTATAACTTTACAAGCAATAAGTTCTGCTGAGTCCATCTAATGCTTATGGTGGTGGACTGAACGGGGTGTTTAGGAAAACACACACCTAAAAGTTCAGATTACAGCAACTGTTTGAAAAACATGATCTTCACTGTTGGCGTCATTTGGGATTTTATAATATAATATTATATTTTTGGATGAACTATTATTGTGGATTCTTGGGATTTTTTTTTTAAATTAATTTGTTAACCAACTAAAAAGGCACAGATTAATTGTTCCTTATGATTATGTTGACCTATTTGTTTGATGTTTATAGATTATGTAGTGCACAGTGATTAGAGATTTGAAATATTTTTTTCTCTTTTGCGCATGAAGATTTTTGCAAGTTTTATATATGAATGATATTGATTTGCGTATGCACAGAGCACCTTTTTGAATAGCATATGGCAGCTATTGTGATATTGTACACAGCAATTTAGAGCACAGATTTAAAGGGGTAGTGCAGGCCAACGTCTATTTCCAAACATTTTTTGATTATATCAGAGGACAGCAGCTTTCCCCCCTTAATTTATAATTTGTTTTCACACTCCTTGGTGCGGCTCTATATTGAATTTCCCTATCCTCCTCTTGGTGTCAGGAAAACTTGTCAGAAGAGACTCATGCTGATGTCAGAGGAATAAAGCAAAAAGACATAAATTACATAAAAAACTCACATATAGGTATCTGTTATCAGGCACAGGGAAGTCCAGTGTATTCCATCTCTGCAGTCAGAACAGTTGTACACTCTGGCCCGTATTCACAAAGCACTTGCGCCAACGTATCTCCAGATGCGCCGCGTAAGTGCAAATATGCGCCGTTGTATCTGTTGCGCCGGACCCACAAACTAAGATACGCCTAAAAACAGGCTTCATCCCACCGACGCAACTTGCCGGCGTAGAGTGGGTGCATATTTACACTGGACGCATGTGGCGCTCCCATTGATTTTCTATTCAAATATGCAAATGAGGGAGATACGTCGATTCACGAACGTAAATGCGTCCGACGCAGTGCGCATAAAGTCATACGTCCGGTGTAAAGTTATGCCCCATAAAGGAGGTGTAACTCAGCAGCATCCACGCAAAGGACTGCACCAGAGAACACAAGCCGGCGTATTTTACGTAGTTTAAATTGGACGTGTATCTGGCTGGGCGTAGGTTACGTTCACGCCGTAGGCAGTGATCCGACGTATCTTAGGCAGTTGTTCCGACGTGATTCTGAGCATGCGCACGGGGATACGTCCACGGGACGGCGCATGCTCCGTTCGTTATAAGTATCTGTCTGACACTCAGCCCATCATTTGCATGGGGTCAAGCCTCATTTGCATGGCTCACGCCCACTTCCACCTACGCCGGCTTACGCCTGAGAAACCCAGCACAGTTTTGGGAGCAATGGCTTTGTGAATTCCATGCTTGCCTCTCTGCGCTGCGTCGGCGTAGCGTATATTATTTGCGCTACGGCGGCGTAATGTGCGCCCGCTCTCTGTGAATCCGCGCCTCTGTTTCTCTATGCAGCCAGCCTCCTGTTCCACAGGAGACTTCCGGTATTTGGGAGGGATCCAAAGCAAATCAGTGTGGAGATTACAGAGTCCGACAGACCTCGGTCCCTTAGCACCGAGGTCTTGGCCACGCCGTTAAAGCCAGCGACTGTAAAGCAGGATGAAGTATGAGGCCTTGCGACAGAAGGTCCTCTCGCATCGGCAGTCGCCAAGGAACATCCGCGACCATTTGTACTATGTCGGCGTACCAGGGGCGCCAAGGCCAATCTGAGGCAATCAGAATCACCGGAATCCCCTCTGTCTCTAATCTGCAAAGCAGACGAGGGAGAAGTTTTATCGGGGGAAAGGCATAAATCAGCCTCCATGGAGCCACCAATGCGTCTGCCCAAGGATCTTTGGACCTGGCCACAAACCTCAGTACCTTCTGATTGAGTCAAGAAGCCAGGAGATCCACATCCGGCGTGCCTCATCTCAGGCAAAGGAGTTGAAAAATCTCCAGATGTAGCGACCATTCCCCTTGGTCCAGCATCGGATGACTTGGGTAATCTGCCTGCCAGTTTTCTACGCCCGAAATGTACACGGCCGTGAGTGTGGAATTGAGCATACGGGATCGCCTTGAATATGGCTACCATGAGACCCAGAACTTGCATGCAGAAGCGCAGCGATGACCACACTAGCTCCCTCCGAGCGGTACGGGGTGGCTGTCGGCCACAGCACACTGACATGGACAGCAGTAGCCCAGTCATATGCGTGCCCCGGAGCATATAGCTCGCCGGCCACCCCTGGATCAGAAGGGGCAGGTCATGGCCAACCAAGCGCGTAGCTAGGGCCTGCTCACGCTCGATGGCCGGGCTGGGGCGACTACCAGGATCTATATTATCCAGCCTGTCACCCAGCCCGGCTGTTGATAGTAGATTGCAGGAATCAAAATCAAAAGAAAAAAAAGGACAAAATCTCCAGGACCAATGGTCCCCACCAGGAGCCTGGATTTATATTATCCAGCCTGTCACCCAGCCCGGCTGTTGATAGTAGAATCACAGGAATCAAAATCAAAAGAAAAAAAAAAAAAAAGACAAAATCTCCAGGACCCCACCGGGAGCCAGGTCCTTCTCCTACACTAGGCAGAAAAAAAACTGAGCTGCTGGATGCAGAGTGAGGGGTTATAGCCAGTATGACCGCCTCCTGGGCATTACTGTGCAGTTTTGCTGTTTTTACATGTTCTGCTAGTCCTCTCTTGAAGGTGGCGATATAAACCCTAAGGTCAAGATTAAAGTGCTGTGTCTGTCAATGATCGAAAGAGAAAATAATCTTCCTGGAAGGCCATGGTGGACGCAGTCCTACCTATGTATAGAATTACCTATATGAACAGGAGTTGTCCTTGGAAATATGATAAAGTGTGGTCCCCTTTAACTTCCTGTTAATGTGCCTTCTCTGCACTTTCAGTGGGATGATGAGATGGAGTACATTGGACAAGGTGATAGGTTTGTGCTTTCCTGCCCTTGTCCCTGGCAGACAAATTGCCTGGTAGACAAGTGAGTAAATCAGGGTTGTTTCTCGCACTGCTTTTTCTCCATCACTAGATATCCTCAGCTGGCATCATCCAACTCACTATTCAGCCTGAGAGGTCATGGAACACCCCCAGCCTGTGAATGCTCAGTGATGGAGTAGCAAAACAGTGATGAGCTAATCTTTCTGTCATTCTGCTTTCGCCTCCTATCAGCATACTTCTTGCCAATACATGAATGGATTGGCTCCATGTGTAGCTTCTTTCTCTGCCAGTCTTAGCTCTACTGCACAATCAGTGCATAAGACTGATACCAAGTCAAATTCAAGTCTTTACACTGCACTTACAAGCTTTATTTAAATGATGTAGCAATAAATACAGAGCTACATTAATTTGTATCTTTTAAGTCAGCTTTAACTTTCCGGCTGTTTTTTGTGGCTAATCTCGAAGCTGAGACACCAGGTCTAATCTAGATAGACCAGCGACATATGTGACTAAATTGAGTCTTAATCCTCTTGTGTGCCACCGGCAGGATTGGCCTGTAGGAGAGCAGGCAAAAAATTAAGTTACTTGCATTAATTTACTCACTTTACAGCTTAAAGGGAAGTTATAATTAGGTTTGAAGCTTTACATGCGACTGTAGCAGGAATACTGTAACTCCACCCAAAGGAAAAGCTACATTTTTGTCAGATTCTTATTTCTATGTACATACTTATAAAATATACAGTCATGGGCAAAAGTTTTGAGAATGACATCAATGAAAATGTTCACAAAGTCTGCTGCTTCAGTGTTTTTAGATATTTTTGGCAGATGTTACTATGGTACACTGAAGTATAATTACAAGCATTTAAAGTGGGGGTTCACCCGAAATTTTTTTTTTAACATTAGATTGGGCCTAATTACGGGAAGCAGAATCGGGTGTTTTGTTTAAAATCAATGCAGTACTTACCGTTTTAGAGATAGATGTTCTCCGCCGCTTCCGGGTATGGTCTTCGGGACCGGCCGTTCCTATTTGATTGACAGCCTTCCGACGGTCGCATACAGCGCGTCACGAGTTGCCGAACGTCGGTGCGGCTCTATACGGCGCCTGCGCACCGACGTTCGGCTACTTTCGGAAACTGGTGACGCGCTGTATGCGACGGTCGGAAGGCTGTCAATCAAATAGGAACGCCCAGTCCCGCAGCCTATACCCGGAAGCCACGGAGAACATCTATCTCTAAAACGGTAAGTACTGCATTGATTTTAAACAAAACACCCGATTCTGCTTCCCGTAATTAGGCCCAATCTAATGTTAAAAATGTATTTTTTGGGTGAACCTCCACTTTAAGTTTCAAAGGCTTTTATTGACAATTACATGAAGTTTATGTAAAGAGTGAATATTTGCGATGTTGACCCTTCTTTTTTAAGACCTCTGCAATTCTTCCTGGCATGCTGTCAATCAACTTCTGGGCCACATCCTGACTGATGGCAGCTCATTCTTGCTTAATCAATGCTTCGAGTTTGTCAGAATTTGTGTTTTTTTTTTTTTTTTCATCCGCCCGTTGAGGATTGACCACAAGTTCACAATGGTATTAAAGCCACCTAATTATCCCTTTTGTCTTATGGCAATGTGCTCCATCATTCTGGAAAGGCATTGCTAGTCACCAAACTAATCTTGGTTGGTTGGGAGCAGTTGCTCTCGGAGGATGTTTTTGTACCATTCTTTATTCATGGCTGTGTTTTTAGGCAACATTGTTAGTGAGCTCACTCCCTTGGCTGAGAAGCAACCCCACACGAATGATCTCAATGTGGTTTACTGTTGGCATGACACAGGACTGATGGTAGCGCTCACCTTATCTTCTCCGGCCAAGTTTTTTTTTCCTGATGTCCCAAACAGTCAGAAAGTCCTCGGCAGTTCAATCCCTGTACCTTTTGCAGAATATCAGTCTGTCCCTGATGTTTTTCCTGTAAAGATGTGGCTCGTTTGCTGTTCTTCTTGTCACTAGGCCATCCTCCAAAAGTCTTCGCCTCACTGTGCGTGCAGATGCACACAAACCTGGCTGCTGCCATTCCTAAGCAAGCTCTTCACTGGTGGTGTCCCAATCCGGCAGCTGAATCAACTGTAGGAGACGGTCCTGGCGCTTGCTGGACTTTCTTGGGCGCCCTGAAGCCTTCTTCACAAATGCAGTGGAAATGTTTTTTTATGGGATTAAAGCGGTGGTTCCCCCTAAAACAAATTTCTAACAATACATTCGTAAGACCTGTTGCACTGCGGGTAGGCTGGCTTTTGTTTTGTTTTTTTAGTACATACCTGGATACCGCCGTTTCGTCCCTTGGCGGTGGGCGTTCCTAGTTGATTGACGTTCCTCCGACGGGCGCATACTGCGCGTCACCACTTTCCGACAGAAGCCGAACGTCATTGCGCAGGCGCCGTATAGAGTCGGCTCTATACGGCGCCTGCGCAGCGACGTTCGGCTTCTTTCGGAAAGTCGTGACGTCACGCATGTGCCCGTCGGAGGAACGTCAATCAACTAGGAACGCCCACCGCCAAGGGACGAAACGGCGGTATCCAGGTATGTACTAAAAAAACAAAACAAAAGCCAGCCTACCCGCAGTGTAACGGGTCTTACGAATGTATTGTTAGAAATTTGTTTTAGGGGGAACCACCCCTTTAAGATCAGTTTCATGGCAAAGAGGGACTTTGCAATTAATTGCAATTCATCCGATCACTCTTCATAACATTCTGGAGTATATGCAAGTTGCCATCATAAAAAAACGAGGCAGCACACTTTGTGACATTTATTATTTGTATCATTCTTAAAACTTTTGGCCACAGCTGTACATAGAAACAAGTTTCTAAAGAATTTCGTATTTTTTTTGTTTTGTTTTGTTTTTTTAAAGCGGGAGTTCACCCTAAAAAAAATTTTAAGATTAGATTCATGCTCATTTTGTCAAGGGGAATCGGGTAGTTTTTTTAAAAACAAAGCAGTACTTACCGTTTTAGAGAGCGATCTTCTCCGCCGCTTCCGGGTATGGTCTTCGGGACTGGGCGTTCCTTCTTGATTGACAGTCTTCCGACAGGCTTCCGACGGTCGCATCTATCGCGTCACGAGTAGACGAAAGAAGCCGAACGTCGATGCGGCTCTATACGGCGCCTGCGCACCAACGTACGGCTACTTTCAGAAAATCGTGACGCGATAGATGCGACCGTCAGAAGCCTGTCGGAAGACTGTCAATCAAGAATGAACGCCCAGTCCCGCAGCCCATACCCGGAAGCGGCGGATAAGATGCATCTCTAAAACGGTAAGTACGGCTTCGATTAAAAAAAAAACTACCCGATTCCCCTTGAAAAAATTAGCATGAATCTAATCTTAAAAACTGTCATTTCAGGGTGAACCTCCACTTTAACTGGTCAAATTCACAGATTTACCTAAACAATGCACAAAAAGAATATAGTTTCACTTTAAGGCCAAATAACTGTTCAAGTTAACACTGAACACCTTTACATCTGTATATTATAAATAGATTACATAAATAAAGAAATATAGTACATCCAAAAATGGAAGCAGCAACAGTTGACTATCAATACAGGAACAATAACACATGACACGAATATAAAAGCAACAGTCAAAAGTAGCTGGGGAGACCTGTTGCTGGGTCAGACTATTACCTTTTCTCTGGAAAGACGATCAATTCCGTCCAGCTTATGTGTAAGCCGGTCTGATTCTTGATTAGCCTCTGCCAGCTGCTGTCGGGTTTCCACGAGTTCCCGATGGGTTAATTGTACCCGTTCTCGGGCTAGCCGTACTTGCTGGCTTAGCTCCGTCTCTTCTTTCTGCTGCTCGGATATGCAGGTCTGCTGTGACTTCAGTGTCTAAAAAAGCAAACAAAAAAAGTCATATTTTTTCCATTTTGCGTGGAAGAAAAATTTATCTATAATGTAGTATATTTTTCTCAATGAAGTTTTACTAAAATTTTTCTATTTAAAATGTGAAAGAGGACATCAGAAACACTACATAAAACTTTAGGCTAGGTTCACACTGATGCCGGTTGAATCCATTTTGCAGTGCGAGTTGATGTAGTTCGGAGGCAATTTCAATGCGTTTTTCATGAGTTGGATACAGCTGCAACCTCGGATACCGTTCAAGTTTACAGAGGTAAAACAAATCACACCACACTGCTCTCAACTCACAGGAGGACCCTGCATATATGTGAATGGCCTCCATAAAAAGTAATGTTATTTCCATTGTCATGCAATTCCGTGCATTCTGGAACGCATCAGAAATTGCATCAATGTGAACCAGGGCTTACAGAAAGTACTAATCACAATACAATGCAGCTGACATGCATTTTCCAACAATCCAGTACCTTTTGCAAATTTTCAGGCAGCATACTGTAGAAGAACCAAAGGCGGACCTTTTAATCCTCCCCCCACCCGTGATCTCCTCGTGCCGCGATCGCCGCCAATTGAGGCCGCGGCTTTGCGGCCTATGCTTCAAGGGGCTGGAGCCCCCGGGGATTGGGGAATTCCTATGAGAGAGCGGTGCCACCTACGTCACTGCCACGGGGAGACACAGGAAAGGACAGGAAAGCACGCGAACAGCAGGATATGTCAAGTGTGCATCACTTGTCACCACTGTGCCATGCCAAATGCAGCCACTGTGCCATGCCATCAAACACAGCCACTGTGCCATCAATTGTCACCACTGTGCCATGCCATCAAAAGCAATCACTGTGCCATCAATTGTCACCACTGTGCCATGCCAAATGCAGCCACTGTGCCATGCCATCAAACGCAGCCACTGTGCCATCAATTGTCACCACTGTGCCATGCCATCAAATGCAGCCACTGTGCCATCAATTGTAGTTTTGTAAAATAACTCTTTTATGCTTTTCTACCTCAAATTAATCTAAACATTTAATGTTACAAATTTAGATTTAATTTATATTAATTCACACATACACACCATCCATCTACTCTTGGTCCGGCCCCCGGGTCCAATATATGAACCCATTGCGGCCCTCGAGTCAAAAAGTTTGCCCACCCCTGGTTTAGAGAGTCTTTGCCATTAGTGAATTCAACTGTTGTCATCTATTGTTATTCGTGGTTAATTTAACATGTTCTACGGTATTATGAGGTCTGGGACTGTCTCCAGATTTGGGTGCTGCATTTTTGAAGTGTAACCAGCTTTCCCAGATTTTCTAATATGGGAGTCAGCTTTTTGGATAAATGTAATCTCTAGTAGTATCCGTTCTGCTACGGACGGTGAACCAGGAGTTTTACAATATTTTGGGATCAGGCTTTGTTCAAGAAGTGGGGTAGCAAAGATTTTTTTCTATTTAGGGGCTGGCCAAGGTGTGTGGTAAAAAAAAGGGGATTCAGGAGTCCTGTAGAAGGGTCACAGTTGCAATTCTCTCTATTGGGTCCATAAATTGTTCCCAGTAAGGTTTAATATATTATATTGCACGGCATAGCCAGAGCACCAACACACAGCCCTTTATCTTTTTATTGTGGTAGAGCTTGGGCGATTCTTTACACCCAATACGGAAACAGTGTCTGAAGCCAGTCTGCATGTCCAACACAGTGGGGAAATTCAGATGTGTCACCTGTTTTGGCGTGATGTGTCCCTATAACACTGAACCTGGAGCTTAATATTGCTCTCTGATATAGCAGTATTATTAGAAGAGGTAGGAGTTGGAATCAGTTTGCTGATCAGAAAGAGAGCGAGACAGTTCCTGCTCCCAGCGGACCAAGTAGTCTGGTGAGTATACATGTGCAGCTGTTGGGAGCACTTTGTACAACAGTAAGATACCATGAGAGGGACTGGTTGTGAGCAAGATGACTTGTTCTATCGGGATAAGAGAGTCTAAGGCCGGCCATACACCAGCCAAGGTTTGAACCGTTAATGGGCAGGTTGAATATACCAAGTTGATTGATCAATCAATTTGGGTAAAACCAGCCTGCTGGATTCTCTTATTATCGCTAGCGGCTGCTATAAGCTGCTAGCGATAATTACTGTCTTCTGGTGGTTTTCAAAGAGATTAATTCCTGCTACATCTAGCGGCCAAAAAGCAAAACAGGTTTCTCATTCAATACCACATTTTGGCCACTAGATGAAAGTAAAAGTCGACAATTTCTATGGCAGCCCTCAAAAATTCCACTCGACTGCTCGCAATTTAATGCAGGGCGATTGAGGAGCGGGGTTGGACCAGGCTGACCATTTTCTGGCTGAAGCTATCAGCCAAGAAACTGTCAGCCGGAGGACACAGAGCGGCAGGACCGGACTGCCCTGGCGCCGTTTTGAGCTGAGGTGAGGCTGCAGCGCTCCCCTTGCTCTCTCTCCTCCTCTTGTCTTGTGCATCACACACAGTGGGATGTCCCGCTGTGTCATAGAGCTGGCTGGGTCTGTGTTCGGCGCGCGGTGTAACAAGGTCTCGCCCCCCTAGAACGGTTTGTGTGATGGTATCAGTGTTCCGCCTATGAAACGAGCCGGTCTAAAATTTGAGTCATGAGTTATCCAGCATGCTGAAAAATCTTTACAGCTGATACTATGCAATCTCTGTACACTCTTTCCCAGCCAAAAACACAAAAATGAATTACACATTAAATAAGAAAACTAAACAAAAAACTTTTGATGTAAACCAAGCTTTTGATACAATAAATTCAGGTTCAAATCAAGAGATTTTCCCACAGTATTGATTGCCAGCATCATTCAAACCTCTTCTGCCTCTTCAGGAGGAACAAAGTTCATTCATTCGGAAAAAAGTCAGTCACATTGACCGCTGTGCCGAGTTTGAGTGACTTTGGGAGTTATGGTGGTGCAAATGGGTTGCTGCTGTGAAGCAGTGTACTTGTAGCGTTCTGTTTTCTGTCTCACTTGTATGAGAATGTATAATAATCAGAATAGCATGTAGTAATGCAGGCAGTTTCTACTGTATACATGTATAATGCACAACTGATTTTATAACAGTCCCATTAGGAAAACTCTGTAGTATTAGGTGGCCAAAAGATGTTGTGCTGTGATTAGGGTGCAGGCTTGTACATGGCTGCACTATCCTAAACTGTTGTATATCTCTGTCCAGATAACATCTCGCAGTATATTCCAGAGCTATAGAGGATTTTTTTTGGGGATGGATCTAAATGATTTTTTCACTGCTCTGACTCTCCAATCAAATCACTGAAGTGTTATTTGCATAACTGATCCAGTTGTGGCAAGATAGCTGTAACTCACAGTCTTAGTAAAATTAGCAGACAGTGACTCAAACCATATGACATCTTGCAGATCGTAGAAAGCTTTAATCCAAAACTTGTGCAGATCTTCACAGATGAACATCAAATAGATCAAAAAACATAGTACGTGTAGCTTCAGCAATTACATGTGTTTAGAAGAGAAACAAAAGTCACACTAAAACGAGGGTGGAACCTTTTATACAGAGAATCTCCTAGCTATGGAGGGAGGAAGGGACACATTTTTATAAAGGCAAACAAACAATGTATGTGTAACATTATAAAACCACTTACTCCGAGTCCATCTGGACGCACCCCAGTCTGTTACTGCACAGCGAAATTTCTCTGTCCCTTACTTTCTCTTCATATCAGCATATTTATTGCACATGAACAGGACTGGCTCAGAATATTGTTTCCTCTCACACATTTTACGATATAATAATTAATTACAGAGCTCCTTTAATTTGCGTCTCCCTACAGTCCACCTTTAACCATTACCTGAATTTTGCTTGCAACGCTCAGTGATGGCATTTCTAATGAAATGTCAGTGTGCAGGCAGCATTAGCCTTTATATTAAAATTATTGGGGTGTGAATCTATTAAAAGGCCACTTACCTGTTCCATTTCAGTTATAGTTGCTTCCTTTTTTTCAAGTTCTTTATGTAGGTGATTCAAAAATTGATCTTTCTGAATCAGGTCAAAGTCTTTTTCTTGGAGTCGATCCCCCATTTCTTGTAGTTTTTCTTGCAGGGTTGAAATCTGGGAAAGATCATGGAACAAATTTTAACAACTCTATGAATACTAAGAATCATATCTAAATGTCTGACTGTGTCTTTATGTATGCATTTGTGCATGTGGACAGGATAAAGTGATCCCTTAAGGGACACTCATTTGTAAAACTATATATTTTTTTTAAAGTGCAACCAGACTCGTCTTGACTCCAGCGATGCAATGTCCTGGAAATTCCTGATGGCTGCTAACATCGTTGAGCGGCCAGCTTATAGGTATCGAACGCTGGCCACTTTAACTGGCTGGGTGAGAATGTTGTCAATCCCGCGTATGCGCAGGAGTTTTCGTTTGCTTTGGCTTTCCCGGATTTTCACACTAAGCAGCGTGTGTGCAGCTCACTGTACAGGGGTGGACAGGTGGGTAGTTAATTTTATTGCAGAAGAGACAAAGCATGTCTTTCTGCATGAACTATACTGCCTGTTCAGCCATTTTTATTGCCTAAAGTTCCACTTTGACAATTTTTCTGACTAGTTGGGAGTAACTTACAGGCCCTTTTCCCACACAGATAATGAATTGTGTCCCTTTGTTAATGATATTCCCTTAGTGATTACAGCACAAAACAGAGATGTAAAAAAGAGTGATTATAGACAAAAAGGTTTTCATGATGCAAGATTTCACCTGCACATGATCCTATACTCTTAAACCACGGTGAGATTTCAAATGTCCTAAAAAATCCTTTTAAAGCTCACTTGTAGTTTTTGGGAAAATAATGCAAATTAAATCAATGTGGCTCAATACAGCAAATGATAATTTACTTATGGTGGTTTTTTTTTGGACACTTCTCCTAACCCACAACAGAAAACGCATATGTCTGGCAGTATGCTGTAGAGAAAGCCTGTGCTCGGCAACATTCTTCATCCAGTGTCTGATCCCCCACCTTTCCTCCCCTCTAAGCAGAGCTACAGCTCAATCAATCAGCAAAGCTTGCGATCCCTGTCGATTACAGAGCCTTTAAACTACAATTGGGTTTCACGTGAACAAGCAAGTCAAGGACTGCTAACCTGTGACATACGGTCTTTTGTTTCCAGTTCAGATTTCATTAAGGCAGTTTCCAGATGAATAATTTTCTGTTCCAGTTCTTCTTTGTGTTGCCGAATGGTTGAGTCCAGTTGGGTTAGCTACAGCAAGCGAAAAATATAGCAAAGTGAGATTCTCAAATAATATTTATAGGTTAGGTGACAGCACAGGACTTCCCTTCCAGCAGTACAGAATGACAGCAATCACAAAAGGTAACTAAACCACAATGACATAAGAGCATGCTTATTGTGATCCCCACAAGTAATGAACATCTACATATGTGTAGTATCCTTCAGAATTCCGCTTGTGTGTATAATCAGCTAAGTTTATCCTTTGAATTAATTGCGTTTTGGTTAACATACTAGGCTGATGCACCCTCTTGTCTTTGGTTAATGCAGTAGGCTGGTGTCTCTTGTCTTACGGCATGTAGTGCTTTTGGATTACCTGTTTGAGAAGGGCAGCAAGGCTCAGTGGAAACCTTAGTTATGTCTGTGGACTTGAAATATCTAAAGTAGAGAGTTTCTACCTGCAATACTGGTGCCACACCTGAGCGCAGAAAACTGTTCTTTGTAACACAGTAAACTGTGTCCTCTTCCTCCTACTTTTCCCTCTGGTGTTTCCCATCTTTACGGAAAAGCACCTTGGTAACGATGTGTAAGCAATGTTCAGTACAGCAGTATTTCCTGCCCAGCTTGATGTGCCCAAGAGGAGGGTGTTTTTCAAACTGGAACACCAGTGACAAGAGCGAGATACAGTGCAGAGTGTTTGAGGGACAGCGTTAGAGAGGAAGCGAATATTACAGTGAAAATTTTGTTTTAGAGAAAAACTAAGTTTAGTTAATTTTTCTGCTGGAAGGCAGAACTTCCTAGTGTCTGGCCTAGGTTGGGCTACACTGCATCCTGGAATTTCTACATCACAGCTATATTAGGAGGCAGTAGATTACTAAGCTGCAACTTTGAAGCACATGTGCAGTCAATTTCAGCTGGGTGCTATATTGTCCATCTACCAGAAGTTGGTGGTATTTGTGCATATTCATGGAAATCTGCTGCGTGTGTGCAAATGTGCCACTGGTTTCCTCCAGCTCCTAAATGCCTAGAAGAGACCAGCGGCACATCTGCATTCATGCAGGTCCTATAAAAATGTCAGCATGGAAAATGGGGAGGTAATTCAGGAGCGGTTTAGTTCCCCTTTAAAATTCAACTGGGCTTTAAAATACTGATTAGTGTCAGTTCACACAGCATGAAGATATAGCAGACATACCTGGGCTGCCCTCTGTTTTAGCTCCCAGTTCCTGTCTTTAAGGGCCTGGTCCATATCCAGCAGCTCGTGGTCTCTCTCATCCAGTTCATTCTTACATGCCCTTTATTTTACATTATAAAAACAAAGAAAGCATGAAGGGTAGGTTTACCAAGCAATAAAATATCCCTTTCATCAGGTAAGTAAGTCTTGGCAAAATAATGTAATTACCATATTTATTGGCGTATAACATGCACATTTTCCTCTGAAAACAGAGGGTAAACAGTGCCTGCGTGTTATACGCCGATATCATGTTTTACCAATAGGGGGCGGGGATCGGGCAGTCCACCCCCCATGGCCCTGGAACAGCGCTCCCTGCATAGTCTAAAGTTGAGAAAAATAAAAGTCACTTGCCAGCCCCTTCTACACCGCTCCACCTGTGTCAGTGTCATTGTAAAACGAAGCTTGTAAATATCTCTATAGCTCCGTTTTTTTCTGGCTGCTCTCCTCCTCCTCCGAGTGTAGCTTTGATTGGAGGAGAAGAGCGGTCACATGACCATCTGTGTAACATCAGAGGAGAGCAGTCATGTGACAAGGTCAGTGAAAATAAAAACGGAGCTATTGAGGTAGATGGAAGCTTTGTTTTGCAATGTGTAAAAGGGGCCTAAAAAAAACAATTCCACTTTTCTGAATCATTTGAAATGCCCATAGCAACTAAATTATGGTTGCCATCATATTCCAACGCAGACAGGGATATGAAAGAGTCTGTTCCTATGTATCACATACTTTTCTGGTTGGAAACTTAGTTTTCTATAGTCATGTTTTACTGTGCAAAATGTTCCCTAATCTTCAGGTGTCAATCCAGAAATGTCCTATATTATCAGAATGCCACAGCCTAGTTTCTGCTTTGCAAGTCATGAAACCACACTAATGTCCCGTACACACAATCCGAAAATCGGACGAAAAATACAGTTTTCTACGTGATCGTACGATAATTGGATCGTTCGTACAGAGCTTTCGAGATCCGATCGCGGCAATCCATCCGATATTTTATTGGACAAGCACGAAAGTTTTCCTCGTACGATACCAGATTGTACGATTTTCGTTAGTTAGTATAGCTGTCGCCCGAAAATACATTACAACACATGACGTCACTTCCGATTTTTTTTTCTGTCGTCTGAGAATTTTCGTGTCTTTAGTCCAGCAGACATAGGAAAGATGACCTAGCTACAGATAACACCCTAAATATATAATCTTTTCAGGGTTCGCTTACCTTAATTCTTCTGTAAGAGCTTGTATTATGACTTCCTTTTCTTCCACCAATAGATGGGTCTTTGTAAGTGTCTCTTGAAGTTCTTCAATATGTTTTAGATTGCCCTGCAACTGCGTATGCAAATGTTGAAGCTCCATTTCTATTTCTTCTTTTCTGTTGAGATCCCTTTCAGCTCTATTCACTCTTTCTTGTAACAAGGTGACTAAAACAAGAAAAAGGATTATATTTACTTTTCAGATCAGAGGAACAACCAATATATTTATTAACAGCTGTGTACCGTAAGGGACTATCCGACTAGATTCAGCAAGAATTTACACCGGCGTATCTATTGATATGCCGCGTAAATTCAAAGCTGCGCCGGCGTATCTTCTTTCTGTATTCAGAAAGTAAGATACGCCGAAATTAGGCTAAGACCCGACTGGCGTAAGTCTCTTACGCCGTCGTATCTTAGTTGCATATTTATGCTGGCCGCTAGGTGGCGCTGCCGTCGATTTTAGCGTAGAATATGCAAATGAGCTGGATACGCCGATTCAGAAACGTACGTGCGCCCGGCGGATTTTTTTACGTCCTTTGCGTAAGGCTTTTTCCGGCGTAACGTTACTCCTGCTATATGAAGCATAGCCAATGTTAAGTATGGATGTCGTTCCCGCGTCGAATTTTGAAAATTTTACGTTGTTTTCGTAAGTCGTTCGCGAATAGGGCTTTGCGTAAATTACGTCCACGTCGAAAGCATTGACTATTTGCGACGTAATTAGGAGCATGCGCACTGGGATACGTTCATGGACGGCGCATGCGCCGTTCGTGAGAAACGTCATTTACGTGGGGTCATGTTTTATTTACATAAAACACGCCCACCTCTTCAGAATTTGAATTTGGCGCGCTTACGCCGGCAGATGTACGCTATGCCGCCGTAACTTAGGGTGCAGGTTCTTTGTGAATCCAGCCCCAGCCTCACTAAGTTATGGCGGCGTAGCGTATCTCAGATATGTATGCAAAAACCTGACCAATCACATCTATATGGGCTTGATGGCCATTATATTGTAGGACCATGGCCAATAGCATGGAGCTGGCACCCAGCCGCTGCTCTTCTAATAATGTTTGTGGAAATCTGTGCCCATTTAGCCAAATGAGTAGTTGCAAGGTCCAGTACTGATGTTGGATGAGAAGACCTGGATCGCAATTGGCTTTTCAGCTCATCCCAAAGGTATTACATAGGATCAAGGTCAGGGCTTTGTGCAGGTCACTCATGGACCTATCTTTGTGCACTTAAAATGTAATAGTTTTGGCAGTGGCCACATATTTTGTATAAATTGTAAACTGAACTGTTTCAGTAGGCTCCTGCATTAAACAGTGCTTGTTAAACCAAAAGTATAAAATAACAGTACCGTATATTCTCGAGTATAAGCCGACCCGAATATAAGCTGAGGCACCCAATTTTACCACAAAAAACTGGGAAAAACTTATTGACTTGAGTATAAGCCTAGGGTGGGAAATTCAGAAGCTACTGGTAAACAAAGCCCATCTGCAGCCTCACTGTGCCCATCTGAAGCATCACCTTTATGGTCTCCCGCTGTGTCATGCAACTGTTCGGCGGCCGTCCACTGTAACAAGCAGCTACAACAAAATGGCGGCTACTCCGAAACACTGCAGCCCGCTGTTAGACCTCTAGAGGCGGATCGCCAGCGCTCAGAGAGACCGGAGAACACCCACACGCCACCCTCACTCGAGTATACGCCGAGGGGGGCTTTTTCCGCAATAAAAAAAATTTACTCAAAAACTCGGCTTATACTTGAGTATATACAGTATGTTTTTTTGAAAGCTCTACCTTTTACTCTAAAGCCTTGAAGCGCTAGTGCGAAGCTGCAGCAGTTGTGAACACAGCCAAGGCTTTAGGATTTACACGACTGTCTCTTATGCTGGCTATACAGGTCTAGAGTTTTGGTTGATTACTGCTAAATCGAATGAAATTAGAGGAATGGGGAGCCGTGCACGCATCACCTAGCAGGACAAAGGCCAATTTAAAAATGATTAGCTGAACAGTGACTGCATTCTCTCAGATGTGGTCACTGTTGGGTTATTTGTAATACAATAGCTGGCAGTGGAGATTTCTTGATGCGCATTGTTTAGTATGGATGGGGAGGAAACTAGTGACTCTCTTTCAGCCTGTGGGAAACAAAGCAAGTATGGCAAAGCTTATGCTAGATCTCAGTCCAGGGAAGTAGATGCTGAATCTAGGTTATGCCTAAGGGCCCTTTCACACGGGGCAGATCAGTAATGATCCGCCTCCGTGTGTCCGTACAGCTCAGCGGGGATCCTCCGTAAAATCCCTGCTGAGCTGGCAGGTGACAGGGCGGTCCCCGCACACTGTGCTGGGACCACCCTGTCTTTTCTCCACTATCCCCTATGGGGAATCGGATGAACACGGACCGTATGTCCGTGTTCATCCAATCCGATCCGGCAGACGGAAGAAAAATAGGGTTTTCTTCCGTCCGAAAATGCGGATCTTTGCGGAGGCGGACAAATTTTGGGTGTCAGCGGATGGTCATCCGCTGACACCCGTAATCACATAGGGACCCATGTATGTCCCGTTTTCATCCGCAACGGACAGATGAAAATGCAGACATACGGGGCCAGATTCAGATAGATTAGCGGATCTTTAGATCCGCGTAATCTATCCGATTTACGATCCGCCGGCGCAATTTTGCAAGGCTAGTGCTGTATTCACAAAGCACTTACCTCGAAACTTGCCCCGGCGGGTCAATTCAAATTCCGCGGCTAGGGGGAGTGTAGTATTTAAATCAGGCGCGTCCCCGCGCTGATTTAAATGCACATGCGCCGCCGGCTAAATTTCCCGGCGTGCATTGCTCACAATGACGTCGCTAGGACGTAGTGGTTTCGGCGTGAGCGTAACTAGCGTCGGGCCGAATTCTAAATCGACGTACGCAAACGACGTTAAAATTTAAAACTCGGCGCGGGAACGACGGCCATTTCCTAAACATAGGATACGCCGCAGTTACCCCTGCTATAGCAGGGGTAACTATCCGCCGGAAAAAGCCGAACGCAAACGACGTGAAAAAAAGCGACGGCGGGCGTTCGTTTCTGAAACGGCGTTTTTCCTCATTTGCATATTCGTTGCATAAAAAAAAAGGAAGCGACACCTAGCGGCCGGCGGGAGATTGCAGCCTAAGATCCGACGGTGTAAGTCACTTACACCTGTCGGATCTAAGGGAGATCTATGCGGAACGGATTCTTATGAATCAGTCGCATAGATCCGACCGTCGGATCTCAGAGATACGACGGCATATCAGGAGATACGCTGTCGTATCTCTTTGTGAATCTGGCCCACGGTCCGTACGTGTGAAAGGGCCCTTGACATAAAATGTTACCACCCTTAAGCAGCCCATAGACTGGTAATTGTTTATTTTTTTTCAGTGTTCCCCCTTCCACACAAATGGTGGATGGAGGAAGTTCTACCGCCGTGAAATACAGTAATACCTCGAAATGCGAGTAATGCGGTTTACGAGTGTTTCGCAATACAAGCAATTATTTAAAAAAAAAATCCTTTACTTTGCGAGCATGGTCTTGCAAGACAAGCAGGGGTGTGCAGTACTTTTAGCTGGAGGTGCGGGGGCGTCGGTGACACTCAGAAACACTCCGTTACCGAGTGCATGCGAGCAGCTCTGAGTGTCAAAATTCAGCCAGTCCTGTCTGAACCAGCCAAATGTCTGTCTAGGTCCAGCTTTAGATTCCTGTGTTACAATAACACATTACTTAGCATTAATGCACGTAATATAAAAATGTATATGTGATGTAAAATCCACTTTAATAAAACTGACATCTTTGGACACCGATATAGCTTAGGGTAAAAAAAAAAAAAACGATATACTGTGTTCACTCTTACCCAGCTGTGCTTTGTCATTAAGTTCTGTCTGTGTTTTCTGTAAAATCAAATCCATCTGACTCAGTCTGTTGTTCTTAGACTCCCCATCAGCAGCGACAGACAACAGCTGCTCTTCTGTGTGCATCAACTTTTCTCTGCAACTGTTCAATTCACGCTTTACCTGCCTACAATACAAGAGACATTATTGCATACTATACATTTTTCCTGTAATAATGGAGAGGCGACCTCTTGAAGCAGTTGGTTTATAGTGCCACCTTTCTGATAAAAATTCCACAGTATTCTTTGAATACGCTTATATGATTGTGTAACAGGATTCCTACTGCAATTAAAACCACCAAACCATCAATGTACAGCATCTAGTCCCATTCAGTGGCATAAACGGTCTGCCATCGACATGGATATGGCTGAATTTAACAATACAACACTTCCGCTGCACTGAATTCTACAGCAGTGTAATGTGCCTTGTCCACCTATGTGGACCAGAGAACAAATCCCTCTTATGTTATTGAGAGAGGGAGGTGTTCTGTAGTTCAAATCGGGAACACATATCTTAAGGTGACACTGCTGATCCTCCACAGGTACAGTCATAGGAAAGGAAGAGTGTTCTTGATAAACAGCTAAAAACAAGTGAAACATAAAAAAAAAAAAAAAAAAAGAAGAAGGATTAAGCTGTAAATGATTAGGATTATACAGGATTTGTGTAGCACCAACAGTTTGCACAGCACTTTACACTAGAAAATGCATTTCCTGCAGAAAATGTGTGGGAATGCTGAATAGCCGAATTGCTAAAGCTAACTGGATGAATAGCTTAAATCCGTAAGAAAAAGTTGAAGTGAGAATCAGCATTCCCAGTAATTAGCATATTTTTAAAAGTAATTACCTTTTGCAGGATCTGCCCCATAAAATTGCCCCATCAAATTTCTACCATCAAAACTGCCCCATCAAAACGCCTCCATCATATTTACCCCATCAAAACGCCTCCATCATATTTCCCCCATTAAATTTCTCCCATCATATTACCACCAAATTGCCCCATTAAAAACTGCCATCAAAACTGCACCATCAAAATTGCACCCATCCTATTGCCCCATCCAAAACTGCCCCCGTCATATTGCCCCACTAAAAACTGCCCCATCCTATTGCCCCATCAAAACTGCCCCATCCTATTGCCCCATCAAAAACTGCCCCAATCCCATTGCCCCCATCAAAAACTGCCCCAATCCCATTGCCCCCATCAAAAACTGCCCCATCCTACTGCCTCCATCAAAAACTGCCCCATCCTATTGCCTCCATCAAAAACTGCCCCATCCTATTGCCTCCATCAAAAACTGCCCCATCATATTGCCTCCATCAAAAACTGCCCCATCCTATTGCCTCCATCAAAAACTGCCCCATCCTATTGCCTCCATCAAAAACTGCCCCATCCGATTGCCTCCATCAAAAACTGCCCCATCATATTGCCTCCATCAAAAACTGCCCCATCATATTGCATCCATTAAAAACTGCCCCATCCTATTGCCTCCATCAAAAACTGCCCCATCCTATTGCCTCCATCAAAAACTGCCCCATCCTATTACCTCCATCAAAAACTGCCCCATCCTTTTGTCCCCCATCAAAAACTGCCCCCGTCAAATTGCCCCATTAAAAACTGTCCCGATCAAAATTGCCCCCATCCTATTGCCCCATCAAAAACTGCCCCATCAGAAACTGTCACATGCTCTTATTGCCTTCAATGTTAAAAAAAAGCGTTAAAAAGCTTAATATTTTAAAAAGTATAAATAGTAAAAAAAAAAAAGTTGAAGAAGTCCCATCATTAGCTGAAAGAGCTGAACATTTTAAAAGTTGAATGGTTTAAATAGCTGTTTAAATAGCTGAAAGTATGCACAAGTTACGCAGAGCACAAACATGTACAGAATAAAATTTAAATTAAAGATAAATAAACAAACGAACAACAATTGTGGGACTTCTGAAGCATTCCCACTAAATATAAAACGGTTTTGTATTTTTTTTTAACAAAAAATAAAAACCACAGACGTGATCAAATGCCACCAAAAGAAAGTTGCTAAAAATTGAATTTGGGTACAGCGTTGTATGACCGCGCAATTGTCATTCAAAGAGTGAGAAAGCTGAAAGCTGCCAGTAGTACAGGCAGACAGTGACCCCCCTAGTGCAGACCCCTCATCAGTATGACTGCCAGTCCCACTTACAGGCAGACAGTGACCCCCCAGTAGTACAGGCAGACAGTGACCCCCCCAGTAGTACAGGCAGACAGTGACCCCCCCAGTGCAGACCCCTCATCAGTATGACTGCCAGTCCCACTTACAGACCTCAGACAGCAACGTGCGTTTCCCTTGAGCGTGGGCTCCTCCTCCTCTGTGGGTATAAACAGAGAGGAGGGCCGCCGGGTGTACCAAGATGGCCGCGGCTCCGGAGCTAGGCCGAAGCCTTTTCTAATGCTATGGCCGCAATCCGCGAATCGCAGAGCGTGCCGATCCGAAGGGGGTGACCCCTTCGATTCACGAATCAACGGTGATCCGTTGCACCACTAGTGTCTACTTTCCAAAATGGGGTCATTTAGGAGAGGTTTTCTGCTATTTTGGCATT
The DNA here is from genome assembly GCF_905171775.1 of Rana temporaria. Classification (NCBI taxonomy): domain Eukaryota; kingdom Metazoa; phylum Chordata; class Amphibia; order Anura; family Ranidae; genus Rana; species Rana temporaria. The sequence continues at coordinate 137,720,557 of NC_053495.1, forward strand.
TTATGGCCTTCATTTTATGTGATAGGTAGTGAAATCAAAAATTTGCGCCCTTAAAAATGCTGAAGGCGGTGCTTGGTTTTTGTGGCCCCATATGCGGCTAGGCTCCCAAAAAGTCCCACACATGTGGTATCCCCGTACTCAGGAGAAGCAGAAAAATTTATTTTGGGGTGTATTTCCATATATAACCATGGCATGTGTAAGCAATATATCATTTAGTGACATCATTTTTTTTGTCATTATTCAATCACTTGGGACAAAAAATAAAATAAAAAATATTCAATGGACTCAACATGCCTCTCAGCAATTTCCTTTGGGTGTCTACTTTCCAAAATGGGGTCATTTGGGGGGGGGGGGGGGGTTGTACTGCCCTGCCATTTTAGCACCTCAATAAATGAGATAGGCAGTCATAAATTAAAAGCTGTGCAAATTCCAGAAAATTTACCCTAGTTTGTAGATGCTATAACTTTTGCGAAAACCAATAATACACGCTTATTGCGATTTTTTTACTAAAGACATGTGGCTGAATATATTTTGGCCTAAATGTATGACTAAAATTGAGTTTATTCGATTTTTCTCATAACAAAAAGTAGAAAATATCATTTTTTTCCCCAAAAATGTAAAAATGTCAGTATTTTTCCGTTTATATACTGTATTTATTGGCGTATAACACTCACTTTTTTACCTTGAAAATAGAGGGTAAACTGTGCCTGCGTGTTATACGCAGGGGGCTGTGGAACGTTTTTTCCCTGAAACTTCCCTAAAGTTAGGGTGCGTGTTATACGCCGATAAATACGGTAGCCAAAAATAAAAATCGCAGAGGCAATCAAATACCACCAAAATAAAGCTCTATTTGAGGGAAGAAAAGGACGCAAATTTCGTTTTGGTACAACATTGCATGACCACGCAATTACTACTTAAAGCAGCGCAGTGCCAAATTGTAAAAACGCCTCGGGTCCTTAACCTGCATATTGGTCCGGGTCTTAAGTGGTTAATATTTTAAAAAGTATAAAAAAAAGTTGAAGAAGTCACATCATTAGCTGAAAGAGCAGAACGTTTTAAAAGTTGAATAGTCTTAATAGCTGAAAGTATTAGCCAAAAAAACGTACACAATAATAAAATAAAAATTAGGAATAATAAAAAACGAATAACAATACTGGGAATGCTATTGAGCATTCCCACTAAAAATAAAGGGAGATAGAACAGATACAATACAATTTGACACACAAGAGGATGATGGGCCTACTCATGGGAGCCAACAATAAAAAAACGGAGGGGCGAGTGGTAGAAAAGTTAACAACTGTGAGGGATGAGCTGATGGAAGAAGATGAAAGTACATATTTGAGGTGGATTATCGTTTTGTTATTGGGTGTATAAACCTTAAAGTGGTCTCAAACCTTTAACATGACATATGAACAAAAGCATATCCCTCCATAGAGTGTACTTGTCTCAACCTAGAGCACAAAGTGTAATTTCCCGCCTGCTGCCTCATTCCTTTGCTATCAGCATGGTCACTTCAGACAAGTTTATTTGACACTAAGAGAAATAAGGTGATGGGATAGAACTCCAGCACACAGCCTGTGATTGACAGCCTCAGCTTTGTTTCTGTGTGAAAGGGGGGGGGGTGTCCATCCCCTCCAATCGGCTATCACTGAGCACTGCAGAGTAACTTTAGCACCCTACCCCCTGCTTTCCAAAATCTCAGACAAACTGCACAATTTCTGAACGCTTAATAGAGTAGACGGCAGATAAACATGTACAACTTATGTTGGAGGATTTGTTTAATTTCTGTGCATCACCTTAGGCCAGTCGCTTCACTGGGAATATGGAAGTGAAAACAAACTCTCAGTTTAAGCACTTTCAGCAGCTGATGGGATAACTTACTCAGGATGCAGCTTCTTTATACTGTATTTTAACCCTTATCTATTTTCCAATTAAAGTTGGTTCCATGATCGCTGCCCCAGGTTACCCATTTCAGGGTGGCTCCTTTCTCTTGTAACATCCTATGGAGCCACCCCGTGCAACACACAAGCCCATAGTCTAGGATAGGAAGGCAATTCTCTGCTCCTCCTTATTCTCCATTCTCCAAGCTCACAGACTGACTGCCGAACTTTTTCTTGTGAAGTCCAGAAGTTCTGGGAAGCAGCACAGAGAGAGCACAGAGAGTCCGCAACATTGAAAGTTGTAATTTGCAACTGCTGGAGTAAGTATTTTAACAAATAGTTACTGGGGAATGTTTACTTTATGGTGCTTAAAGTGGAGCTCCAGTAATTTTTGCTTTATTAAAAGTCAGCAGCTACAAAAAGTGTAGCTGCTGACTTAATAAAACACACCCTCACCTGTCCCAGGATCCAGCGATATGGTCACCCAAACCATTGCGCGTCTCCCTCGCCTCTCCCCAGAGACAATTCAACTGTGGGCACCTGGCTGGGACACCCGACTGCTGAATGGTGAGGCAATCTTTTAGGACCTGTGATGTGTCTCAGAAGACTGCAGGGAGGAAGGAGGAGGAGGATGAGAACTTCTGCTCAGATCGCCTAGGCGATTCGAAAGGAAGTGCCCGTTCCCACCATGAAAAAAATGACATGGCAAATGTGGCAGGGGAGGAGGGAGGAGTGCTTAAAGGGGTTGTAAAGGAATTTTTTTTCCCTAAATAGCTTCCTTTACCTTAGTGCAGTCCTCCTTCACTTACCTCGTCGGTCCCTTCTATAATAGGGTGATCAATAGGTTGACAGAATCACTTCTAATGAATGTTAACCTTTAATTCCTATTGTAGTAAGTATGCAAGGTAATACATAAGTAGGTAATGCTCTGAGATTGTATTCCAATTGTTTTGGACAAAACAGAGTAGTTTTTTCCCGTTAATGTTTCTATGAGTAGCATAGGTGTGCGCAGCCTATTGCATTAGGGCACAGGTGTCAAACACAAGGCCCGCGGGCCGAATCCGGCCCTCCAGGCAATTTAATGTGGACCTCGCACCTCTCCTGCAGCTGCAGGAACACTTCAGCCCTCCTCTGGTCCTACTCAAGACCCCGATGCCGCATACACACGATCATTTTTCAGCATGAAAAAAAAAAACTTGTTTTTTCAGCATGTTGAAAAAACTGTTTTTCCCAACTTCATCATTAAAACGACGTTGCCCACACACCATCATTTTTAAAAAATTATCTAGCAAAGCGCAGTGACGTACAACGGCACTATAAAGGGGAAGTTCCAGTCGCCTTTGGGCTGCTTTAGCTGATTCTGTGTTAGTAAAAGACGATTCGTGCTTTTTTTTCTGTTACAGCGTGATGAATGTGCTTACTCCATTATGAACGGTAGTTTTACCAGAACGAGCGCTCCCTTCTCATAACTTGCTTCTGAGCATGCGCAGGTTTTCAACATCGTTTTAGCCCACACACAACCATTTTTTACAACCCGAAAAACGACATTGTTTAAAAAAACGTTAAAAAATGTTCATTTTTTTTGTCGTTTTTCAGAACCTGAAAAATGATGTGAAGCCCAAACACAATCATTTAAAATGACATTTTTTAAAAAACAACGTTTTTTTCATGCCGAAAAATTATCGTGTGTACGCGGCATTACTTTATGCTTTCAAGCAATGCATCCAGCTTCTTCCCAGCAGCAGCATAAGGAAAGGGGGGTACACTGTGATGTAAGGGAGAGTGGGGGACTCGACTTATGATGGTGGGGTGGTTCTTGACATCTAATGTAAGGGGAGGGGATGCGCTGGACGTCTAATCTTACAGATACAACCGGCCCTTTTGAGGGCAATCATAATGCTGATGCGGCCCACGATGAAATTGAGTTTGACACCCTTGCATTACGGTGTTCACCCCAAAGCTCAGACATATGTGCCTTTCTCTGCAGCCCCAGCTACATTGGACTCTGTGCTGAGCGGTTTCCTGTGCATTCAAACACTGAAGCATAGTAAACATTGTACTATGCTTCAGTTAAGAATGAACACAGTGATTCTGTTTACCGTGTTCATTAAGAAAAAGAAGGAGCTGGTAAATTACATATTTACCAGCCCCTTCCCCCACTCTATATTCTGAAGCATCACCCGCAGCAGCCAGGAGGGAAGCCAGCAGCACTGCGGGGGGCGCAATACAGGTGGGGAAGCCCAGACAATAGGGGGAATCAGCACCAAACACAGTGATTAGGATATGCCCAGGTACACCTATGATGAGTACCCAACATGTTACTGACAGAGCATAAGAAAACAAGACAAAAACACTTAACCCAATACAAGCATGAATTCGAAGTTCTCTGGGAAAATAAATTTTCTGTCAACATGTGGCTGTGGTACCAAGATGAAAGTTACTGTTCAAAGAGCACACTAGCTTTGAAGTATTAGTGGGACACATTCATACAAGCCCAAGAGGTAGAAACTGAAATCGGGTAACTGTTCGTATGTCATTCTGTGGTCTTGCTAATCATCCTTCATATGAAACTGAGAACAAGCGCATTTTATGGCTTTTGGTTTTAAAGAAGCACTTTAACTACTATATGGCTGCATAATAAAAAGTGTGTATTCAGCTTAATATAGTGCATACTTCCATAAACCGATACACATTTTAAAATTAATATATAGGTTAAAAATAAATAAATAATAATAATATGCATAAGTCTTACTCCATGCTATTGCTCAACTGGTGAATGTTGTGGGTTTTCAGCGCCAGTTCCTTATTGGTCACTTGCCATTTCTTTGCTGTGGCTTTCAATTCTTCTTGGAAAGATGACCTTTGCTTCTCCAGTTCAAATTCCAACTTAGAAATCTACATTAAAAATAAAAATTGATGATATCTAGCAGAGAGACTGATGCCAAGACTTGTAGTCCTGATCGTTTCCAAACAATAAGTTCTTATGATAATTTTTTCCCCCCTTTGTTTAAATTGTTTTTGCGCAGTACAAAACGCTTATACATGGATTCTGGGTTACGGATTTGAAAGCAGCTCATGTTTACACACCTGTGTGAATGGTTCCATTTAAAACAATGCAGCTACATCAAGAACCGTAATTAAAGCGGAGGTACACACAAAAAGTGAACCTCTGCTTTTCTGAACCCCCCCCCCCCCCCTCCGGTGTCACATGTCACATTTGGCACCTTTAAGGGGAAGGGGGGGTGCAGATATCTGTGTAATACATGTATTTGCACCCACTTCCAGGCATAGATATCCACAGATATGTATGCCACTAACCTCGCCCCCCCTCACTGTATTCTGGGAAACACACAGTTCCCAGAACACAGCGGGACCAGTGAAGATGCCCATCGCTACTCGCACATGCGCAGTAGGGAACCGGGCAGTGAAGCCGCAACCTGCTGCTGCTGCATCCATTGACAGATGGCTGCTGACTTTTAATAAATGGAACCAGGAAGTGAAGCCGCAACGCTTCACTTCCTGGTTCCCTCACGAGGATGGCGGCAGGGGCAGCCGAGAGACGAGCAATTGCTTGTCTTTGGCTGCCGACATCATGGACAGGCAAGTGTCCATTTATTAAAAGTCAGCAGCTGTCTGTCAATGGATGCAGCAGCAGGACTCGGGAGCACGCCCGCACGAGTGCCCCTGGGGAAAGTGGCTCTCCGTAGGGGGACTCGATGAGTATGAGGAGGAGTCAGGAGCGCTGTTGGGGGACCCCATGAAAAAATTTAGTACACCTTATTTTTTTACCGAGCTAAAGTACAACCAATTATAATGTGCCTATTCACACAGGCGCGTAAATCAAGAACTGTGTATTCTTCAATAAAAAAGAAAAACTGCATTATTGGTCATTTACATCTCATGCGGACGCACCTGTGTTCAAATGACCATTAACATATTGCGACTGCGAGAATAAGTAGCGTGCATGCAAAATAAAATAATAATAATAATAATAATAATAATAATAAATATATATATATATATATATATATATATATATATATATATATATATATATACATACATACATACATACATACATACACTCAAACAGGAGTATTATGTGCAAGAAGCCTTAAAGTAGTTGTAAAGGCAGAATGTTTTTTTATTTTAATGAATTCTATGCATCAAGATAAAAAAACTTTTAGTGTGCAGCAACCCACTGAGCCCCCCCCGCAATACTTACCTGAGCCCCACATCTTGATTCATGAGTTCTCCAGACATCCGTGACTCTCCATCCTGATTGGCTGAGACACAGCAGCGGCGCCATTAAGTCCCGCTGCCAACGTCATTTAACCAATCAGGAGAAAGAGCAGGGGGGGGGACTCGGGAACCGAGAATAGGAGGAATGGGGGGCTGCTTTGTGCAAAACCACTGCACAGGGCAGGCAAGTATACCATGTTTTTTTTTATCTATACAACAGAGACTTTAGTATCACTTTAAGGAAAGCTATACTAGAAGTCAGTATGTACACTTTTTCAATGTTCGCTAAAATAATTTTTAATGTAAAATTTTCTTGCTTTAGAATTCCTATTTTCATTATTTTATTTTATTATTTATAATAGACCTGTCGTTTTTTCCTTAATGCCAACCCAAAGCATCTATACATCTATTGCTGCCAACGTTATGAATAACCATTTACATTTATTTTTGTATATTAGAATTCTTAAAAACAAAAAAAACAAAAACAAAAAACATTTTTAAAATGTTTGTTTCGTTTCACATATAGAGTACAAGAATTGGAAAGAAACTCGGAACGTTAGTGAAAGTGACTTGGTGAGATGCGCACCTGTTGCTGTAGCTGTGCCTGGGTGTCCTCGAGTTCTCCGATACGAGCCGTTTCCTGCTGTAACATCTGCTGCTGCTGTTGAAGTGTCTGTTGTAATCGTACATTTTCTTCACTGGTTTCTTGAAGACTTTGAGTCTTTAACTTCATTTCCTTTCGCAAACACTGAACCTTATAACATTTCCCGAAAAAAAGTTATTTGATGACAGTACATTTTATCTGGCCATGTACGAGTTTCAATGCAAAAGGACTGTTAATAGTTTATTAGCTAGATTCAGAATGGCGAGCGCATACTTGCGGCGGCGTAGCTTATGGCATTTAGGCTACGCCGCCGTAAGTTAGCGAGGAAAGTACATGATTCACAATGTACTTGCCTGCTAAGTTACGGCGGCGTAGCTTAAAGCGGGCGGGCGTAAGGGCGCCCAATTCACAATAGGTTGAGGGGGCGTGTTTTATGTTAATATGCTTTGACCTGACGTGATTGACGTTTTTTTGGAACGGCGCATTCGCCGTCCGCCTACAATTCCCAGTGTGCATTGCGGCCAAGTACGCCGCACGGGCCTATTGATTTTGACGTGGATGTAAATGACGTAAATCCCTATTCACGGACGACTTGCGCAAACGACGTAAAATTTTCGAATTTCGACACGGGAATGACGGCCATACTTAACATTACTATTCCAGCTATTTGATGGAATAACTATAGGCCTGATAATGCGTTACGTAAACGGCGTATCTGTACTGCGGCGGCAGGGCGTACGTTCGTGAATAGGCGCAAGTAGTGATTTACATATTTTATGCCGATCGCAATGGAAGCGCCACCTAGCGGTCGGCCGAAAAATTACACTTTAGGATACGAAGGTGTAAGACACTTACGCCGCTCATATCTGAGCCTAATTTAAGCGCATCTGGTTACCAGAATACGCTTAAATTAGTGCGGGCGCACATTCAGACTTAGGCTGGCGTATCTACTGATACGCCAGCCTAAGTCTCTCTGAATCTGGCTAAGTGTCTATAAATGACATCTCCTCCTTGCACAATTTGTGGCCATGTACTCACCTGGTTCAATACATTACACATCTTACTGTCGATAAGTATCATCTGGCAACATTTCAATCAGATTTGGACTGATATACAGTATGAAACAGCCAAGTAATGACTCTACTCAGCATAGTAATCCTGTGTCTGGCCAGTTGTCACCAACAAGATAGTTAATGTACCCCCAAACAATGAAAATAGTAACGCTCGAATGCCCCTCCAAACCCGTGTTAGCCAAATCGTCAGGTGAAAAGATTGGTGGTGCAAGAAAGACAAAATCGGTTTGTCAGGCTCTAGTAGAGTTCAACTACACAGTGGCCATCTTCACACAGACACCAACTCCCTGCTTCATAGATGTGAATGAGATGGCTTCAGCTCCTGTTTTCCACCTATAGAGAGGTCCTCAGATGTGTTTCGCCCTTTTCGGGGTTAATCGTAGAGGCAATCTAAGATTAAGCTTCGAAAAGGGCGAAACAGGTGGAGAACGGGAGCGGACGTCATGTTTTTCCATCTCATTCACATTTATACAACAGGGAGTCGGTGTGCAGGCAGCCACCATTTTGTTGACGATCGTTAATGTGACATGGCCCTTTAGCTTTCATGTGTAACTTACCCTTAAATTTGGCCACACTTTACAATCTATACAACCCCTTTTGAATTCATTAATTTACAATGAAGTGCAAAGAAAATATATGTACATCTGAAGGAAACGGTGACTGAGGGTAAGATTTTGCTAGTTTTACAGTTAAAGACTTTGGGCAATAGCCATTTTCTTCCCACAAATCATATCACTTTCTGGGAAACTATAATGATTTTTGGTCAATTTTACATTGTTCCTTGTTTATAGGATTAGAAACTGGGCAGCACTAGGAAATGTCCCACGCACGTATGCCGACTGGGAACATGCAGACAGGAGAAAAAGTGCAGAGTGTAACAGGACTTTTCAGTATATTGCTGACAGGGCCGGCCTTTGCGTTGTGCGAGGTGTGCAGCTGCACAAGGCGCCATGGCCAACAGGGGGCGCCGTGCGGCCAGCACAGCTCGCAGAATGCTAGTCACCTCTTCCTCATTGTCGCTCCCCAGTCTCCTGGCAGAGGATAGAGGGGCCCCGGACAGCAAGATGCTCAGTGCGGGTTTTAAGTGCAGAGTGGTGTGCAGCTTCCCTCCCACGGCTTTCACATGCTGGAGGGAGAGGGACAGACCAGTGTGTCAGGCAGCCAATAGCGCTGCTCTTCTGAGTGGGAGGGCGTGACTTCTAAGTTGCTCCGCCTATCACCACCCCCTTGGCCAATCAGATTGCCCAGCCCGCCACATTTGACCAGGAGAAGATGATAGTGAGGGATGCAGAGGATCCGACATACCTGAGAATGAAGAAGGTATGATCATCATGTCACTCACTCTCACTGGTAATGCAGAATTCTAATGATCGGTGTGTTCTGTCCTGTGTGTAGATTAGACAATGATGGAGGGATGACTTCCCCTCCATCTTCTCACACTGCTTCTTATCTGTGTTTTTATTTACACAGCACGGTGACTGAAGATTAGACTTCTGCAAGAGGCTTCAAACCTAAGCTGTTTCTATAGCTATGTATGCTGGAGTTGGTGTCATTTATCTAACTTTCCTTGTTATCTTTGAAGTAATTAGCTGGTCAGGCTGGGAGCTTCACAGACCTGTTAACCATTTACTGTCCTCCTGTGCTTGAGAAATGACTGTTAGAAATAATGTTGTTTTTTTTTTCTTGCACTTACAGCGAATGCTCCCTGAAAAAAAATATTAAAAGCCAGCAGCTACAAATACTGCAGCTGCTGACTTTTAATATTAGGACACTTACCTGTCCTGGAGTCCAGCGCTGTCCGCATCAGAGGACGAGCGATCGCTCGTCATTGCTGCCCCCACGTCATCCACGCTGAGGGAACCAGAAAGTGAAGCGCTCCGGCTTCACTACCCGGTTCCCTACGGCGCATGCACGAGTTGCGCTGTGCCATGCTGAATGGTTCCCACTGTGTTCTGGGAGCCGAGTGTTTCCCAGAACACAACAGGGGGGACGGGATCTGACGTCCTGCCCGCAGACTGTGTGACCGGAAGTGGGTGCAAATAGCTGTCTTTAGACAGGTATCTGCACCCCTCCCCCCTAAAAGGTGTCAAATGTGACACCAGAGGGGGGGAGGCTTCCGATGAGCGGAGGTGGAGGGTGGAGCGCCGCTTTAAAGTTATAGATTTTAAACTTTTGTTTGCAGTGATCAATGTTTTTCTACACTGGTCACTGCTTGGACACACTTGTATAATGTCTGCAGTCTCTGACCATCTCCTGTGTTATGACCACAGTCTGACCTTCTCTTATGTTATATCTACAATCTCTGACCCTCTCCTGTACAATGTCTGTAGTCTCTGACCCTCTCCTGTACAATGTCTGTAGTCTCTGACCCTCTCCTGTACAATGTCTGCAGTCTCTGACCCTCTCCTGTACAATGTCTGTAGTCTCTGACCCTCTCCTGTACAATGTCTGCAGTCTCTGACCCTCTCCTGTACAATGTCTGTAGTCTCTGACCCTCTCCTGTACAATGTCTGTAGTCTCTGACCCTCTCCTGTACAATGTCTGCAGTCTCTGACCATCTCCTGTACAATGTCTGCAGTCTCTGACCCTCTCCTGTACAATGTCTGCAGTCTCTGACCCTCTCCTGTACAATGTCTGCAGTCTCTGACATCTCCTGTACAATGTCTGCAGTCTCTGACCATCTCCTGTACCATGTCTGCAGTCTCTGACCATCTCATGTAGTATTTCTGTAATAAAGGGGGCTACAGGCACAGTAGGTGCTGAGGGAAGGTGTACCTAGGCATTGTGGATAGTGAGGGATGGGGGGGGCCCAGGCATGTTGGGTTTTTTCCTATTTGTGTATGTTTAGGTGACCAGGGGGCGAGGGGTGAATATACTTGGGGGGGGGGGGGGGTGCGCCGAAGGATTAGCTTGCACAGGGCGCCTGAACACCTAAGGCCGGCCCTGATTGCTGATCCTTTAGACCCCATTCACACCTGAGCATTTTGTAGCTTGAAGCCTGAAGCTACAAAACGCTTGAGGGGAAAAATAAAATAAAAATTATGGAGATTGCTCACTTCTCCACTCCAAGTCACCTGAAGCTCAAACAAGTTCTGAAGCCTTTTTTGTAGCTCGAATCAGGCAGATTTGGGCATTTTTGTAGCGTTTGCTTTGCCATAGAAATGATTGGAAACGCTCCATTCGCGTGTCTTAGCGCGTCCTTGAGCGTTTTGCCGCTTTTATCTGCTCAAGTGAAATAGATCTACATAAAGGAAATTACATAAAAATACACAGGAAATGCACAGATCTCCATATTTATTTAGCAGACATGGAGGAAAACAACATGGTAGAGGAAGTGATGGATGGGGTATTATCTATATTAGATCCGGAGAGCTTTATCCAAGTGGTAAAGCAGCACACTTGCCTCTACGATTCCAGAGATCCATGCTACAAGCTTCGAGCGAGCAAGAGGAGGGCATGGACCCAGATTGCCAGCCAAGTGTTCACAAACTGGGCAGACATAAGAATGGGCCATGTGAAGGACAATAAAGGTAAGCTAAACCCCTGAAAACTGACCACCAAACAGACCATAGGGAGATGATAGGATGATTGTTATTTAGTACATTATCTAAACACATTTACTGATGTAAGGGAGAACTCCGCTGGGGAAACTGCTGGGAACACACATGTTAGGAAGCACTCCGCTGGGAACACAGATGTAGGGAGCATTCCGCTGGGGAAACTGCTGTGAACACTTATATAAGGCAGCACTCCGCTAGGGAAACTGATGTAAGTTCACTGTACATGACCCAAAATTGGCCTCTCTCTTCTCTATTGGCAATTACGGGGTACATCCAGTATCTGCATGCCCTCGTCTTCCTCCTCTGTCTTTCATGCAGAAAATATGACGTAACAGTTGCTGCTGTCACAAAACACGCCATCTCATCGTCACTCATCTTTGTATAACAAGATACAACACAGCCAGGAACAGGAAGAACAATGGTGAACCGGAAAAAGAAAATTCACCCAGGAAGCAGATGAAAAAAAATGTAGCAACAAATGATGAAACGGATGTTCATTTTTCCTATTGCCTATTAAAAAAAAAGGTCAAAGCCCAAAAACGCTGCATTAAAACGTGCAACAAAACGCCTGGAAAACGCACAAAAAAGCTACACTCAGGTGTGAATGGGGCCTTATTGTCCATTTAAGACTGCAGGCAGGGAAGCAACACTCTAATTCTGTCTTTGGCAGATCAGACAGTTCAAAGTTGTGCATTTTAACTACGCAATTTGCCCAGAGTTCAGTTTTACAGTTTTCAATCTGTGCCAAGTTTACCTCCTCCGACTTTTTCTTTATTTGATCTTCAAAATCTTCTCTGTTGCCTTCCAGCTGTTGTAAATAAAGGCTCAGCTCTTCTTTACATATAGCCATGGCTGATTCAAGCTGTTTCACCTATGAGTTAAAAACACCCAAAACACTGATTCTCCTTAAAAGTACAGAAACAAAGGCGGTTTAAAAATAAAGAACTAAAACCAGGAAAAAATATGAATTATGACACTACACTCAGTAGCTCACCTTTATCGTTTCCTCCTCTACTTGGTTCTCAAGCACTTTAATAGCATCTGCTGTGTCTTTTCTTTGATGATCCAGTTCCTTTGTACAAAAAACATTTTTATTAGGAGGAGTAACAGACAAAGAATAAAAACCTGAAATAAACTGCTAACTGGAGGTGTGGTTTAGTTTCAAGGGAAAGAGCTTAGGCCCAGATTCACAGCAGAGATACGACGGAGTATCTCAGATACTCCGTCGTATCTCTCAGAGTATCTATGCGACTGATTCATAGAATCAGTTACGCATAGATAGCCCTTAGATCCGAAATGTAAAATTGTTTTGTTCTTGCGCAAAACGTCTGGGAATACGAAAGTACGCTACGCACGTCACCGTTCGAAAAAATGACGTCACTTCGCGCAAAGCACGGCGGGAATTTCAAAACGGAGCATGCGCAGTAGGTCCGGCGCGGGAGCGCGCCTAATTTAAATGGCACACGCCCCTTTGAATTAGCCGGCGTAAGTTTCCATGCAAGTGCTTGGTGAATCAGGCACTTGCGATGAAAACTTGCGGCGGTGTAACGTATCTACGATACGTTACGCCGCCGCAGTTCTATGTGAATCTGGGCCTTAGTTCCAATTGATTTCCCAATGAAATTCCTTCTCATAGGGTTAACCTTGTCAACAGAAGCAAGTTTTACCCATTGGTCAACTTTTTTCCACTATATAAAAGCTTGCCACTGCTGGCAACTACAGTTATGCCGCGTACAGACGATCGGACATTCCGACAACAAAACCGTGGACACATTTCCGACGGATGTTGGCTCAAACTTGTCTTGAATACACACAGTAACACAAATATTGTCGAAGATTCCGACCGTTAAGAACGCTGTGACGTACAACATACGACGGCACTAGAAAAGGGAAGTTCAATACCAGTCGTGTTAGTAGAAGTTTGGTGAGAGATGATTTGCGCTTTTCAGCCTCATGCTTTTCAGTCCGTTACAGCGTGACAAATGTGCTATCTCCATTACGAACGCTAGTCTTACCAGACCAAGCGCTTTCGTCTCGTACTTGATTCAGATCATGCGTGGAATTTTGTGCGTCGAAATTGTCCACACATGATCGGAATTTACGAGAACGGATTTTGTTGTTGGGAAATTTGAGAACCAGGTCTCAAAATTTTGATATTTGGAAATTTCGACAACAAATGTCCGATGGGGCCTACACACGGTCAAAATTTCCGACCAAAAGCTCCCATCGAACATTTGTGGTTGGGTTCCGATATACTACTTCAGTCAGTTATACCAAATCATACTAAAATGCAGAATAAAAATTATCCACTATGGATTATAACTAATAACTCTGAAAAATTCAAATGTTAATTACCGTATTTATCGGCGTATATCGCGCACTATTTTCCCCTTAAAATAAGGGGAAAATCGTGGGTGTGCGATATACGCCGATAGCCGCTTCCCGCGCTCAGTTTGAAATCCTGTGCCGACATATACCGAGTGCAGTACACTCGGGTACATTCGGCTAGTCTCGGCTTCGCTCGTGCTCACGCATAAACGTCACAGAGCGTGAGCGTGAGCGAAGCCCAGCCTTGCCGAATGTACCCGAGTGTACTGCACTCGGTATATGTCGGCGGGGGCGTTCGAACTGAGCGCGGGGACTCGACTTGAGGCGCGCGCTGGAGAAGCCGGGAGGACACCATCGAGGCCGCAGACGGACGCCGGACCGGATGATGGACGCTGGGAAGACACCAAAACTGTAAAGTAATAAAATTACTTTAGGGGTGCGCGGTATACGCGGGAGCGCGTTATACCGCGATAAATACGGTATTCAATACGCCCAAAATGATCCTTTAATGATTATAAAGCTAAATTAAATTGTCACTAAACCCACATCAAAAAGAAAGAAAAAAAAAACACCTATCAGTAAGGGCCCTTACACACGGGCGGATCAGTAATGATCCGCTCAGTGTGTCCTTTAAAAGCTCAGCGGGGATCCTCCGTAAAATCCCAGCTGAGCTAGCAGCTGACAGGGCGGTCCCCGCACACTGTGCAGGGACCGCCCTGTCTTTCCTCCGCTCTCCCCTATGGGGGATCGGATGAACACGGACCGTATGTCCGTGTTCATCCGATCCGGCAGACTGAAGAAAAATAGGATTTTCTTCCGTCCGCAAAATGCGGATCTTTGCGGAGGCGGACAATTACGGGTGTCAGCAGATGGTCATCCGCTGACACCCGTAATCACATAGGGACCCATGTATGTCCAGTTTTCATCCGCAACGGACGGATGAAAATGCGGATATACGGTCCGTACGTGTGAAAGGTCCCTTAGCGCTGTATTACATGCTGTTCATACTCAGTCACTATGAGATTTGTTTTCTGTATTCTGCAAAAAACTGGGTTGATTCCTGCTGCTCTCTACCTCCCCCCCTGTTTATGTCCCCAATTCAGCTAGGGATTTTGCAAAGCAGTGTTGGCAGCTCTGCACATGCTCAAATTTCAGTGATGGTAAATGCAGAGCATTTCCTCCCTATCACATTGGAGCTGCCCATGTGACTATAGAGTCACACATGTGGACATACACCCTCCCTCCTACTTCATGCCCACCAACCAGCTAAACACAATGGGGGAGGGATATTACATGTAGATTGATGGAGGCTACACCTCCCTCTTATTCTAAGACACAGGCTGGAGGGGCGTGACACAGTCCATGACTGGCAGAAATCCGCCCACACCATGCTTTTGCCAAAAAATAATAAAGATTTGGTTTCAAATAATAGGATTTTTATAACAGCTTACCTGTAAAATCCTTTTCTTGGAGTACATCACGGGACACAGAGCCTAGTAAGTACTAAGTGAGTTATATTCCACCTTCAGGTGCTGAACACTGGTGTAATCAATCAATTAGGAAGTTTCCTCCCTATATAACCGCTCCCATACTGGGAGCACCTCAGTTTTTGTAGAAAAGCAATAAGTGTCCCAATAACCCCAAACAAGAGGGGCGGGAGCTCTGTGTCCCGTGATGTACTCCAAAAAAATGATTTTACAGGTAAGATCTTATAAAAATCCTATTTTCTTTATCGGGACACAGAGCCTAGTAATTACTAAGTTGGATGTCCCAAAGCAATGCTTATTGAGGGGAGGGAGACACAAATAACGCAGACCGCCATCAGACGCGAGGACCTATACTGCTGCCTGCAGCATACTGCACCAAAAATTGTTGGATTGTACTCTGACAGAACAATCCTGCAACCTAAACGTCCAGGCCCTTAAGCTAAATGCTCCATCAGTAGCTCTAGAATGCTGACGGATAAGGCTCACTTGGAGCTTGACCACTTCCCCTGGGCAGTGGTCTCTTAAAGGCCTGGCCTCCATCCCTAGAGGTCAGCCTTCGTAGCCGCCACCTCCCAGGTAACGGGCATGAAGGATCTTCCTTTCTGCCAATCTTTTGGTTAAGAACCACCAAATGAAATTCCAGCATATCCCTGGGACCAGACTCTTCGGATAATGCTAGGTTAGGATCCACTCGTTCCAGGCCGACAGAATAATGTTTATATCAGCCTTGAATGAAACTGAGCATAGGGAACTGCTTTGAATGAAGCCACAATCTTCCCTAGCACCTTAAGCAAAAGGCATATGTAAGGAACTGTTCCTTGCCTTGACCACATAGACCAGCTTTCTCATTGCGATGATCTTGTCCGAGGCCAAAAAAAAAAAAAAAAAAACTCTCTTTTGAGCTGTGTCCCAAACATTTCAAGCTTCTTACCAAACAAAAGAATGTACCTTTAGACTGGGATCCTAACCCAGGAGTTCCAGATACTTGACCATGCTGGACACCCTTAGGTCCAGCCATGCTACTGACTGAGCCATCAGCAGGAGTTTACCTCGGTATGCCATTACTGCTATACCCTGGGCCTTTAGACCTGCTAGAGGCGGGCCCTAGCACCCTGCCAATCCGGGCACAGTGGCTAACCCAAGGAGCAAGACCACCAACTGGAGACAGTGATGTTCCCCTGAAAAACGCAGACAACCTCTGCAGTCCCATGTAAATAAACACATATGCAAATTGCTCCCCATATGTGTATGTGGCAAGTGTTAAAAGCCATATGCATGAATTCATATAAATATGTTTTAGGCAAAACATAAAAAAGGGCGCGCTGTATACATGCATACATATAGCATATGTGCTATGGAACGAGCATCTTGCAAGCAAGCATGCGTTATGAACGTGTTATGAACGTGTTATGCAACATTGCGCAACATGTACCCATACAGACACATATTCCTATGTAAACACAAGGAATTCTGTATAATTAACTACTTGGTAACCGCCCTATAGCCGAAATACGGCTACAAGGCGGTTCCCTAACTCTAGGAGGGCGTCAATATACGTCCTCCCAGAGAGTCACAATTGCGCGCCCGAGCGGGCGCGCACACGCGATCACCGGCGCTCGGCGGGTCCACGGGACCCACAGCAACACGGATCGCGGTAAGGAGCCAATGGAAGCGGCTCCTTACCACGTGATCGCGCCGTCCAATTGGACGGCGCGATCACTTGTAAACAAACCGGCGTCATGTAATGACGCCGGTTCCTCCCTCTCCTCTCTGTACCGTTCGGTACAGTGTGAGAGGAGAGGGAGGGGGGGGGATCGGGCGGCAGCTGCTGCCGCACTGTGGGCTGGATCTGTGACAATTGCAGTCACAGATCCAGCCATCCCCAGCCATCCCTGCGCAATACTCTGCAAAATAAAAATAATGATGAGTGCAATGATGAGTGCAATACTCTGCAATACCCCACCCCATACTCTGCAATACCCCACCCCATACTCTGCAATACCCACCCCCCATACTCTGCAATACCCACCCCCCCATACTCTGCAATACCCACCCCCCCATACTCTGCAATACCCACCCCCCCATACTCTGCAATACCCCCCCCCCCCCATACTCTGCAATACCCCCCCCCCCATACTCTGCAATACCCCCCCCCCCCATACTCTGCAATACCCCCCCCCATACTCTGCAATACCCCCCCCCATACTCTGCAATACCCCCCCATACTCTGCAATACCCCCCCCCATACTCTGCAATACCCCCCCCCATACTCTGCAATACCCCCCCCCCATACTCTGCAATACCCCCCCCCCCCCATACTCTGCAATACCCCCCCCCCATACTCTGCAATACCCCCCCCCCCATACTCTGCAATACCCCCCCCCATACTCTGCAATACCCCCCCATACTCTGCAATACCCCCCCAATACTCCGCAATACCCTCAATACTCCAATACCTTGCAATACGTCGCCTATGGGGATTTTTAAGTAGCAACGTTTGGCGCAATTTCACGAGCGTGTGCAATTTTGAAGGGTGACATGTTGGGTATCTATTTACTCGGCGTAACTTCATCTTTCATATTATGCAAAAACATTGGGCTAACTTTACTGTTTTGTTTTTTTTTAAGCACAAAACTGTTTTTTTTTTAAAAACACGCGTTCAAAAAATTGCTGCGAAAATACCGTGCAAGATAAAAAGTTGCAACAACCGCCATTGTATTCTCTAGGGTCTTTGAAAAAAAAGCATATATAATGTTTTGGGTTTCTATGTAATTTTTTAGCAAATAAATGATGATTTTTACATGTAGGAGAGAAATGTCAAAATTGGCCTGGGTGCTCCAGAACGCCGGATGGTGCTCCCTGCATGTTGGGCCTCTCTATGTGGCCACGCTGTGTAAAAGTCGCACACATGTGGTATCGCTATACTCGGGAGGAATAGCAGAATGTGTTTTGGGGTGTAATTTGTAGTATGCATATGCTGTGTGTGAGAAATAACCTGCTAATATGACAGAAACTAGATTTTTTTTTTTTTTTTTACAGAATTTTCAGTCTTTTTTCTTTTATAGCGCAAAAAATAAAAACCGCAGAGGTGATCAAATACCACCAAAAGAAAGCTCTATTTGTGGGAAAAAAAGGACAAAAATTTCAGATGGGTACAATGTTGTATGACTGAGTAATTGTCATTCAAATTGTGAGAGCACCGAAAGCTGAAAATTGGTCTGGTGATTAAGGGGGTTTTCGTGCCCAGTGGTCAAGTGGTTAAGGAAACTTAAATTATCATGCCTCATTAAACAACCATGCAAAATCTAGGCAAACATGCAACTTTAAGCAATCATGCATCCTTATGCGATTCAGCATTTTTAATGCGATCAAACACTACTGTGCGGACAAGTACCCTTGTGTGACCAAGGACTCTTGTGCGATTAAGCACCCCTGTGCGATCCAGTATCTTCATGCAATCAAGCATTTTAATGTGAATTTAGGCATTTCTGTGAAAACAAGCCTCTCTATGTGATCAAGTATCCCTGGGTAATCAAGAACTCGGGTGATCAGGCAACCATGTGTGATCCAGCATGTTTATGCAATCAAGCATTTTTATGCGATTTTAGGCATTTCTCTGAAAACAAGCCTCTCTATGTGACCCAATATCCTTGGGTAATCAAGGACTCGTGTGATCAGGCAACCTTGTGTGATCCAGCATCTTTATACAATCAAGCATTTTTATGCGATTTTAGGCATTTCTGTGCAAATAAACCTCTCTGTGCGACTTAAGCACTTTAATGAGACCAAGCATCCTCATGCGACTATGTAAAAAACATGTAAACCCATACAGACAGAAACATGTATCTTTATGTGATCAACAATAAACATGTTCTGTTACTTGTTTTTACCCCACATGCATTTTGAACATTCCAAAAACTTTTTTTTTTATGCACACATGTGGACTGGTAAAGAGGAAGTTATCCTCTGCAGACATGCGTTTCCGCAAACATGCGATATAGCTGTTGTGCGTTAGCAATGTGCCCCAGCAACTGTGCATCCCACAGTTGTGCGTTTGGTTAGCCTGAAGCCAGCACCAGGATGAGGACCCTGTGGAGGTTTTTCTAGCAACCTATAGGAGTTTTTTTTTTTTTTTACCCCAAGGAGGAGACAGAGGCTTTGACCGACTAGGCTGAGGGTAAGTTCTATGCAGTATGAATCTTTGAAAAAGACTGCAGCTGCAACTCCAGAACTTGTGAGGCTTCTGATAGCTCCTCCTCGTTAGACTGCACCTTTTCCCTGTCCTCTGACAGTGAACCTTCATCCTCGGGTCTTTTAAATTCCTTTGTTTGAGGATTTAGAGCAGGGAAAGGGGCACATCCTGGTTTCTGATTCTTGTGAGGATGCTGCGAATATAGCAGTTAACCTCTTATAGACCAACAAATGCAATGCAAAAAACGTCCAAACAGACATATGCACAGTGGATGCAATGTTGGGGGAGGCTGCAATGCCTGACAGACCCAATCTTCACCCATCACCACGGGCTAAGTCAACAGACCCTCAGGGACTGGGGTCTATGGTCAGGATCACCACACCCCTGGACCTGTATCGCACCCTGCCAGAAAACTTTTGGTATTGGGTCTGACCAAAGCACTGGAACCCAGGATCCAGCCCTCCGAAGAGAGGCATAACAGGCAAAAACCCAGTGCTTCGGATACGAGGCCCCAGGTACCATCCACTTTGGTCCAAGGCACTTTGGATTGATCTGATTTTTATGGAGACTATTTAAATCCAGCATGGATCCCTCCAGTGGAGCTCCTTAGAGCACATCTTCACTCGTGACCAACACCTTAGACACTGGTGAAAAAACTGAGGTGCTCCCAGTATGGGAGAGGTTATTTAGGGAGGAAACTTCCTGTCCAATTGATTGATTACACCAGTGTCCAGCACCTGAAGGTGGAATATAACCCACTTAGTAATTACTAGGCTCTGTGTCCCGTGATGTACGATAAAGAAATATATTTGTATGACAATTTTAAACAGTTTATTGATATTATTTATTTATTTTTACTCTGTATTCCAAAGGCTGTGTTTTTTATGGTGAAAACATGACCAGCAGCAGAGGATTATATGCTCCTCCTGCTTTTGTTTCCCTGAAGATAGGCTAGAAAAGATATGGATCATGTGACAGCTGTATATCAATTAGGAATAAAGATACTTTGATTAGTATTGATTATTATTTTTTTATTAACCACTTCCCGACCGCCTCATGTAGATATACGTCGGCAGAATGGCACGGACAGGCACATCAACGTACCTGTACGTGCCTGCCTAGACGTGGGTCGGGGGTCCGATCGGGACCCCCTCCGCTACATGCGGCGGTCGGATCCCCTCGGGGAGCGATCCGGGACGACGACGCGGCTATTCGTTTATAGCCGCTCCGTCGCGATCACTCCCCGGAGCTGAAGAACGGGGAGAGCCGTATGTAAACACGGCTTCCCCGTGCTTCACTGTGGCGGCGTATCGATCGAGTGATCCCTTATATAAGGGAGACTCGATCGATGACGTCAGTCCTACAGCCACACCCCCCCTACAGTTGTAAACACACACAAAGTGAACACTAACTCCTACAGCGCCCCCTGTGGTTAACTCCCAAACTGCAACTGTCATTTTCACAATAAACAATGCAATTTAAATGCATTTTTTGCTGTGAAAATGACAGTGGTCCCAAAAATGTGTCAAAATTGTCCGAAGTGTCCGCCATAATGTCGCAGTCACGAAAAAAATCGCTGATCGCCGCCATTAGTAATAATAAAAAAAAATTAATAAAAATGCAATAAAACTATCCCCTATTTTGTAAACGCTATACATTTTGTGCAAACCAATCGATAAACGCTTATTGCGATTTTTTTTACCAAAAATAGGTAAACGAATACGTATCGGCCTAAACTGAGGAAAAAATAATTGTTTAGATATGTTTTTGGGGAATATTTATTATAGCAAAAAGTAAAAAATATTGAATTTTTTTTCAAAATTTACACTATATTTTTGTTTATAGCGCAAAAAATAAAAACCGCAGAGGTGATCAAATACCACCAAAAGAAAGCTCTATTTGTGGGGAAAAAAGGATGCCAATTTTGTTTGGGAGCCACGTCGCACGACCGCGCAATTGTCTGTTAAAGCGACGCAGTGCCGAATTGTAAAAACCCCTTGGGTCATTTAGCTGCATATTGGTCCGGTCCTTAAGTGGTTAAATTACAGTGCCATCATCCATATACAGAAATAGAAGGGACAATGCAAATTAAACAGTCTGTGTTTAGTATTACTTTAAAAATGTTTTAGCTGGAACTTAAGCCTCCTGCCAGTTATCTTGTGCTGTATACCCTCCCTAGCTTAGAACGACATCACATGTCTGACATAATATAGATTAATCTGGGGCATATACTTAATTTCTGATTAGTCTGGTCATGGATTTAACACAACAGTCTGACCAGTTGTACCCATAAAGGCAAAGTCAATTCCAGCCATGTAGGCAAAACTCCCCATGCATACAATTCTTGCTAAATTTAAATTGGTGTATTTTTGTATTTTAGGTCAAGAAGATAGGGTAAAAAATACCAGTTACTCACCGGTAGCTGTTTTTCTATGAGTCTTACAGGACGGCACCTTGAGAGTAGACTGGCTCCACCTGACAGGAAACACAATCAAAAAGAGGTTTAAAAACCCCGCCCCTCCCCGTGCACCTCAGTTCGTGATAAAGTAACCACCATAAGAGCACGGGAACCAGTATATAAAAATACAAACCATATAAATTCCTCAGGGTGGGAAATAGGCCTGCCGTCCTGTAAGACTCATAGAAAAACAGCTACCGGTGAGTAACTGGTATTTTCTCGAGTCGTCTTCCAGGACGGCACCTTGAGAGATAAGCAAGTAACCCTCAGGCCTACCTTAGGGCGGGACCACTGCCTGCAGGACTCTTCTGCCAAACGTCAAGTCTTGGGGTGACAGGAGTTCCACTCGGTAGTGTTTTAGAAAGGTATTCTGGCTTGACCACGTTGCTGATCTACAGATTTGTTCCACTGAAACTCCTGCTCTCTCTGCCCAGGAGGTTGCTATAGATCTCGTGGAATGTGCCTTGACTTTAGGTACTGTTTTGCCAGCCTTACTGTATGCTACTGAAATTGCCTGTCTTATCCATCTAGATATAGAGGCTCTAGATGCTTGGCAACCCTTTTTCTGTCCTGAAAAATTGATTAGCAAGTGTGATGAGCGTCTGAACTCGCTCACCCTTTCTAAATAAATTAACAAACAGCGTCTTACATCCAAACAATGAAAGGTTTGTTCTCTTTCATTCTGTGGTTTTGCGCAAAAAGAAGGAAGTATAATTTCTTGTGACCTATGAAACTTCGTTGCCACCTTAGGTAGGTACAGGGGATCTTGACTTAGGATTACCCTGTCCTCGAATAAACGAAAATAAGGCTCTTTGATTGAGAGCGCTTGCATGTCTCCTATTCTTTTAGCCGTGGTGATGGCCAAAAGAAAGGAGAATTTAAATACTAACAGCCTAACAGGAATGCTGTCTATCGGTTCAAACGGAGGTTTGGATAGCTGGTCTAACACCAGGGAGAGGTCCCAAGGGGGAACTCTGGATATCTGTATAGGTGACAACCTATCCCTGGCCGTCAGGAACCTCTTAATAAGAGGATCCAGAGCCAGCCTCTTGTCTAAAAAGTAGGACAAGGCGGCAACCTGTACTCTTAGGGTTCTCGTAGCTAGACCTAGATCTACCCCTTTCTGAAGGAACTCCAAGATAACGGAGATTTCGGGTAGTGGAGCTTGTCTTGCCGCGCACCAGCGTGAAAACACTCCCCAGGTCTTGGCATAGATCTTCCTGGTAACTACCTTACGACTCGCTAAGAGGGTATCTATTACCTTCTCTGAGCAACCCTTCCGCTGCAGGTTCCACCTCTCAAGTACCAGGCCGTCAGACTGAAAAAGCCTGGCTCTGGATGAAAGATCGGCCCCTGACGCAGAAGGTCCACCCGGACCGGGAGAGGGAGGGGAGGAAGGACTGACCACTGTTCTAACATTGGAAACCAAGATCTTTTGGGCCACCAGGGAGCGATCAGAATCAGCCTCCCTTGTGAACGACTCAGTTTTTGCAATACCCTCGGGATCAGATTCAGAGGAGGAAAGGCATAGGCTAGGTAAAATGTCCAGGCCTGGGCCAACGCGTCCACACCTTCCGATCCCTGATCCCGGGAGAGGGAGAAGAACCTTTCTATCTTCTTGTTCCTCCTGTGAGCAAAGAGGTCTATTTCTGGGATGCCGAAATGATGACATACCCAATCGAAGACCTCCTGACTTAGTTCCCACTCTCCCTGGAGAATGGGTTGGCGGCTTAGAAAGTCCGCTTCTAGGTTTAGGACTCCCCTGATGTGAACTGCTGACAGGGAGCGAACCCTCTGTTCTGCCCAGCCTAGAATTTCTAGGGACAACCTTAGGAGCGAACGGGACTTGGTGCCTCCCTGATGGTTCAGGAACGCCACCGTGGTCGCGTTGTCGGAGAGAATTTGTATTTCCTGGTTCAGGATTCTCTCCTCGAACGCTTCCAAGGCTCTTCCGACCGCTGATAATTCTCGGAAGTTGGAAGACGACTCCCTTTGGTGTCGATCCCAGGAACCCTGGGCCTGTAGGCCCGCCATGTGGGCTCCCCATCCCCAGGAGCTGGCATCCGTGGTTATCCTGAGGGGGTTTGACTGGTTCCACTGAAGGCCTCTTCCCAAGTTCCGAGGAATGAGCCACCACTCTAGAGTGTTTTTTACCGACTCTGGAATGGAGACCCTGGAGTCTAGGGATGTTTCCTTCCCGTCCCAGGAGGAGAGGAGGAAGGCCTGTAGTGGCCTGTAGTGAAGCTGGGCCCACGGAACTGCTGGGATGCATGAGGTCATAAGTCCCAACAATCTCATGATCTCCCTGAGTGAAATATCTGCTGTTCCCCTGACAGACCTGACCACTGAGATGAGTCTCTGGACCTTGTCTACTGGTAGGAGAAGCTTTTTCTCTAAGGAATCTATTAAGAATCCCAGATAGATCTTTCTCTGTTCTGGGAGGAGAGAAGATTTTTCTCTGTTTATAATCCATCCTAAGGATTCCAGTGTAGTCAGGACGGTGGTCAGGTCCGTGAGAAGAAGTGCTCGACTGGGATTGAACAGCAGCAGATCGTCGAGGTAGGAACAAGGGAGATGCCCTTCAGATGTAGAAAGGCGACCACCTCTGCTAGCACCTTCGTGAAAACTCTTGGGCTGGAGGCAAGCCCAAAGGGAAGAGCAGTGAATTGCCAGTGTTGGATCCCCTGAGGGGAAATAATGGCGAATCTCAGGAATCTTTGATGGTCCTGGTAAATGGGGACATGGAGGTAGGCGTCCTTCAGGTCTATGGTTATCATAAATACCCCTTCTAAAAGAAGTCCTTTGAGACTGTAAATGTTCTCCATGCGGAACCTCTTGTAGAGGAGATAAGTATTCAGGGGTTTTAAGTTGATGATTAGACGGAATTTTCCCGAGGATTTTGGTACTACAAAGATGTGAGAGTACACCCCCTGACCCTGTTGGTCTACCGGAACTGGGACTATGACCCCCTGTTGTGCTAGGTCTGACACATTCCCTAGAAGGCTTGCCGCTTTGAGGGGATTTTGGGGTAAATGAGTGAGGAGGAAAATTGGTGGGGGAAGATGGCGGAATTCCAATCTGTAGCCTTCCTTCACTATCTGCAAAATATGAGGACTCCGTGTTATGCTTTCCCAAGCTGGAAGAAATCGGGAGAGCCTTCCCCCGACTCTCGAGTCACTTGGAGTCTTTCCCAGCGGGTTTAGGATCAGGGAAAAGGATTCCCCCTTTTGGTTTATCCTTTCCTGTGATCCACCTCCTATTAAAGGCCGCTCTTCGGTCTGAAGGTCGGTTTTTATTCTGGGGGCCTCGAAAAAATCTCCTCCTATTTTGTTTAGGTTTGGGAGGGAACCGTTTACCCTTTTCTGAGGCCCTAGTTAGAGCCTGGTCTAAACCTGTCCCAAAGAGGAAGGATCCCTCAAAGGGTAGGGCACAGAGACGGGATTTGGAGGCCAAATCTCCTTCCCATGTTTTGAGCCATAGTGCCCTTCTTGAGGCGTTAATAAGAGCGCCTGTTTTAGCAGAGGCTCGAGCGGACTCAATTGATGCGTCTGCTAGATAGGCGACAGCGCT
This sequence comes from Rana temporaria, assembly GCF_905171775.1. Classification (NCBI taxonomy): domain Eukaryota; kingdom Metazoa; phylum Chordata; class Amphibia; order Anura; family Ranidae; genus Rana; species Rana temporaria. The sequence goes on from NC_053495.1 coordinate 137,745,951, forward strand.
ACCTATGACTCTAAGGGAATCTCGGATATCCTTAAACTTTGAAGTCTGTGGGATATGTTCTAACATCCTGGATAGCCAGGTATCCGTATTCCTGGCAATGCAGGATGAGGCCAGGGCGGGCCCAAGGGCTGCCGCATTAGCCTCCCAGGCCCTGCGAAGGGAGGTCTCTGCCCGTCTGTCTAGTGAATCTTTTAAATTCCCAGCATCCTCAAAGGAGAGGTCAGACTGTCTAGACAGTTGAGCTAGGGAAGCGTCTAGTTTAGGGACTTTGAAAAATTTGTTTTCTAGTTCCTCCTTAAAGGGACAGCGCCTTTTCCAGGTTTTGTACCTAAGTAACTTCTTTTCAGGTTCTGCCCACTCTTTTAGAACTAAGTCCTGAAGAGATTGGTGAACTGGGATAACCTTTGGCTGGGGTTTAGCTAAACCCTGGTACATCTTATCCTGTGCTGACACTAGTTCGGTCGGCTGCTGAATCCCCTCAGAGGTATAGATAGCTGCCAGTAAACCACCCATGTCATCTGCTGAAAAAATGAATTTGCCTGATCTAGCATCTTCATCCTCCTCATCTGTCTGGCTATCAATGAGACCTTCTTCCTGAGCCTCTGAATCCTCAGAGTCTGACAGAAGAACGTCCCTAGCCCTCAACAATTTTGGAGCCGAGGTGGATAAGCTTTCCTGTGAGGAGGGTCCAGCTGCTAGGGGATCAGGTCCTTTGGGTTTTAAGGCTTCCTTAAACTCTTTTAATGTGGAAAGCATCTCTGACTGAACCGTCAGGAATTCTTTCATTATTAGCGAAGTTTCCTTCCCTGTAAGCTTTTGAATGCACTTAGCACACAAAAGCTTGGAATAGTCAGTGGCTAGCTTAATGCTACAATTCCCACATCTTTTAGCTTTAGATGTATGTTTAGCAGAAACAATAGAAGCCTCCCCCTGGGCAGTAACCTCTTCCCCTGAAAGTAAAAGACAAGGCTTTAATACAAAGGGAGTAGGGGGAAGGGAAGGGGGGTGTGTGGGGAATAAGGACCCAGTCCAAGTGCCCCAATGAAGTTTCTGGAGGTAGACTCACCCTTGGTGGCTTCCTCTGCAGCAGCGGTTAGTGCCGGGCGGTCCTCACGCTCCATGGCACTATCGAATCGGGCGCCACTCTCTCCCCTGCTGCGCTCCGAGCGTGTGAGCTAACGCCAATGGCGGCCGCCATTTTGGCGAAGACCGGAACCGGAAGCGCGTCATCACCATGCGCCGCCATCGACGCAGCGTCGGAAATGCTGGCTCCACCGAGAAACGGGCCTGGGAGAACAGCAGCCGAGTCCACAGCGCGGAGAAGTGTCCTTACCCGGCCCAGCAGGTAGGAGGACGCTCGGGAGAGAGGGATTCCAGCCACCTAGGTGTTCTGAGGTAGCCACTATCCCAGATACACCTAGCCGGGGGGGGTTTCCAAACATGGTTTTTCCTTCCGCTCCCCCCCCCCTCAATACAGGGAGACCCTCCGGACAGGCAATAGCCTCACTGAGCTCAAGGCCTCCCAGGACCCATGGCTCACCCAGGAGGGGGACCACCAGCCCCAGGCCTTAGGTCTTTTTGGAAAAACAAAAAAACGTTTCGCTGGGGGAAACACAATCATGAACTGAGGTGCACGGGGAGGGGCGGGGTTTTTAAACCTCTTTTTGATTGTGTTTCCTGTCAGGTGGAGCCAGTCTACTCTCAAGGTGCCGTCCTGGAAGACGACTCGAGAAATAACATAATACAATACCTTTCTGGTTTCCACTAGTAGGTTTTCTAGAGATATTATCTGCTGCTGCTTTGCTACAGTGTCTTCTTGTAGGACTTTATTAGTATAGTTTTGTTCTGCTATTTGAAGATTCTTCATCTCCTGCTGACGCTGGAGCTGCAAGATATAACGGATGAGCACAGCAAATAATCGATCAGGCTTGTATAAAACTGGGCATTATTAAACCTATTGCTATCCAATACCGCAAAACATGAGACCACACACAATCTGGATATATCACTGGGCTGGTACTTTTTCTAAAATATAATGCTGGAATCAACACAAGTAGTCATAAACAGAAAAAGATAAATGTGAGGTGCTGTGTTTAACAAAGAATTGTAATTCTGTGCAGCATGTTCTGTGATCAAGGCACCCATGCCAAACAGCAAAACACACCCCTACACCTTTTGACAATACTCACACTAATAGGGTCACCCCACACACTCTCTCCTCTACTCACCGTAGATGTATGCAGCAATGACTGACACCCACTCCTTGTCAGAGTATTATGGGGCAAGGGAAATTGGATGACCAATATCAAGACTTCAGGAAATATATACAGCTTCATCTAGACCACATGTGTCAAACTCAAGGACCGCGGGCCAAATACGGCCCGCCAACACATTTCATGTGGCCCTTGCCACTTGCACACACTCCTGCAGCTGTGGCAACCCAACTTGTCTCAGCAGTTGGCAGTAGAGAGCACAACAGAACTCCTCCCCCAGATCCTGTGCAGCCACAGAACCCCCCTTGTCTCCTCCTCCCTTAGTTTTAGCATTCAGCAGACTATGGCAGCTGACTCCAGCCCTCCTCTGGTCCTCCTCCAGACACTGCACTTTCTGCTTCCCAAGTCTGCCCCCAACCTTCTTCCCAGCAGCAGCACAAGATAAGGGGGGGGGGGGGGGGGCACTGTGATGTAATGGAAGTTAGAGGACTCTTGACTTGTGATGGTGGGGGGCTCGACATCTGATATAAGGGGGTGGTGCGTCTTACAGATACAACCGGCCCTTTGAGGGCAACCATAATGCTGATGTGGCCCAAAGTGAAATTGAGTTTGACTACCCTGATCTAGACTTTAGATCAGCTTAAGGTAGATGCACTTTCAAAATAAAAATTTACATTTCCCTGTTCTCCCTTCAAATTTCCCATGTGGAAAATTCCAGTTTAGGATTATTGCAGGGAAAGACACTGAACTGGTCCTGGGCAAGCCAAACAGTAATAAATTGGGTCTGACACACCGTAATACTCCCCTTATAAAAAAAAAAAAAAAAAAAAAATCTCGAGAAGGACAGGGAAGAGGGTTGTGAAAGACAGCTATTCCACCAGGTCAACAGAAGGGCCACCAAAATAAAAGAACAGTTACATTTTAATTCTAGCAGCTTGTTCTGGATGTTGCAGAGCGGGAATACACAAAAGACAGAAGTTATATATAAACAGAATCCATAGGCGTGCGCACAGGGTGTGCCGGGTAGGGTGACCACATTTCCAAACTGCCATTCAGGGACACCCCCCCCCCCCCCAAAAATACGTTTTTTTACATATTTTTTTGCCAGTTTTGGGGGCAGGGGCGTATCATGAAATCAGCGGGCCCGTGACAGAGGGATGGGTGACAGGGGACTGGGTGACAGAGGGCTGGGTGACAGAGTGACAGAGGACTGGGTGACAGAGGACTGGGTGACAGAGGACTGGGTGACAGAGGACTGGGTGACAGAGGGCTGGGTGACAGGGGGCTGGGTGACAGAGGGCTGGGTGACAGAGGGCTGGGTGACAGAGGGCTGGGTGACAGGGGACTGGGTGACAGGGGACTGGGTGACAGGGGACTGGGTGACAGGGGACTGGGTGACAGAGGGCTGGGTGACAGGGGAGTGGGTGACAGGGGAGTGGGTGACAGAGGGCTGGGTGACGGAGGGCTGGGTGACAGGGGGCTGGGTGACAGGGGGCTGGGTGACAGGGGACAGGGGACAGGGTGACAGAGGGCTGGGTGACAGGGGACTGGGTGACAGAGGGCTGGGTGACAGAGGGCTGGGTGACAGGGGAGTGGGTGACAGAGGGCTGGGTGACAGGGGACAGGGTGACAGAGGACTGGGTGACAGAGGGCTGGGTGACAGAGGGCTGGGTGACAGGGGAGTGGGTGACAGAGGGCTGGGTGACAGGGGACAGGGTGACGGAGGACTGGGTGACAGAGAGCTGGGTGACAGAGGGCTGGGTGACAGGGTGACAGAGGACTGGGTGACAGGGGACAGGGTGACAGAGGACTGGGTGACAGAGGACTGGGTGACAGAGGGCTGGGTGACAGAGGGCTGGGTGACAGAGGGCTGGGTGACAGAGGGTGACAGGGGACAGGGTGACAGGGGACAGGGTGACAGGAGAGCTGGGTGACGGAGAGCTGGGTGACAGAGGGCTGGGTGACAGGGTGACAGAGGGCTGGGTGACAGGGTGACAGAGGGCTGGGTGACAGGGTGACAGAGGACTGGGTGACAGAGGACTGGGTGACAGGGGACTGGGTGACAGGGGACTGGGTGACAGGGGACTGGGTGACAGGGGACTGGGTGACGGAGGGCTGGGTGACAGAGGACTGGGTGACAGAGGACTGGGTGACAGAGGACTGGGTGACAGGGTGACAGAGGACTGGGTGACAGGGTGACAGAGGACTGGGTGACAGAGTGACAGAGGACTGGGTGACAGAGGGCTGGGTGACAGAGGGACTGGGTGACAGGGGACAGGGTGACAGAGGGCTGGGTGACAGAGGGACTGGGTGACAGGGGGTTGGGTGACGGAGAGCTGGGTGACGGAGGACTGGGTGATGGAGAAATGGGTGACAGAGGGCTGGGTGACAGGGGGCTGGGTGACGGAGAGCTGGGTGACGGAGAGCTGGGTGACGGAGGGCTGGGTGACGGAGAGCTGGGTGACGGAGAGCTGGGTGACGGAGAGCTGGGTGACGGAGGGCTGGGTGACGGAGGGCTGGGTGACGGAGGGCTGGGTGACGGAGGGCTGGGTGACGGAGGGCTGGGTGACGGAGGGCTGGGTGACGGAGGGCTGGGTGACGGAGGGCTGGGTGACGGAGGGCTGGGTGACGGAGGGCTGGGTGACGGAGGGCTGGGTGACGGAGGGCTGGGTGACGGAGGGCTGGGTGACAGGGACTGGGTGACGGAGGGCTGGGTGACGGAGAGCTGGGTGACGGAGAGCTGGGTGACGAAGAGCTGGGTGACAGGGACTGGGTGACAGAGGGCTGGGTGACAGAGGACTGGGTGACGGAGAGCTGGGTGACGGAGGACTGGGTGACGGAGAGCTGGGTGACAGGGACTGGGTGACGGAGAGCTGGGTGACGGAGGGCTGGGTGACGGAGGGCTGGGTGACGGAGGGCTGGGTGACGGAGAGCTGGGTGACGGAGAGCTGGGTGACGGAGAGCTGGGTGACGGAGAGCTGGGTGACGGAGAGCTGGGTGACGGAGAGCTGGGTGACAGGGACTGGGTGACAGAGGGCTGGGTGACAGAGGACTGGGTGACGGAGAGCTGGGTGACAGAGGGACTGGGTGACAGAGGGACTGGGTGACAGAGGGACTGGGTGACAGAGGGACTGGGTGACAGAGGGACTGGGTGACGGAGGGCTGGGTAGAGAGAGATTATACAGTCCAGATTACAATTTGCAGGGGCAGCAAAGGTGACAGAGAAAGGGGGGTGCACCATGCAACCCCCCCCCCCCTCTCTCACTGTCACCTCTGCTGCCCCTGCAAATTGTAATCTGGACTGTATAATATCTCCCCCCATTGCATGGTCAACCCCCCCCCCTCCCCTGCACCTACCTTTTCTGCCCCTGCTCCAAGGATGGCCGGCGCGGCGCAGCAGAAGTCGGGACTCGCGGGAGGTCGGGACTCAGGACGGACGGCGGATCGAGTCCAGTTGAGCAACCGAGGCCTGGAGGGGAGGAGGAGGAGGTCTTGGTCTGTGCCGCGGTAGGTGACGGTAACGGTGAGTGACTCACTGTCTCACTGCCTGTTACGCTGCTGCTCTCTCTGCAGCAAGAACCGCGGCTGGCCGCTGGAGGAGGTGGGGGTGGAGTCGGAGCCGCAGAGAGAGCGGGACACGGTGACGTCACTGGTTGCTACAAGCCAAGCGGGGCTTTCCTAGCAACCAGTGATTTAGAATAATTTAATTACAGCGACAGCAGCGGCAGTGAGTGTGGCAGGCAGTTGATTCCGGGACTCTCTATTGTCCCGGTTTGAAGGCTCCCGGGACACGGGACAAAAATGTATATTACGGGACGATCCCGGGCAAACCGGGACACGTGGTCACCCTAGTGCCGGGTGTGCCTAGGCACACCCTAATCATCCCATGTGCATTAGTATTAGTATTATCACTCTGTGTAGCAGCAGGAACATGGGCAAGATCTCCCTCTTACCGACTCTTTCACTGTGCCGGCAGGGATTTCATTGTTCTGGGGTCATATATATGTAGACACATGCAGGTGTGTTTGAGCTTTAGGGTGCACACACTAATGCAATAGGCTGCACACACCCATGACCGAATCACAGATTTTCTGGAAATTCACTTAAAGCAGCAGGACTTTGCTGACCTTTCCTTACCCAAATTTTTATTTTATATGCAAAATGGAGTTTGTAGCTTGAGTTATCTTGTATCCATCATAGATTCTCAACCAGTAATATACATACACCAGGGGGACTCCTGAAGGTAGTAGTAAACTCACTATGATGGTTAAGCGTTATGTTAAGAGTTATGTCAAACAATAAATCATAAATCATATATAAAACCAATGCCAAACAGGCATTTCTAGTTGTAAAGAAAAAAAATATATATTTTTAAATGGTTAATACCAATTTAGGGGGTTCTGAGAAAATGCACACAAGAGCTACTTAAGATAGGTTAAGCCACATCAGGAAGGTGACCTTTATGAAGGAGTATCTACTTGAATGAAGTAGGGAAATATTGTCCCTTGCCAGTGTGCTCTTCATGGGACTTGTTTTAGCAAATAAGCCTTGGTAATAAAGTAAAAATTCATCTTACATGCTCTATTTGCTTCAAGAGTTCACTCTGTTGTTCTTGATGCATAGTTTTCGACTTTTCAAATGCCAGGAGAACGTCTCGATGCTCCTTGCTAATGTTTTCCTCCAAGTGGGCTATGTGTGCTTTAAATTCCTGTGAAATACTGATAATGTTAAAAGACAAACTTAAACTGCAACCCAGCATGTACAATCGTTGTTCTTGAGATGCTATTTTTCCAATTAACCACTTAAAGACCCGCCTATTGTAAATGTACGTCCTCTTTTTAAACATGGATATCTCAGTAACGGCAGCTGCTGCCACAACTGAGATATCCATGTTTTCAGCGGGCGGCTGTGTAAACGATAACAGCGGTCTCCGCGGCGGATTCGCCGCGAGATCGCCGTTATCGGTGGTGGGAGAGGGGCCCCCCCCTCCCGCCGCTTTTCCGCGCCCTCCGCCGCTTACCGGAGCCGTCGGTAGCGGCGGAGGAGATCCGATGCTGCCGCCTGGAGAGTGAGGACTTGAGTGAGGGCAAGATGGCCCCCACCCGTCCTTATAGCTCTGCTGGGCGGAAGTGACGTCAAAACGTCAGTCCCGCCCAGCCTCTTAAAGAGACAATTTTTTTTTTGTCATTTTTTTAAATGACAAATTTTCCTTTTTTTTTTTTTTTTTTTGCATTTAAGCCTAAATATGAGATCTGAGGTCTTTTTGACCCCAGATCTCATATTTAAGAGGACCTGTCATGCTTTTTTCTATTACAAGGGATGTTTACATTCCTTGTAATAGGAATAAAAGTGATCATTTTTTTTTTTTTTTATATTTTAGTGTAAAAAATAATAAAATCAATAAAATTAAATAAGAAAACAAACAAAAAAATTTTTTAAAGCGCCCCGTCCTGACGAGCTCGCGCGCAGAAGCGAACGCATACGCGAGTAGCGCCCGCATATGAAAACGGTGTTTAAATCACACAAGTGAGGTATCGCCGCGATCGTTAGAGCGAGAGCAATAATTATAGCCCTAGAGCTACTCTGTAGCTCAAAAAATGCAACTTATAGAATTTTTTAAACGTCGCCTATCTAGATTTTTAAGGGTAAAAGTTTGACGCCATGCCACGAGCGGGCGCAATTTTAAAGCGTGACATGTTGGGTATCATTTTACTCGGCGTAACATTATCTTTCACAATATATACAAAAATTGGGCCAAATTTATTGTTGTCTTATTTTTTAATTCAAAAAAGTGAATTTTTTCCAAAAAAAGTGCGCTTGTAAGACTGCTGCGCAAATACGCTGTGACAAAAAGTATTACGATGACGGCCATTTTATTCTCTAGGGTGTTAGAAAAAAAATATATATAATGTTTGGGGGTTTTAAGTAATTTTCTAGCAGAAAAAACTGTTTTAGTCTTGCAAACACCAAATCTGAAAAACACCTAAGGTCTTTAAGTGGTTAAATCTCAAGAATCCTCATAAAGCAAGGTTAATGTCACATCATTTTGTAGCAGTGATTTGTAGTAGTTACAAAATTATTTTCCATAAAAAAGGTAGAAACAAAAAACGAAAAAAAAAAAAAAAAAAAAAAAAAAAGTCAACAATTTGCAGCTTACCGGTGTCAGTCCCACCCCGCCTTCCTATGCAGTGCATTAATACATGCATATTAACATCCACTGCATTAGGGCAGCTTAGTCATGTGAATGGGCTGCCAAAAAACCTAAAATTACTTCTGCACTATTTTTGCCAATGTAGTGCACCACAACTCACTTTAGCACATTATCATGCATTGCACCATAGATGTGTTCTTGTTGTGGTGCTTTAGTGTTTTGGGCATACCATTTAATATAAATGGTACCACAATTCTCCGCACATGTGCAAAGCCAGTTTAAATCTGTCCTCTTTATAGTCCTTAAAGTGGATGTAAACCAACTCTCATTTCTAAATTACTTCCATAGTGCTTCTTTATAAAGGATATACCTGCCTTCTGCATGTATCCTTACCTGTCAAATATCTCCCCTTTAGCGGTTTGGAGCCCTGCAATACTCCAGATTCTGTGGGCAGGTCTTTTGTCTAGGGCTTGGTGAGTGGAGTTGTGATATCAGTAGACTCGTGGCCAGGCATCGATATTTCTTACATTGAACTTCTGCTGGTCTCGTGGATTATGCCCCATGATCACCAATATCCAGTCAAAACCCAGGAAAGTCACCACATAAACTTCAGCATGTCTAATCATGCCGAGGTGTGTAACAGCTGATCCTGGGAGAGCTGGGGAAGAAAGGAGGGGGCATGTGAAGTACACAGAATGCCTCTCTAAAGCCCTGTACACACGATCGGTCCATCCGTTGAAAACGGTCTGATGGACCGTTTTTCGGTTAAAAAAACGATCGTGTCAGAACGCGGTGACATAAAACACAACGACGTGCTGAAAAAACGAAGTTCAATGCTTCCAAGCATGCGTCGACTTGATTCTGAGCATGCGTGGATTTTTAACGGATGGACGTGCCTACAAACGATCGTTTTTTTCTATCGGTTCGTTATCCATCGGCTAAATTTAAAACAAGATTGCTTTTTTTTAACCTATGGATAATTAACCGATGGGGCCCACACACGATCGGTTTGGTCCGATGAAAACGGTCCATCAGACCATTCATCAGTTTGACCGATCGTGTGTACGCGGCATAACACTCCTGTATGAGATAAGAAAATTACATGTCACTCACAGCAAGGGGGAAGAAACAGACACCTATTTCTGTGTGTGTCTGTTTTTATCTTATTGAATAAAGATAAGAGGATTGCTCAGAGCTGGATTAACTCTGTGACCAAACTGGGCACAGATGAAATGACATCCTCTGCTGTAACAGATATGAGTCTTAATTAAAAAAACATAATATTTTGGTTTACATCCACCTTAAATCGCAGTGCGTTATAAGTTTTAACAGTTTTGTTTTGTTTTTTAACCTGAAAATGCCTTTTATAAAAACACCTTTTTTTCCCCAGGAGCAGAAAGGCATTTCCTGCTCATCCAGCTACAGTGTTTTATGTTGGCATACATAAATATAATCCACATACTTCATCATATTGTCCACACATAGGCTTGCAGTGTTGAGGTAGAGAGAGGCTGCGTCTGACCGGGTTTGTTACATTTTTTGAGTGCCACAGTCTTTGTTGGACTATGCAGTCAGTCATATTTCAATACACTGCACAACCACTTTAAGACCCGTTTCACAGTGAGGCGCTTTGCAGGCGCTATAAACTCTAAAAATAGCGCCTGCAAAGCACCCTGAAAGAGCTGCTCCTCACACTCCAGTGTGAAAGCCCTCCGGCTTTCACACTGGAGCGGTGCGCTGGCAGGATGCTAAAAAAAAATCCTGCTAGCAGCATCTTTGGAGCGATGTGTATATGGGCAGTGCGGCCGTACCGCTGCAGCGGTGCTTTGCTGGTGGTTTTAACCCTTTTTCAGCCACTAGTGGGGGGTTAAAAATGACCCTCTAGCGGCCTAAAAACCCTGCAAAGACGACAGTAAATCGGCGCTTTACCGCTGATGCCCCCACCGCTCCAGTGTGAAAGCAGCCTAACAGGAAAGTCTTTCAACATGGATATTATTACCACACTGTCTATCTAACTAAATACCGTATATATATTTTTGTCATCTCAGTTGGTCTTTACATTATCATTCTCCAATGTCATTACAGTGGAACCTCTGATTACGAGCATAATCTGTTCCAGGAGAATGCTTGTAATCCAAAGTACTCGCATATCAAAGCAAGTTTCCCCATTGAAGTCAATGGAAACTAAAATAATTTGTTCCACACTGACTTCAAATGGCATGCAATACTGTATGCGGCCAGAGGTGGGGGGGCGCCGGAGAGGTTCTTAAACAGCCAGAAAGGTCCGAGGACAGCTTGGCTGACCTCGGGAATTGAGTATTTCCGTGTCTTTCCGAGCATTTTCCAACGGCTCTGCTCTGTCGCCGCCCCCCACTTCAGGCCAAACGCGGTACTGCACACCGCTTTGGCCTGAATCCTGCTCGTTTTGCGAGACAACACTCGCAAACCGAGTCAGAATTTTTAGAAATACAGTGCTCGTATTGCGAAATGTTAACCGCGCTTCTCGCAATCCGAGGTTACGCTGTACATCCTTTTTTACATTATCGTAGAGAACAAAATCACTATTTTCTACTAGAGATAAAATGTTGCCAAAATGCATTCTGAAATAGAATTACCAACAGTTCGTCCTCTAGGTCTGCATTCCTAGCTACAGCAGCTGAGTAAGCCTGAGACCTTTCTTCCAACAGTTTTTGCAGAGAGGCATTCTTCTGTGATTTCTTTGTCATCTGCAAACATATTAAGAGAGAACGGCAATTATATTATGAAGAAAAAAAACAAACAAACACTTCTAAACACGCATAATTAAAAAATTATTGGAAAAACATATACTATGTGTGTCCTTAATTCTGTATAAACAAAAAAACAAGGACATTTTTTTGGGAGTATAAAAAGAGGTATACCCCAAGAATGCACTTGATTGCATATAAAATAGACATGCGCAATTCGCTCCGGTCCGAATCTAAAATTCTGGCTAAATTTTTGGTCTTTCTGAGATTAATGATTCGGTTTTGTTTATTCGTTTTCTAACGAATTCCCCATTTTCAGAACAATTCCAAATCGGTCAAAAATGTATCGACTGATCCGAATTTTGTGTGAAGAATAGCTGGTTGTTAAGGAGTGGGCTGGGAAGCCGGCCACCACGTCCTTAACAACCGATGACTCATTAGCGGTCTGTGGTTTTCCCCACCGATAGCTGAATGTAAACAAAAGAATGCCAGCAAAATATAAAAAATACAAATAAAATAATAAATAATCCAGAGAGTGTGGTCTCCCCACATGCATTCAAGGCCCTTTGGGAAGCCTTCGGAAGAAAAAAAAGGAAGGGAAGCATGGAGTCTCCCCTGCGGCTGCCCCAAATCCGTACCAAACCCTTATTCGAGCATGCAGCCCAGCAGGGCAGGAAAGGGGGGGGGGGGGTGTTGGAGACAAACAAGTGAATATCATATGTGATCCATACCAGGCCCCCCTCAAAGCACCTTATCTCCTGGTAGTGACTAACCGTTAACATTTGCGTGAAACGTCTACCCCTTTGTCCCCCGTTACATCTGTCAACCACTTGTCATATGAAGCTTCAATAAAGAGATTTTTGCAAGTGTAGTCTCCTGGAATAATTTCCTTAATGTTACACAGCATGCAAGCTGGGCTAGCACCCGAATAGTGTGTGGGGGGATTAACCAGAGACTCAATCACTTGGAGCAGCTTTTCTTGTTTTACCTGGTCTCCATGTTGATGAGATCAATGGCCCCTTCCCCACAACCCTGGCCTAAGTGGTCTGTGAGCAGGGAACTTATTGGAATCTAGAAGCTTCCTTTAAAAAAAAAAAAAAAAAAAAAAAAAGGGGGCTCCCAATTCCATCCCCCCCTTCCATGTGAATGAGTATGGGGTACATTGTACCCCTACTCATTCAACAAAAAAAGTGTCAAAAATAAAAAACACACCGAGACAGTTTTTGACAATCCACAAAATGAAATTAGTAACTTCGCAAATTTATCCAAAACTAAACAATTTTTCAGTTCTGCACATGTCTAATATAAAACCACTACCCCAGCAGTAGATATAACTGTTATAGATATAGCAGTCTTTAACATTGAGGAAAGGATAGTAGAGGTGCACCAAATGGTAATTTTGTTGCCAAAAATTATAGTGACAGTTAAAAAAAAATGTATATATAAAATTGTATATAATTTGACTTTTTAATTAATATCATCAATCAAAATTAATATGAATTTATTGTTGGCACCTTTAGTGCAAGAACAGCTGAAGAAAAATGCAGTCTCTGACCACCTCTTAACCACTTCAAAACCGCACACCGTCATATGACGTCCAAAAAGGGGATCTCTTATCCCGGGTGGACGTCATATGACGTCCTGTACTTTGTGTGGTGATATCTGAATGATGCCTGCACCTAGAGGCATCATTCAGACATCATTTTGTTCCGGCGATCCTGCGCACCATAAGAATGATCATAGCGGCGGTTCTGACGCTTGATTGTTCTTATAGGCGGTGGGAGGGGACACACCGCCATCTGGTGCTTTTCCAGGCTCTCCCGTGCCATCAGGGGGCCCGGAGAGATGATCGTCGTGCGCCGGATGGGAGGCATAGAGATGACTGGTGACCAGATGGTCACCAGTCATCTCTATGACCGTCGGAGGCCCGGGCGCGATGTGATGACGTCACGCCCGGGTACCTGTAAGTAAACAAACCGCAATTGCGGCTAGTAAGAATGAGATCTGTGATTTTTTTCACGATCTCATTCTTTCCAGCCTGGAGGAGAGATGTGGGGTCTTATTGACCCCGCATCTCTCCTAAAAGAGGACCTGTCACACACTATTCATATTACAAGGGATGTTTACATTCCTTGTAATAGTAATAAAAGCAATCGAGGAAAAAAAAAAAAAAAAAAATGTAAAAAAAAAATAAAGTAAAAAAAAAAAAGCCCATGTCCCCGATAGCTCGCGCTCAGAAGCAAACGCACATGCAAGTCTCGCCCACGTATGTAAACGTTGTTCAAACCACACATGTGAGGTGTCGCCGCGTGCGTTAGAGCGCGTGCAACAATTCTAGCAATAGACCTCCTCTGTAACTCCAAACTGGTAACCTGTAGAAATTACAGAGCGTCGCCTATGTAGATTTTTAAGTAACGAAGTTTGGCGCCATTCCATGAGTGTGCGCAATTTTAAAGCATGACATGCTAGGTATCTATTTCAATCGGCGTAACATCATCTTTCATATTTTACAAAAAAATTGGGCTAACTTTACTGTTTTGTTATTTTTTAATTGATGAAACCATTTTTTTTTTTACAAAAAAAAAAGGCGCTTGAAAAATTATTGCGCAAATACCGTGCAAGATAAAAATTTGCAATGACCGCCATTTTATTCCCTAGGGTGTCTGCTAAAAAAACATATATAATGTTTGGGGGTTCTGAGTAATTTACTAGCAAAATAATGTTGATTTGTACATGTAGGAGAGAAGTGCCAGAATAGGCCCAGTATGGAGGTGGGTATTAAAGCCCTGTATTGAAGTGGTTAAACACAATGCTAATAGTATTTCCATCCGGTGCACCTCTAGCAGACATGATACAAGGGATCAATGCAGCCTCACCAGTGCCCCACAGATGCAGCCTCACCAGTGCAATAGATTAGACCAAAATGAGAGACAAATGAGGAGGAAAGAGGGACTTTGTTCAAAAATCAGGGACAGTTCCTTGAAATCAGGGACAGTTGAGAGCCATGCTTTCACTTCACTGAATTCTTGACACATATTCACTATACCCTGTGAGTAGGCACTGCTGTGTCACACATGTCACAGAGCCTGCCTACATAACTAGAGATGCGATTTGGACGATTTTTAGTAGGCTGAGTCCGCACAGGAATTACTGGCAGCAGGCAGTCAGGTACCATAGGAGTTGCTGCAAAGCATGAAGGGGAATTCAGGAAATTGTGGAATAAGATGGCCAGCAGCACAACATGAAAGGAGATTTATCAATCAAGCTCATTTGGATTGTCAAAAATAACTATTTGTATTGCTATTACAATGTCGAACTAAAAAAAAAAAAAAAAAAAAAAATGCAAGTGTACGCTGTGACTAAAATACTTGTTTGTTAAATATTTTTTGCATGTATTAGAAAAAAATGGAAATGATACAGTTTAAAGCTTACAAAACCAGCAAAACAGTAAAATAAAAAATGGACTGTGACCATCAGACCTTTTTAGGACGACAATCTCAGGCCTCATACACACGGCCGAGGAATTCGACGTGCCAAACACGTCGAGTTCCTCGGCGAGTTCAGCCCTGAAGCCGCCGAGGAGCTCGGCGGGCCGAGAGCTCCCATAGAACAACAAGAAAATAGAGAACATGTTCTCTATTTTCTCGACGAGTTCCTCGGCGGCTCCATCGGGCCGAAAGTGTACACACGACAGAGTTTCTCGGCAGAATTCGGCTCTGACCGAGTTTCTCGCCGAATTCTGCCGAGAAACTCTGTCGTGTGTACGAGGCCTCAGTGTGCATATTTTGGCGTTTTTTTTTTTACGCGTTGTATTTGAAGTGCATTCACACGTGTTCCAGTATGTTTATGTGCAGGACTTTTTTTAAGCAAACATGAAAGCACTGCAATGGTGTAAACTAGGCTCATTGAAATACACTTGTTTTTCTTGCATATGTATTTGTTATACGTTTAAAATGTGTTTGACTACATCTGCTGTAAACTATAAAGGTTTCGCTTTAATGTACAAAACGACTTCACCAATAGCTTAGTAAACAGAAAATCTTGCATGGAATGAACACTCACTTCCTGTTCTAGCTTTGTTGACTTTGATGCTTTCTCCAGCAGCTCTCCCTGTATGAGTTGAAACTGACTAGTTCTCTGAGCCATTGAAAGTTTAGTATTGGCGATTTCAGTCTGAGCTTTACCAAGCTTCCTCTGCAACTCTTTCACATTCTCGGAATGTTTCTCCTTCTCCATCCGTAACTGTTCTATAGATGTCTGTAACTGCAGGTACTTTTCTGCCTCTGTAAAACACAAAAACATTTATAAGTAAAAACAGACTGAAAAAAAAAAAAAAAACACTGCAACAAAAACTTGGGCTAGATTCAGCATTGAATTACGCCGGCGTATCTATAGATACGCCGCGTAAATTCAAAGTTGCGCCGGCGTATCTTCTTTCTGTATTCAGAAAGCAAGATACGCCGACATTAGCCCAAGATCCGACTGGCGTAAGTCTCTTACACCGTCGTATCTTAGGGTGCATATTTACGCTGGCCGCTAGGTGGCGCTTCCGTCGTAGAATATGCAAATGACCTAGATACGCCGATTCACAAATTTACGTACGCCCGGCGCTATTTTTTTATGTCGTTTACGTTAGGCTTTTTCGGCGTAAGGTTGCTCCTGCTATTATGAGGCGTACGCAATGTTAAGTATGGACGTTGTTCCCGCGTCGAATTTTTTACGTCGTTTGCGCAAGTCGTTCGCGAATAGGGCTGGACGTAATTTACGTTCACGTCGAAACCAATGACGTCCTTGCGGCGTACTTTGAAGCAATGCACACTGGGAAATTCCACGGACGGAGCATGCGCCGTTCGGGAAAACCGTCAATCACGTCGGGTCACCACTCATTTACATAAAACACGCCCCCCTCATACGCATTTATATTAGGCGCGCTTACGCCGGCCCCATTTACGCTATGCCGCCGCAACTTACGGAGCAAGTGCTTTGTGAATACTGCACTTGCCCCTGTAAGTTGCGGCGGCGTAGCGTAAATAACATACGCTACGCCCGCACAATTGTACGTCCCCCTACCTGAATCTAGCCCCTTATTTTTTTCATTCTTTACTATAAAAAAGAAAAAAAAAATAACAAAAATTTTTGGGGGGGGAACCTGTTTCCCTTGCTTTCTTTTCAAAAATGCCAAGGCAGTACGATAACACCTGAATTTCCTTTTTGGAAAGTAGACACCTCAAATTGATCCGATTTATTGCCACAATTGTTTGGAAATTAACAAACATGCTGGTATTGGGTGGGTTAAACATGGAGCATGGTAAATGTGCACTAGATACATTAATATACAGGCCATACACAGAAGAAGGAGGAAATTAAGGATTAATGTACAGGCCACATACAGTGTCAGGATGGTGATAAAAGGGGTAAATGTTAGATATGCATGATAAGCAAGGTGAAAGGATTACTAGACAGGTCACAGAGAGACAGAAGGAAAATAGCATTTGTAGGGGGAGGGGGCAGCGGGGTGCATGAAAGGGTTAAAAAAGATCCCTGTGGCACAAACCGAATGTATAAATCTGCAGCAGCTGATCCATTCATTCTTTCCCTATTCACAAATACTTGATCTCTGCTTTTCCTGTAAGGGAAAGGGGAGAGATCAACACTGTGCATGACCAATCACAGTGGTAACATGGTACCCAGCTCCCTGGATTGGCTTGATACAGTGTCTCAGTGTACCAAGCCATCTACCAGGCGGATCAGATGCCGATGGTGCTGTTGAAATGTTTGTAATAATCATCATATCTATTATCTGCCTTCTCGCTTTGCCCCCACCCATGATCAACTACTCTCTGCCTTCTCCCATTCTCTCACAATCACGCGTGAGAGAATGGGTGAAGGCAGAGAGTAGTTGATCCATGATCATCTACTCACTGCCTTCTCACTCCATTTCCACCCACCATCCATGATCATCTACTCACTGCCTTCTCACTCCATTTCCACCCACCATCCATGATCATCTACTCTCTGCCTTCTCACTCCATTTCCACCCACCATCCATGATCATCTACTCTCTGCCTTCTCACTCCATTTCCACCCACCATCCATGATCATCTACTCTCTGCCTTCTCACTCCATTTCCACCCACCATCCATGATCATCTACTCTCTGCCTTCTCACTCCATTTCCACCCACCATCCATGATCATCTACTCTCTGCCTTCTCACTCCATTTCCACCCACCATCCATGATCATCTACTCTCTGCCTTCTCACTCCATTTCCACCCACCATCCATGATCATCTACTCTCTGCCTCTCTGCCTTCTCACTCCATTTCCACCCACCATCCATGATCATCTACTCTCTGCCTTCTCACTCCATTTCCACCTACCATCCATGATCATTTACTCTCTGCCTTCTCACTCCATTTCCACCCACCATCCATGATCATCTACTCTCTGCCTTCTCACTCCATTTCCACCCACCATCCATGATCATCTACTCTCTGCCTTCTCACTCCATTTCCACCCACCATCCATGATCATCTACTCTCTGCCTTCTCACTCCATTTCCACCTACCATCCATGATCATTTACTCTCTGCCTTCTCACTCCATTTCCACCCACCATCCATGATCATCTACTCTCTGCCTTCTCACTCCATTTCCACCCACCATCCATGATCATCTACTCTCTGCCTTCTCACTCCATTTCCACCCACCATCCATGATCATCTACTCTCTGCCTTCTCACTCCATTTCCACCCACCATCCATGATCATCTACTCTCTGCCTCTCTGCCTTCTCACTCCATTTCCACCCACCATCCATGATCATCTACTCTCTGCCTTCTCACTCCATTTCCACCCACCATCCATGATCATCTACTCTCTGCCTTCTCACTCCATTTCCACCCACCATCCATGATCATCTACTCTCTGCCTTCTCACTCCATTTCCACCCACCATCCATGATCATCTACTCTCTGCCTTCTCACTCCATTTCCACCCACCATCCATGATCATCTACTCTCTGCCTCTCTGCCTTCTCACTCCATTTCCACCCACCATCCATGATCATCTACTCTCTGCCTTCTCACTCCATTTCCACCTACCATCCATGATCATTTACTCTCTGCCTTCTCACTCCATTTCCACCCACCATCCATGATCATCTACTCTCTGCCTTCTCACTCCATTTCCACCTACCATCCATGATCATTTACTCTCTGCCTTCTCACTCCATTTCCACCCACCATCCATGATCATCTACTCTCTGCCTTCTCACTCCATTTCCACCCACCATCCATGATCATCTACTCTCTGCCTTCTCACTCCATTTCCACCCACCATCCATGATCATCTACTCTCTGCCTTCTCACTCCATTTCCACCCACCATCCATGATCATCTACTCTCTGCCTTCTCACTCCATTTCCACCCACCATCCATGATCATCTACTCTCTGCCTTCTCACTCCATTTCCACCTACCATCCATGATCATTTACTCTCTGCCTTCTCACTCCATTTCCACCCACCATCCATGATCATCTACTCTCTGCCTTCTCCTTCATTACCCCGCACAAAATCATCCACTCCGACTTCTTTCATTCCTTCAGGAAAACTTTTTTTTTTTTTTTATATCTCTCCACCTCTCTCACCTGAATAGGATCATCCACTCTCTACCTTGTTGTTCTTTCCATCTACCATAATCATCCACTCTGTGGGGTTGATTTACTAAAACTGGAAAGTGCAAAATATGACGCAGCTGTGCATAGAAACCAATCAGCTTTCAAGTTTTTGATAAAATTTTAATTGAACAAGCTAAAGTTAGAATATGATTGGCTACCATGCACAGCTGCACCAGATTTTGCACTCAAAATTTTTAGAAAATCAACCCCAGTGCCTTCTCTGTCATTCCTCTGTACAAGATTATCTACCATCTGTCATCTTTTTGAATACCCCCCAGTACTTGACCAGCTTGTGCTCTGGATCCTAGTCTAGTCTCAATACAAACCATTATTTTCAAGGCTTTGTGACTAATCAAGAATAATAAATTAAAAAGTGCTGCATATTACAGAATAAATATACAGTATATACTTACAGCACTGTTTACAATGAATTATATAGTGTTCTATTTTTTTATTTATTTTTTAACTAGGTGCAAACATTACCAATTTGCTGTAAGGGTAACTTTACTGGTTCGGCATCCAATGGAAAGCAGGTATTTGCATGCACAAGTTTGGCTCGTAATTCTTGATTTTCTGCTTCTTTCAGTGACAACTGTGCCCTAAAGGGAAGGTAAAAGACAAGTTTAATCTCAATTCAGTTTACTAAAAAAAAATATATTATTCTTAACAAGTTTGTATATAGATACCTCAGATCCATAATGAGCAAACTGCCGTCACTGGAATGGGGTTTATTTACATCGCCTGGCACATTTGTCTGGTCACTCTGCCAATTCCAAAAGCATAAAAGAATTTTAACAGAGCAGAACTTTATAAAAAATTAAGCAAGAGTGTTTTGCACAGTAGAAGGTAGGGTTGTCCCGATACCGAGCATTTGCCCAAGTACTTGTACTTGGGCAAATGCTCCTGATGCTTCACCCGATACCTGGACAGTCAGTGGTGATCGGTGGGTGGGGGAGTTACAAGCTTCTTCCCCCCGCGGCTTTTAGCTGCTTTAGTGAAATCTATACAGCGGTGAACGGTGCTTATAACTCTCCCACACACGATCACCCGTGACTGTCCCCGCATGCTCCTCCAGTCCCCCTCCATTCTTCCTCCGTGTCCCCCTCCATGTCCTCCTCCTTCCTTTTCTGTATGAACAGAGTCAGTGAACACTGACTCTGTCCATTCACATAACTGAAACATTGTAACCCCCTGTGATAACGATGTTTTAGTTTATGAATGGAGAGGAGCCGCTGTCTTCTCTCCATTAATTTTCAGCGCAGCTGAGGCTGCAGAGAAAGGGACTGAGGAACCTCTATCCCGTCTCTTTCTCTGTTTTAAGGGGGAAGTTATCAGGGGTCTGTTATCTCACCAAAACCCCCCCCCCCCCAACAGGTCTGATAAAAAAAATAAAAAAAAACACACACACAGACACCGTCCACCTCTCCTCCCCTAAAAAACAAAAACAAATTGAAAAAAAAAAATACTGTCATGTGACATTAAAAAAAGTAGTATCGGTAATGGGAAAAAAAGTATGGGAAAAAGTGGTATCGGGACAACCCTAGATTCACGATGCAAACTTTAAGCGGCACAAAATTCAGTTTCTGTTAACAATGTCACCAAACTGAGAAAAAAAAAATGTAGCATTGTCTTTACAAGATTCTAACACGCTACAGTTTGGTCACATGGCCATAAATTAATGATTTGCATGGTTTTGCCAACTACCCTCTAATTGAAACACCTTGTACTAAAGCGGAGGTCCACCCGATTTTTTTTTTTTTTTTTTAAAGCCAGCAGCTACAAATACTGCAGCTCCTGACTTTTAATAAATGGACACTTACCTGTCCAGTGCGCCCGTGATGTCGGCAGTCGAAGCCGAGCAATTGCTTGTCTTTCAGCTGCCCCCACCGCCATCCTCGGTGAGGGAATCAGGAAGTGAAGCGTTGGGAAGTGAAGCATGGGCGTGAGCTGCACGGCCCGTCTTTACTGGTCCCCGTTGTCTCCTGGGACCAGTGCGTTTCCCAGAAGACAGCAGGGGGGGGGCCGGGAAGGGGTGTGACTCCCGAGGGAGTCTATTCCCGGAAGTGGGTGCAAATACCTGTATTATACAGGTATCTGCACGCCCCTCCCCCCAAAAGCGGAGGTTCACTTTTTGTGTGGACCTCCGCTTTAAGTATCTGCACTGAAAAGACGACATGCAAACACCTTCAGCTCTATTGTGTTTCTCACTAATTAAGTGGATATTTTCTGGTTTCTTTTAGTTTGCCTTACTAGAACAGGTCTGATTGTTCCAGGAAAAATCAGTTATACAGTATTTCCCTGCAGCTTGCAAAATATTTTGAAGACAGCATTTTTTTCAGCTACAGTCATAAATGTACAAGGGAGAAAAAAAAAAAAAAAAAAAAAAAGACACCCTGTAAATGTACATTAATACTTACCAGTACGGTCTCCAGCAAATTACATGTTTGCTCTCTTGTAGAGCTATGCCCTGCAAACTTCAATCTTAAGTATACAAATCTTCTAGGTGTGTCAGATGCCTAGTTCTCCTTGTGGCTTGACATCGGTTGCACGCTTCTGGCCGCAATGTCACTAATGTGTTTATTCAGAGCTGCAGCCAAAGGGTGGAATAACTCCATGCACAAGCATCCAACACACCCAGAGATTTGACCTTCAAACTGCCATCTCTGGTCTATGTCCACATTTAGTGTTACGACAAGCAACGTACCCTTGATTGTGATGATGGCCTAATATTGCTAGACTCTGAACCCAAGTGTCTCATTCCACTGAAGTCTTCACGGGCTGCAAGACGCTCTTTTAACTCCTTATTTTCTTGAAGAAGCCTTTTGTTTTCCTTAAACACTTTCTCTTTATTTTCAAGTTCACTCTCAAGTCGTAGAACCCTCTGATTACACTGGGTCAGAAGTGTAATAAGCTCTGTGTTACTTGATTCAGCACATTTCTGTTTCTGTTTCTCCCCTTCATCAGTCTTTTCAGACAGCAAACTCCTATCAAATGGGAGAAACAGGATTAATGCAAACAAATCCAAAGTTATCATAAGGTTCAAGCTGAACTCCAGGTAGACATATAAAGGCTCATTATTGCAAGAAATTATAAAATAAAAATAAAAAAGGGAAATAGGAAAAAAAGTTTAAATTAAACAAATAAATTCAGAATTTGTCTTGTTATTAACCTCCTTGGTATTAGCCTCCTGTAAATCGCATGTACAGCAGCACACAGTTTGGGAAGGAGGTTCATCTTTAAAAAAGGAGAAAGCCCTGAACACACAGGCTCAAAATCGGCCAATCTGCCTGCGTGTGCAGCAGCCTGTTTGACACAATCTGGCCGAACATCTGGCTTTTGCTGAGGGGTACAACTAAAAAAGATCTGATTGGCATTCGATCAACGCTCTCAGCCAATGGCTGAGAGCACTGACCGGTGTGTTCTGGAGGGGGAACAACATATTTTTATACAAGTACATTGACTTAAAGCGGAGGTTCACCCAAAAAATAAAATTTTTAACATTACATTCAGCCGAGTTGTCCTAATGACAATCGGCTGTTTTTTTATTTTTTTTCCCCTGTACATACCGTATTTTCACCGCCGCTTCCAGGTATGTCTTCTGCGGGACTGGGCGTTCCTAATTGATTAACAGGCTTCCGACCGTCGCATACAGCACGTCACGAGTTGCCGAAAGAAGCCGAACGTCGGTGCGGCTCTATACGGCGCCTGCGCACCGACCTTCGGCTTCTTTCGTCAACTCGTGACGCGCAGTATGCGACGGTCGGAAGCCTGTCAGTCAATTAGGAACGCCCAGTTCCGCAGAAGACATACCCGGAAGCGGCGGTGAAAATACGGTATGTACGGGGAAAAAAAAACAGCCGATTGTCATTAGGACAACTCGGCTGAATGTAATGTTAAAAATTTATTTTTTGGGTGAACCTCCACTTTAAACAGGGTTATCCTAATAGGCATGGCATGCAATAGTCTTTCCTTAGTGTTACTAAACACAGGACCCTGCATTCATTATATCTGGTCTCCCACAGTGCACAGAACATGGAAATGACCCTCTGCCTGGACAGTGCCATTTAGCCCTGTGCTGATCACATGCACTCTCCCAAGAAAAAAAAAAAAAGAAAGAAAAAACTCTCTAGCAATACACACCAAACTGAGCATGTGCAACTTGTCCCCTAGCCTCTGTACCATGAGGAAATGTATCAGCGACTCCAGAAGGAGGATAGGATCAAAGAAGACAGGATCAAACAGCTTTTTTTTTTAAAAATGCAGAGGATTAACCCCCCCACCCCCACCCCTTAGGTTCCATTGTGAGTATAACAAGCATGCTTTACTGCATATACAGACTGATTTTACTGTTGTGGGTTTAACACATCTTCATGCACAGGTAAGGTATTCTTTACTACAATGTACCTTAAATGTGCCCTTACATCTTCAAGTTCATTTTCCAATTTTCTACACTTTTCCCAGGATTCCTTTCGCTCTCTTTCACAGTCTTGGAGGGCCTGGCTTCTCTGCTCCTCCTCATTTTGAATCTATTGAAACAAATATGACTGACTTAGAATACTTGACATAGTCACACACACACACACAGCTAGGGCAGATAGGGCAGTGGTTGTATTGGGATCATGGTTAAGGCTACAACCATGATCCCAGTGTCATTTTTTTTCATGTAAAAGTATTCCCGAGCGGCTGGGTAGCGGCTGGAAAACTTATACAAGTGGCGGAAGGGGGGGGCCCACATCCCTCCCACCGCCATTAGTGAGTGATGCAACTGGCGGCATCCATGTCCAGCCTCAGAGTGAGAAGAGCTGAAGCTGCCCAGCCTTTTGTTTACTGGCTGCGTAGCAGCCTGTGAAACAGCCGATCAGACCGATCTGTCTCCGATTGACTGCATTGGAGACCAAGAGTACCGGCCATTGCCATCGAAAAGGATGTTTACATTCCTTTTGACAGCAATAAAAGCACTCAAAATGTAAAAAAAAAAAAAAACACAAAACACACACAGTAAAAAATAAATAATAATCATTAAAATATATATATATATATATATATATATATATATATATATATATATATATATATATATTTTTTTTTTTTTAAAGCGCCCTGTCACCCCATGCTCACACACAGTGGCAAACATACAAATCGGTACCGCACGCTTATGTAAAAAAGTGATCGCGTCACACATGCGAGGTATTACCATGATCGTCAGAGCAAGAGGAATAATTCTAGCACCAGACCTCCTCTTAAATTATTCATAGGTGATCAATGACCGTGCCACTTTTTGCGATTCAGCACTGCGTCGCTTTATTGCGTGGTCGTGCGACGTGGCTCCCAAACAAAATTGGCGTCCTTTTTTTTCCCCACAAATAGAGCTTTCTTTTGGTGGTATTTGATCACCTCTGTGTTTTTTTATTTATTTGCGCTATAAACAAAAATAGAGCGACAATTTTGAAATAAAATTATATTTTTTTTACTTTTTGCTGTAATAAATATCCCCAAAAATATATAAAACGACTATTTTTTTCCTCAGTTTAGGCCGATACGTATACTTCTACATATTTTTCGTAAAAAAAAAAAATCGCAATAAGCGTTTATTGATTTGTTTGCGCAAAAGTTATAGCGTCTACAAAATAGGGCATAGTTTTATTGCATTTTTATTAATATATTTTTTTTTACTAGTAATGGCGCCGATCAGCGATTTTTATCGGTACTGCGACCTTATGGCGGACACTTCGG
The DNA here is from genome assembly GCF_905171775.1 of Rana temporaria. NCBI lineage: Eukaryota > Metazoa > Chordata > Amphibia > Anura > Ranidae > Rana > Rana temporaria. The sequence goes on from NC_053495.1 coordinate 137,770,450, forward strand.
ACACTTTTGACACATTTTTGGGACCATTGGCATTTTTATAGCGATCAGTGCTATAAAAATGCATTGATTACTATAAAAATGCCACTGGCGAGGAAGGGGTTAATTATGTTCCCTGTGTGTGTTCTAACTGAAGGGGGTGGTGGGACTGACTTAGGGAAATGACTGATCGCTGTTCATACATTGTATGAACAGACGATCAGGCATTTCTCCCCCTGACAGGACTGCTGGACCCCTGACAGGACACACAGCTCCCGGTTCTCGCTCTGTAACGAGCTATCGCGGGTGCCCGGCAGTGATCGCGCCTGCCGGGCACGTGCGTCGGGAGCAGGGAGCGAGTGCGCCTCCGGCGGCGCGCACGTGCCCCTATTGGCTGATTCGCAAGATGACGTATAGCTATATGATCTTGTGCAGCCGACCCGACCTGTTAAAATACCCTGGGAAATAGGAATCTGTCCATCACAAGAATCCGAGTATTGTCCTTTTTCTAATAGGCCCAATACCTATGAGGATTCGGTGAGTGAGGTCACATGACCAGGGGAGCACAGCACCTTATTGCTTTTTACTGCATATTGGCACAAGAATATTGGAGCACAAACTTAATTTTAAAGGACCAATTTATATTGTTAGACGGCACAAACATATGTCTCAATGCATAATCTTTATGTGAGGTTTTATATGAATTGATGCATTATTAGATTAACGTTGTTAATTGTAGTATAATTTGCAGAGAGTGGTATTAGTTATCTATGCATTTACATGTTTTTATATCTATGGCTAGATTTACTACAGCTGTGTAATAATTGCGGCTTAAATAACAAATCGGTATGGATTTTCACTCCAGACGGTATTACTGTACTAAGGGTGGATGAGTTGGCACCCTCCACTTAGTCATTTTATTGAAGGAGAGGGATGTCCTCCCTCTTTCCTTTCTATGGCTCATCTGAAAAAAACATTTGGGGAAAAAAAGTTTCCCAAAATGAATGCATAATTGTTTTATACTTTATTGTGGTCAGGGCTAAAAATATAGAACTTTAACTATATAACTTTTTATAGTCAGGTAAGCATTACATATCAGTATTTTGTAATTTTCCATCCAGCCAGCAGATGGAGTTCTAGCCTTCTTAAAAAGAACAAAACATAAAATAAAATAAGAACGTATATTTTTTTTGGGGGGGGGGGGGGGGTTGCCTTATAAGGTGTATAGTGTTATTCTGAGAAAAGCCACATGAAAAAACTTGCAAGCTTTATGCCAATGGAGATTTGTTGGGAAGGCGGACTACATGTTTTCCATAGTATTTGGAATGTACAGCTGTGACATACTGAGGCAGATTGCTTTCTGCTTCATTGACGTAGAACTAGCATGAGTAATATGTGTATTATATTTCACTGAAAGCTTTCCCATATGTACTGGGCTCAAATGGGTTAAAAAAAGAAAAAAAACTGAATACCTTTCCAAATTTGTTGTGTTGCAGCACATACTAGAAGATTATTTACAATAATAAACACAGGCTCAATATAAAATGTATTTTAAGTTCAGACATGCAATTTCCATTCTCTTACACACTTTTTGTTCATACCTGAAGATTTCAAGCCTATGGACAACCACAGTTCCATGAAGCTCTTTGACGTCCATGACTCTATTCCATTTAAAATCAATATTCATTAACCAACAACTGCTGTTGATCACTGGTGTGGATTTTCTATATAATATATACACATTATATATATATATACATACATACACATATATATATATATATATATATATATATATATATATATATATATATACACACACACATATACACACATTCACTGTACTTCCAGTAATTTTTAGAGCTCAGTATATACATGTCTCTGTGGTTTGTATTGTCTACTGTATTTACTACTTCAAAAAATGGTACATATATGAAAAAAACAAGAGTTTAAAATAGAATCAAAAAGTGTCACTAAACATCATAAAAGAAAACTATTAATAAATGGTGTATTACATGCTGTTCATACTTACTTAGGTCAGTATGAGATTCGTATTCTGTAAAAAAAAAACTGGTTGATCCTTCTGCTCTCCATCTCCCCCTTCTGTTCATGTCCCCAATTCAGCTAGGCATTTCGCAGAGCAGTGTTGGCAGCTCTGCACATGCTCAGTTTTCAGTGAGTTTCTATGCCAAGCTTTTCTTACCGATCACATCTGAGCAGCTCATTTGACTATAAAGTCACACATGTGGGCGCATACTCAGTAGTAAATGACAGCCCACTTTCTCCCACCTCCTTTATGCCCACTAATTAGCTAAACACGATGGGGATGGTAAATTACATGTAGATTGATGGAGTCTTCACCTCCGTTTTTTTCTAAGACACAGGTTGGAGGGAAGGGACACAGCCAGGTGACTGGCAGAAATCTGCTGCCCACACCAGGTTATTGCTGCTTTTATTGTTGTTTGTATGCCAACTTACAACAGTTTATGGATATTACTTATATTTACTCTATATATACACCAAAGGCTATTTTTATTTTGAACGTGGACTAGAAGCTCCTCCTGCTTATGTTTCCCTACAGACAGGCTGGGGAAGAGCTGGATCATGCATCAGCTGTATATTAGGAAAAAAAGTACTTGTATGTATAGTGTTTTAAGAATTATAGTGCCATCATCCACATACAGAAATAGAAGGGACGATGTAAATTAAACAGTGCGTGTTTAGTATCACTTTAAAGATCACATCCCACAGGCAAATTATAGAACTCTGATTAACAATATTTACAGCTACGCTGGCCATGAAACTTGACCAATGACTTGCAATAATAAGAACCTATTAAGGCACCAAACAGTGATTTTTAAACCAGTAATATATAAAGCTACCGGTATATATAGCTGTATCAAAAAAATATTATAGATAATGTGTGATGGGGTGAGTAGCCACCAGAGAGCGCTAGATGGCCATATCGACACCCATCAGTTTAATAGACAATATAAAAGAAATGCCAACGGTGTATACATATCAATTAAGACATATATAAATAAAGGCTGAAAATCAAATATGCAAAATAAATATAAAATTATAAAGAATTTATAAACTGTAACAAAAAAGTCCATAAATTGACGAAGATTTCATCAGAACACCCGTGAATTGTGCCAATCGTCATATAGTAGATAACGTGACCAAAAGAAGCGGTGATACAATCCTCCACCAGTCAAATGATTGGATTCTTACCAGAACCCCATGATCCCTTGGATCCCGTGGATATTGCTGTCATCGTTTGTGAATGAGACCCAATTGGACCACATGCGTCTGAATTACATCACTGGGAGTGATTGTCTTTTTATATGCTGTCCATGATCCGCTGTAATAAGGGATCATGGGGTTCTGGTATCCAATCATTTGACTGATGGAGGATTGTATCACTGCTTCTTTTGGTCACAGACACACACACACACACACACACACACACACACACACACACACACACATTTCAATCTTATTACACAACCTATGCATAATATTTTTGGGGTCTACCAATATATACAAGCCAACCTAAACAATCCTTTCAGTTTGTATCAATTTTTTCAGCCCTTTAGCTATATTCGGTTATATTGAACCCTTCATATAGAACAAAGATACCCTAGCAATAAGCCAAGGGATGTCAATTTATTATTACAGCATAAAGTTCAATGTATACACGCACTGCTTTATCCAATGTGAGACTGGAGCATTATCAAAGCTTCACCACAATCCCATGTTGCAGGACTGTTTGTGTTGCAGGCAAAGTCTACTCAAGGCTGTGCAATAAGTAGTGGACAAGGCAACCAAGCCACTGTTATTATGCTGCAAGTATTAAGCATCTAAAAGTAACTTTACAATAGTTATACATATTTAATTTTGGAGTACATGGTCGTGATTGAGACTATCCCAATATTTCACTGGCATTTTTTGGCTTTTCAAGGGATTCTGATGCCAGGAACTTAGTCAGCAAAAAAAGGTGTTTAGCACCAAAAAAATCTGTCATTAATGGCTAACGAGGTATGTATGCCATTCTCTTGGTATAATCCAATGAAAAAGCCATACAATCTGTGATATCCTCTATATCTATCCTGCTTGATAGCCTCTATGATTAAGCCTACTGAGTGAAACATGTTAGGAGGGGTGGTCCTGGGGGCAGGGCCATGTACTTAAGCTTGTCGACTGATTAAAGTTTGGCGAAGACATCAACAGTGTGTGGCTTTTCCTCTGGATCATACCAAAAATTATGTGTGGAGGAGTGGCAGACTCCAAGCCAGCACTTGTTTTCCAGTCTGATGCAGTGCTTTGAGTGTTGCACTTTTATGTCACTGTACATACGATACAGTCCTCTGATGCTTTTTCTGTCCCAGAAAGATTGTAACCATACAGTTGATGTAAATTAACACTTAATTAGATTATCAGCCGTTTTTTAAAGGTGGTAATTAGAGATCTAAACAGCTTTGAATTTAAACAGCAATATCTACGTTAAGAAAAATATTCTTTAGGAGATTTTTGTTTTATATCAACTCAATGAGAATTGTCTAGCTCACCTTTTCTATTTTCTCTGCCACATTTTTCTTGTACTGTTGAAATGCTTTGGTTAGTTCTTCAGCATTAAACAGTGCTTCGTTTCTCTGTTTCTCAGTTCTTACAAGACAAAGCAAATACACAGAGATTAGCAGTGAAATGTTCTTAAGAAAATAAAAAGATATTCAAGGCTGGGAACATTTGGCACAGCAAACTTAAAAGCATGCATTCTTTACCATCAAAAGTTGCCATTTATGATCCAAAAGACTGAAAACATCCATTTTCAGCAATCAGGCTTCAACCCCCATTTACATGTTTAAAATCTTAGTTTGCGGCGGGTCACATTTACATCAGCCAGATCAGATGCTGGGTAGAGGATCAGAATGTTTAGGGCAAACCCCAGATGTGACAGTTTTGTCTTCTAGCCAAGTCATAAGGCAGGGGGCCCCGAGGCATGGTGTACTGGAGGAGGAACAGATACCCGTCTTGCTCAGGAAAACATCTGCTTATGTATTGCCATCTTAAATTTTTTATATTATATATATATATATATATATATATATATATATATATATATATATATATATATATATATATATACACACATACATATACATATATATACATATACACATACATATACACACACACACACAGTGGCTGTAAGAAATCTACACACCCCTGTTAAAGTGTCAGGTTTCTGTGATGTAAAATAAAATAAAACATGAGACAAAGATAAATCATTTCAGAACTTTTTCCACCTTTAACGTGACCTTTAAACTGTACAACTCAATTAAAAAACACCAAAAAATAACTAAAAAATTTGGTTGCACACACCCTCTTATAATTGTGGATGTAGCCGTTTTCTGAATTAAGCAATCACATGCAAACTCATGTTAAATAGGAGTCAGTACAAACCTGACACCATTTTCTTATAAAGAAAAACATCCAGGCCCGGATAAATTTAGCAAAAAGTCTCCCAAAAGCTTGTGGGAAAGTGTGTTATGGTCATAATTCCAAGATATGTTTGATGCAAAAAAACAACACTGCACATCACCAAAAGAACACCATACCTACAGTGAAGCATGATGGTGGCAGCATCATGCTTTGGGGCCTGTTTTTCTTTAGCTGGAACAGGGGCCTTGGTCAAGGTAGAGGGAATTATGAACATTTCCAAATACCAGTCAATATTGGCACAAAACTAACAGGCTTCTGCTAGAAAGCTAAATTTGAAGAACTACATCTTTCAGCATGACAACGACCTAGCGCATACATCCCAATCAACAAAAGAATGGATTCACCAGAAGAGTATAACATTTATGGAATGGCCCAGCCAGAGCCCAGTCTTGAATCCGATTGGAAATTTGTGGGGTGATCTGAAGACGGCTGTGCACAGGAGATGCCCTCGCAATCTGACAGACTGACAGTGTTTTTGCAAAGAAGAGCGGGCAAATATTGCCAAGTCACGATGTGCCATGCTGATAGACTCATACCCAAAAAGACTGAGTGCTGTAATAAAATCAAAAGGTGCTTCAAAAATGTTTTAGTTTAAGGGTGTGCACACTTAATGCAACCATAGTTTTCTATTTTTACTTTCCTCCACCTAAAATATTTCAGTTTGTTGTTCAACTGAGTTGTACAGTTTATAGGTCACATCAAAAAAAATGTAGAAAAATTATATATCTTTGTCTCACCCGACAGTTTAACAGGGGTGTGAAGACTTTTTATATCCACTGTGTGTAATTAATATATATATATATATATATATATATATATATATATATATATATATATATATATATATATATATATATATATATATTAGGGCTGTGCGTTAAACGCGATATTAACGGCGTTAACGCAAACCCATGTTAACGCCGTCAATATTTTTATCGCGCGATTAACGCGGGAGCGCTCGGGGTGGACGTGCAGAGTGTGCAGCGGCGCGGCGCGGCTTACCTTCTCGCTGGATTCACAGGCAAGTTACTCACCTTGTCCCTGGATCCAGCGATGCCACCCAGCTGTGTGATCGGCGATGCCACCCCGCTGTGTGATCGAGCGGGTCCTCCTCGCTTGGCGGGTCCTCCTCGCTCGATTCACAGTGTCTGTGTGCCGCCGATCTCCGCTCCCTGCGACGTTACGACGCACGGGAGCGGAGAACGGCGCCAAATTCAAAAAAGTAAACAAACACAATACACACAGTATACTGTAATCTTATAGATTACAGTACTGTATGTAAAAAATACACACCCCCCTTGTCCCTAGTGGTCTGCCCAGTGTCTTACATGTACTTTTATAAAATAAAAACTATTCTTTCTGCCTGAAAACTGTAGATTGTCCAAAAGTGTCCCTTTATGTCAAAAATGGTTTTAGATCAGCTAGAAAACAGCGATCATAAATTATAATCACTTGCAGAATTGTGCGATATTTGTGGGGAAATTCGTCATAAATTAGATAGATTAATCGTGAGTTAACTATGACATTAATGCGATTAAAAATTTTAATCGTTTGACAGTATATATATATATATATATATATATATATATATATATATATATATATATATATATATATATATATATATATATATATATATATTTACATACATACATACATACATACACACACACACACACACATATATATATATACATACGCGACCCCAAAAAAGTTGGAAAGCTGTGCAAGATCTACATAAAAAAAACAGAATGCACAGATTTGCAATTCTCCTAAACCCATATTATTCACAATAGAAAACATATATATTTAAAACTGAGAAAATGTACCATTTAAAAAAAAAAAAAAAAAAAGCAGGGTCATTTTTTTAAATTGATGGCAGCAACAGGTCTCAGAAAAGTTGGGACTGGGCTATGTTTACCATGGTGTAGCATCCCTTTTCTTTTAACACTCTGGGGGTTATTTACGAAAGGCAAATCCACTTTGCACTACAAGTGCAAAGTGCAGTCGCTGTAGATCCGAGGGGGACATGCAAGGAAAAGAAAAAACAAAACAGCTTGCATATGATTGGATGATAAAATCAGCAGAGCTTCCCCTCAGATTTATAGCGACTGCACTTCCAAATGCACTTTCAGTGCAATCTCAAGTGCACTTTGCACTTGTAGAGCAAAGTGGATTTGTCTTTCGTAAATAACCCCCTCTGTAAACGTGTGGGGACTGAGGAAGTCAGTTGCTGGAGAGGCACGTTGTCCCATTCTTCCAATCACAAGACTGGCTGAATAGATTTCACATTCATTTGCAGGTAAAGCAGATTATGTTTGAAATAAGCTTGGCATTAAAGAGACCCTGACCCCAGACAAAATTAGTTTACCATAAACCTTGCTCTAAGATTATACAATGAACATGCATAAAATATGTTAAATACATGTAATCTGTAAAACCCTCCCTTGTGTAAACATCCAAAAAGCCCAAGACTGCTTCTAGACATCCTCATCTTGGACGTGATGTCAGCATCCACAGCAGACTCCACTCTGTCACTTACGGAAGGAGGCAAAGGGAGGGGAGGAGGAGCTAGGCCAGCACAGAGAGGAATGCGAGCAAGGAGGAGATGTGCTAGGGAATTTACTCTTCCTGGTGTGGTCAAACTTTCCAAGAAAAATGGCAAGCTTCAAATGAATAAAAAAAACTATTTATGGAAAGCAAAAAACACGGCAAGCAAGAATTTTAAATACTTGCTTTTTATTTAATTTTAACCAACATTTTTGGTAAGTGACAGAGGCCCAGATCCACGAAGAAGTTACGTCAGGGTATCTATTGATACGCCGCGTAACTTCTAGGATGCTCCGGCGTATCTTTGTTTTGTATCCACAAAACAAGATACGCCTGAAGCTGGGCTAGATCCGACTGACGTACGTCTTAGTACGCCATCTGATCTAAGGTGCATATTTACGCTGGCCGCTGAGTGGAGCTTCCGTTGATTTCCGCGTTGAGTATGCAAATTAGCTAGATACGCCAATCCACAAACATATGTCCTTGCCGGCGCATTTTTTTACGTCGTTTACGTAAGGCTTTTTTCGGTGCAACGTTACCCCTGCTCTATGAGGCGTACGCAATATTAAGTATGGACGTCGGGCCAGCGTCGAATTTTCCGTCGTGTACGTCGTTTGCGTGAAATGTTCGCGAATAGGGCTTTGAGTAAATTACGTTCACGTCGAAAGCATTGACTATTTGCAGCGTGATTTTGAGCATGCGCACTGGGATACCCCCACGGACGGCGCATGCGCCGTTCAAAAAATACGTCATTTACGCGGGGTCAAGTAGAATTAACATAAAACACGCCCACATCTTTATCATTTGAATTCCGCGCCCTTACGCCGGCAGATTTACGCTACGCCGCCGCAACTTTAGAGGCAAGTGCTTTGTGAATACAGCACTTGCCTCTCAAAGTTGCGGCAGCATAGTGTTACTACAATACGCCTGCCTAAAATTACGCCGCACTACGTGTATCTGGCCCAGAAGGTACAAATTTCAAATACAAACTGCTCAAATGAATGCACATGATGTACATTTGAAAGTCAGCTCAATTTAAAAACGACAAAAATGATAACAGATTTTTCCTATTGATGTATTTATTACCTTTTACATTGAATGCTACACTCGTACAATTCCTTTTTCATACTCTTCAATTCTTCTCTGAATTTCTGAAGAACTTGTTCTTTTTCAGCCATATTGCTGTGGTTTTCCACTAGTTGTTCTTCTGCAATCCTAAGAAAAAGTGTAATCATTACAATGACTTTATTACACGTTACATTAAGTATATTTTACATTATGTGCATAATGTACACATTAAAACAGATTTTCAGATTTTATAAAAACTACACCTTTGGAAAATTGGACGCCTGTGTTTTTTTTTTTTTTTTTTCCTTGGTGCTTGAATCCTATACAATATCCGTTTCACAGTCAACCTCTGTACTTTTTCTCCTTACAGAGTTACGTGACCCAAACCTGATCCATTACAGGACCTGTTTTTATTTACAAATGACAGCGAGAAATACCTTTTTACACATGTAGAGAACCACATACAGTACACTTTGAACAGCTGACCCACTCCAAAAGCACAGGAACTCAGAAGTGAAGATTTATGTAAGGGAGGGAGCTAGAAAGTGATTATAAGAAACACTCATAAATATTAAATATACTAAAGTGAAAAAAATACAAATCATAAAATTCTCCCAAGCGGATAAACCAGTGATATACAATTAGTGGTAATAAATCTTTAAAATAAATCACCAAAAAGTATTGCACACATAATATAAGTCCATAAAGAAAGTGTTTGACTCTAAGGAAAAATATACAAAGCAAAAAAGATAAAAAAATTGTCCCAATTGAAAAAAAAACAAATAATGTGATTAATTTCCAAAATCCATCCACCAACAAAAAACAAAATCTTGCTGTAAAAGGATTGTTGTTCAGACAGTGCAGACTGATGCCTGTTGTCCAGACAGTGCAAGTTTGCACTATCTGAACAACAATCCTTTTACAGCAAGATTTTGTTTTTTGTTGGTGGATGGATTTTGGAAATTAATCACATTATTTGTTTATTTTTTTCCAATTGGGACAATTTTTTATCTTTTTTGCTTTGTATATTTTTCCTTAGAAAGAGTCAAACACTTTCTTTATGGACTTATATTATGTGTGCAATACTTTTTGGTGATTTATTTTAAAGATTTATTACCACTAATTGTATATCACTGGTTTATCCACTTGGGAGAATTTTATGATTTGTATTTTTCTCACTTTAGTATATTTAATATTTATGAGTGTTTCTTATTATCACTTTCTAGCGCCCTCCTTTTTCACATATCACTTCGTAGTAAGAATTCTATTTTTTATTATTAGAGGAGCAGCTTAATAATTTAACGGAATTAATCACTTTTAGATAATTGGCACGGATTTATTCTTTTTAAAAGTGAAGATTTGCCATCTTATAGAAAACATCTAGAAATCTTTATTGTGCCAGAGCGATTGGTCTTCAATTCCTTGTGAAAAACAGCAAATGAAAAAACGACTGTGCTGCTCATTGTTCTCCTTGTTTTAGAGCAGGGGTCTCCAAACTCTGGATGGAATTGTTTCCTATTTTGACATGGTCAGCACCTCTAAGTGTAGCAATAAGTTGCTAAATGTTGTACCTTCATTAACCACTTAAGGACCCCTTCACGCCGATTTACGTTGACAGAATGGCACGGCTGGGCACATCAACGTATATGTACTTTGCTCTTTAAGCCCAGCCGTGGGGTCGCGCGGGCATGTGCACACGACCCGGTCCGAAGCTTCGTAGCCGCGGGACTCGCGGACCCGATCGCCGCTGGAGTCCCACGATCGTTCCCCGGATATGACTAAAACAATTAAGATGACTAAAATACGGCTAAAACGACAATTTAATAAAAAGACTAACTAAATTGAAAATTGACATCAAAATTAACACTACTCTGCTGACCATGTCAAAATAGGAAACACAATTCCATCCAGAGCCTGTAATAACATCACATTAAAAGTTTAAACAGGTATTGCACTACTGCATAAGGATAAGTACGGGCATCTACTAAGCTGTTCAAAGAGAAAAAAAAATAAAAAATGCATTTCCTATATTTTTTCTTAATATTGGTAAAATATTCAAGTAATATCTGCAATGACATTACAGCCAATAGAGTTTACAGCTTTTTATTTTTTTTTGTAATTTAACCTCTTCCCACCCGCACAGCAAGTTTTTACGGCCACAATGTGGCTCTGAATTGCCGGCACATGCCCGCCGTGTCAGTCAGGTGCAGATGCGTGTGCCTGGCGGCCGTGATGTCCGCCAGGCTACCCGCGATCGGCGGTCACGGAGACAGGGACGTGGAGCTCTGTGTGTAAACACAGAGCTCCACGTCCTGTCAGGGAGAGGAGACTGATGGTGTGTCCCTTGTATATAGGGACAACCATCGGTCACCTCCCCCAGTCACCCCCCTCCCCCCACAGTAAGAATCATTAATTAGGGAATACATTAACCCCTTCCCTGCCAGTCACATTTATACAGTAATCAGTGCATATTTATATCATTGTTCGCTGTATAAATGTGAATGGTCCCAAAAATGTGTCAAAAGTGTCCGATGTGTCCGCCGCAATATCGCAGTCCTGACAAAAATCGCAGATCGCCGCCATTACTAGTAAAAAAAGAGTCATACTAAAAAAAAAAAAAAGTCATAATTCTATCCCCTATTTTGTAGACGCTATAACGTTTGCGCAAACCAATCACTACACGCTTATTGTGATTTTTACCAAAAATATATAGAAGAATACGTATCGGACTAAACTGAGAATTTTTTTTTTTTTTTTTTTATTGGATATTTATTATAGCAAAAAATTGTGGTTTTTTTTCAAAATTGGCGCTCTATTTTTGTTTATAGCGCAAAAAATAAAAACCGCAGAGGTGACCACCAAAAGAAAGCTCTATTTGTGGGGGAAAAAAAAGGACATCATTTGTTTGGGAGCCACGTCGCACCACTGCGCAACTGTCATTCAAAGTGTGACAGTGCTGAAAGCTGAAATTTCACCTGGGCAGGAAGGGGGTATATGTGCCCAGTAAGCAAGTGGTTAATGTGCCATTTCTGTTTGTCAAAAGCAATATTTTTGTTTGTTTACAAAACCTGGTTTTATTTATAAAGACGTTCGTTATATATCACAACAGCTAAATCTGTGGCTGTGGAGCATGTTCAAACCTTAATACCATAAATAATAATATGTTATTTGATTTTCACTCCAGGAGTATACGAGTTTGGAAATTCTAGAAAAATGTTTACATAATGCATTACAATTTAACTGAACACTTTAGATTTTAGTCGACTAAAATACAACTAAAACTAAAATGGCATTTCATGTAAAAGACTAGTAGCTAGATTCATAAAGAGTTAGGCCGGCGTATCAGTAGATACGCCGACCTAACTCGGAATCTGCGCCGACCGAAGTTTAAGTGTATTCTCAAACCGAGATACACTTAAACCTATCTAAGATACGACGGCTTGTGCCGTCCTATCTTAGGGTGCAATATTTCGGCTGGCCGCTAGGTGGCGCTTCCATTGCGTTCGGCGTAGAATATGTAAATCACTAGATACGCCTATTCACAAACGTACGTCCGCCCGTCGCAGTAAAGATACGCCGTTTCCGTAAGAGATAGGCCGCCTAAATATAAACATGCCCCCTAGGTGGCTTAGCCAATGTTAAGTATGGCCGTCGTTCCCGCGTCGAAATTTTTAAATTTTACATCGTTTGCGTAAGTCGGCCGTGAATAGGGCTGGACGTAATTTACGTCCACATCGAAACTAATACGTCCTTGCAGCGTACTTTGCCGCAATGCACACTGGGATATGTACACGTCGGGTCACAGTTAATCTACATAAAACACACCCCCCACATCCTCATTTGAATTTGGCGCGCTTACAACGGCCTATTCACGTTACGCCGCCGTAACTTAGCAGGCAAGTACTTTGTGAATACAGTACTTGCCTAGCTAACTTACGGCGGCGTAGTGTAAATACGATACGCTACGCCGCCGCAATGATGCGCCCGCCTACCTGAATCCAGCTATAGGACTAAAACTAAATTTCAATTATCTGCCAAAATTGACACTGGATTCTAGTGTACCAAAAACAGAATAGGAAAAGGCCTTTTTATTCAGGTGCTGACCTAATGCAGTGAGAGATGATACCGCTCTAAAAACTGCTGATCCCTTGGCTTTGCTTCCGTCCCACTAAACCAAAAAGGTGCTGGCTATGCACAGGTGCATTGGATAGAAGAAGATCCTGGACTGCCACACTCCTTAAAACGATGTCTATATTGTACAAATAAAACCCAAAAAACAACCAAAGCGATGCAGTCAAAATAAAGGGAACAAAAGGAAAAAGGCTGACATGTTTTACATCATGTGACGCTTACTTGTAGCTTTTTGGATTTTATTTGTACAATATAGACATCGTTTTAAGGAGTGCGGCAGTCCAGGATCTTCTTCTATCCAGCTGACCTAATGCACAAACCAGAAAGTATATACTGCAGGGCTTGACAAATTTGCCTTAAATCTAGGAGCCAGGAGCAAGGCGGGTAATTTGCACCCCCTAACCCCAACTTACTTACAGCAGAGTGGCCAGTCAATAACCCCAATGTAACATTACAGCCTTGAGCTCAAGACATATCTTATTTTACACAATCATAAACAAAAATGCTATTTAAAGGATCCAAGCACAAAAGTTCTTCTTTGGGATCAAAACAAGACATGCATTATACTTAACAAATGCAATTGACAAGAATAAAAGGGTCAGATTTGTTTTTAAAGGCGTAGTTCAGTGTTAGCAAAAAAAAATAAAAAATGCCTATGCAGATAAGTGATGTCTGTAGCTAAAAACAAGGGGCCAGATCCACGTACCTCCGTGCATTGTTCCGTCCGGCGTAGCGTATCTCAGATACACTACGCCGCCGTAACTTTCAGCGTATTTTCTGTATCCTGAAATAATTGGCGGCGTAGTGTTAATGTGTCGGCGTAAGGGCGCGCAATTCAAATGGATGAGATGGGGGTGTGTTTTATGTTAATACGTCTTGACCCGACGTAGATGACGTTTTTTTCTGAGCGGTGCATGCGCCGTCCGTGGGGGCATCCCAGTGCGCATGCTCCAAATTAACCCGCAACAAGCCAATGCTTTCGACGTGAACATCATTCTACGCAAAGCCCTATTCGCGAACGTTTTACACAAACAACGGAAAATTCGACGCTGGCTCGACGTCCATACTTAACATTGGCTACGCTTCATATAGCAGAGGTAACGTTACGCCGAAAAAAGCCTTACGTAAACAACGTAAAAAAAATGCGCCGGCCGTACGTTTGTGGATTGACGTATCTAGCTAATTTGCATAGTCAACGCGGAAATCGACAGAAGCGCCACCTAGCGGCCAGCGTAAATATGCACCTTAGATCCGACGACGGATCGAGCCAAGCTTCAGGCGTATCTTGCTTTGTGGATACAAAACAAAGATACGCCGGAGCAACCTAGCAGTATCAATAGATACGCCAGCGTAACTGCTTCGTGGATCTGGCCCAAGCTGTTCAGCTTTCATCAAAATGGTGAAAGCTATAGGTGAAGGCCATTTATGTACTTCATGAAGCCTGACTGGAAAATTCCCAGGATGTTACTGTTCACCATCACAGGAGAGATGGCGAAAACTTTCCAACAAGCTGGTTGCATCAAGAGATTGACTTCTGTACAACCAGCCTGCCGATCAGCCAGACCCTGCTAAACCATCCCAATTTTGTTCCATCTATGGCCAGTTTTATTGTCCCCTCCGGGATAAGACGGAACTAGAGATGTCTGTATAGCGCAGAAATCTAAAGGCTCGGCCACTGCAAGTGACCAGATTTATGATAAATTCACTTCACAGAATACTGCGGTGGTTGAACCCTGGTCTGTTGACTGGATTTTGTTTTCTTCAGAACCGCTTCTCACCTCGTACAATTTTATTAGGAGCTCAAAAGCAGCTCAAAACAGGCGGACGCAGTTTAGGAGGTCACCAAATGCAGGCAAGAAGGAGATCAACTGCAAGTCAAATGCACCCGTCAATCTCAGAAGCTTTTTAAGCCGATCTCAAATTCAAGAAGAAAGCACCTAAAAGTAAGCTGCATTTGACTATCAACACCACACCAAGGCTCATCAAGACAGGCCATTACGATGGCAGTGTCATTTGTGCAACATTACAAAATGTGGATAATGAAATGCTTCGCTACCAAGATGGAACTCCATGAAGTGCTGAAACAGCCCACACTGTTAGCTTAGGCCACAAGCGAAAGCAGCTTGGCTTAAAGCGGAGGTTCACCCTAAAACAATTATATACCATTACATCCAGCATACTTCTGACATCTACAGTATGCTGTTTTTTTTTTTTTGCCGTACATATCGTTGTATTGTTATTTTTCCCCCGGCCTCCGGGTTCTGGCTCCCACGGGAGTGGGCGTTCCTATTCAGAGGTTAGATTGACGTCTGGCTCATAAGGCGCATCACCAGTTTTCCGTAAGTAGCCGACCTGCGAGTCGTCTCTATACGGCGCTTGCGCCTGCTGTGTAGAGCTGACTGCGCAGGCGCCATATAGAGCCGACTCGCAGTTCGGCTGCTTAGGGAAAACTTGTGACGCGCCTTATGTGCCAGGGGAAGTTTTTCACCAGACGTCAATCTAACCTCTGAATAGGAACGCCCACTCCCGCGGCAGCCAGAACCCGGAAGCCGGGGGGAAAAACAACAATAGAACGGTATGTACGGCAAAAAAAAAAACCAAAAAAAACAGCATACTGTAGATGTCGGAAGTATGCTGGATGTAATGGGAAGTATGCTGGATGTAATGGTATATAGATGTTTTTTAGGGTGAACCCCCGCTTTAAAGAGAAACTTTACTAAAAAAGTGAATTACCACTGATTTTTTCTCCCTCCCCAAGTACTTTTTTTTTGGTCAGTATCTGTACCCACTTTCTCAATCCTCACCTAGGCGTGGACAACGCCACACGGGTCACATATGTCCCGGAAGGCTGCCGAACTCCCAAATCCAGGAAGGGCAATTCTGGGGATCCAGCAGCTGTCAGAAGAATGAGCAGCTGGAATACAATGCTGGACTCTATGGGCTGGTAAGTTCCTGTTGTTTTAAAATGACCAAATACAATATTTGGAGCTGCTGACTTAATTTTTAAAACACAGGGTGAAGTTTCTCTTTTAGGCCCCTTTCACACTACCACGACTTCAAATTTGCGTGATTTTACCACAATTTTGCAGTGATTTCAGGGAATGCCTGTGTAAGTCAGACCAAAGTAGTACAGGGACTACTTTGAAGTTGGTGCACTTTGAAGTCGCACAGATATGAATGGTACTCATTGGAAATCATGGGGTACGACTTTGCAGTCACAGGACAAGTCGCACAAGTGTGAAAGGGGCCCAAGATTAGGTTATACATGAACAATGTTTATACAGATAATATAAAACAATAATACAGTACTGTTACCTGAGCGCTTTTTCCTGTGCTTCCGATTCGGCTTCTAAACCAATAATATGTTTCTCTAGCTCAGGGATTCTGGAGGTAGGCTTCCCATGAGCAGATTCATAATGACGAACCTGAAAAATATAAAACTAACTTGTCTAACCTTGAAAATAAAAATAGATGTACAAACAAAGCAATACAATAAAATCTTGCCAACATCTGCTAAGTTTCCTATATACACTGGTCTCCCCCATACTTAAAAAAGCCCTCACTGGACCGCACAACCCTAAACAACCTAAGACCCATCTCCTTGCTCCCTTTGACCTCTACACTTCTAGAATGTCTAGTCTACAAACATCTGAGCTGTTACCTCACTGACAACAACCTTACTGGCCCCTTACAGTCTGGCTTTCTCGGAGTAAGCCATAGATACTGAACTACTAAAACTCACTACTTACTGAGAAAACCAGTGACAACTATACCAAACTCATACTACTAGACCTCTGCTGCTTTTGATATGGTTGACCACCTGCATCCCCTCAAAAACATCCACTCCCCTGGCCTCCCAAGTGTCTGCACATACCTGGTTCTTCTCCTACGTATCGAAAGCATCCTTTCAGTTTCCCCAACAACTTTATTTCCTCCTCTCCACTTCCTTTTTCAGCCCCCATCCCCAAGGCTATGTCCTCAGACCCCTTCTATTCTCTATCTAAATCTCCTACCTTGGTCATCTGATCAATTTGCATGGCTTGCATCGGACTTTCCATCTCACACCTGGAACAATGCAGAGATGATCCAAGCGGTGCTCAGCCATTCATAGGCAGCTTTGTATTATGTGAATGAGCAGGGGCGGGCTGATGACATCATGCTCGATTTGGCCAATTAGAGAAAGATTTGTATTAATTCACAGAATACAAAGCTGCCCATGCATGGCTGAGCAACGCTCAGACTGACTCTGCATTGTTCCGGGTGTGAGATGGGAAGAGTCTGCCTCAAAGCTTTAACCCAGCACTGTGTACTGTATGGCCTCGTACACACGATAGGATAGCCAGAGGACAACGGTCTGAAGGACCGTTTTCATTGGTCAAAACCGATCATGTGTGGGCCCCATCGGTTAGTTAACCTTCGGTTAAAAAAAATAGGAATTTGCTTTAAAATTTAACCGATGGACGCCTAACCGATAGGTCAAAACCGATCGTTAGTATGCAAAAGCATCAGTTAAAAACCCGCACATGCTCAGAATCAAGTCGACGCATGCTTGGAAGCATTGAACTTCGTTTTTTCAGCACGTAGTTGTGTTTTACATCACCGCGTTCTGACACGATCGGTTATTTAACCTATGGTGTGTAGGCACGACGAACCATCAGTCAGCTTCATCGGTTAACCCAAGACAACGGTCCTTCAGACCGTTGTCCTCTGGTTAACCTATCGTGTGTACGAGGCCTAAGTAGCCCAAGTCACATGCAGTTTATATATTGCTTAGAGAGCCAGCAGCATTTAATAAAGAAAAATAGCTTGTTTGGACCAGCTTGATCCAAATTATTAAGTCACAGAAAACCTGGAAATTTGCTTTAAAAGCTCAACTAATACTTTCTTCATCAGCTTATCTCTCTCCCAGTTATTACCTTTATTACCCTTTGTACCACTTACCCCTACCTATTAGACTGTAAGCTCTCATTAGCAGGGCCCTCTTAACCCTCTTGCATTAAATTGTATTGCAACTGTACTGTCTCCTTTTATATTGTAAAGTGCTGAACAAACTGCTGGTGCTAAATGAATTATGTGGAATAATAATAATAATAATAATAATAATAATAATAATAATAATAATAATAATATCAGGAAAATACCAAAACCACTGCCCATTTACCTGCTCAGTGTGGCAAAAGCATGAATCCTGAGTATGTGGAAGCAAGCCACCCCCTCCCTCAACTTTAGAAGTTTGCAAAAGTGAACACTATATGAATGGAGAGCCTATCAACTGCCTTAGGAGATAAAAAAAAAAAAAGGAATTCATGCAAACATGGTTCTACTGGAAACCATGTACTCAGTGCACATATAGGGTCTGCAGAGCATTAGAAAAATAGACACATTTGGCACCCATAGTTGGAAAGGATTCTTCTGAAAATTTCCATCAGTCCACTAAAAAAAACAGACAACAAGGATTACACATAAAAGCAAGTAACCTTCGATTTGGATTTAGTGAGCTCCAGCTGCATGGATTTGATCTTGTTCACCAGAGAGTGGTTTTGCGAAGCTAAAGAAGCATTTTGCTCTTGAAGAGAATCCACTTTATCTCTCAAATTCCTGTTTTCATTTTCAGAGCCCCTTAGTGATCCTGCCCGCAATGGAAAGGCCTGCAACAATGATGAAGCATAAAGATCAGACTGGTCTTTTATAACCAAATAAGTTTACTATATGTGTAAATATTATTGCACCGTTCAACTTAACAGTAATATTTAATACACCTTCTACATTTTTAGAGTCCTTGCAAACAATACTGACAGGGCCGCCATCAGGGGGGTACAGGTAGTACACCTGCAAGGGGCCCCGGAGGTCCCCAGATGGCAACCCCCCTTTTTTTATTTATTTTTTTTATTAAAAAGGGGCAATTTTTTTTATTAAAAAGGGGCAATTTTTTTTTTAGAGGTCCGGAGGTTCCCAGGGACCCGGAGGCCCCCAGGGCCCCGGATGGCAACCCCCCCTTTTTTTTTTTTTTATAAAAAAAATAAAAAATAAAAAATGTAATCTATTTTTAATTAAAGGGTCAGTTTTTTTTTTTTTAGGGGTCCGGAGGTCCCCAGGGCCCCGGATGACAACCCCCCCTTTTTTTATATATAAAAAAAATATTTTTTTTTTTTTATTTAATTTTTTATTATATATAATTATTAAAGGGCCCAGAGGTCCCCGGATGGCAAACCCCTTTTTATATATATATATATATATATATATATATATATATATATATATATATATATATATAATTATTAAAGGGCTCAGAGGTCCCCAGAGCCTCATGTGGCAAACCCTTTTTTTTTTTGTTTATATATTTTTTATTATTAAAGGGCCCAGAGGTCCCCAGGGCCCTGAATGGCAACCCTCCCCCCTTTTTTTTTTTATAAATGTTTTTTTATTTCCAATATATTTTTTTTATTCATTTTTTATTAAAGGGCCCAGGAGATTTCTTTTTTTATTTTTATTAAAGGGCCCAGAGGTCCCCAGATGGCTACCCCCCTTTTTTTTATATATATTTTTTCTTTATTTCACCACTTTTTTGTAAAGACCACCCACACTTCTCAATTTGCGGCAGCACACTCCCCCCCGGTTCTCTGCCATGCCTGAAGCTGTGTAAGGGGCCCTATAATTCCTGATGGCGGCCCTGAATACTGATATAAGAATAACAGATCTTCCTAGCAGAAAGTCCCTGTACAAAAAAAAAAAAAAAAGTGCACATTTATGCACATACAATTTCTTCTAGCTTCCAGAATACCAAGTATTCAAACCATATAATCTACTATTCAAGGGGGTGGTGCAATCTATGACTGTACATACAAAAACAAACAAAACAAAAAAAAGGGCCTGTACTCATCGCATGCAGTGCTTTTTTCCTGTATCAAAAACACATGGAAAAGTAGGTTATATGGGTATTAATGGTATAGTTCACATCAGTGCAGTGCGTTTCAGTGCTTTTCAGTTGCAAAAAAAATACAACAAGATTTTTCCTGCTCAGAACTGTACTGCATTGCAGTAAAAAGCGTAAAAAAATGCATCAATAAAGCATCGGACCCCAGGACAGTGGGGGGGGGGAACAGGAAAACAAGAGAAAAAATAAATAAATCAGCACCTGGAAGGCACACAGGAACGCATTAAAAAATTGCATTTGGAATGGATATGGAGGATGTTTCTGTGGTGTGAACGGGCACTAATGCAGATTTTTTAATAATCTAAACATGAAGCCAGTTTGTTGAAAATTACGTGCTTGTGCTTTAAAGCAATGGGCTGCATTCAGATCAGTAAACCGAAAAAACAAAACAAAAACTAAACAAAAAAAAAAAAAAACCCTCAAGAAACCAAGTACACCTCAATGCATAAACACGTGGCTTTTGGTAACCATGTGCAGGATCCCTTACATGTGAAGTATTCTACATTTTTGTTATGGGTTTAAATCCACAGATTAAAAGATTAACCATTAAAGGTAGCTCTAAAGCAGTGGTTCCCAACCTGGGGGTCAAATAATGATTTGCCAGGGGTCACTAAATCCTGGGCTGTTCCCGAATCCCGCATTGCTCTCCCAGCCTTCTTACGGCTGCTCAGCAGGGCTGTCTCTGGAGCCGGTGGCCACCCAAGCTGGGCTGTTCCTGGAGCACACGGCTGCCCACTCAGCCTCTTTGCAGCCGCCCATTCAGTTCACGGCATGGTTAGCCATGAATAAGCACTAGTCTTGTGCGAAACGTCAGGTGTTCCCCTGTTCCTGTTTTATGATTTGGTGATGTATTTGCTGATCATTTAAATAAAAGACAACCTGCACGTTTTTTTTGGAGTGCGGCTATCCATCTTTCATCTACTTTTCAGTTCACGGCATGGGTTGGGAGGGAAGAGACTAGAGGTCCGCTGACTGGTGAGGATTGTGAGGTGGGAGGGGCTGGAGGAGACCCCATCTCCTGATTTCAGCATAGGCGTCACTGCTACGAGACACCACAAAGTCGGAGACACATTGGATAACACTACCTAGAGTTGCTATTAAAAGTCCCCACTACACTTCTCAGCTCAGCAGATGACCTTGATTAAGAGCACCTAAGTTGGCTGATCAGAACTCCCCCCAGCATTGCCACTAATCCCATCCCCCCCCCCCCACCAAGGAGTAAGAGAAGGAATTAAAATAGAGAATACATGGAAGGGAGAGGAAAAGAGGGGGAGGAAGAAAGAAAAAGGGAGAGAAAGAATAAGAGAAAAAACAAGAAAGACGGCTAGAGAGAGGGATGGGGAGAAAAAAAAACAAGAAATTAGGATAGCGACTCGCGACGGATAAATGGGAAAAAGAGGAGAACAAAGAGAAAGAGAGATACCGTATTTATTGGCGTATACCGCACACTTTTTTGCCCTGAAAATCAGGGCAAAATTGTGGGTGCGCGATATATGCCGATACCTGCTTCCCGCGCTGTGTTTGAACCACTGCGCCGACATATACCGAGCGCAGTACACTCGGGTATAGTCGGGCAGGCTCGGCTCCTCTCGCGGTCACGTCCTGTACGTCCTTTACACGAGAGGAGCCGAGCCTGCCCGACTATACCCGAGTGTACTTCGCTCGGTATATGGCCGCGCAGTGGTTCGAACACAGCGCGGAGGACACCACGATGGCCGCTGGACCGGACGAGGCCGCCGATGGACTCGATGGACGACGGGCAAGACACCGACGAGGGGCATCCAAACTAAGTATTTTTTTTTTCCCCAGGAATTTTCCTTCAAGTCCGGGGGTGCGCGCTATACGCCGGGGCGCGTTATAGCAAGATAAATATGGTACATCCTAAAATGTACCATATGAGGTTTTAATACTGTACGAGTGGAGGGGACTCAGGGAGCGCTAAATTTCCATGGGTTAGGAGCGCAAATTACTTGTCTTGCCTTGGGTGCTGACAACCCACGCTACGGAAATAATTTTACTGTTAGGGGTCCCCACAACTTGGGAAATTTTATCAAGGGGTCACGGCACTAAAAGGTTGAGAACCACTGCTCTAAAGCATTCCATACAATCATCTTTTGTTTGTTTAACCAGCAGGTTGAACAAAACAAAAAGGATCAAATTCCCTCATCCACACATTTGAGGTGAATAGGAAAATTACTCCCATTGTGCTTTGATGGTGGGGAGCCAGTTCCTATGTTTTTGTGCATAGGATGTAGAAACAAAGGTAAGCAACTCAACTATGCATGAAAACATAGGGGGTGCAGAAAAATGACAGATGCTCTGGACTGATGTGTCAAAATTTGAAATATTTGGCTGTAGCAAGAGGCAGATTGTTTGCAGCATGATGGAGGTTCCTTGCAAGTTTCGCTAATGGGAGTTGGAGATTTGAACATATCAATGGTGTCCTCAATGCTGAGAAATGCAGGCAGATACTTCTCCATCATGCCATACCATCGGGAAGGCATTTTATTGGCCCCAAATTTACCCTACAGCAGAACAATGAGCCCAAACATACAGCCAATGTAATTAGGAACCATCTTCAGTGTAAAGAACAAGGAGTTCTGAAAGTAATGGTTTGTTATTCTTTACTAAAGTGCAGGTCACATGATCGGTCTAGCTTACCGAGCGATCCACAGATCTGCTGGCAAGCATGCCAAGAGAGCGGGCGTAACATCACTGCAGGAAATGACGTTTCAACTGAGCGCCTGCGTTTCTATAGCGATAAAAGGCAGTCAGACCCGGCGGCAACGTCACTTCTCCCTTTCCCCAGCCGATTGCGAAGAAGGGAGGTGTGACTTTCCACAGAAGATACAGGCATGATGTGCTCTAGCACAGCGTGCCTGTATTAGCAGTGGTATGACACAGGACGTAAACTGACCACGCTAGTATGGATCGGCAGCCATGCTAGCATAGTCAGCTTACTTTCAGGAGGAGGTGCACAGGCAGGATCAACCAGGTATTGCACAACACAGGCAGGGCTCAATAAAAATGAAAATATTCACAGCCATATTAACTTGCTTTAAAGAGGCAGTAGCATAATTTTTTTAGGGTTACCAAAAAACACTTCGGAAATGAAAATAACGGAAAAATATATTGCATTTATCTTGAAGCTGAAAAATTTGCACTGCTGATAGATAGAGTGTTACATACTTTATTTTGAGCACTCCTTAGAGAATCTCTTTCACTTAAAGCCATTCTGTTCTTTTGCTTGGAAACAAAGTCCCTCGGCTGGCAATGACTGGGCTGTTGGAGATCTTCTAGAGTCAGGCCCAAGGGAGCTCTATGCAGGGAGTGCTCGCTTCTGCTGTCACAGACACAATTAACAGATAGTATAACAGAATGAAGAAAGGAAATTAAATAGAAAGCGTTAAAGCACATATAATACACTCTAGAAAACTGGAAAAATACTAGGATAAATTATTAACTTCAGATCTTTCCTCTTTCACAATAAGGACAGCTGCTATACATTTCAGATACAACACAACAGTGTCATTTCTATGTAATCCCAAAAATGTTACTTAAATTATTAGAGTCTAAAATGTAAAAATTAGCAAAAAGACAATATAGGGGCAAATCCACATACAAATAGATGGGTGCAGCGTATGTGAGATACGCTACGCCGCTGTAACTTACTTTTGGCAGGTTCGAATCCCCAAAGAATTTGCGCCCTAAGTTACGGCGGCGTAGTCTATCTCTGACGGCGTAAGGGCGCGGAATTCAAATCGGCGATTAGGGGCGTGTTTCATTTAAATGAAGCGCGTCCCCGCGCCGAATGAACTGCGCATGCGCCGTCCCTAAATTTCCCGCCGTGCATTGCGCTAAATGACGTCGCAAGGACGTCATTTTTTTTTAACATAGACGTGAATTACGTCCATCCCGATTCACGGACGACTTATGCAAACAAAAAAAAAAAAAAATTCAAATTAAACGCGGGAACGACGGCCATACTTAACATAGCAAGTCTAACTATACGCGACAAAATACCAGCTTTAACTATACGCCGGAAAAAGCCGACTAGAGACGCCGTAAAAAAATGCGACAGGCCGCTCGTACGTTTGTGGATCGTCGGAAATAGCTCATTTGCATACCCAACGCTGAAAACGACGTGAACGCCAACCATCGGACGCCGAAGAATTGCATCTTAGATCCGAAGCCGTACACCTGTCGGATCTAACCCAGAAGCCGTCGTATCTTGTTTTGAGGATTCAAAACAACGATACGACGCAGGAAATTTGAAAGTACGCCGGCGTATCAGTAGATACACCGGCGTACTCGCTCTGTGGATCTGCCCCATAGTGCGCATTATTTAGCTTGAAATAAAGCTGAACTCTGAATACAGTTACCGAATTTTTTTTTTAAAAAAAATGAATAAGTATCTTACATACAACAAGCATAAATGTTGCCGGTATGCCTTGGTTCACACTAGTGCAGCTGCAGCACGGTGCGTTTTTCAGTGTGTTTGTGTAGTGTGACTTTGCACGTTTTTGGTGCTCTTTTACGAGTCATGCTTTTTTTTGTAGAAGACTGGATTTTATACACGAATATCTGCCAAAAATACACTAAAACCACATCTACAAACATTTTACATGGGGGTTTTGGTGGGTAAATGAGGCAAAAAAATAAAATCACCGGCTCTCTGTTCTGCATCTCCAGTGCTCACTGGAGCACTGAGCTGGGGAGGGAAGGGCGTGGCTGGCTTAGTCTTCCAGTGGAAAAACAGAGGCCGAGCCAGCTGCCAGCCCAGGAATTTGGGTGGATCCCGACTGTAAAGTCTGGATGATCTTTCCCCAGCCTGTACCGGCTGCGTGATGTCAGCCAACAGCAGGCTTCAGCCCCCTATCAGCTGAAAATGGGTCACAGAAGTGCAGAATGAAGTATAGCCAAAAAAACTTTGCCCATACTTCTCCTTTAAAATAGAAAAAAAAAATTATACTCACCTAGATGGATGCATCATCTGTCCCTTGCTGCTTCTAAGACTCAGAACCAAGTGAAAAAATAAAAAAGACTGCTGATCACTTAATTTTCAGCCTTCAGGGAGCAGAGAGCTGGGGGGTTTCAGTCACTGGCTTTCTGCTCCTCCAGCGCTCACTGGAGCATTGGGCTGATGAGGGGGCGGGAGTGCCTGGCAAAGCCTCTCTGTGGTTTGCTGAGAGGGTGCGCCAATTGCCAGTCCAGACATTTGGTTGGATCTTGACCATATGGTTGGAATCTTATCAGAACCTGAACTGGCTTTGGGATGCCCGCTGTCGGCTGAAAAGGATCAGAGTAGTGCAGAACGAATTGCACTCCTGTGACCTACAGCCAAAATAGCTTTGGCCATACTTCTCCTTTAAGCATGAACTCTGGATTTTAAAGCTTTGGATTAAAAGGGAAAGATTGCACAGGTTCTTTTCACAAGGATTTTTTTATTTTTAAAAAAACTGGAGTTCTGCTTTAATTAGGGTTGTCCAGATACCGATACCAGTATCCGTACCGATACCGAGTATTTGCGCTAGTACTCGTACTCGCGCAAATACTCCCGATACCAAAATAGAATACTTTTTTTTTTTTTTGTGACATCGAACGCAAATTGGATGGCACCATTGGATGGAACTGATAGGTGGCACTGGCATTGATTGAATGGCACTCATAAATGGATGGCACTGATAGGTGGCACTGGCATTGATTGGGTGGCACTGATGAGATGCACTAATAAGCTGCCTCCCTGCACTGATGCACTAATGGGCACTGATCTGCACTGATAGGTGGCACTGGCTAGCTGCACTTTTGGGCACTGGCACCGATGAGCTGCACTGACAGTGATCACTCCTTCAATCATATGTAGTTTTCCAGTACCGTATACTAAAAAACAGCCCCACATTCTAAAGAAAATATCTTTGGTCTGTATTGTGGTTTGAAAACGGTCACATGACATTAAAAAAAAGTATCGGTATTCGGTATCGGCGACTACTTGAAAAAAAGTATCGGTACTTGTACTCGGTCCTAAAAAAGTGGTATCGGGACAACCCTAGCTTTAATCTTTCCCTTAAAAGGCTAAAGTTCATCTTTTGGGGAAAAAAAGAAATAAATGCACATTTGTCTTCAAAAACAAAAATGTGCATTTATTATTCTTTCCCACAGGAGCCAGGAAAACATTGCACCTGTGATCAGGTGTTCGGTATACAGTTGGTGTACGGAACGCTCACCCCCCAGAAATGTAATTGGCTCACTGATTTTCCCAGAAGTCTGCACTAAAGGCCCGTACACATGACTGGAACTGTGTGATGGCAGGCTGTTGTGTGAAAATCCGATCATTTGTATGCTCCATCGGACAATTGTTGTTTGATTTTCCGCCAACAAATGTGGGATAGCAGGCTTTAAAATTTTCTGACAACAAATGTGTGATGTCGGTTTTTCCGATCGTGTGTACACAAGTCTGTCGGAGGAAAAAACACGCATGCTTAGAAGCAATGCTCATCATAACACGACATTAGCAGAAGTTGCCCAATGGATGGCGCTAAAGAGCTGAAAAAACACGTAGTTTTGTGTTTGTTGGCCGACAATTCTTTGCCGTTTGTATGTAATACAAGTTCACGGCCAACACCCTTCAGACAAAAGTCTGAGGCCCCGTACACACGACCGAGTTTCTCGGCAGAATTCAGCCAGAAACTCGATCGGAGCTGGATTCTGCCGAGAAACTTGGTCGTGTGTACACTTTTCAGCGAGGAAGCCGACGAGGAACTCGTCGGGCCAAATAGAGAACATGTTCTCTATTTCATCGTTGTTAAATGAGGAAAGTCGGCCCGCCGAGATCCTCGGTGTCTTCAACACTGAACTCGATGAGGAACTCGATGTGTTTGGCACGTCAAGTTCCTCGGACGTGTGTACGGGGCCTCAGGCTTGTTCTGCGGAAAATCCGATCGTGTCTACGAGGCTTAAGATACAAGTCAGATTTTAGTCATCCTCTCCAACAAAAAAGAAATATTTTTGGCAAGATGTTCCTGAAGGACTAATCACTCCTAAAAAGGTATGCAGGACCTGCAACTTTTCTCATTAGAGCTCTGCAATTGCATCAGCTGATCAGGAATGTGAGGCCTTGTACTGGACTGAAGGACCATTTCATCGGTCCAAACCGATGGTGTGTGGGCCCAATCGGTCCGTTATGCTTCGGTTGAAAAATTTAGAAATTGCTTTAAAATTCAACCGATGGACACCTAACCGATCGGTCAAAACCGACGGTTAGTATGCAAAGGCATCGGTTAAAAGCCTGCGCATGCTCAGAATCAAGTCGACGCATGCTTGGAAGCATTGAACTTCATTTTTCTCAGCACGTTGTGTGTTTTACGTCACCGCGTTGGACTCGATCGGTTTTTTAACTGATGGTGTGTAGGCACATCAGACCATCAGTCAGCTTCATCAGTTAACCGATGAAACGGACCTTCAGTCCGTTTTCATCAGTTTGGACTGATCGTGTGTACTTCCCATTTACAATCACTATCCAAAAAGCACAGGAGAACAAACGGCTATTTCTCCAGAGCAGAAACAGGCAGGAACAAGTAGAGAACTGCTAGAACCTTACCCTAGAGTAGAGCTGCACAATTAATCGTTAAAAAATCATGATCTCGATTCAACCACCCAGACAATCTCCAATGCAGAGTTTGCAGATTCTTTCATATAGCAAGTGGAGAGACGTTATCTGCTCACTCAGCTGTCATAGGATCCGGGCAGTCTGCCAAGTTTTTAACAGGAAACATTGTAACTAATGCTTCCTTCTTGAATCAAAGGGATAAACTTCTGTGTGTGCAAAAGAAAAAATCCCAAGTTTGTAACAACATGAAACATTGTAACCAACTTCCTTTTTGGAGCAAACTTCTGTGTGTAAATGCAGAAAGTTTAACCACTTAAAGTCCAAATCTTTTTCTGACACTTTTTTCTTAAGTTAAAATCAATATTTTTTGCTAGAAAATTACTTGGAACCCCAAAACATTATATATAATTTAGCAGAGACCCTACGGAATAAAATGGCAATTGCTGCAATATTTTATGTCACACTGTGGTGTACGTTTAATAAACCGTGATAAGCCGAGATCATGATGATCACGGCTGATCACTGCTTATCACAGAGCATTGCCGGTTTAATAAACTGTGATAAGGAGCAGAGAACATATTCTCCACTTCACATCACATCACATGGATGTTTTGTCACAAACGGCCAGTTTAATAAACCGTGATATGAAGATTTCACAGCTCTTCCACTGAAATATCTCCCTTCCAGATTCACCAGCTCAGAGGTGGAGAATCTGGGAGAGAAGCTGGTGTGATAAGAAGAAGAAGGCTTATTTCTTCCTGATTTCAACACCAGTGGGTTAAAAATGAATATTAACAACAATATACACGTGTGTGTGTGTGTATATATATATATATATATATATATATATATATATATATATATATATATATATATATCTCACACACACACACACACACACACACACACATACATACATACATACACACACACACACATATATACTGTATTTATCGGCGTATACCGCGCACTTTTTTGCCCTTAAAATCAGGGCAAAATTGTGGGTGCGCGATATACGCCGATACTTGCTTCCCGCACTGTGTTTGAACTTTGCCGCGGATCCCTGCTTCCCGCGCTGTGTTTGAACGCCGCCGCGGACATATACCGAGCGCAGTACACTCGGGTACAGTCGGCCAGGCTCGGCTCCCTTCTAGGTTATGCGAGAGGAGCCGAGCGTGCTCGAGTGTACTGCGCACGGTATATGTTGGCGGCGGCGTTCAAACACAGCGCGGGAAGCAGGGATCGGCTCAGAGACAGCGCAGGAGCAGCGGGGAGGACACCACGAAGGCCGCAGACGGACGCCGGACCGGACAAGGCCACCGATGGACGCTAGGCAAGACACCAAAACTAAGTAATAAACAATAAATAAAATTCAGGAATTTCACGTCCAGAGTAGGGGTGCGCGCTATACGTGGGCGCGCACAATAGGCTGATAAATACGGTATATACAGTGAGGAAAATAAGAATTTGAACACCCTGCTATTTTGCAAGTTCTCCCACTTGGAAATCATGGAGGGGTCTGAAATTGTCATCGTAGGTGCATGTCCACTGTGAGAGACATAATCAAAAAAAAAAATTCCAGAAATCACAATTTATGATTTTTTAACTATTTATTTGTATGATACAGCTGCAAATAAGTATTTGAACACCTGTCTATCAGCTAGAATTCTGACCCTCAAAGACCTGTTAGTCTGCTTTTAAAATGTCCACCTCCACTCCATTTATTATCCTAAATTAGATGCACCTGTTTGAGGTCATTAGCTGCATAAAGACACCTGTCCACCCCATACAATCAGTAAGAATCGAACTACTAACATGGCCAAGACCAAAGAGCTGTCCAAAGACACTAGAGACAAATTTGTACACCTCCACAAGGCTGGAAAGGGCTACGGGGAAATTGCCAAGCAGCTTGGTGAAAAAAGGTCCACTGTTGGAGCAATCATTAGAAAATGGAAGAAGCTAAACATGACTGTCAATCTCCCTCGGACTGGGGCTCCATGCAAAATCTCACCTCGTGGGGTCTCAATCATCCTAAGAAAGGTGAGAAATCAGCCCAGGACTACACGGGAGGAGCGGGTCAATGACCTGATAAGAGCTGGGACCACCGTTTCCAAGGTTACTGTTGGTAATACACTAAGACGTCATGGTTTGAAATCATGCATGGCACGGAAGGTTCCCCTGCTTAAACCAGCACATGTCAAGGCCCGTCTTAAGTTTGCCCATGACCATTTGGATGATCCAGAGGAGTCATGGGAGAAAGTCATGTGGTCAGATGAGACCAAAATAGAACTTTTTGGTCATAATTCCACTAACCGTGTTTGGAGGAAGAAGAATGATGAGTACCATCCCAAGAACACCATCCCTACTGTGAAGCATGGGGGTGGTAGCATCATGCTTTGGGGGTGTTTTTCTGCACATGGGACAGGGCGACTGCACTGTATTAAGGAGAGGATGACCGGGGCCATGTATTGCGAGATTTTGGGCAACAACCTCCTTCCCTCAGTTAGAGCTTGGAAGATGGGTCGAGGCTGGGTCTTCCAACATGACAATGACCCAAAGCACACAGCCAGGATAACCAAGGAGTGGCTCTGTAAGAAGCATATCAAGGTTCTGGAGTGGCCTAGCCAGTCTCCAGACCTAAACCCAATAGAGAATCTTTGGAGGGAGCTCAAACTCCGTGTTTCTCAGCGACAGCCCAGAAACCTGACTGATCTAGAGAAGATCTGTGTGGAGGAGTGGGCCAAAATCCCTCCTCCAGTGTGTGCAAACCTGGTGAAAAACTACAAGAAACGTTTGACCTCTGTAATTGCAAACAAAGGCTACTGTACCAAATATTAACATTGATTTTCTCAGGTGTTCAAATACTTATTTGCAGCTGTATCATACAAATAAATAGTTAAAAAAATCATACATTGTGATTTCTGGATTTTTTTTTTTTTGATTATGTCTCTCACAGTGGACATGCACCTACGATAACAATTTCAGACCCCTCCATGATTTCCAAGTGGGAGAACTTGCAAAATAGCAGGGTGTTCAAATACTTATTTTCTTCACTGTATGTATGTATGTATGTATGTATGTATGTGTATATATATATATATATATATATATATATATATATATATATATATATATATATATATATATATATATATATATGTTATCACATGTCTGAAAACATTAATTACATGTTCTTTTAAACTTTAGTTTAACTTTTTGAATTCGGCTGCACCATAATCTCACAATATCTCACGAGATTACAGGCAGTCCACCCACTTTTACACAGATCTCGGCTGTTTTCAGAGAAAAAAAACTTCACCTCTGTTCACCATCTGAGAACTGAAGTTCTCAGTTTATTAAACCGGCTGCAGAGGAGATAATTCTCCTCATGAGAACTGCCGTGAACTGCTGTGAACTGAACGGAGAAAAAACTTCACAGTTTATTAAAGGGACACCTGTATTTGCACAGTGGTCTTTTAAATGCAATTTTAAAGAAAAAAATACACTTCAAATAATAATAATAAAAAAAAAGAAACAGTAAAGTTAGCCCAATATTTTTTTTGTTTTAATGTGAAAGATGTTACGCCGCGAGAATCGTGATCTATCTTCTAAGCAAAAAATAATAATTTTAGCCAGAATCGTGCAGCTCTACCCTGGAGTCATATTGGAAAACAGTCCCAAAGATCCCACACTGTTACCAGTATGGGTAGTGATGCAGGATCATTAGGACACTGCTAGAAAAAAAAAAAAAAAAAAAGGGGAAGAGATTCTAACCAAGAAAAAAATAATAAAAAAAATATTATATTTTGCAACAGAAAAACTTTAATAGAGAAAGTATACCTGGAGAGATGACCTTCAAAGTTCCATAAGGTCTCTGTCTGCACTTGATGGCTTTTTACTGCCTTGACACTTTCCTCAGTTAAACCTTGGCCTTCACGCTGCGATGTACTAGATTCCATTTCACAAGGGATCACTCTACAAAACAATCCAATATAAACACACTAAAAAAGCAGATTTTTATAAGCATAAGAGAAGCATAATAGAAAAAGGAAAGAAAAAAACAACAACAAGGTGGCCCACATAAAACCTGAAAGAATTCCCTAACTTGTACACTTTTTCATTGTCTCTTCAAGCTACGTGCAACTGAGGAAACCTGTCCTGAAGCGTTGTGCCTTTTCCATCACAAATTAAAAGTTCTGAACCAACAAGGATAATCTTTTAGAACTGGAGTAGGGTTATATTTGCACCAGATAAATGACTTGCACATGCGCACTGAAGAGATAAGGACCCCCCTGTACTGTGCAGTAAAGATGAGCTCCGGCGTGTTCGCATAGAACACGTGCAGAGCCCGCCAGGAAGTCGGCACCCGCGCCGCGCTAATCACAGCCAGGGAGACATTGTCCGATGCTCGGCTGCAGAGATCGGGAAATGTCTCCCTGCCTGTGATTAGCGCAGCGAGGGTGCCGACTTCCTGGCGGGCTCTGCACGTGTTCTATGCGAACACACCGGAGCTCATCCTTACTGTGCAGGCTCAAACGAGCCTCCGAAAATAGCAAAACATGTGAGAGTCAGCTCTACACAGCGCCTTCGCAATGATTATTACACACGCCGCACGCTCCCGATGCTAGTGCTACTCT
The DNA here is from genome assembly GCF_905171775.1 of Rana temporaria. NCBI lineage: Eukaryota > Metazoa > Chordata > Amphibia > Anura > Ranidae > Rana > Rana temporaria. The sequence continues at coordinate 137,802,857 of NC_053495.1, forward strand.
GCAAGGGGCGGAGGTGATTTTAGCAACAAAGTAGACGTCTTAGCGGGGCGTGTTAAAACAAAGGAAGGGTGGGTTTTGCACAATTGATGGTCGGGTTTTGCAATGTGCCCCGCTAAGACGTGTACTTTATTGCTAAAATCACCCCCGCCCCTTGCAGAGTAGCACTAGCATCGGGAGCGTGCGGCGTGTGTAATAGTCATTGCGCATGCGCCGTGTAGAGCTGACTGACTCTTTTGGAGGCTCGTTTGAGGTTCGTACTGCGCAAACGCCACGCCTGCGCAGTACAGGGGGGGTCCTAATCCACCAGGGGAACATGTTCGGCAGAAAACCAGAGGATCCCACTCGCATACACGGTAGTGACGTCATCGCCGCTCCGGCCAATCACTGCGCTGGAGCCTGCAATACCTGTAAGTAACTCCGGGAGCGATGTCAGCCGCCGGAGTGGTGTACGAGGACGGCTGCAGAGGCTTCGATCTCAGGTAAGTATTGCATTATGCCTTTGTCTTGCAGGGTTTTTTTTTTTCTCATAAGGTTTACAACTACTTTAAAAAGGCTCCACCAGAGCAGAGGCTATAGGGAGAGGTACAGGTCTGCTAAGTAAGCAGAAGAATTAAAGATCCTGGTATCATATCATAGCAATACAATCAACATCAGATTTACTAAACCTCAGTAATAGGAGGATCTATACCATCAGGCAGGATCCTGAACTACCTAATGGAGAGATTGTAAGGCCAGCTTCCTCCTGTCCCATCATTAGAGGAGGAGATCAGGCACATAATTCAGCAGCTGTACAGTCACATTGTATAGAGGAGAACACTTCATTGATAACTGTCTCGCAGCTTCCCAGCAATCAGACAGAAACGCCAATGTTCAGGTGATAAAAGAAACATTCTAACTGGTACGTGCGTTGACCCCCACAATCAGATTCTGCACGGTGCCCCCCACTCACCATGACAAGCCGGAGCCGCTCTCCATTCATTCCACCACACCGCGATCCCCAACTTCCACAACATAGCCTAGCCCCGCCCCTTCCGTCATCACCATTCCTACCGTGCTACCTAAACTGACAGCCCCGTCTCTACTCCGCTGATTGGACAGAACTAGTGACCTCGCCTTCCCGCCTAGTTCTATTCAACCAGTTACAGAGATATCCGTTGCTCAAGGGGCGGGAGTGACGCTTTACGGTCCCTATAGCGACAAACCTTCATAACAACTTTATTGACAGACAAGAAAAGTTGACAAAAAAAGAAAAAACACAATAGCTGATTAATTCTTTTAGCTTGTTATCAGAATGTCGTTTCTGCTTGTTAGTGACCCAGATTAGTTATTAGTCCAAGAGAGAATGAAAATATTTGTACCTATCTCATTTAATAAAAAGTATTTGTAGCAATGCAAACTTTTTGTTTTGGAGAAATTGGGGAAGTGTAAAACCCTGATAGGTTCTTTTGCTGTGGGCATCCCCATTGGGAATACTGTACCTCACTTCCTGTTCCTGGCATCCCCACTGGGGAGACTGTGCCCCACTTCCTGTTCTGGGCATCTCCAATGGGGAGACTGTACTTCGCTTCCTGTCTGGGGCATATCCATTGGGAATACTGTACCTCACTTCCTGTTCCTGGCATCCCCAATGGGGAGACTGTGCCCCACTTCCTGTTCTGGGCATCAGCAATGGGGAGACTGTACTTCGCTTCCTGTCTGGGGCATCTCCATTGGGAATACTGTACCTCACTTCCTGTTCCTGGCATCCCCAATGGGGAGACTGTGCCCCACTTCCTGTTCTGGGCATCAGCAATGGGGAGACTGTACTTCGCTTCTGTCTGGGGCATCTCCATTGGGAATACTGTACCTCACTTCCTGTTCCTGGCATCCCCAATGGGGAGACTGTGCCCCACTTCCTGTTCTGGGCATCCCCAATGGGGAAACTGTACTTCGCTTCCTGTCTGGGGCATCTCCATTGGGAATACTGTACCTCACTTCCTGTTCCTGGCATCCCCAATGGGGAGACTGTGCCCCACTTCCTGTTCTGGGCATCAGCAATGGGGAGACTGTACTTCGCTTCTGTCTGGGGCATCTCCATTGGGAATACTGTACCTCACTTCCTGTTCCTGGCATCCCCAATGGGGAGACTGTGCCCCACTTCCTGTTCTGGGCATCCCCAATGGGGAAACTGTACTTCGCTTCCTGTCTGGGGCATCTCCATTGGGAATACTGTACCTCACTTCCTGTTCCTGGCATCCCCAATGGGGAGACTGTGCCCCACTTCCTGTTCTGGGCATCCCCAATGGGGAAACTGTACTTCGCTTCCTGTCTGGGGCATCTCCATTGGGAATACTGTACCTCACTTCCTGTTCTGGGCATCCTCAATGTTAAGACTGTGCCCCACTTCCTGTTCTGGGCATCCCCAATGGGGAGACTATACTTCGCCTCCTGTCTGGGGCATCAGCAAAGGGGAGACTGTACTTTGCTTCCTGTCTGGGGCATCCCCATTGGGGATACTGTACCTCACCTTCTGTCATGGGCATCCCCAAAGGGAAGACTGTACCTTGCTTCCTGTCTGGGGAATCCCCATTGAGGGTATTGCACCTCACTTTCAGCCCTGGGCATCGCAAATGGTGAGACTGTACCTCACTTCCTGTTCTGGGCATCAACAATGGTGAAACTGTACCTCACTTCCTTTCTGGGGCATCCCCATTGGGGATACTGTACGTCACTTTCTGTTCTGGGCATCCCCAATGGGGTGACTGTACCTCACTTCCTGTCCTGGGCATCCCCCTTATATGTATATAATTTTTCAAGCTTTCTCTGCCCCAGTGCTCTTTCCTAAAATATACCCATGAACATTTGTTAAAACATTGTCAGGTGCACTGAAGTTTATTTTGGAAGGATCTCTTTGAAGTGGGTTGTATCACAAATCAAACAAAAAGGTAGCAGGGCTCCTTTCTACTGTGTAGTGTGTGGGTGAGAACATGTTGTATTGGTTCAAAGGAAACAGCAGCGCTCCAAGCTCTGTGCATAGTTCTCAGGTCCTTCTTTGCCCCAGGTGTCGACATCTAAGGAGCATGTTCAACTTAGTACATATATATATATATATATATACACAGAGCAAGGCAGAAAGCGGCACTCTGTGAAGTCACACCATAGGGTTTGATTTCACAGAATGCCTCTTTGTTTTCTGCCTTTCCAACCCCCCCCCCCTTTTTTTTTTAAAAGGGGGGTTGCCATCTGGGGCCCTGGGGACCTCTGGGCCCTTTAATATTTTTTTTTTTTTTTTTTTTAAATCACAAAAAAAGGAGGGTTGCCATCCGGGACCTCTGGGCCCTTTAAGGCCTCGTAAACACGGACGGACTGTCCGCCGGACCGTTTTCATCGGACATGTCCGCTGCCGGATTTTGGTCTGATGCTTGTACACACCATCAAACCAAAATCCCCGCGGACAGGATACGCGGTGACGTGGCCGCGCCGTCACCGCGACGATGACGCGGCGAGGTGCGCGACCCTGGAAGGTCAATGCTTCCACGCATGCGTTGAATCACTTCGACGCATGCGAGGGCTTTCGGCCGAGCGGACATGTCCGGTAAGTCGTACAGACGACCGAACATGTCAGATGGACAGGCTTCCAGCGGACATGTTTCTTAGCATGCTAAGAAACATTTGTCCGCTGGAAACCTGTCCGATCCGCCGGAAAATTGTCCGGTCGGACGTACAGACGACCGAACATGTCCGCTGAAACTGGTCTGCGGACCAGTTTCAGCAGACATGTTCGGTCGTGTGTACGAGGCCTAATAAAAATAAAAATAAATAATAAAAAAAAAATATTAATAAAAAATAAAATAAAAATATATTAAAAAAAATATATTTTTTTATTTAAAGTGGGTTGCCATCCGGGCCCCTGGGGACCTCCGGGCCCCTTACAGGTGTACTGCCTGTACCCCCCTGATGGCGGCCCTGGCCCGCAGCATGGGTTAACTGCTTGTTTTTATCTTGGGGATTGTGGAGAGGAGATATACTTACCCAGGGCTTTTTTTCAGGGGGAACTTGGGGGAACTCAGTTCCACCACCTTTGGCTCAGACCCTTTGGCGCCTGCTCACCACAATCACTTGTAAACACAGAAGTCTGGTTTCTGTGTTTACAAGTGACAGCTCTGCACTCTGTGTGTAACCCCCTCTGAACTCTGCACCCTGTATGTAATGCAATCCTGGTATTTAATGCCCCTTTAATACCCTTCTACTGTTTGTGAAATCTGAACGGGGTCGTGGTTGAGTTCCTGCACCTATTTTCTGAGAAAAAAAGCTCTGTACTTACCTAATCTGCCTCTCCTGCCACCCCCCACACACTAGCGGTCTTGTGAATGGACTGTTCCTGACGTCATCACGCCCTTAAAGCAGAGTTCCACCCAAAAGTGGAATTTCTGCCTTAAGGTGGAACTTCAGTAATTTTTTTCAACTTTTCACTTATTAAATCTTCTGCCCTTGTTGTTTAACAATAGTAAAACATATTTTTTTCTGCCAGTAAATACCTTATACAGCCCACTTCCTGTTTCTTGTCTGATAAAAAGCATAGGCTTATGACATCATGCACAGCTCTCTCTCGTGAGTTTGCCAGGATCAGGGGTGGGGGGGTGGGGTGAGTCATAAGAGGGACAATTAGAGCTGCAGAGCTGGAGGTGTGCTTTTGTGTAAATCTAAGAAGTGAACAGGCAGCAGCTTCAGCTGCACACAGCTGCCGTTCTTATTTAAGTAGAACTAGGGCTAGCTTCACACCTGGCATATTGTGAATTCACCATTTGAATGGGCAGCCAAAGAAGCTTCTGTACTTTTTTTGGTGTTGAGCTTCATGCATTTTGGTGCATTTGTCTCTTTCTTTTGACTTGTGCAAAATCTTGTATTTTCTTGCGCATTTTGGAGCGCTGTTAATGCGTTTATTACCCCCAACACTTCATAGTCCTGGTATGTGCCTGCTGTACCATGTACTTGTATGAGAAAGTATCGTGTTCTCTTTGTATGCTTCCTTTATGTGAAATCCTTGGTGTTCCAGCCAGTCCCTTTGCTTTTCTATTAAAAACTGACCACACTAAGCAGGAGAGCACACCACAGTCAGTTCTCTAGCTGTGCTGGGAACTCAGTGCACTCTCTTCTCATGATCAGACTTGTGCTGACATGCCCCTCCTGCACAGCCATTCACTGGGAAGCTCAGTGTCCTGCTGCTGCTGCTGCTGCTTCTCATCCCAGCTCGTATGCAGCTGGGAACAGAGAGAATGTGACCAATTCTAAAAAAGGGGAAAATGGTATTTATATATGTAAAAAAAATGTTTTAATATCTAAACACAAATGTTTTGCCTTTTATTTCTATTTTAAACTGAATAAGCACTTTAACAATGAATGTTACCACAAGCCTGGTGTGTGCTTTTGTGTGTGTTTATGGAATGCTCAGATGTGAATGCAGCCTAAAGACAAGACTTTTTTTGTTTGTTTTTCATAGAATGAAGATGGATTATAAGACCTGTCCCTGTTAGGGAAATTCACTCTCTCTATTTGTCCTGCTTACCCTCATCTCTGAAAGTGAAAGAAAATCCCACATTTTGGTCTGTCACCAGAACAAGAATAGAGGGGAAATCTTGCACTGGTGACAACTTCCGGTTTTGATTATGGGACAGGAAGTGAAGAGAAATGTCTCCAATCTGGCAAAAAAACTTCACATTGGTTATATCTCTCCCTTAATCAATCAAAAATAAATCAATAATTGCCTTTAGTTCTATTTTAATAAATGAACCTTACTGCAGAAAAAGAGGCAAGGTAAGAACACGCTCTTCTTGCACAGATCAGATGTTCCCCAAGCTGACCCCCAGCAGAGAATTGTTTACTAGAAAGAGAGATGTCATTGGATATCCCCCATAGGACGATGACTGGGCTAAACCCCGCCCTAAGTCCGATCAGAGCAAGGGACAACCCTGATTGGCTGCAGGCACGTCTTCCGGACACGCCTCGCTCCTGTGAGGGGAGTTCCAGCACATGCTCCCTCGGTATCAGTGAGTAGGATAAGCTGTCCGGGGATGGGGACGGAGGAGGCGGCTCTGTTAGTCCTCCTAGTGGGAGTTGTGAGTGTACAGCGCGGACTGACCTTCACCCAGACGGTGGATGGAGACTTTACCTTCACCCTGCCGGCCGGACAGAGGGAGTGCTTCTTCCAGCCTATGAAGAGTGGGGCTACGCTGGAGCTGGAGTACCAGGTAATCACAATGATAGTCTATGGGGGATCACAGGGACTGCCCACTGTCACCAATACATTCCAATACTGTGTGTATTATCCGCTGTGCCCGGTGTGATTTGCCCGTCCAGGTTCTGTCCAATGACTCCCGTAAGGCGCACACTCCGATCTGCATTCCACATGTCAGAGCAAACTACACACGTCCTTCTCTGACCAATCAGATGTCGCAACATCATCTATCCATGACACCGGAAGAGGCAGAATTCCTCCTGACATGGTTCTATCTGATGAGTCTATAAAACCGTTTATCATCCTGAGATATTGTGTGCCCCTCTCCCCAATACTGATCTATTTACTGTGCCCCCCTCCCCCCAACACTGATCTCTTTACTGTGCACCCCCCCAATACTGATCTCTTTACTGTGCCCCCCCCCCCCAATACTGATCTCTTTACTGTGCCCCCCCCCCCCCATACTGATCTCTTTACTGTGCCCCCCCCTTCAATACTGATCTCTTTACTGTGCCCCCCCCCCAATACTGATCTCTTTACTGTGCCCCCCCCCCCCAATACTGATCTCTTTACTGTGCCCCCCCCCCAATACTGATCTCTTTACTGTGCCCCCCCCTTCAATACTGATCTCTTTACTGTGCCCCCCCCCCCAATACTGATCTCTTTACTGTGCCCCCCCCTTCAATACTGATCTCTTTACTGTGCCCCCCCCCCTTCAATACTGATCTCTTTACTGTGCCCCCCCCCCTTCAATACTGATCTCTTTACTGTGCCCCCCCCTTCAATACTGATCTCTTTACTGTGCCCCCCCCCAATACTGATCTCTTTACTGTGCCCCCCCCTTCAATACTGATCTCTTTACTGTGCCCCCCCCTTCAATACTGATCTCTTTACTGTGCCCCCCCCTTCAATACTGATCTCTTTACTGTGCCCCCCCCTTCAATACTGATCTCTTTACTGTGCCCCCCCCTTCAATACTGATCTCTTTACTGTGTGCCCCCCCCCAATACTGATCTCTTTACTGTGCCCCCCCCCCCTTCAATACTGATCTCTTTACTGTGCCCCCCCCCCTTCAATACTGATCTCTTTACTGTGCCCCCCCCCCCTTCAATACTGATCTCTTTACTGTGCCCCCCCCCCTTCAATACTGATCTCTTTACTGTGCACCCCCCTTCAATACTGATCTCTTTACTGTGCCCCCCCCCCTTCAATACTGATCTCTTTACTGTGCACCCCCCTTCAATACTGATCTCTTTACTGTGCACCCCCCCTTCAATACTGATCTCTTTACTGTGCACCCCCCTTCAATACTGATCTCTTTACTGTGCACCCCCCTTCAATACTGATCTCTTTACTGTGTGCACCCCCCTTCAATACTGATCTCTTTACTGTGTGCACCCCCCTTCAATACTGATCTCTTTACTGTGCCCCCCCCCCTTCAATACTGATCTCTTTACTGTGCACCCCCCTTCAATACTGATCTCTTTACTGTGCACCCCCCTTCAATACTGATCTCTTTACTGTGCGTGCCCCCCCCCTTCAATACTGATCTCTTTACTGTGCCGCCCCCCCCTTCAATACTGATCTCTTTAATGTGCCGCCCCCCCCTTCAATACTGATCTCTTTACTGTGCCGCCCCCCCCCTTCAATACTGATCTGTATAATGTGTGTCTCTCCTTATCTCTTGCAAGCAGAGGCATTGCTTTGTAGTTAAAGTGGTTGTAAACCCACTTTTTTGACTTTTACCTACAGGTAAGCCTATAATAAGGCTTACCTGTAGGTAAGGAGAATATCTCCTAAACCTGTACGGTTTAGGAGATATTCCCCTTGCAATGCGCTGCTGATTGCAGGGGCGCATGCGCAGGGGGGATCTACGGCGAAAGGACCAGCAGCCGCCGGCCCTTGCCGATTTTTAATCTCCCGCGCGCATGCGCGGGAGTGACGTCATCGCCGCTCCAGCCAATCGCAGCGCTGGAGCGGCGATACCTGGAAGACACGCCGAGTCAAGATGATATCTCGCTCGGCGTGAACCAGGTAAGTTCTACACACCTCGTTCCGAGGTAAGTATTTCATAATGAGCTAATATGCGGTGCATACTAGCTCATTATGACTTTTGCCTTGAAGGAGAAAAAATAAATAAAAATTTTGATGCGGGTTTACAACCGCTTTAACAGATGATAGGATTGTATGAAATTTCTGTTCAACACATAAGGGCTTTTCTTTTCCCTCTTGCCTTTAAACATGTCAGAAAATGTCACTACTATAGAAGAGTCTGTTTCCTAGCACAGCCCTCTCCCTCCTTATGTCATAGCCCTCTTCTTCTTTTTAATTATTGTCTGTGATGGCCCAGCTCCACCTCCCCTCTCTGCATTCTTCTTTCTTCTCTCAAAAAAAAAAAAAAAAGTTGGTGTTCCAAGTAATTTTCTAGCAGAAAATAATGATTTTTTTTTTTACTTGTAAGCAACAAATGTCAGAAAAGGTTTGGTCTTTAAATGGTTAAACTTCCTTCATCTACACGTGGAGCTCTTTCCTTTGATAAAAGAACGAAGAGATACCTTGTTTCTACTTATTCATGGGTTATACTAAAACTTGTCAGACTGCCTGGATTTAGTTTTTCCGGCTGTGAGAACTCTCTGGACTTGTTAGAGAGAACCGTGACATGCTGTTTTGAAGATCGTAAAGAGATTGCGATTTCGATTATTCGTGCAGCTCTACGGCCGTCCAACAATTGTTGGCGCAAAGTTGGACCTCTACACACTATTAGATTTTCTGCAGCATTTTTGTCTTCAGATTTACCAAAACCATGTAGGGATTGCAGACGAGGCTTCTTTCATGCGCCTGAAAAATGCCCCAGTGTGAAAGGGGACTAAGTACTAAGTCATGTTTTGCGAAGGGGGTCAAATACTTATTTCACACATTAAATACAAATCAATTTATACTTTTTTTTTTTTTTTTTCCCCTCACTGTACATTAAGATGAATGATCTTGTTTTTTCTTTGTTCATACATACTGTAGCTGTGAGAGGAAGCGGCCACACAGGAGCAAGAATTTTAGCTTAGCTTTGTTATCACTAATTAGTCATGCAATGGTGCCGCGAGTAGCCAAGTATTACAGACAATGGTCCTGCCCTTTCTTTTCTTGGATTAAAGTGTATCTACAGTATATCAAATTTCCAGTTCTGAATAGGGTAGGGAATTGTTAGAACCTACTCCCCATCCCCCCCCCCCCCCCTATTAAATTCCTTCATCTATATCACCTCCGGCGTTCTAGTTTCTGTTCTCTCATTCACTTCCTGGTTTGCATCGCTCGTTCATGTAAGAACTACATTTCCAAGTATGAATTGTTTTGTATGCAGGTCCTTGTATTAGGTTAACCATTTTGCTGGTCAATGACCGGGCCACTTTTTGCGATTCGGCGCTGCGTCGCTTTAACTGACAATTGCGCAGTCGTGCGACGTGGCTCCCAAACAAAATTGACTTTTTTTTCACAAATCTCGCTTTCTTTTGGTGGTATTTGATCACCTCTGCATTTTTTTTTTTTTTTTTTTTTTTTTTTTTTTTTTCTTCCGCTATAAACAAAAAAACAATAAAACTTATGGCGGACACTTTTGACACATTTTTGGGACCATTGGCATTTTTATAACGATCAGTGCTATAAAAAATCATTTTTTGCTGTAAAAAAAAATCACTGGCAGGGAAGGGGTTAACACTAGGGGGCAAGGAAGGGGTTAAATTTGTTCCCTCATTGTGTTATAACTGAAGGGGTGGGACTGACTAGGGGAAATAGATCGCTGTTCATACATTGTATGAACATATGATCAGTCCTTTACACACACACACACACACACACACACACACACGGCTCCCGCTTCCTGCTCTGTCACGAGTTATCGCGCCCGCCGGGCACACGCGTCAGCACCAGGGGCAAGCAGGGGGCGCCCGCGCCCCTAGTGGCCGCAATGCAAAATCACCCTATATTACGTGATTTTGCGCAGCTGAGCCGACCTGCCGCTGTAAAACTACGGTGGGCAAGCGGTTAAGGTAATTTCTTTTTTGCGCTGGTCCAAATCATTTGGTGGAGAATTGATGATGGTGTGGAGTTGTTTTTTCAGGGGTTGGGCTTGGCCGCTTAGTTCCAGTGAAGGGAACGATTAAGGTGTCGGCATAGCAGTCGTGGTGGGAACAATTGTTAACTCCAGACTTGACTATGCAAATTCCCTTTACCTCGGACTCCCAAAATACCAAATCGCTCGGCTGCAAGTCGTTCAAAACACGGCCGCTAGACTTGTGACTGGGAAAAAAACATGGGAATCAATCTCACCTTCACTGCGATCCCTTCATTGGTTACCAGTAAAAGACAGAATCACTTTTAAGGCACTCTGTCTGACGCATAAGTGTATTCAAGAAAATGCCCCCCAATATCAATGCGAAAAACTAAAAGCCCATAACCCCAATCGCATTCTGCGATCCACCAATCAAAATCTACTCCAGATACCCAAAGCCAGATACAAGTCCGAAGGAGAAAGAAGATTTGCGGTCCAAGGACCTAGACTATGGAACGCTTTACCAACCAGCATTCGGTTGGAGGAGAATCACTTGGCCTTTAGGAGAAAGATCAAAACCTATCTCTTTTGAGGACAAAGGGACAACGAGCGCCCAGAGACGATTCAGTTCGCATTTTGCTGCGCTATATACGTTTCTCACTCATACCAAGACATTTTGGACATTTTCATGCTCTCAACTTTGTGGGAACAGTTTGAGTCCTGACCTCAACCCGATGGGAAACCTTTGGGATTAATTTGAGCGGCGCCTGGGAGCCAGGCCTTCTTGTTCCACATCAGTGCCTGACCTCACAAATGCGTTTCTGGCATTCCCATAGACACACTCCTTAACCTTGTGGACAGCCGTCCCAGAAGAGTTGAAGCTGTTATAGCGGCAAAGGATGGGCCAACCCAATATTGAACCCTACAGACTAAGACTGGGGTGCCATTAAAATTTATGTGCACGTTAACGCAGGTGTCCCAATACTTTTGGTAATATAGTGTGGTATATGTATTGAGACTATAAAAGGTTTAGACATACTGTACAGTGATATCAAAATCGAGGGATACCAATACAGAACTTTACCCTTTTCTAATGATATTTGGACGCAATGGCGCTCCTGGTTGCTTTGTCTAATAACATTCCAAAATGAAAGGCTAATTGAGCGACTTATTTTTACAACACACCCTACAGTTGTCACTTTGTCTCTGCGGATTTCCATCCAACATCTTGGCTTAGAATATTAGGAATATGGATCCGGCCCATTGTCCAATTTAATGGCCGAAGTCAATGCATTCTATATTTTCTGTTTTGTATGCAGGTCCTGGATGGTGCAAGCTTGGATGTGGATTTCTACCTCATAGCTCCAGATGGAGATATTGTATTGTCTGAGACACGCCAGTCCGATGGGGTCCACACGTAAGTTTAATAAGATATATTTTGAATGAGCCGTGCAATAACATCAATGACCTTGTGCATAATTCTCAATTTTTATCAATCCAGAGTGGAGACAGTTGAAGGAGATTACCAATTCTGCTTTGACAACACCTTCAGCCGACTCTCGGAAAAGGTGATCTTTTTCGAACTCATCTTAGACCACATGAATGAAGAAGGGAATAACCAGGAAGACTGGAAGAATTATGTAGTAGGTGCAGATCTACTGGACATGAAACTTGAGGATATTCTGGTTGGTGCCATTTTCTTTATGCTTTGTCCTCATTGTTTATCTATATAATTTCTTTAAATCAGGAAATGTTTATTAAAAAAACACACACACGTGTGTACAGTCTAAAGCCCCATACACACGGTTGGACTTTTTAACAAACTTCAAAATAAGCAGGTTTTCAAAAAAATCTGACCTGGTGTACGTTCCATCGGACAAACGTTTTCTGTTTTCATCGGATAAAAGTTCACTCTGCAAACGGACAAACTTTTCGGCAACAAAAGTCCTATCGTGTGTACAGAAGTCCATCAGACTTTAGTCGAAAGTACAAGCTCAGAACCAATGTTAAAATAAACCAACAATGGCAGAAGTTGACCAAAGTGTGGCAGTAAAGGGCTGGAAAACGACATGATTTTGGGAAAGTTTGTTGAAAAAGTCCTGCTGTGTGTATGCATACCAAGTTCACGGCCAACGCCCTTCAAACAAACGTTTCTGTGAATTTTTGAAGTCCGACCGTGTGTATGAGGCTTTAGGCTTTAGTGCACTACAATACAGGCTAACTTAACCAACAAAGGTAGTGGCCTTCTGCACATGAACATTAACATATTGATATGCAAATATTAACATAATCCACTCCAGCTCTAAACTGACATAATATAACGATGTAGCCAAACCATGTGAATGGAGGCTTAGCCAAGAACAATTTGGCTTATGTACAAAACAGATCTTCCTAGCTTGTTTAACCACTTGCTTACTGTGCACTTAAACCCACCTCCTGCCCAGACAAATTTTCAGCATTAATAGGTGGCACGCATTGGCATTGATAGGTGACACGCATGGGCACTTTCAGGTGGCACTGGCAGGGGGTACTGTGAGGAGGTACTGCTGGCACAGAGGAGGCAGATGTGCCTCCTTCCTCTTTGGGACCAATGTCCCTTTCACATGAGCCTGTGATCTGCTTTTTCTTTTTTTTTTTTCTCCTCGCGCTGTCAGCGTAAGGAGAAAAAAAAGATTACCGTCTTTTGTTTACATCATGTGATCAGCTGATCATGTGGTAAGGAGCCGGGACCGGCCCCTTACTCAGATCTGTTATCACCCGAGTATTAATGACTCGGGTGATCATAGCCGGCGAAGGGGAGGACGTCTTGGGGTCCACGCTGTAACCGTCATTCGGCTATGGCGCTAAGTGGTTAATGCACATTGGCAAGGTTTTTGCTTTTGGACCTCTAAAAAATTCTGCTAATTTTTATCAGTTTATATCTGTAGCAGGGATGTCCCGAAACAGATACCAGTATCGGTATCTGTACCGATCATTTCCCGGGGTACTTGTACTCAGGGGGGAAATGCTCCGATACTTGGGCAGTCAGGGTGTTCGGTCCTGCAGGGGAGTTACAAGCACTGATCTGCCCCATTTTCAGCTGCTTTAGTTCAAGTTATACAGCGGTGATCGGTGCTTGTAATGCCACACCGATCACAGCTGTCCCTCCTCCACCCCCTCGATATCTCAGGATGGAGAGCGGAGGTAAAAGCCGCTAAATCCGGCTCCTACCTTTTTCTGTGTTTACAATGCTTCAGTTTATGAATGGAGAGGAGCTTCTCTCCATTCATTTTAGCTGAGGCTGCAGAGAAAGGGACTGGGGAATCTGTGTCCTTAGTCCTTTTCTCTGTCTCAAAGGGGAAATGTCAGGGGTCTGTAAAGACCCCTGATATCTTACCAAAGACCCCCCCAACAGCTGATGAAAAGAAAAAAAGTATTGCAATATATATATAAAAAAAAAGAATTTAAAAAATAAAATAAAAATGTAAATAAAAAAAAAAAAACACACTGACAATCCATTGAACTACAAGTCGTATGCCGCAATGGTTGACGGTACTTGTAGTCTATTAGTTCACCCATCCCCTGCCCGCTTTTACAAAGCAGGGAGCAAAATATTAAACAGTCATTCACCCGCGCTACATCTAATTATTGGTGTTAGACTTGCTGTTCATGACACAGGTCAAAAATGTGAGAAAAATATACATACCACACCGCAAACAAACCTAAATCGATAATAAAGTGCTAATACTGTGCATGAAATATGTGTGCAAAGAACAATTGAATAGTATAAAATATTGAAAGAGTATTGTAGCCAATCAAATTTTGACTGTGTGTATGCCCCATCAGAAATTCCGATAAATTCCATCGGAGTTTAGATAGCGAACATGTTCTATTTTACTCCAATGGAATTCAATCGAAATTCTGATGTGAATTTGGCTGGGCAAAAGCCTGATCATGTGTACGCGGCTTAAATAAAGTTCCAATTGCAAAGACTCCTTCACAAGTGCTGCTGTGCTGACAATTCCAAGTGTGCTGCAATAATAATTGATATCCACATGGATCGTACTGCATTGTGGGTCAAAGCCGTGGAATTTTGTTCGAAGGGCATTGGCGGTGAACCTGTTCTGCATACAGATGCCAACAGATAATATGTGGTTTTTCAGCTCTTTAGCGCCACTCTTTGGGCAACTTCTGCTAATGTTCTATGGTTAGCATTGCATCTGAGAATGTGTGTTTGTACTTTGGATTTTTTTCCGATCGAATAATCCGACATCACACATTTGTTGTGGGAAAATTTTAAAGCATGCTATCCAACATTTGTAGTCGGAAAATCCGACAACAATTGTCCGATGTAACATACAAACAGTCGGATTTTCCAACAAAACCCTGCCATCACACATTTATTGTCGGAAAATCCGATTGCGCGTACGGCCCTTTTAGGCCCCATGTACACAAGACGCTGCTAAATGGACGTTCAGAGGCAGTTGAATGCTTTTTTTTTTCCCAACTGTCCCTGAACTTCTTTAATGTTATCCTAATGTGACCTTGTCTCGTTTATTGCCGTTTTTTAGGCAGTTGCGTTTAACAGTGTTTCTTTGAAAGCAAAAAAAATGGGTTCAGACGCCAAATGCGACTAAACGCGGTAAGCCGCGTTTAGTTTATAGGCGTTTTTGGTCATTAAAGTGGCAAAATGGGCGTTTTTAAACGTGGGTTACTATCTGTCAAGTTTAATCATTTAGGAGCAGTTGTAAAAACGTCCTGTGTACATGGAGACTTAGTCTGGTGAGCAGGGCGTTGAGACGCCAACTCCAAAATACGATTCTTCCTGTGATGTTTCAAACTCGGACATAAGGAAAGAGCCCACATAGTGTCTTGTTTATTTAGTAGAAATTGAGCTTACAATGTTGCATAGTAAAAAAATGAAAGGGATGTAGCATCAAGACAGTCCACTCGTTCCAGGAAGCAGCAGGTTCTCTCGGGAGTCAGTCGGCTACTGGGTTTCCAGCGTGCACGTCCGACGTACACAGGGTCAAAATGTGCGTGTGCGTTTGTTTTTTTGAACCAGCAAATGTCTCCAGGCATTTTGCCTGTGTGTATGGGCCTTAAGAATGACCAAACTTTGGGACACCTGAATGACCGAATGCAACATTTTCACAGCATATACACATGCGCCCACACACAAAATTCTGCTGTCAATAATGCCATCTTTTATATATAACAAAAAGTTTGAGGTCTCCTCTCTGGCTGCCATCCAGTCTGGTCTCCGTTACTGGTGTCCAGCACGGCTTGTGCATTTACATTGGCGACATAGCGTATTGTGCACTTACTGTTCTACCACTCAGGGTCTGTACACCTTGAACCGCTGGCAGAATGGGGTAATGGTTTTCCTGCTATCCGAAGAGTAGGTTCTTGTATAGGGTGGACAAACTTCAGCTTTCCCTCCCTCAGCTCTGGCAGGATAGGAAAGGGTCAGCTTAAAGGGGTTGTAAAGGCTCGTGTTTTTTACCTTAATGAATCCTATGGAGAAAAAACACCTTGCAATCTCGGGCTTCGCCCCCCCCCCCCTTTTAGTTACCCAAGCCACTAAACTCCGTGGACTCATTCCCACAATGGTTTCCCTCAGCTTGAGGCGGCTCGTCATTGGAGATTGATAGCAGCGCAGCCATTGGCTCCTGCTGCTGTCAATCAAATCAATGACGCGGGGCCAAGTGATACAGTCGGTGGCTATAGCCACGGGGAGCACGCCCGCAAGCTAACCCCCTTGGGAGAGCGCTTCCTTAAGGAGGGGGTTAGCTCTTGCGGGGAGGAGCCACAGAGGGACCCCAGAAGACCAAAGCAAGAAGCAAAACTTAAAATTCAAGGGACTATTTCATTAAGTGCAGTCAACCCAATCATGTAAAAATAATCATTGTTCCATGTGTTACCAACAAAAGACAAACATCCCTTTGTGCCCAGCTGACAAATAATGGTATTGAGCAAGTAAGTCCAAGTCCAACATGTTTATGTGGGTTGGCTACATTTTACATTTTTAATCTACAAGACAAATAAAAAAGGGTGTAACGTTCACAGCAAAGATAAAGACGAAGTCTTGGGAATAATAGGAAGACGTGGCAGTTTACTGTCGCTTGACCTTCCCAGTGACAGATGCGTAAAGCTGAATAATGCTGACTTGTTGGCAGAAGGTGAGGAGAGCCTGCTGGTTACACAGACAGCTTACACAACCATTTTAATTAATGCTTATTTGGTAGAAAGTTCAACGTTACTGCCAGTATGCATCAATTCTTCTTTTGCAATAAAATTCTTTAAATGCACATATTGCCAGTCAAGACAACTTTGACAGGGGGGATTTGCTGGAGCACTCAGAATCTGGTGCAGCAGTGCATGATCGCCAATTGGCTTCTTACTTCAGCTTTTTGAATTAAAAAAATGATCACCTTGTAAAACTCATTCAGCTTTAAAATGGAAATGAAAGGCAAAATATTTGTATAGCTATTAAAAAAACATTTAGGCCTCATGCCCACGCACGTTTTTACAGCCACTTTTCTGGGTGTTTTTTTTGCAGCTTAAAAACGGCTCTCCATGTTAGCCTATAGCCTCATGCCCACCATGAAGTTTTTGAGCTGTAAATGGGTCAGCCGTTTATAAGCTGCAAAAAAAAACAGGACCAGTGCGTTCTGAAGCTCCAGCGTTAGAGCTGTAAAGACGTCCGACGCCAGCAAACGTGATTTAACGAGGCTGTTAAGCCTCGTTCAGCATTTCTTTCTCTATTCAAAATCAATGGTTCCCTATGGAAGCCCATTGATTTGAATAGAGGTTGGATCAAGATGATCCGACTTGCGGGGCGACTCGTGTGCGAACAATCTTGAAGGGGAACCCCGCAAAGTTCCCCCACAGGATGATACCAGGCCCTTCGGTCTGGTATGGATCTTAGGGGAAATCTCCAACACCAAAAACCCCCCCCCATTACACCGTAGCAGACTACATGCCCTCAACATGGGGGGGCACTGCGCCCCCCACCCCAAAGCACCATGCCCCCATGTTGATGGGGACAAGGGCCTCTTGCCAACAACCCTGGTCGTTGGTTGTCGAGGGCTGTGGGCGGGGGGCTTATTGGAATCTGGGAGCCCCCTTTAATAAGATCCCCGGCCCCCCACCCTATGTGAATGAGTATGGGGTACATTGTACCCCTACCCATTCACCTGGTGAAATAAAAATGTTAATAAAAAACACTACACAGGTTTTTAAAGTAGTTTATTAGGCAGTTCCGGGGGTCTTCTTCGACGCTCCCTCCCGCTGTAATGCCGGGTGTGTGGTGCACGATGATTTATATAGGCCTCTTATGACATCACAGTCCCAGCATGCTCCGGGTGCTGACGACATAATTGCCCCGCCCCCTTGTCGTCACCACTCAGAGCATGCTGGGACTGTGATGTCATAAGAGGCCTATATAAATCATTGCGCACTGCACACCCGGCATTACAGGGCAGGAGGCGACAACGAAGACCGGGCTGGCCGCCACTAGTAAAAGAGCTGTAAGAAGATAGCGGCGGCCAGCCCCAAAGAAGGCACCGTGGAGAGCAGAAGATGAGAGCAGAGAAGACCCCCGGAGAGCACAGAAATCGGAAGAAGACCCACAGAGCTGCCTAATAAACTACTTTCAAAACCTGTGTAGTGTTTTTTTTGTTATTATTGACATTTTTATTCCACCAGGTGAATGGGTGGGGGGGGGTACCCCCCCAGTCATGAACAAACTTATCTGTAGTGTTTTACTTCTCTCTCCAAAGTGTCGTTTCTCTCTGGTGCTTCTTTCCTTTATCAACAAAAGTCACTTCTGAGAAGTTTTCCTGACACGCTAGCTACAATTTGTACTGGGGAGAGAGATGAGCACACAGCTTTCTTATTCAGAACACCGCTCTGCGTGTGTGTCTTTGTTCCTCTGCCTATATGGAGGAGGGTGTCCCTTTCCTCCAATCTGCTCTCGCGCAGTGTATAAGAGCTGTAAACTACAGCTCTCCACCCCCTCCCCTGTTCTCCTGACAGATGCAGGATGATTTTTATCACAATTGTGCTTTTTTTTTTATTTTTTTTTTTAAAGGATTGTAGACAAGAGAAGACTGCCGCTAAACAAGTAAAACTTATGTAGGAAAATGTCTTTAATTTCTGTGCAACACCTGAGGCTATTCACTTCGCTGAGTATGAGCGGGTTTACAACCTTTACATATAATTGGTGCATCTCTTGCAATCAATCTGGTCCTCACTTTTGACAAATATTTGCCAGTATATGGCAGCCTTAAAACTACTGTGTTATGATGACATGCATATCTCTCCCCTCTCTCCAGGAAACGATTAACAGTGTGAAAGGAAGACTGGGCAAAAGTCTGCAGATCCAGACTCTGTTGAAGGCCTTCGAGGCACGTGATCGCAACATCCAAGAGAGCAACTATGACCGGGTGACCTTCTGGTCTACGGTCAACTTACTGGTGATGGTTGTAGTATCTGTTATTCAAGTGTATTTGCTGAAGAGTCTCTTTGAGGACAAGAGGAAAAGCAAACCTTGATCACCAGAGAGGAAATGTGCCAAAATTATGTGGGGAAAATGGACTTAATCATAAGGGGGACTTTGTTACACTTGGATGTTTTATTCATCAGTTATACGTTTTCTTAATTTTTATTTTTCCTGGTACAGTTTTGCTCATTTGTGCCTCCTGGACAACTGTGGGGAAGGACAAACTTTTTTTTTTTGCTCTTGAAACTTCTTTCTACAATTCTCACTGAAGTATGTGTAACATCTACATCCCTCTCAAAGTCATTGTATAGAGACATTTTGAAGGATATTAGAAACATTCAAGGGCTAAGGTAGTTTTGTCCAGCCTCATGTATTAAAGTACATGAATGAAATTCTGTCCTTGTTGCTTATACCAGCTAATTGAGTTTCTTATGTTTTTAGTACATGGATTGAAAAATCTTGCTATGAGCAGCAGGCGGGCCTTCTTTTGTATATTTTAATGCAATTTTTGTTTTTAAAGGGCATATTTGTGAATCATTTACCTTTTTTATACTTGAGGAAAAACTTTTACTACTGTGAGATTATAGAGGTGATCTAATGCAATGATAAACCAGGAGAGGAAATTCTGACGTGCTTGTCCAGTAAGTCCTCTGTTGTTCCTTTGCTGTTCCATATATGAAGGCAGCAGATCATGTAGAATTTAACTGAACAAGTGTTTTGGCATCTCTAAAAAGATAACCCATTATCATTTACTACATTTTGATCTTATTTTTTAGATGTACAGATGATTGATAGGACACTCACAGGCAAAAAAAAAATAACTGCCTATCCTAACATTGATTTGCTTTTGATCTGGTCATGTCATGATGGTTACATCATATTAAAGTGGGGTTCTATTCCTGCTCTGGTGCAAGGGGCCTTGATGTCACTATATGCAGCATATTCCTGTATGGAGCTTAGGGAAGGTTGTTTTTCAGTTTCCAAGGGACTGATGTCCTGGGTTCAAAGAAAGTGGGTGGAAATACACTGCAAGTAATTCAACAAAGGAGAAAAGCTCTTTAGCACTGGACAAAGTGGTAAGCCTGCGGGGGGGGGGGGGGGGGGGGGGGCGCGCAATGTTGAGGAGAAGGTTGGTTATGGCAGCCAAAGCAGCCTTTAGATTTAAAGTGGAGTTTCACCCGGAAGTGAAAGCTCTGCTTAATCTGACCCTGCCCTCCACTCCTCCGGTGCCACATTCCTCACCTTTTGGGGGGAGCGGGCACCAGCTTCACTGCCAGGTTTCCTTACTACGAATGACCGCAGCAGTACTCTAGAGCCGATGGAAACATCGGCTGGGGTGCCAACATTGCTGGATTCCAGGACAGGTACGTGTCCTAATATTAAATGTCAGCAGCTACAATATGTGTAGCTGTTGACTTTTAATGGTTTGCTGGGGCATGCAGAACTCCTCCTTTAAAAACACTTGATCCATATACAGTGGAACCTTGAAATACGAGCATAATCCGCTCCAGGAGAATGCTTGTAATCCAAAGCACTTGCGTATCAAAGATAATTTGTTCCACATTAAAGGATTTTTTTTTTTTTTAACTAAATAGCTTCCTTTACCTTACTGCAGTACTGGTTTCATGTACTTATTGTTAGTTTTTTGCTTTGAAGTTGCTGTAATTCTGCTGTGATCTCCACACTTCCTGGTTGTCTGGCTCCTTATAACCACAGTACTGAGAGCTTTTCACGGTGGTCTAAGCTGTCATTACTGTGTGTCTAAAACTCCTCAGAACCAATCAGATTAATTTTAAAAACAAAACACTGCCCTGGATTTGTTTTGTTTTTGTTCTGTGGGTCTCTTTACTTCACATAAACTTGAAACCAGTTTAAAACCGAAAGTGAAACTAGAGGCACATTATATGATTGAATTTAATTTATTTTTAATCATTTTTAAAAGCAATCAGTTAACTTTTATGTCTCTATACCCTGTAAACAGTCATTTCAGCAAAAAAAATGTTTTCCTTTAGTGACCCTTTAACTTCTATGGCATGCAATACCGCATGTGGCCAGAGGTGGGTGCCAGAGAGACTTGGAAATACTTGGAGACCGTTTGGCTGCACTCAGAAATTTCTAAAGGGACAAACTCCAAAATGTTTCTTGTATGTGAACAGAAGGAACGATTTTCAATGATTGTGTACTGTTTTTTTTCCCCCCTGTATAAGAAAAAAAAAACTATACGAAAGACTGCACATGATCAAAAACAAACGACTTTGTAATACGGGAATTCTTGTACATTATTTCCTTCCTTGGTTCCCGACTTGCTGTGAAACATTGAGAAATTATAGTTTTGATTTTTCTTATAGCGTGTACCCACCTATTTAATCTCCTGCAAGTGATGGCCATGTTTGTCCAATCATTATTTTTCACTGATAAGGCAGCACTAGAGATATCCGAAGCATGTCTGCTTATCCTATCTTCATAGAGTCACAGAATTGGGCTGTCCTTGCTTGGCAAAGTACTGGAAGAATTAGGTACCAGGATGCATTTCAGGTTTGCATGTCTGGGGAAGTGCAATAAAAAACATTCCTTCCCAGGTCTACCACAGGACCTGAAAGTATTAACAGCTCAGCCATCCCTCCCATGATTTTAATATTGGATACTGCAGACACTGGCCAACGCTAAGGAGTGCTATGTTTTTGTGCACCATCTTTATTATTGCATGTCTGAGGACCTCAGTGACTTTCAACTGTAGATTTACCCAACTTCTAAATAGAAACAAAGCTGTTTTCAGGCAGCACAAAGGTTATGCCATCTGTGATGCAACATGGAACACAATACTGATGGTGAACCCAGAGGATCAGGGTTGGGAAACAAGTGTTGCCACATTTCTGAGAACCCAAAACCTGAGCTTCCAAAAAGACTTTAGCAAAAGAATGTACTAACCAATCACTTTGGGGAGCAGCAATAAGTGATTCTGTGGCACAACCCACAGATCCTGATCCCCCTAGAGGATTTTAATAGTGTCATATTGGCTACATAAGGGTATTTTGCCCATAGCCGCTATTATTTTCTGTCTGGTATTGGCTAATATTACTTGCAGGGTATTATCCCCTCAAATGCACTAGATTTTTAGACATTGTAGGTCAAACAATCTCCTTGGATATTGCCATCATTAAATTTTTACATTTCTAATAAAAATTTATTCCTTAACCACTGGTGGTGTTGATTTTTGTATTGTAGAAATTAATTAATTATAAAGCCACTATGCAAGTCAAAGTGGAGTTCCACCCATTTTCTAAGTTAACAGCTACAAAAAGGTGTATCTGCTGTCTGTCCCATAGTCCAGCAATACGGGTGCAGGAAGCCTTTTAACTGTGGGCCCCCCAGCTGTGGCTTCACAGCCGGGTGATGTGAATGGCTGGGCAATCTTCTCGGACCTGTGACGTGTCCCAGAAGATTGGGGGGTGATCTTCCTTCCAGCGCCAGGGAAGGAAGTGGGAGCTGGGTGCCTGTAAAAACAGGGTACCTGCTCCTCCCTCAATGTCAGGGGGGTCACCAGTACTTAAAGCGGAGGTTCAGCGGTTTCTCTTTTTTCTTTTCATGTGCATTGTATAGGGTTACTGATGAAATCAAAACACTCACTTGCTAGCCGCTTCAAAACTGATCCAATCGATATCCGTGTGAAATAAACTTTAAAAAAAAACAGCCTGGAGTTTTCCATCTTGCTTGTGGGCATTGTGAAGCCCACAAGCAAACACTTCCGGGAAGCGGATGATGCTGGTATTCCCATCATTCACCGCGCGTGCGCTGTCAACACTTCAGGGTTACCATGACAACGGGTGTCGTAATTTTAAGTACACGCCCCATTGTGAATTCTACATGCATTCCCTCATTTAAAATGGCGATTTCGGATCCGCCTGAAGAGACACATGACGAGGGAGATAGCGTGAGATTTGTGCTACAGATCGTCTCCTGGGAATTATGACACAGAACTCCCAGGAGACATTGTGGACAGGTCCTAGCGTCGGGGAATGGGAAAAGAACGCCCACTCCCGCAGGGAAGAATACCCGGAAGTCACAGCATATACCTTTTTGAATCTCGGTAATTACATAGAAATGAGAAATGTCGTTTGCAAAAGTATAAGCTCCGTAGATCGTGATTATAGAAAGTTAATATTATGGATGAACCTCCGCTTTAAAGTGGAAGTTCCATTTTTGGGTGGAACTCCGCTTTAAGCTACAAGAACTCGGGTATTGAGGTTGGTTTACTAAAACTAGAGTGCAAAATCTGTGCATGGTAGCTAATTCGCTTCTAAATTTAGCTTGTTCACTTAAGCCAGTGTTTCTCAATTCCAGTCCTCATGCCCCCCCAACAGGTCAGGTTTTCAGGATTTCCATTATTTTGCACAGGTGATTTGATCAGTTTCACTGCCTTAGTAATCACCACAGCCTTTTCATCTGAGGGAAATCCTGAAAACCTGACCTGTTGGGGGGGCCTGAGGACTGGAATTGAGAAACACTGACTTAAGCCCACCCCTGGAAAAAATAAATAAAGCCAGCAGCTACACATACTGCTGACATTTTAATAGGACACTTACCTGTCTTGGAGTCCAGTGATGCCGACACCGCAGCTGATGTATGCATCAGCTGTCGGGTGCTGCCGCGGCAATTGCAGAGTAAGGGAACCAGGCAGTGTAGCATTATGGCTTTGCACCGTGTCCCTACTGCGCTCTCCTACTGGCCTTGAGAGGGAGTGCTGTCCCTAGAAGACAGACTTTCTCTGCCACTAGTGCTAGGCTCTTCTTTTGATGCTATCACTGTTTTCAGAGATTGGATTGTAGCAAGCATCTCTGACTGTACTGAGAGGAAGTTCCTCATCACTGCTGAGGTTTCCTTGCCTGACAGTTTCTGAATGCATCTATAGCAAAAAGGTTTTACATGATCCTGTGGGAGCTTTTCATTACAATACCCCTACTTAGACCTGTGGGCCCCTTGAGCAGATCCACTCGGTTCTAGGGAGATAAAAGATAAGACAGTATCCATAAACCTTAACAGTACATCTATCTACAAGGGGTTTGGGTAAGACCACACTTACCCAACCACTTGCCATAGAGGAAGACTTTCCACCCGTGGCCTCCTCCTAGGCTGCAGCCACGGCTGTATCCTCCTCTCGCTCCATTCCTGGTCACAACAGACTTGCTGTGGGTGGGAAGATGAGTGGGACCTCCGCCTAGCTCCCCCGGATATTTATAGGTTTGGCTGCCGCTGCCTGGCACCATTTTGCTGGAGCCCCACCACCAGAAGTGAATTCGGCCTCTAGCGTGAGTCCTCAGGTTAGCGTGGCAGAGACGGCAACTCCGCCATTTTGGCATAGTCTGGCACCAGAAGTGCCACCCCCCTGAAAGGGAAATGGTGCCATCTTATTCCACAAAGAATTGTCTGCACAAAACTGCTTAGGACAGGAAAATAATGGTTATTTTTGCCCCCTTCCAGTGATGGAGCCTGATGCATCCTCCTGCTCCACAGATGCAAAGGTACCTCAATCCAATGGGTGCAGTTTGCTCACATCCAGCGGGGTAAGTCTCACTGACCAGGCTGTCCGTGACATCAAGAATTTTGATCGATTAAAAAAATTAAAGATTAATCAAGTAATCTTTTATTTCCCCAGCCCTAATATATATATAATTAGGGCCGAAACAACTAATCGATTATGAAATTAATCGATTACAATTTTTATAATCGATTAATCGGCCAGTAACAATGGGGTTAAAAAAAACTAAAATTAGCCCTTTATAGTACAAAAAAGCAAATCGCTACTGTAAATATTACTTTCACTGTCACACAGTAAAAAAAAATGAACCCCTTACAGTAGGGATTATTTGCTCTTTTTGTACTTATTTTTGTTTTTTTAACCCCATTATGTTACTAAACATCTCAGGCCGGGTTCACACCTGTTTTTTGGTGCTTTTTTGCAGAAACACACTACAGTTCATTTACATGTTTTCCTATGGGACACATTCACATCCATGATTTTTTTTTCAGCTGCTAGACTTAACGCAAAACGGGGCTATTTTTTTTTTTTGGTTCAATATACTTCAATGGAGAAGCTGCAGAAAAGCATGTAATGTGTTTTTGCGGCAATTTGTGTTTTCTAATCTGCCCAACAACAAATTGGCCCCAAAAAAATGTAAAAATGCTAATTTTCTTTTTTTTTTAATGCTATTATCCGATTAATCGGCCAACTAATCGATTATGAAAATAATCGTTAGTTGCAGCCCTAATATATATATATATATATATATATACACACACACACACACACTCATAAATTTACATACCCTGGAAGAATTTATGATTTCTTGGCCATTTTTCAGAGAATATTATTAACACAAAAACTTCTTTTAAATCATAATGGCAACAGAAACTATCCAAATGATGTGACAAAGCTCTTGTAAGGGCAAAACGCGTTGTCTAGGACCCCTCTTAATATCCCCCTTTTTATGATGGAAGATCCTATTCATGCATAAGAACTTTTATATCCGATTATTTTAATCGCCATGCAACGCTGTTGATTTTTCAACAAGCGCATACTGCATTTTGCCCACTGGAGGGCGCCTAAACTTCTCCCTGCAGTACAGCTGGTTTACTGAGACAGCGTCTCAGACGTGGGACGCTTGCATGTTCACCCAGGGAGAGCGTCCTTTCTGATAGGCTGATCCACCCTGTGTCTCCAGCAGTCACATTTATCGGGTCTGTGAAGCTTCCAGACCCGCATAGGAGAGAGCCTAGGATCCCGGACATTGTTACATCAGCCAGGAGAAGGACATTCGATCGATGTTTACATCTGGCTGGGTAATGTACTGTGCTCACCATTTGCACTAATGATGTCTTGCTAGACAGCCCACAAACTAAAACCGCAAGCTTTAACCATTTGAAGTCTGAAGAGGGTGCTGGTCTGATGCAGACATTTGGAAAGTTTTTTTTATACTTTTTTTATTATATTGTGTACATTGTGGAAACTTTCCCTTTTTTTAACCATATAAAGGACTGGATCTTCCGAAAATTAAAGTGTTAATGTATGTTTTTTTCTTCACAAACATTAAGTGGATTTATAATTGGTGAACTTTCAGGAGCGCAGAGTTTTCCTTTTTGGTGTATTCAAACATTTACATACCCCAGTTCTTAATACCGTGTATTGCCCCCTTTAACATCAATGACAGCTTGAAGTCTTTTGTGGATGAGGCTCTTTATCTTCTCAGATGGTAAAGCCGCTCATACCTCTTGGCAACAAGCCTCCAGTCCCTATCAATTCTTGGGCTGTCTTGCATGAACTGCATGTTTGCGATCTCCCCAGAGTGGCTCAATGATATTGAGGTCAGGAGACTGAGATGGTCACTCCAGAACCTTCACTTTATTCTACTGTAGCCAATGACAGGTCAACTTGGCCTTGTGTTTTGAATAAGTCTCATGTTGCAATGTCCAAGTACATCCCATGCGCAGCTTCCTGGCTGAATAATGCAAATGTTGCTCCAGTATTTTTTTTTTTTTTTTAATAACATACTGCATACATCTTATCAATTTTGACCAAAGTTCATAGTAGCTCACACATCCCCAAATCATCAGCAATCCACCTCCGTACCCTTCATCATAGGCCTGGTTGACTTTTCTCCAAATGTAGTGTTTATGGTTGTAGCCAAAAAGCAACATTTTGATCTCATCACTCCAAATTACTTTGTGCCAGAAGGTCTGAGGCTTGTCTCTGCCTTTTGGCTTATTGTAAACGGGATACTTTGTGTAGTAATGTCTTTCTTCTGGTAACTTGACGATACAGCCCATGTTTCTTCAAAAGCCTCCTTAGGCTGGATTCACACCTATGCAGCATTTTAAGTGCATTTTGCACTACAGAACTTGTTCCATAGGAAACCATGTTAAATGGATTGTAGAGCAACAGGTGCAAATCCAGTCTTATTGTGCATCTTGAAACAGCCACACCACATGTTTTCAGAGTCTTGTATTTCACCTGCAGTTATTTGTGGGTTTTTCTTTACATCCTAAACTATTTTAATGGCAGTTGTGGCTGAAGCCTTAGTTGGTCTACCTGACCGTGATTTGGTTTCAACACAACCCCTCATTTTCCATTTCTTGATCAGCGTGTGAACACTGCCAACTGGCATTCTCAATTCCTTGAATATATTCTTATATCACTTTGCTATTTTATACAGTTAAATTACCTTTGCCCACAGAGCCTTTGATTTCCCCATAACTCAGAATCATCGGTGAAGGTGAAATGGGTGATGGTGAAGCGCTGTGAAATAATTAACTATAACAAGGGAATGCAAACATAGCCCCAAAATTGGGTAGGCAGACCCTTGTGTGAAGAAAATTAAATAATTGCGATAAATACTGAGGGGGAGGGGTGAATAGTGCAAAACAAAAAATATACTGTGTAATAGGTGTAGCGAACTGTATAGGGCAACTAAACAGTAATAAACGTAGATACAAAAATGTGAAGCATAATGAATGGATCACAGATGCTGAAAATGTCTAGACCATTCAATCCATACACAAAAACAAACAATGACATAAAATAGCACATCAAACGTGTAGATAAAGTCTATAAGAGCAGTGATGCCAGAAAAATAACCCAATGTGCAATGCTAGACAGACTTCAGTGCGGACACCTCTGGTGGTGCTAAATGCTCACCTCAGAGCTATAGCACGGATAGCTTAAAGTACCAAAGGTGTATCCGCACTGGTTTAGGTTGAAAGAGGAAGGCTCCTCATCAAGTGTTCAAAAAACGCATGTAAAAAATATATAAAGGAAAAATGGCATAATCCTGTGAGAGAACTAGAAATGGGGTTGATGTATCACATAAGCACGCACTCACATTGAGGCTGTGGATAGTGGACCTATCTCCACGAACACCGAGTTCTTATCCTGATCTTGCAAGTGTGTTGGAAGGTCACTGGATGATATGGAAACGCTCACTTCCTCCAAAACTTCCACCTCCTGACTTGACCCGTAGCGTTAGTAGATGCTCAGAGGGTATAAGGTGGAAGCAAAAAAAGAGGACCCATAGTGTAGTACCGTATAAAATTTATTGACAATGCGGTAGCATAAAGTAAAAAAAACTTGCATTTAAAATCTGAACAGCAATCAAATAGCCTACGAGCAGCGAGCTTGTCTCACCGCCGTCGTTCTGTCAGCTCTGGTGTTCCTATTCCCAGAATCATCAGTGCAGCACTGGATTAAAGATGCATTCAGGAGTCCAGAAACTCATTGACCATACACACTAATTACAAGCAAACAGATCACAGGTGAGGATGATTACCTTTAATCGCCATTCAAACCTTATTGCGTCAACTTGTGTACATGTTATCAGACTAAAAATTACCAGAGTCATGTGGGTAGTTTTTGTTATGATTTAAAAAGAGTAAACCTAGTTGATCGATAATAAATAGCTTCAGCCAAACACTAAACCATGAGCAAGTGCCGGTTCACACTGGGGCAGGGCGACTTTACAAGGCAGCTAGGAGACGACTTGAGCGCTACATGGAGCGACTTCAAGTCACCGCCAGGACAGGCGACTTTACCAGTGGCCAATCACATTATCTGCTCCGTGGGAGGGGTTTGCCTTAGAAAACCATTTTCACTTCCTGGAAAGTTGTTTCAGTTAAGACAGGGCATCAGACTTGGAGGCAACTTCCATTAAAAGCAATGGGTACAAGTCACCTTGAAGTAGAAGAAGCTTTTCTGAAGTCGGAGCAATTTCAGTAGTGTGCATTAAGACAACTCATTCACTTTCATGTAATTTGTCATGTTGGGTGACACAGGTCGCAGTAGTGTGAACCGGCTCTAAAAGCAATGTTTTTGTGTTATAATTCACATTCTCTAAAAAAAAAAAATGGCCAAGAAATCAAATTCTGCCAGGGGGTGTGTACCCATTTTCAGATACACCTGTTCAATTGCTTAGTAACACAAATTGCTAATCAGCCAAATCACATGGCAGCAACTCCATGAATTTCAGAATCTAGACACCGTGAAAATGACTTGCTGAAATTTAAAGCAAGCATCAGAAGGAAGCAGTAACTAAGCGTGGAATGGTTGTTTGTGCCAACCAGGCTAGTCTCAGTATTTCAAAAACTGCTGATCTACTGCGATATTTACAACCAACCATCTCTGGAGTTTACAGAGAATGATCTGAAAAAAGACAAAATATCCAGTTATGTGGAGGAACATGTCTTTCTAAAGTCAGAGGAAAATAGGCAGACTGGTTCAAGAGGATAGAAAGGCAACAGTAACTCAAATAACCACTGGTACAACAAAGGTATGCAGAATACCATCTCTGAATGCAAATCACATCAAACCTTGAAGCGGATGGGCTGCAGAAGAACACCACACTGGGTGCCACTCCTGTTAGTCAAGAACAGGAAACTGAGGATACAATTTCCCAGAGGTTCACAAAAATTGGAATAGAAGATTAGAAAAACATTGCCTGGTCTAAGGAGTGTCAATTTTAGCTGCAATATTGAGATGGTAGGGTCAGCATCTGGTGCAAACTACATGAAAGCATGGATCTAGCCTGCTTTGTATCAACAGTTCAGGCTGGTGGTGGTGCAACAGTGTAGGGAATATTTTCTTGGCACACTTTGGGCTCCTTAGTCCCAATTGAGCATTGTTTAAATGCCATGGCCTACCCATGTATAAATACCACAGTATAGGCTCACTGTAGGGTTAGACAGGCAGAAGTTTCATACATAAATAAATCGCACAAAAAAAAAAAAAATGTTGCAAAAATAGTATGAAATTAACATTAAATAAAAAAAAAATAATACATAAAGTTTAACATTTTAGTGTAGTCTACTCTGATCTCAAGTTCGGCATGGGATATTAAAAAAAAAAAAAAAAAAAAAAGGAAGAACAGTATAAAGCCAATTACATCGAAAAACTGTTTCTATGTCTTGTGTAGTGCATTTTTTTTTTTTTTTAAACTGGAATTTCCCTTTACATAAACAAGTAATGAATGTACAAAACAAATTTCTACTGTAATGCACTTTAATGATGAGGTTTCAATTAGGAGGAAAATAAAGCTGTATTACTGAAGGTAGCATTTTACCTAAAATGCAATGATACATAATAGAAAAATCAGTGGCATTTCTGCAATTCTAAAAATTTTATTTTGCTACAAAAAAATTAAATGGTATTCTGTACAACAATTTACAATGGTTTACTAAAGTATTTTTTACACCTTTATTTTTTTGTCCCGTCAATTTGAACCTGCAAGTTGCTCAAAAATTAATAAAATGGACTATACTTGAGAGATAAGCTATCACAGATGTATTGTGGCATATGATCGCCTGCCCCAGCTCAACTTTATCAGCTGTGCTCAATGCAATTTAAGTATAGCTGAGGTTGCGCCTCCCTCCTGACTGTTTTTAGATTTGTTCACACCTGAGTGTATTGGAACCTCAAGAAGAATTGCAACAAAAACGTGCAAAGCTCTTGTGGTGCCACCATGTCTTAATGGCACCTCAACCGTAGTGCAATTTTGCTGCGATTGTCATGACAAAAACGCAAGAAAGTCGAAGCAAAACAAGCAACTATAAAAGTGTCTGGCTCAATGCCCAAATTTGGTACATGAGCTTCTTTGGCACTTTTTTTGGAGCGGAGGCAGACCCATTTAAAAATTAATGGTGCCACAACCAAATAAGAACAAAAAAAAGTGAAGATGTAACATCACTCAAGTGTGAACAGGGCATCAGGGATCAATAAACGTCCCCCAAACATTAATCCCAGGAACACATTGCACGTGTGTTTTACTGAGCACAGTTGAAAGTGTCTGTGGGGGTTTCTTTACAATAGCAACTTAGAAGTAGATCTGCACCAGTTACAAATCTGATTTGCTTTGCGATCTCTAGCAGACTGCAGAAAGCAGCTACTGAAGTTGGCCAGCCACAATCTGCTGGTGTGCCATGATCAGCAGAAGCTGCTTTGGACAAGAGATACTAGAATTTTCCACCTAGCTTCAACATTAAATCATTCGGTAACAGCTTAATTTCATTGGGTGCAAATCTGTTTTCTCTAGCAACAAGTTGTTACAAATCCACTTGTTGGACATAGTGCTTCTGGTAAATTTAAAGGGCAAGTGCCCTTCTCCATTTTGTCCAGACCTAAAAACAGACCCTGCACCCCCTTCTCCCGCCAACAGATGCATACTTTCCTTGAGGGGATAGCCAAGGCTTTCTGTGTTTGAGTATTGCAGTGCTCGACCAACACTCTACTGCCTGTACATGTGTATTATAGCCCCATAGACTTCTATGGAGCTGTATCTTGAGGCCAGAGACTGTCTATAAGACGAATGGTCAGGCGAGGCCAAGATGTAATCATTCTCTGGAGGCAAAGGCCATTGGCCCAAGGCAAGTATGCAGGGGAAGGGTATGCAAGTTTTAGACTGGCCATAAATTATACAATTTTCTTGTACAATTTTTCCTTGGATTTACAAAAAACCATAAGATATGAGGGTAAACCTAAACACTTTTGTTTGCGTGCAATCAGGCAGGCCCTTGCATTACATAGTTGAAGGTAAAACTAAAGGAAATCAAACCAGAAATTGTATAATGTATGGCCAGCCTAGGTCAGGGCAAAAAGGATAAGTGCACTTTGTCCATTAAAGCCAATTGGAGCACAGCCACACTATACAACCTCACAATGTTTTTCTACAGCTTTACCAACAAAGTGCGAGGGTCTCCCTGTACCATGTAACTTGTATGCAGTCACATAGACCCTCTGTTGGTAAACCCCAAAGGAGAATGTGCAAGCAGGCTGAAACATATGGCTAAGCTTTAGCATTAGAAAAGAAATAGTTAGTGAAAAACAAAATATACTATTCATTGTCTGAGACGCGTGTTTTCTCAAAGATTTTAGATGCAAAGTCTACCAATGTTACCCTTGATTTAAAGGAAACATACTTAAATATGTAGGTTGCCATTGCCAAACCAACCAAATCCTGAAAATTGTGTCTAGCCATTATATATGGATGCAATGGCTTCAGTACTTTTAGTTAAAAGGATACATTCACTGCAAAAAAAATAAAAAATAAAGTATAATAATGAAATGCTAATTTTTCCAGGTAAAAACAAATTGCATTTGTTTTTTTTCGAAGGAGCCTGCAGGCGCAATCTCAGGCTCCTTCAGAATATCAGCAAAGCCGTCAACTCATGCCTCATATAGGCAGGTAGTCACCTGAGACCAGGAAGATTAAAGACTACACAAGCGCTCACTAGCGCCCTCATAGTTTATTTAGAAGTTGTCAGCTGCATTGGCTAACAGAACTTAATAGGCATTCATTCACAGAAAGCTAAAACTACAACAGCTGCCCCGTTTTCAAATTGTGAAAGCGAGTGCAGGGAAAGGATCCCTGGCCCACTGTCATGGGGGGGGGGGGGGGGTTTGAGAGGCTACAGATAATGGAACATGCAACATGTTCCAAAGGCGAACTTTATCCTTTAACCTGGGAAAAGTACCAGATCAGGAGTTCCAACTTCAGTAAGTGAAGTCTTACCAAAAAAAGTATTTGGGTGGATTCAAACTTATGCAATCTATTAACATGGTTTGCAAAAATGTGACCCTGTCACCATAGGGGGCAATAATAAAAGAAGCCCATCTGTACTAACCTTTCTTGAAACACAGCCACTTCACTGCTTCCCAGCTTTTGCAATACTGTATTTAACCCCTCCAGGTTGGTCAAATACCAGTTCCTTCTCAGCAGTTTTTATTGTCGGCACATATGTCAAACCTAGGAGTCTTCCTACTATGCATTACCCACATATGCCAGCACTGACATGATCAAGCCCCTTTGAACTGTTTGTAGAGGCCACTGGAAAAGTAGTTATAGATGGGCTTCTTTTACAGGGCTGGTCTACTTATAAAGTAACCATTTGTTGACAGGGTCACTTTTGTAGTCAAATTGGGATAACACATGCCTTATACTTGTTACATGCTCTCATTAAACATAGCAGAAATTAAACTAGCAAATTTAGAAACCGCTGTCTGCGGAGTCTCTTCAGAAATGGTTAGAATTAGTCACCTTCACAAAAAAAAAAAAAAAAGAAAGGGAAGATATTTTTTAATTTTTAGGTATGCTGTGTGTGAATGGGAACACAAACACATACTAGGGTTTTCTCAAATTTGACTGCAAATGTGCTTTAAAGCAGAATTACAGGAATGGACTTTATGGCATAGTTACAATTATCATTAAATGCAAGGCATTCTGTTTCAACGAGATAGAGAAGCAGGGCAGTGACATGATCTTAGTGCAATCAGAGAATGCCTTGCATTCATCGAAAAAAAATAATGCCGTACTGTGAATGGCACCCATCATGAGACCAAGAATATGGTGCTGATCAATGTAGTAGACCGACTTCTGTATGAAAGTTTCCCAATTCTTAGCAGTTCACAACAAATCAAAAAAAAATAGTAAAGAATGGTGCAGCACTAAATAAAAATACTCCCTACCCCCAACAAATGAATGCAAAATGTTGCATTTGTTGAGGTGAGTGGTAGGAAGTACCGGTATATTTTTAGCTCTGAATCATGCTTTACCCTATTTTTACTGAAGTAACAAAACTACTACAGTGATAACCCACATGTATGGCATATGCATACTTACACTGGTTGGAGCTGGATAGAACTATGCTATAAAAATCATACATAGAGTTCAGTTCCTTAGACGTAGTGGCTGCATTAATTTATTTTTCAGGATATGCACATTTTCTACAAATACATAAAAATATCTGTTGATCTTGCCAGAATTCCAGTGTCCTTGTAACTTCATGTGCACTCTAAAGTTATCTAAAACCATGTTAACAGCTTCCACAGTATATGCTGTGCCACCACCCTCCCCTATGTAATGGAGAAAAAGGAGAATGCTTGTAATCCAATCAGGACAACAGCCTAAGATGCCTACACTGCAACCACCACACCTAAAAAGTGATCAGCTACAATATATTACATTCATATTTTTGGGCGATATACTTTAAAATCAGTCATCCAACAAGCATTTCCTCAAGGCCAGAAAAAAAAAAAAAAAAAAAAAAACTTCAACACTGTAGGGTGCTAATGCCAGTACTGAAATACAAGAGAACACTACTGATGTCACTCATACCAACCAAACCCCACCTTTGTTTAGTTGTGGAGGGTGCATTTTTTATTTTTTTAATTAGCACCATGAATTTCTAAGGATGGGAGGAGGAAAAGGGTGGCCAATTTCGCTTCTTGCGCAGGGGCAGCTGAACCTGTTCAAGGTAAGAGTTGGTGCTTTTTCCGGCCTGGGAAGCCCAAGTGTCGTCTCCCATAGACACGATTGACTGTGTGCTGCTGTACTCCGTTATACACTGGTACTATAGTTAAAGTATAGTGTCCAGGAGCATGCAAAAATAGAAGAAATTCTATTTTACCTTGGCAAAAAAAAAAAGTTATTTTTTGCATATGCCCACATGCTATACTTCTACACACTGGTGTACAGAAGAGTACAGAAGAGTATAGAAGTACAGTCACAGTGCACCACACCTGGGTTTCCTAGGAGGTGGAAAGACACCCCTTTTTATGTTGAAAGAGATTAGCTGTCTGTATACAAGAGTCCTGCAAATATGACTTGGGCCTTTAAAAAAAAAAAAATAAAAAAGCTGAAAGGCAGGGATGAAAAAATAAAAATAAAAAAGTGTTAAATACTACAAATATTTTGACACATTTTCATAACTGTAATTCAACTGCCCTCATATATTAAAAAGTAAAATTATTGCATAGATCATATTTGTAAAGAAATAAAAAACAAAAACCCACAAACACCACCACAAGGCTATCTACCTACACAGGTACATTTAACAAAAGATAAAGACTTCTTAAATACACTGCTAAAAAGGCAATAGTGCTGGCCAAAGTAGAGTACACGAGGGTAAAGTGAGGTATAGCACCAGTGACACACTTTAATGAAATCCGATCTAAATATTTTCTCCCATAATGTAACGGTAGAGACATTTAGATGTCTAAATATGACAACGATTTACTTTCGGTTTTCAGAATCTGGATATATTACTAATAAGGTAAACCAGAAAACCTAAAATTGTATGATATGTTTTTCACTGGGACTCAAATAAGACCATGCTGTGACTGTCCATACTCTTCACCGACCTCAATAACATGAGGTGAATGACGAGCTCATCCACATAGATCCTGACTTTTTAAATTTCTCCACATGCATATGACTGCTACAGGCATGGGATGGTATTTAGCTAAACGTGTTTAATTCAAAAATAGGTTTTGGGCTTTATTACTACTTTCAAGATAAAATGGAGCTTGGCAGAGGTCATGTTTGCATGAATACCAACAAAAAAATTGCTCACAAAATGAGGTGAGAGACATAACCTAAACCCACTGGCTACCAGTTTAACGAAAAGTAATTCTGTAATAGGCCCAACGTTTCTTATCAGCCTGCAGGTTTCTTAGGGTCTTTCACACGAGCACTCCATTTGCTACAGTATTTTTATTAAGTCACGTTTCATTCCCAATGACTGAACAGAGTATAGCCAACACGATCTATGCAAAAGGCACATTTACATAGAAAATGCCAGCAAGTAAACACAAGGGTTAAAAAAAGAGCTACAAGCATAGGTACGCTGTTACTGACAAGTGCTGAGAACAGAGCATTATGGTACGT
Source organism: Rana temporaria (assembly GCF_905171775.1). Classification (NCBI taxonomy): domain Eukaryota; kingdom Metazoa; phylum Chordata; class Amphibia; order Anura; family Ranidae; genus Rana; species Rana temporaria. The sequence continues at coordinate 137,838,298 of NC_053495.1, forward strand.
ACTTTTGCATTACGTTCCAGGCTCCCTTTGAGCAGCTGTTGCAGATAGTGACTTACTAGATCCCTTATTCTAGTTTCTCAAAATGAACAATAAACGGATTGGTACAGTAGGACAAAGGTCCACTTTTCCTTAAATTTTTACGCCATTTACACCCTATGCTGCTGACAGGCAGTACAGTACAAAACAATACAAGCAAGGCTTTTATCCTTCAGGTGGAGGTAAGAGCTTGTATACCAGAATGTGGCAAATAAGAGAAGACTATTCAATAGGAAAGAATACTGGAATGCAGGATTACTGGCTTTTTTGGCAGTAGAAAATACTTTGAGTATTACCAGGCTGTCAGAAGTACTGTTTTCCACCCATGCATAGATACTGGTTAAAATTAGACAAATTACTGTTTTTCCAAACTACTAGAAAAACAGGAGCTACATTTCAATACAATCAAGCTCATGTCCTCAAAATTCAACCAATTAAAATTAGAGCTACATGTACTTTGTTGAGACAGCCATTAATAAACCATCTGCTTCCACAAAAGACAATAGCCAAGCACATACTTTTCAGTAGGTAATCCGTTCAATCTTTAAATTCAATTAACAGGGGTCTGGAGATAATAAAGTATTTAGAAGTTTGTTTTGTTTCTTCCGGAAGTGAACCCCTGGCTTAAGACCCCTCCATAAAGCAACAATTAGAGATCCACCCCCTCATTCCACACGGACCAAGACTAGCATTGTCAAATACATATGCAGTAGGGCATCTTATGCAGTCTGCTAGAATGGTATTCCTTGGCCACACCAAATCCACCAACAAAAATGTAAACACGCAAGAATAACAGTATTACAGAGCAGGGACGTACAGACTTAATTGTACTATGCAGACGTGTCTAAAGCTTAGGGTCCACTTCCTATTTAGATTTTATTTTTCTCTTTAGAGCAGCAACTTGACAGTGCAGAGTTCCCTTGCAGCAAAGGGGATAAACATAAAAAACTTATTTCGCTAAAACGTTAATGCTTGGTTACAAATACTGTTAGGTCATACCATTGTCAGAAATGTGCACTACTGCAGATATTTGGTTAAAGCAATGTCTTCTTTTATGATCACTGGGAAAAGCTTGTATTGTATGAAAAATAAAACCCTTTATTTTCTCTATGCCAGCACCTATTTGCTACCATAAGTATTGCAGGCACTTTGGCAGTGAACAGGGTGAACAAAAATAACTTATTTTCACTTCAAGGAACCTGAATATGAAGAACAAGTAGCTGTCCAGCACAGTGGTCAAGAGGCCGTAGCTCCATCCCACTCCACAAGATATTGAACCTTTCCATCAAGTGTGACTCGACGAGCCAATACGCGGTACTTTTCCCCGCATGCTATCCTCCCAGCAGCACCAAAGTAGTTAGTAATGGAATTCTTCAAATGGTGGAGCTGAAAGTCATGATCTGTGACATTTTTAACTATATCTGTGTTGACAGCAGCAAGCTGAGAATCCTCCTTGCTTTCATCGTTTCTTCCCATCTCTGAATTGTGAACCTGGAGAGCTTTCCGTGGATGGCGACCCCTTTTCCTGGGCGGCGGTATGGTAGACCACGACCTCCCTGTGCGTGTCACTCGTCTCAAGTCTGACTGAGGACTAAACAAAAAAAGCACATGATACAGTATGCACAATATGTCGGCACCAAACTTAAAAGCTGAATTTAAAGTTCAAAATCATTGTTAGCTTTACAGATTTAGTGATTAGCCTGCAATGATGTATATCCCACATCTTGTAGGCCGCAGGATCCAGTAGAAATCTTCACTGCAGAAATGACCTGTCCTCTTCTTTGGGTCTTCAGACCGAATTAAATAATAAAAAAAAAAAAAAAAAAAAAAAAATGTACCCAACAAGGATGCCTGATAAGTCACAGGATTCTCTTCCCCATTCGCAGATCATATTACAAGAGCAGTGAAAGCAATAAAATTACTTTTTCCAAGGGAGAGAAGTCCAGGGGCGGGTGGGTACGTGTATGTGACATTAGTGGAGTGGCCCAGCTCTGTCACAGGGAGTAAATGGCATATATACACTGGCAAACGCAAGGAAAACCAGGGATTTTTTTATTTTGCTTTTAGCAGCTAAACAGAGAAATGTGAGAACCAAGGACAAGTGTATGTGCTACTGGGGACAACACAGATTTTCCTTTTTTGCTATACAAAACCCATTTTTTTTTTTTTTTTTAAACATGCAAAAAACATTGCTATGCAAACGTGCTGCTATAGAGAACCCTTATTTTGCAAGCTATATGCATATTAAACCAATCAAGAACGGCCAAATCCACTCACACTAGCCACCTGCACATTACTGCCAAAGCCTTCAGTTTGTTCTTATAATGAAGAGCTTGCAACCATAAATTCCCATTGGCTCATCACAATGGTATACAGCCATTCCTGGCCAATAGGAACTGTGGGAAAGGCCAAGTTCACCTTTTGTAAAAGTAAAACTTTTTTTTATAATAAATACAATATATATATATATATATATATATATATATATATATATATATATATATATATATATATATATATATATATATATATATATATATATATGCATGTTTTGGCAGGTTAAAAATATGCTTTTATTTATTTTTTGCACAGCATTGCATCCACAATCAGTGGATCGCAGATGCAATGCCAGGCTCCTGCAGAAACAGGTGTAACATGATACGAAAGGTGAACTTACCCATGAAAGCCCTGGCTGAAGATCATCTCGTTTGTCATTAGCACAGATAATTAGGGCTTGAAGCAGCCAGGTTTGCAAGATAAGGGAGATACATCACAGGCGATATCATTTGCTGCTCAGTGATTGCAGTATTCTAGTCTGCAGCTCCCCAAGGTACATAAAACTGTGCCTGTTAGTGGGCTGAGGACAGGGTTGATGACCACTGCATTAAAGTGCATCAAGATACAACAAGCAGGATTTTTTTTTTGTACCACACCTAACCCGCATTGGTGTAAACAGGACCTAAAAAGTGTTGCTCTTTTTTACACACCACTCGATCAAACTCACAATAATTTGGACTCATAGCTAGGGCAACAAAACCGGTTTCATTCAAGAGTACTTATGAAAATCAGTATTAATGGATTTCCACATACCTGGAAAGGGTGGTTGAGGTAGTTTCCTTTGAACTTGCAGCACCATTGGACTCCACATCAGTACTACCAGGGATAGTGGTGACCTCCGCTTCTCTGCAACACAGAATAAAATTAAACTAAGAATGTGAGAACATCCTGGGCAAGAACAAATAAAAAGGGAAACAAAAAATGGTTCTTACTTTATATCAGATGACTCCAATGTTGTGACCTTCTCCAACACCGAACCCGTTTCCATTTTCTAAAAAAAAAAGGATTAAGTATTAAAATGTTACTCACATTTCAAGTGACAAAGTTAAAGTGTAACTAAAAAAGGCAAATATTTAGTTTTGGCTAAAGAGTTTTTTTGGGGCTCTGTGCCAGTCATGTTTATCATCAAAAGTGAAAGCAAAGTCTCAAATTCTGGGTTGTCCCCAGAATAGTAATAGGAGGGGAAATCTTCCAATGGGTAAACTAGTTCTGGTGACAACCAGGGATTGCCTCACTTTGAAGGCATTTCCTTTCACTTCCTGTGTTGGCAATAAGGGACATAAGTGAAGGGAAATCTCTCCAATGGGATACAGACAGGAACAAAAAAAAAAAAAACACATACACACCAAACAGGGTTCATAAACCGCCTTAACGTTATCCAAAAAGGAAAACAAATCCATTTAGGCCTCATGGTACACTGCTGCTGGTAAACGGATGTTTAGGAGCAGTTGGGCATTTTTTTTTTGCTCCTGAACTCTCCTCTTTGTTATCATTACACGTACACAGGGTTGTGTATAGTCATTTATAGGCAGATGAGTTCAGTTTTTTTTTTGGAAAGCAAAAAAATTACTTCAGAGGCATTTCAAGTGCCAAACGCTTCTAAATGCGGTAACCCACACTTAGCCGCATTTACAGGCTTTTTCCGTTTTTGGCCATTTAAAAAAATATAATTATTTGAAACGCTTCTAAATGCAAACGCAGCAAAACACGGCTAAACATGCCATGTAAACGCGACAAAACTGAAGTTTAATGTGGGTTACTGTCATGTTAAATCGCTCAGGAGAGATTGTTAAAACATTGCGTGTACATTAAGCCTTGGTTCTACTTTTGATTTTAAATGGAGACTAATGGACTTTTGGTCAATTTTAAAATGTATACATTTTAACCAACAGGACTAATTCTTCACCATTTATACAGCCTTTTTATTCTACAAATATTAATACAAGTTAACCCATGAAACAAAATTTACAGAGCATTATTGGTTCACCAAGAGCCCTTTCACACTGGAGCGGTGGGAGTGGCGGCGGTAAAGCGCTGTCATTTTTAGCGGCGCTATTCGGCTGTTAGCGGGGGGCTTTTAACCCCCGCTAGTGGCTAAAAAAGGGTCTGTCCATTGATTTCAATGGGCAGGGGCGCTGTAGGAGCAGTGTATTCACTGCCTCAAAGATGCGGCTAGCAGGACTTTTTACTGTCCTGCCAGTACACCACTCCAGTGTGAAAGCCTTCCACCGCTATTAGTAGTAAAGAAATTTAAATGCCAGCCCCTCAATACCTTTTTTCCACATATCTTCCATCCGGTCACGTGACCTCCCCGGCTAATGTCAAATTGAAATCTCAGCCCCTCCGCTGAAGCCTGTGGATCAGAGGAGAAGCAACCGGGAATCACATGACCGGCCTGAACATATCTGAAAAAAGGTATTTAGTGGCATCTTTAAAAAAAAAAAAAAAAAAACACTTAAACTGTGTTATCGCTGCATAAAACAGGGGGGCTGGCGGTGAATCTTTTTTTTTTTTCAAGGTTACAACTACTTTAGGTAAAAAAAAGTTTAGGCTTTATAACCACTTTAACCTTGTAAAAGTTTTTTTTTTTTTTTTTTTTTTTTTTTTTTTAAAAATAGTTCCTCCTGCTGGTTGGAAACCTTAAATAAAATGATACATAAGTTATACTTTCATATTTAATATACACTAATTATATACATTCCGATTAAATTATTGGCATTTGGCCTAACACACATTATGTGTGGACTGTGACTATTACTTATGCAATACCAAAGCCAAAACACTAGCGTACATATAAATATTATGTACAGGTTGTGTGACAAGAAATATAGGTGGTAGGCTTCCAACCTGAGTAACAAAATTTAAGTATCTTTGCACCTATAAAAAAAAATAAAAAAAAAATAAATAAAAAAACTGTACAACAGATTCATGATTACCGATGAAGAATCAAGAGAGTGATTTTGTAAGATCTTTCGTCTATGTGAACCTGGTGGACGACCTACTGGCTTCCTCTTCTTGACTTCTCCAATATTTTCCTCTCTAGAATGAACAAGAGAAATTACATAAGCCAGAATGTAGTATACTACTTCTAGTTCAGAGCTTGTTTGTTATCCATCATTTGCTACCCACAGGTGCAGGTTTACATTTATCCTACTTGGTGAAGTTTGCTCCCACTATCATGCAAAGCTATGGCTGCATCCATGTCATAAAAAAGATGCACAAATTAGGGGCATTGTATGATTTGTATTCCTACCAATGGAAGGTAGGCTTAAAGGGGTTGTAAAGGAAAACATTTTTTTCCCTAAATAGCTTCCTTTACGTTAGTGCAGTCCTCCTTCACTTACCTCATCCTTCCATTTTGCTTTTAAATGTCCTTATTTCTTCTGAGAAATGCTTGCTTCCTGTTCTGTCTGTAACTCACCACCGAAATGCAAGGCTTTCTTCCTGGTGTGTTGAAAGCCTCTTAAGGAGGGGAGGGGGCGAGCAGGAGTGTCAGGACGCCCACTAACACAGCTCCTTTATCTGCAAAGTAGAGAGTGTCCTGACTTGCCTGCTCGCCCCCTCAAGAGGCTTTCTCCACAGAAAGGGAGAAAGTCTTGCATTACTGCATGTAGTTACAGACAGAACAGGAAGCAAGCATTTCTCAGAAAAAATAAGGACATTTAAAAGCAAAATCGAAGGATGAGGTAAGTGAAGGAGGACTGCATTGAGGTAAAGGAAGTTGATTAGGGAAAAAAAAAAAATTCCTTTACAGCCCCTTTAAGTTCTGCACTTTTCCTATAGGTATTATTGTGTGTGCGCACATGTGCCAAAACATTGTTATAAGAGTGGGGCGTTAAAGACAAAATGCATTAAAGAGACTAAAGCCGCCCATATATGGATCGAATTTCAGCCTGTTGGGCAGGGATCGGCTGAGAGTCAATCCATGTATTGGCAAGCTGGTTGTACTAATCGAATTAATTCAGTACTACCAGCTGGTCCGATTTTTTGCATTCAGTTACTGCCATCGGCTATAGCTGCTAACAGTAATCAAAGTGTTTTTCACCGCCACAGGGAGCCTTTCTGACCAGGAACACAATGGCATTGTGGGAGGGACTCCCTTAACACTGATTGAAGGGTGTGGGGTGGTAGAATTGAAAATCAAATCATCTATGGCCTGCCTAAATGTCTGGCTTCACAGCCTTTGGTTATCCAAGTAAAGCACTGCCTGGAAGCAGACTTATAGTTTTACAATTCATAAGGTTATACTTTAAGTAAAACATGTTTTATGTACTGAAGTTTATACATTACTTTATATCATTATGGGTATAAAATTCTCATTTTACTTCCATATTAAAAGTTGACAATGAATGCTCAACTGTAACTAGTAGTCCCAGGAGTTTTTACATCTTTGTTTGCATGAACAGCGCACTCCCATCTCTACTTGGAGAACTGGGAGAGGAGATGTTAGTTTGTATAACCAGAAAACACTAATGAATGCTCAAGGCTTTTGCCGCTACTTGCTTTGTAACCGGATGAAGCTTTGAGGACTTCCTGCCTTTAATCTTGAATTCATGGGATGTGCTCTCTTCTTTCTCCAGTTTCACAGCAGCATTTGGAGGAACAGGAGGGACCCGAATTCTGAGACCAAACAAATGTTTCTTTTTCTTGATTTCTTTTCCAGACATAAACCTGTGCAGAAAATATATTTAAAATGAATCTGCAGAAGCGATAGGAAATTTATCCGATGGGGATATAGAATACCTGACAACCTATTCCCAACCACATAAAACATAACGGTATGCATTGGCAGGAAAAGGATTTAATGCCCTGGCACCGCACATATGTGCCCAGGGCAGTCAGAGATTGTGTGCTTGAACAGTGCTCACTGAGTGATTCTAGAAGACTGACAGAGCCATCTTTGACAGCTTCTCAGTCACAACTTCTGATAGGCCAACGTTCCTGGCTCCTTCTCTTTTTGGTGCGCCATCACAGGAAACCGCCTTCTATTGTGGCACATCTGCAGGCTTAATCCTGAGCCAGGCTGCTCGTCTCCCAGAAGACAGCGGGGGAGAACAGAATAGGCAGCAGTAGTGGCGTAGATCAGTGGTCATCAACCTTGTCCTGCAGGGCCCACTAACAGGCCAGGTTTGCAAGATAACTGAAATACATCACAGCTGATATCATTTGCTCCTCAGTGATTGCAGTATTCTAGACTGCATCTCCCCATGGTAATACATAAAACCTGGCCTGTTAGTGGGCCCTGCAGGACAGGGTTGATGACCACTGGCGTAGATCACCGAGGTGATCTATGCCTGGAAGAGCAAATGCTCCCTCCTCCCCCTGAAAGGTGCCAAAATGTGACACCGGAGGGGATGGGGATTCCAAAAAGTGGAAGTTCCATTTTTGGGCGGAACTCCACTTTAATGCATTATATGCAAAAAAAAAAATTTGACATTACATTTTTTTTAAGTTTACACTTCCAAAAAAAAAAAAAAATTATATTATAAAACCGACCCTTTGCTTTCTAGCCGAGAGCTTGGCTTTGTTGACTTCCGCCGGCCGGACGTGATTTAGATACACTAATACACTAAAGTTACAGGAACAGTTTTTTTTCCTTTTGGAATAAAGGCTTTACATAAAAGCCAAAAATTTTAAGCACCTCAGTAGTAAATGGTGTGTCTCAATCCTCTAACTGCTACATCTGCAGGACAGCTTGTTCTGTTGAAAAACTGACTTACTGGCAGAAACACCAATGAAAATAAAAAAGGATTAAAAAAAATATATATATTGCAGCCATCTAATCCAAAGATTGGTAAGGGGAAAGATAATAAATGTTTACTTGTGGGTTTAATACCGCTTTCAATTTCCTAAATTTGAAATTGAGAACCCAGACTTCAACAATAGTACATAAAGTAAAAAGCACACTTGTTTACACTACACCTAGAAACTCCAAAAAGTTAGAAGGCCATGTAAAAATAGACAAAAAAAAAAGAAAAAAAGAGAGAAAGAAGAATCCAGCTTACATGGTCTTATTTTCATTTAGTGCATCCAAGATCCGTTCATATTTTTCTGCTTTGGGCGTGTCTGCCAGCTGGGGGAAGAAAAAAAAAAAAGTTGTGGCATAACAAAATGATTTTCTATGAAAGCAATAGGTTTTTCTTACATACAATACAGAAAAAGTAGGCACTAAAGAGGTAGCAACAAAATAGTTCTGTTAACACAGATGTGAAATTGTCAACCAACACTGCCTCTAACTGTACCTTTTAGAGACTATTATCTAAAAAGAATAAAAAGAACAGGTTATAGTCAAAAGAACAGTAACTTCCCCCAGTGTGTACAAGTGTGTCTTTACACTTGTACCAAACTGACATTATATACAATCAGCTTATTTAAAAAGGACATTTATATCAAATACTGATATTTCAGCATTAGGATGTAATCCACCAATTTTTTTTATTTTTTTATATTTTTAGTGTTTCTAGTGTCCCAGTTTTACTGGGACACTGCTGGCAGAGTGATGAGAGAAGTAGGCAGGCGGCCATTAGGAGGACGGATGCTTAATTCAGGATTAATGCGGGGGGGCGCGGTCAGAATACAATGGAACAGCAAGGAGTATTCTTCCATCCAACCCGCATGTGTGGATGAGGGAACCCGTTCTTTTTTCCCCCCCACTCAGTCCTCTTGGCTGATCATTAAGGTCTGGTTCACACCTGGAGTCTGATGCATGTCTATTCACCAGTTCAGGTGTGATTCAGGTCCAAAATGTATGGCTGTACCTAACCCAAAGACGCACAGGACCCTTTTGCAATCCGCTCCACAGCAGCCCCAGGCCTGTGTGAACTGGCCCCATTGAGAGCCAGTCACACTTGCCTGTCATGCGATTTTGATGGAGGGAAACCAATATCCAATTCACATATATGTGAAATCAGTGACAATGCAAAAACAGGAGTGTCTAGAGTAAAATCTGCTTTTTGTGAAAATATGTATTATGTGAAACCAGTTTTGTTTACACACAGGTAGGTGACATCACAATTTTTAGGTAACATCGCGTTGCCTGCCTGATCAGTGAAAAGATGATCCAATTTTCTTGGCCTGATAGGGGCACCTGCCAACACAACCAGATCAAAGAAAACAAGAATCTACCCAATGCCCATGATCAAGAAACAAAATGGTCAGCAACAAGGAATTAGCACTGAACCATAGTCCAAGCTGAAAAACTTAAATCCACCAAGGACTGAAACAAGTTTCTGGACATTGAAGGCAAAAACACCCAAGACCAAAAGTTAAAAATCAAAAAAGAGCAAGTCACTAGTAGAACCAGGAACCACACAATGGACCAGGAAAAAAAAGTCCTTGCAAGAGCAAGATCAGCCAGCCCAAGTAGGAAAGCAGAAAGGCTCAATTTACTTGACCCCACAAGGCAAAAAAAAAAAAAAAAAAGTTCTAAACATTATTAAATTGTTGAAACAAGCAAGTCGTCTAGGCAAGGTTCACCAGGGAAGGACCCTGAAATTGACTAGAAACACAGGCTGGAAAGGGTGTGAAAAATGACTCAAGTCCAGCACAAACCCAGGATTCGATCCCATGCCAGCACGACTGAAGGGCAAAAGCACACCTCAACAAGGGTTGGCAGGAGAGAGAACCATAGGCTGGCGAAATGGGTTACAACCCTGATGGAGCTAAACACATTTACCTGTATGCAAAAATCCTACTGAACAGATAAATCGGGCTATTAACTTTAAAGAGTCACAAGACTAAGAATGCTGCAAACTCCCCCAATTCGATGAAAAAAGCAGCTGCATTCATGAACTTAAAGGGTCACTAAAAGGAAAAAATAATTTTGCCTAAAATTAATGTCTGCAAGGTAGACAGACAGAATAGTGTAATGATTCTGATAAAAAAAAACAACACCTATTAAATTCCTTCATCTATATCACCCTTCGGCATTCTAGTTTGTTCTTTCATTCACTTCCTGGTTTGCATCGCTCGTTCATGTAAGAACTACATTTCCCAGTATGAATTGCGGCACGCCCAGTAATTCACACCTCCTTGAAGTCTAACACGTAGAGAGCGTCCTGCCGCACAGATGTAGTTCCCAGGAGGGGGTGAGCATGTTACTGACCACCGCAGTAAAACCTCCCATCACGGTGGTCAGTAAAAAAATCAGACAAGCAGGAAGTGAACAGAACAGAGAAGAAAGAGCAACTTCTGAGCAAAAGCGAGCAATGAGGAAGTGAAAAGAGGAATGTCTGCAGGTAAAGGATGCTTATTATGAAAAAAAAAAAGTTTTCCTTTACAACCCCTTTAAAAAGGACAAGACTTTTCAGAAGCGCGAGCCCTGGTTTACATTGCAGCGATTTGACATGTCAAATCGGTGGCTTTTGCCGCCAATGGCACCATCCGAAATCAGTGCAACGCCACGCCGATTCCCAAAAGTAGTTTCTGTACTACTTTTGACGACTTCGGGGTGCGAATTCAATAGACATCTGTGCAGAAACCTGCACAGTTGTCTCAGAAAATCGCCCCCAAAGTCGGGACTGGCTTGCTAGGGGAAGCTACAGCACAGAAGGTTTTTCACCCTAATGCATAGATTTTACAACCACTTCAAAGGGGGATCAGCCCGAGACCCATGGTACGGTCCATGGCCATAACTTGACATACAGGTTTGGCCAGGCACTAGACTCACAGCAAGCATTTAGGGGCAACAATGAGGATTCAGAATCCTGTTAAGGCTGAGGACAGGTGACCCCTGGCTGACCAGGCAAGGTCTGGGGTACCTCTAGAAAAGCAAAGGAGTGACAATGAGGGGTATCGGGTACCAATGATGACCCTATATGCCACAAGAAAAGTGAGAGGTTGATGGGCAGGATAAGACACAGGTTAAAGCCTCCTGAGGTTAAAGCACAGGAATAAGAATCAAAGGCTGAGGAGACCCCAAGAAGGGCAAGGGGAAGATCCGTTAACCTGTGCGGTGGCAAAAAAAAAAAGTATGTAGCTGAAGAGAGTGCCAGAGGTAAGGAGATATCCTGAGGACCTAAAGGGGCACTCCACCTGAATTGCTAAACAGCAAACTATGCAAGGATTAATACATAAGCCCCCCACTTGGGAAAGTGAGGGTGCACCTTTATGCTGAAGGCTTCTTGCTTCCAACTTTGCAGCCTGCCTCCGAATCGGAGGGCCTGGATGCATCTACTCTTTGCCTTTTTATGCTCTGGCTTACAGTGATATCCCTGATGACATCATGGGAAGGTCTGAAGGGACAGTGTCCAAGATTACGCGAGTTAGGTACTTGTTTATAGCATCTGCCTCATAGTACGTTAATGAGAGAGCTCTGCATCTCTATGGACAACAGACCCACACTGGACACAAGTTTAGATGCTCCCAACAAGCCATCACTACTGAAAAAGTGGGACTCCAGAAATCTGCTTCACATACTATAAACAGGAATCTACCACCTGCTGGAGCGATTGAACTTATTCAGGCACAGTTTAACCATTGATTACCAACTCCGGAATCAAAATCAATTTTTCTTTTTCAAATGTACACACACCATTTGTTACACGTTCCCATTCAAGCAATATAACCATTAAAAAGAAAAAAAAAAAAAAAAAAAAGCTGCTTACCATTTTAGATGCTCTTCTCTGAATACTTCAGCACTAAAAATTTGACTTGGTACTCCGTTTATGAGGGGAGCTGGGGAGGTGTGTGTCACAATTGTACTGTCCAGGCAAATCTCATTATTAGTTGTAAATTGAATTAGAATATAGTGTGTCCTGACATATGATTAGGCAGCACATAGATAATTCGATAATCGACCGATTTCCCCCCCCATCAACCCAGTCAGTTAGGTGCGAGAAGCCTTCTCGGCCGGCGCAATGATTACTGGTAACGGCTATAGCTTTCAGCAGTAATCGTATGTAAAAACTGACAAGGTGGTTCTACCCAACTCGATCGATGGATCAATCTGCCGATAGGAGAAACAGACGAGAAACAGACGAGATTCGATCCATCCAACATTTAAAAAAAAGGCAAGGTATTTATTTTTTTCGTAGATATGCTGTGTAAACCATACAGTGGGGATTTTGCCTGCAAACATATAAATTACTAACTAACCTAATGCCAAGTTTAAAAAGATTAGCAAAATCAGGGCATTTAATATCTTCTGCACATCTGGAAAGGACAAATTGTATTAAGAACTTTCTATGGAAAAAACTGACTTAATGTACTTACCTCACCAGGATGCAACAGATCCCAGTTGTCATTTATATAAGTGATGAGTTCAAGTTCTGAATCAAAGTACTTCTTTTTATGAATAACACTTAGATTGTATAGGCAGAGGTGTGCTATGTCTACCCTAGAAGTCAAAGAACAAAATAAAAACACCATGTGTACTTTTCTGGTGTGGTCAAACCTACAGCAGGAACAAACTTTCAGAGACAAACTTTATATGATGAAACAATTGAACACTTAAAGTATGTCCAGCCAAAACCCTCTTAGTTTTGGATGGAAGGGGGGGAAGTGTTAGAACTACTGTCAAGAGTCTTCCTGCTATTCAGGGCTCTTCCGGAGGAGTTTTCCCTCACTCCCTGTCCCAATGCCATTTTATCAGGCAGAACTCAAACATCTGATTTTCTAAAGAGAAGAGAAGAAAAGAGAAAAGAAAAGAGACGAAAAGAAGAAGGGAAGGGCTAAAATACCTTTTACATTTTTCTGCTGTGTGCACCTGTTGCAGATTTTTTTTTTCTTACGGTCTGGCGTCAGAAAAAACAGGAAGTTATGGTAAATTTCTCTAAGGAAGCCCCAGATAGCAGTAAAAACCCAACATGACTTCTATTCTCTCCCCTAGCAATCCAAAATTAGAAAAACTTTTTTGGCTTGACATTTGCTTTATAGCATGAACACATGTAGACTCAGATGTGCAAAAGGTATTAGCAAAAAAAGACTAAAGCATTATACTCAAGTCTAGGTTCACATCTATGCAGTGTTCAGATGCATTTTGTGGTGCTTTGTGCGTTTTTAAACCCACATTTTTGCATGCAGTTTTCATGTTTTTTTATCGCTTTAAAAACACACTGTATATAGCTGGTTGCTAAGGAACAAGCCGGGAAGCCAGTCGCTGCGTCCTTAACCTATGGGTCAACAGCTGTCAGGTTCCCTGCTGACAGCTGAAATAAATAAATAAAATCAGGAAAAAAATGGTGTGGGGTCCCCCATATCTACACAAGACCCTATGGCTCTCCCATATCCACACCAGGCCCCACTCCAAAAAAATAAATAAAGTGTGGCGTGGGGTTCTCCTCAAACCCATACCAGACCCTTATTTGAGCATGCAGCCTGGAAGGTCAAGAAAAAGAGCACAAATGGGACAGTAATATTTATCCACAATACCGCCCAGGATATATGCCATATTAGAAAGAGTGACTCATACTGTTGGGACATAAACTGTAAGGAGATGCTAATGTCATCACCTCCAGCCACCTGTCTGTTATAATGTTAATGAGTCTAGGATAACTTCTAAGGGTCTTTCATTGTGGCTTGTGCTAAATGACCCTGTATATGTGTGAAGGAGTTCTGTGTTGATTGGGGATAATGTTGAATGTGTCTCCTGAGCTACAACACAGCAAGTCTAGCCTAAAGGTCATGTCTGAGTCATCGTGGTTGCTTAAAGGGATTAGTTAATTAGCTCATGTCAATTAGGTCTGGTCACAGGTATATTTTCAGAGTAATATGAGCAGGATATGTATGCACCTCCTCTTACTGTATACAAGCCTGTAGTCTTTCAATAAATATTGTGATTCCTGCTTGAACCTCAACACGGAGCTTCGTCTCGTTTTTGGTGAGAATTATTCGTATGGGTTTCTTGTTTGGCTGATTGGAGTGTCTGGTAGCTGCCTTATGTTCGGGAATGGAATGTCCTAAACGACGTTAACCCCTTTCATACAAAGGGTGTCGTTACAGTTCTTTATCCCATTGTTTTGCAAATCTATGTACACTACACAAACTGTATGATTGAATCGGTTCTGATATTGCCGTTTTACCAACCCGACAGCTTATTCTAAATAAAAAAACTTAATTTTATTTGCAAATATTAAAGCGGAGCTCCGCTGAAAAAAAATGTATTAAAAGCCAGCAGCTACAAATACTGCAGCTGCTGACTTTTAATATTAGGACACTTACCTGTCCTGGAGTCCAGCGCCCTCCGCAGCAGAGGACGAGCGATCGCCACTTTGCTGCCCCACCCCCGCCATCGTCGGTGAGGGAACCAGGAAGTGAAGCGCTCGGGCTTCACTGCCCGGTTCCCTACGGCGCATGCGCGAGTCGCGCTACGCCTGCCGATTGGCTCCCGCTGTGTACTGGGAGCCGAGTGTTCCCAGAACACAATGGGGAGACGGGGGGGGGTGATGTCATGCCCGCAGTCTGCCCGAGACTGTGTGGCCGGAAGTGGGTGCAAATATCTTTAGACAGGTATCTGCACCCCCCTCCCCCTGAAAGGTGTCAAATGTGACACAGGAGGGGGGGGAGGGTTCCGATCAGCGGGAGTTCCACTTTAGGGTGGAGCTCCGCTTTAAAGATTCTAACTACCAGCAAGAATAAGCCCTCACATTTAAAGAGCACCTGTCATTTCAGATCCATCATGGGGTAGTGCCCGTTAGTGGACATCCACTCCCCTGCTCTCGCCACGTCCCTTACCTTGTTGTGTCACTGCCACATCACCAGCTGTCCCATTAACTTGAATGGAACTGTTGGTGAGTCAAGAGTGGGTCAGAGGAGCCGCTCGCTGCAGGACAGAGATGACAGTTGCTCTTTAAAAATATGATTTTAAATAGAGAGTTTATTTAAATCCATCCCTTTTACTAGCGATTTAAATCAAATCCACCCTGGCTATTTTAAAAGGAAATATTTGTTTGCAAAGGCATCTGGTGCACATAAAAGGCTTTATAGCTTGTGTCTATTGAGAAATATTTAAATGAAAATTTGTTTCCCAAGTTCAGCTTTAAAACAGCAGCAGTGGGTCAACTCTGGTGTTTTGTGCTGAAAAGCACATTTTCAAAATGACATGCACTTTTTAGCATGAAAACCATTTAGAAGCGACAATATATATATATATATATATATATATATATATATATATATATATATATATAATCTTCCTGTGGATTCTGAGAATGCTAGTTGCTGAACCCAGTGTAATAAAAATGGTAAGCTTTTTCAGGAGAGGTTTTAAAATGTGGCTTAAATATTTTTCTTAATAGGTGTCCTTTAAAGAAAGCCTGCCATGAAAGAAACACATAGGTTGCCTTGCAAATCTCTAATGCCAACCGTCTGGCTGCAGTACTGTTCCACTGGCTTATTTACTTCAACTTTTCCCCTGCATACTTGTTATAGGTTATTGCAAGTCCTGAGCCCAGTGGCCAGCACATCAGACAAATCATTTAAAGAGGTCAGCAATGGCAGTACTATATTTCACTCATGACAGCTTTTCTCTAAAAATCACCCTTTAGCTCCAGTCTTGGAGCACTAAACACATCTTAACAGGAATGCTAGCTAAAACAAGCTAATAGTTGAATTACAGATCAGCACAACGTGCTCGCTAAACAAAACAAAAACAAATGAAGCCTGTGAAAAAAACTTGTTTAAAGCCACAGTCCATTTTGATTTCAAACAGGATGGAACACTATAAAGATACAAATACATTAATCCTGCTAGTCCATTAACTATAACAGCATCGATTTGTGCTTTAATCACTTACCAGCGCAAAGATAGACGTTTGAGGTATTCCGGTCCAGAATTGCAGACAGAACAAATAAATGTATAAAATCTGGAAGGAGAATTCAGTAACAGACAGGGCTCAGTCTGTATTCTTAATACTGACAATTATTTCTACAGGTCATTTAACAAGAATAAAAATTGATTGCTTTTAAAAAATAAATTTGCAAGCCGAGTGTACCTTAAAATTGTACTTGTCATTTAAATTGAAGACAACAAAGCGTATAACACACATTTTAACATTACAAAGATCTGTTATTCTAGTTACAGAATATGCACACATCAGTGCGATGTACTCACAGTCCTCACCTGTCACCAAAAAGCATAGGTTTCTGCAAGCATTGCACACAGGCCTCATGAAACCACTGCTTGCATTTGCAGCACTGAAGCATCTTTAGGTACCATCTAGAAAAAATAAAATAAAAATAATTATGAACAGAATACAAAAAAATAAATAAATACCTTGTACAATAGTTTTGCAGTTGGTCAACAATGCTCAGAGACTTCCCCCAATACTGCAATTTAAAACAGATTTAACCACTTGAAGACCAGCCTTTTCTGGCACTTGTTTACAAGCTTAAACATTTGTATTTTTTGCCAAAAACATGAGACACCACACAAAACACACACACACACACACACACACACACACACACTTTGTTGTCTTGTCCTGGTTAGGGTAATGTATCCTCTTGATATATGTTATGCATAAGTTTGGGAGAAACCAGAATTTGAGCTGCCACCAGAACAGGAATATAAAAAATCTTCCAATAAGAACACTTGTTATGGTGACAAGTGTCTAAAAGGGCATTTGTCTCACTTTGTAGATATTTTCACCAATTACCCATTTTCAGAACAGGAAGTGAAGATAATCCCCCCAACGGCACACAGATAAAAAATCTCGACAGGAGTTTTCACTGTCCCCATACAAAATGCAGAGAAATTTGGGCTTTAGTTAAAAAGTAAAATCTTGGATTGCAAGCATAATTCATTCCAGAAACATGCTTGTAATCCAAAGCACTTGTATATCAAAGCAAATTTTTCCATAAGAAATAATGGAAACTTAGATGATTTGTTCCACAACCATTTAGTCAGTTTTTAGGCCATACAGCCATGGTCACAGCCATCACATGGTACCAGCAGAAGCCCAGTACACTGATCTGTGTCTGGTGGACATAGTGGGTGACAGATCACGCCGGGGCACAGCCCGTGAGGCACGATCCTGAGAGGAAGTCTTATGACATCCACCCTGGATGAGAGAGTTTTCGCTTGGCTGAAATATTGCAATAGACGAGATGGGAAGTGGTTAAATACACAACATAGTGTCATGCAAACTTCTTTGCCGCACACTACCCCAACTGACCCCTTTTACTCAGAAAACCAGCCTGTGGTCAAATCTAGATAAGGAACAAAGTGCTGCATGCTGGTAATATCACTTACATCTTGTTCAGCTCCAACTGAATGACCATCTAAAAACGTTTAACCCTTCCAGGCTTATAGATACAACGAAGCCTGGAAGGGTCAAATGCATTAGAGGCTAATCCTTCAGGTGCAGCCAAAAAAGATGAAATGTTTGTGCTATAAAACTTGCTGAAGAAAGTTATACTAATCAGTGCGCAGTCATTTGTTTCTCATTTATGTGGAGTGTTAACAGGAGACAGTATGGAAGCAATGAGATTTCAGGTGATCTGGGGGAAAAACAGCCAGTATAAAATGTCAGGCATTATAGGGGGCGATTCACTAAAAGTGTGCAAAATTTGGTGCAGCTCTGCATTCAAACCAAATTGGCATCCATTTTTATTTTTTTCTATTTTGGCAAAGCTTAACCACTTACCAAATGGCGGCTACAGTGCAGCTCCATAACTCTGGGAGGGAGTATCCATGACCGCCGGGTCCTCTGGATCACAGTAAATGGCCACTGACAGCGGCCGTTTACCACGTGATCACTCAGTCAAATGATGGAGCGATCACATGTAAACAAACCGGCATCATGTCCGGTTCCTCTCTCCGATCAGTACAGTGTGAGTGATCGGATGCAACGCTGTGGGCTGGATGTGTAGTGCCCACAGCGCTGCCCAGTGATATTTGCAGCCTCATCCAGCAAGCCATTCCGCCATCAATACTTATCCACCCATTCATGCATACTCATCCATCCATCCCATCCACTAGGGCTGCGCAACTTCACCGGTCTCACGATTCGATGCGATTACGATTATCAAGTCCACGATTCGATTCCGCGATGCATCACGATTGCAGGGCAAGTGCGCATGGCTCTCCCCCCAAAATACTAAAATAGATGATCAGAGACTGCGGGCATAGTACAGGAGACGATCAGAGACTGCAGACATGCTGCAGGAGACGATCAGAGACTGCAGACATGGTACAGGAGATGATCAGAGACTGCAGACATGGTACAGGAGATGATCAGAGACTGCAGACATGGTACAGGAGATGATCAGAGACTGCAGACATGGTACAGGAGATGATCAGACTGCAAACATAGTACAGGAGATAGTCGCACGTGTTAAAGAACCCTAATTGGTGCACAGACAGCAGTTCAGTTCTACTTCAATAGTTCCCAGATTCAGTCCCAGGAAGCTGAAATCTGATGGGTAACACTGCCCGCTGCACTTTACCCACTGATTTTTTTTCAGGCCCCACTCACACCTATGCAAGTGCAACAGAGCAGTTTTGTGGATCACGCTTAGGGCAGCTTGGGAAAAAATAAAAATAAAAATAAAAATAAATAAATAAAAAAAAAATAAAAAAAAAAATAAAAAAATCGCACAAAAAAGTGCATGATGCTTTATAATTCATAGCACACCAAAACGCATGACACTTTATCACACACTTTGTGTGCATGGGGGGTGCTGTGTGCCTGAAAAAATACTATGTTTTTGTATGCATTGTGTGATTTTGCATGCGTTCCTACAGTGCACAAATGTGAAGCTAGCCTTAATAGATTACCTAAATGTAATTTGTTCAAATGATTTGTAGTAGGTCGTGCTGGTTGTCTTCTATAGAATTAGTGATAACCGACTATGGAAGCTTGCCTCACACAGCAGCTAGATACAGTATATGTGTAATATGAATACAGGGTGAGCAGGGAATGGTGCTATACGGCACTGGCTGACCATTACTCACTTTGCAAACTCCTCAAGCTTTAATGCCACCAAAGAGACTGAACTGAGCCCCAGGTAGAATTGGGCACACTCCCCCGCATCCCAGTATTCTCTCCATACACGTGTCTTAAGGAAGCTGCCATTAGCTGTAACCCACTACGTCATTCCCTGGCCACATACACGGAGCAGGACAGTCACACACAGCGGGACCTGGTGGTGGGAGGTAATATTTTTCCTCTTTCAGAACACCGAGACGATTTCAATGTCGGCTGTTACAGAGAAGGTAACATCTGAACGGAGCTCTCCCGGGAGGGGCGGGGGGCGGGGCTAAACATCGATTATTACGGTCGCATGCATCGGAATCGCATTGGGGACACCCGAATCGCGATGCAGCGATTATATTTGACACCCCTACCATCCACCCCCAGCCTCTATGTGGCCAGGCTGTGAAAGTCTCTCACATGCAGTATCGCCGTACTCAGGAGTAGGAGAATCTATTTTGGTATGTACATGTTAGGTGTTACATAGTTGTCCATTTCTACAATATTTATGTTAAAAAAAAAAAACCCACACATTCTTTCCACATTTTCCAAAAAATTGTAAAAAAAATAAAAATAAAAAAAGGCATGTTCAAAAAAATACTAATTATGGCTCCAATTATACGTTGGAGTGTTTGCTTTCCAAAATGAAGTAATTCTTGGGGCGTTTCCATTGTCCTGGTGCTCCAGAGCCTTCAAAAGTGTAATAGCTAGTCAGGGAATTAGATGTGCAATTTATGCTCCCGAAATTTTTGGGCATTGACAAATTTAGACCTAATTGGAGGGGTAGTGATCTGGTGAGAGAGATATCCAAGCTAGAAATGGCCTGGATCCACTGGTTGAAGTCTTACACACCATATGGCCTAAACATTGACACTGACGTCAATGCGTTCATAAATAATGCTTCATTTGATTTTGATAATGATTGTAAAAGTCTGGTTTTGACTCAAGGATGGGAGTTTACCCCCCCCCCCCCCCAATATTTAATTCCTATATATTTTTTTCTTATTTTTTTTTTTACTACATCACGATAAGTTTACTGTGTTTTTATTGATGTAATTTTTTATCAATGGGTATTTTCTAGTTTTTGTTGGGGCACCCCAAGACACATATTTGTGCACTCCCCCTTCTTTAAATTAGGAGTTTATTCATCAATATACATTAACAATATTTGTTCACAATTTTTTGCATTGGTTTTTTATTATAGACCTATAAGCTCTCCATTTCTGTGTCTATGATTAGCATTATAACGCAATACAATTGTCATATGATCACTAAAGATGTGGTCAAGCCCACATCTGTTTCACAGGTCTTTTGTATTTATTATTACACATTTATACTTTTCAATGATAGTGTTTATTTGTAACTGGAGAGAGAGATAACCCCTATTTTAGAAAAAACTGGGTAACACCGCAATCTACCATCTGTTGCTGGTGTATTTATATACATTTTTTGTTTAAGTTTTTGGTCGTATAATCATGGAGTTGTTTCCCTTTATAGGAATCTGCTTCCATTTTTATATCTTTTTTTATACAACCTCAAGCTGTGAATTTGTTCATAATGTTCTCTGAAAATAACTTTTTAGTAGATACAAAATTAGTATATTGGCGCTTATCCTAGTCCGTCAAGGGCTGGATTTAGCCCTTTTTCCCATATCCAATATGGATTTTCTTCTATTTCTTGTTCCTTGTAATCAAAACGAGGCTTGGGTATATATAGCGGTGAATCATTGCAGAGCCCATCCCCATTGAAAACGTCAAAGTTATGACGAAACGCGTTGGAAACAGCGTGCAGCGACGTCACCGCGTTCAATGCAAGGAGGAAGGGCTCCTATTGTGCCGGCCGGCATTTATTTGTTACACGCTTACTCTTCACGGATTTCTGTGAGTAAGAATTTTTATACCTAATAAACCCGCATTTTAAATGGTATCACGCTATGGTCCGGTTTCTTTTGATTATGTTTATGACCCATGGATCGGTCGCCTGATACGGATCTGAGTCTCCATAATCCGAGGACAACCCTGCTGTGGCTTTGATATACCCTGGTTCATTCACTGTTGGATTATCATACACCGCTGTTTTTTATCTGCAATCTGGTAAGCTGTTTTCCATGTGGTGGTGGTGGTGTCCACGGATGTCAAGTGCACCTGGGTGTTCGTCCTGAGTTTTATCATCTGAGGCGTCCATTTATTATTCAACTGGACTTTGTTCATACTGTCATATCTATACCAGCCTTGCTTGCTAAGTATATGTATTTTTTTTTTTTCCCCATTTATATATGTGTTTGTACCACGTAATTGCAGCCTTCTGGTTTACACCTGATTATTAATTCTTCTGGTTAGCGCAGTTTTTTTCTTTGTATGCTCCAAAATGCCTGGAGGTGCTCCCTGCATGTTGGACCTCTATGTGGCCACGCTGTGTAAAAGTCTCACATATGGTGTCGCCATACTCGGGAGTAATAGCAGAATGTGTTTTGGGGTGTAATTTGTGGTATGCATATGCTGTGTGAGAAATAACCTGCTAATATGACAATTTTGAGAAAAAAATAAAAAATAAATCTTGATGTTGCAAAGAATTGTGGGGAAAAATTACAAAAAAAAAAAAAAAAAAAAAAAAAACCACACACACACACACACACACACCCCAACTCACCATGCCTCTTATTAAATACATTGGGATGGCTACTTGGATACCGGATAAAATGGCCACTCACCAGATGGACCCAGAAATCTGCCTTTGGTTCATATGGATAACCACTCCCTCTCTCAGCAATCACTCCCACAATGCTTTGGCTGTAGTCTTGTTCTATATCCACTCATGTGACATAAAAGACTATCATGGTGTAGTATATCAAATAATTTATTATGATTAATCAGCTCAGTGCCGGCTCCAAGGCACTTTTATATGTGAGTGAAATAACTATATGTTTCAATCATAATAAATTATTTGATAAATTATTTGATATACTACACCATGATAGTCTTTTATATGTCACATGAGTGGATATAGAACAAGACTACAGCCAAAGCATTGGGAGCGATTGCTGATACACCAGAGAGGGAGTGGTTATCCATATAAACCAAAGGCAGATTTCTGGGTCCATCTGGTGAGTGGCCATTTTATCCGGTGACGGTGTAAACACTATTTGCGGTGAAGGTGGAAACATAGCTGGGCATCATTGCAAGAAATTATCTGTTAAGGACTTTCTTAGCACGTATATATCTTTTTACCTTTTATATACTTTTTTCGTATACAATACATTTTTCTTGCTTTCTTGGAGCACATTCAATCTGTGGATTGTAATGGTAGTATAAAAAATTGTTGGGGGGGGGGGGGGTTTCACATTTTTTTGATGGATTGAGAAATCCATATGTTATAGTTTGGCACAGGGCACTGTATTGGTATTTATTGCACAATATTTGTTGATTGTTTGCACATTAACAACCATAGACACATGTATATACTTTTTGTTTTTTGAGTAACAAGTTCACAGGATCAGTCGTGGTAAAATGTTTATATAAATATAAGTTAGCGCAATTCACTTAACAAATACACAAATCTAAACCCAACCTTTAAGGTTGCACTTTGTATTGCAGCAAGACTTAATAAGAATCTTGATGACATCTTGGTGCCGGTAACACACATTTTTTTCCAGAAGAAGAAAAATGTTATATTTTTTTTTACAGAATTCTCTTTTCTTGAGAAAAAAAAAAAAAATTTAAAAAAATATAGCAGCTATATATTTTACTCACTCTCCTGGGCCTCCACAGTAGCAGTAGCATTGCTGTACATTGGTCTTGTGACCTACATCCCATTCTAACTCATCCAAATTGTATGGCAGAGATTGCTTCATGACCTGTAGGGCTTTAGCATTGGGTCCTTTTTTCAACGCTCCTCCCCTCTTAAAAAAGAAAAAAGTGACAAAGTATCAGTGTTGCAGTTTAGCATTTTCAGAAAAACAATGAAACATCTGTCCATATTAACACTTTCAGCTGACTGACAGGCGGTCTTCACAGTGGGAGCCTCCAGCTGAGCATCTATCACCTAAACAGCTGTTCTGCTATATTTGGCATTACTTAGTCTGGCAGAGACCTACTGGTTTTGGCAGAGTTGTTAAACCAGCCGATTGTCAGAATTCTGAATGAGAAAATATCCAAAAGCAGCTGACGACATGAGGAGGTATTCTACTTTCTCTGTAAAAGTGAAAAACTTCCAAGTCAACATGCAAATTATTTTCCACACAAAGAGAAAAAAATAAATTGTATATATATGTAAAGTATCGACAACCATATGTCGGATACCTAAATTACTGAAAGCCAACACACATTTGGCATGCAATTTCCTGACAGTAGGTTTTTATCACTTTTCTTTGCTGCAGTGCAGTCTATGAAGATGGA
This sequence comes from Rana temporaria, assembly GCF_905171775.1. Classification (NCBI taxonomy): domain Eukaryota; kingdom Metazoa; phylum Chordata; class Amphibia; order Anura; family Ranidae; genus Rana; species Rana temporaria. The sequence goes on from NC_053495.1 coordinate 137,861,977, forward strand.
AAACAGAAGGAAATCTGGTTTTACAAATAAACATGCAATACAGAGAATACACATGACAAGGTGTCCACAGAGCACCATGGGCTTTCTAGAGAAATACACTTCTGATTCCTGATGTCTTTTTGTTCAATTTATTTCTAATTACTGAATGACAATTTTACATTGCATGACACGCCATAACTGCAAGGGAAGCGTTTGAGGTCAGTGGGGCCACACAATGAGCCAATGGGCAAGTTTGGACAGGTGGTGCCATCTGCCAAACTTTGCAGCCCAAGTTAGAATTGCCAAAGCCACAAAGCGAAGCCTAGACTTGGGGAAGTATTCATTCAGGGAAACATTTGGTTGACCTGGAAGAACCACTCCCTCCAGTGTGAGACCAGCATTTGAGGCAGTCAAGCTGGCATTCAGTCTGGTATTGTCACTGAGAAATATAGCACATGTCTAGGAAGAAATTTGAATTATATACTCCGTTGGATTTGTTTCGTCTGAGGACTTTGTTATTGGAAGCTAATTAAAAATGCGTTCTCTGGAGAACCTGTGTTGCTGCGGAACAACCTAATTTATAGTCATCATATAATATCTAAGATATCAATTATCTAAGAGGACTGGACACTACACCTTTTCTATATCACTACATTTATTCTGTATGGGAAGATCCACCAAATGCACTACAATTAGATCACTACACTCTTGTCAGTTTATTGTTTGCCATCTGTGTACTATTGGGGAGATTTCCCTTCACTTCCTTTCCTATAGCCAAAACAGGAAGTGAGAAGAAGTCAATGCAAATTATGAGTCTTTTGCGCGCACACACACACACACACACACACACACACACACACACACACACACACACACACACACACACACACACACACACACACACACACACACACACACACGAGGAAGATTTACCATATTTACTTTTCTGGGTACAACCCAAAACATGGGATTTACATTTACTTTCAATAATAAATGGTAACAGGACAAATAGAGAGGGTAAATCTCCATAAGGGGGCACAGAGAGCAATAAAAAGCTCCTGTATTTTTTTGGTGATGGATTCAACCATTTACTAAATACAAACCGAGAAGAAATTAGCTTATTATAGAAGATAATTTTGTAAAACTCACATCTAGGCTTAAAGAAGATTACCTTTGTTGTAGTGGCAAATACACACTGCCGGCATAACCATTTCTCATCACTATCAATCACAGTGGAGTCAATCTTTGGTGTGTGGCACAGTTGGTGATATCCTACAACCACATAAAAACAAAAAGCTTAAATTCATATTGACTTTATTATCTAGCTTTCATAAAGTGACAGACACATACACATTTGGGAACTTCAGTTAAAAAAAAAAAAAAAAAATTGTAAGAATATACCAACCTTGGCCACACTTGTCACAAATAACTATCTCATTTGGGGCTTCAGAATACTCCTCCTGGCATATTGAACAAACCATTTCACCACTTTCAGAGGCTCCTGAAATTTAAAGCAACAAGGGCTTTTAAAACTTGAATCTAAAATATAATTTAAAATCTACTCGCTTCTCCTAAATGGCAGAGATGTGGTACAAGCAACTCTATATCCAACAGTATAAGAAGTCACTGGTACTGTTACCAATACACAGCTACCACACTATACAACAGCCTAAGCAGCAGTCAGACCATTCTGGCATGCCATTTGTTGTGTCCAAGCTGGCTGTAGGTGCTGTGGCTGCAGTGAACCCATCCTAGTCCCAAAAATGACAAACCAAAAAGGCACATCGCCTTCTGAACTCTGCATTTGAAGCAACGCATCAAGCACACTCTGCTCGTCCTCCGATATGCCTCTCCTGGGATGAAAGCCATGGAAAATTAGAATATATATATATATATATATATATAACACACAGGACACGTGTCCCTGTCCTTCTGCCTCTCCGTCCCCACCCCCTCACGCTTGATGTCAATTCCCTGACTGTCATTTTGACAGTCAACTTGCTGGCAAGTTGCAGGGAGAGAGTTTACAAGTAAATATAGCATCTGAAATTGCTGTCAAAAACAGACCGACATGGTTTATGAACACTGTACAGACACAGGAAAATACTAAAAATAACAATGTTGCTTTGTATCTTCTCTGTTTCCTTTCACCTGAAGATCAAAGGGATGAGCTACCTTTCAAGACATCAGTGGATGGTTTTGTCAGCAGCAGTCTATTAGGAGACTATGTGCTGCCTCCCACACCTATTTGAAGAGGGATTTCACACCAAATTCACTCTTCCGCAAACATGTTCATAAAAAGCAGTTGCAGCACGACCCCAGCCACTTCTATGGGGCATGTTGGTAGGTGGTATTGCCTGCTTAACACGACATGCACAACATTTTAGCCATGCTGCAATGCAAAGCCTTAAAACTGTAACAAGGCGTACAGCCATTGCCAGGTTTTGACAGGTGACCAAGGTGAAATATAAACACACCTCAACCCTGCTTGGTTTTGCTGTCCCAACAATGCCCATGTAATAGAGGCCCTAAAATAAATAAAAAATAGCGCCCATTTAAAGTGGATGTAAAGTGGATGTAAACCCCATTCATGAAATTTGACCTGGGCACATCTGTAGTGTTTACTTAGCTCTCTTCAAAGCCATAAGTCCCGTGTCTTTCTGCTGCTTGGTTCTTCTGTTATCAGCATGACAACCGAGATAAAAAGCTGCCTGAAATTTGTGTCGGGGAGGTTGCTATAAAGAGATTAGCAGACAACTGGTCTATTCACAGCACAGCTCTGCACATTAATTCCTACCTCTGCCTATGCCTAGGTGGAGGTGTGTGGGGGGCTCCTCCAACCAGCTGTCACAGTGTATGCCAAGAATCCACACCCAGTGGTGGAACAGGAAGAGATAATTCTAACAGGATGTTCAGCTTTCTAAACAGTCTAGAAAGCTGAAGACAGCAGATATAAAAGTAAAACTTTGTTTTATCTTTGTGCATCATCTGAGGATGTTCATTTTACTGGGTATATGTGAGGGTTTACATCCACTTTAAAGCCTTTTAACCCTTAGTTTATCCTAATCAAATCCCAAATAACTCCTCCATTATAATTTCCAGTGGATTTTATTTATTTCTAATTTCTCCAACCATTAATACCTAAACTAGTTTTGATTATTAGTTTTGTTCTGTTTTTTTCAACTTTGCACAAAAAAAAAAAAAAAAAAAACAAGAGCGAGAGCAACATCACTGTTGGGGGGTACAGGGCAAGGGAGACAGCTTTGCGCTCGGAGCATGCATGCTCCTTCCTGTGGCCTGAGGAATGCGCATGCATGTTGCTAACACAAAGCCGTGTTCTTTGTCCTGCTCCCAAAAGTGCCGTCGCTCTCGAGTCCGCATCATTCTTTGTTGTCCTGAATAGGCTGCGAGTGTCAGAAACCACCTGTGCAAGCCGCCAGATGGACCCCAGGGACACAGAGACCTCCTCTGGATGACACTGCAGGATCATATCTGATCACAATGAGTTTAACTGAATTCCCTTTGTAAGTAGCCTGTTTTACCTTTATCATCATTAAAAATGGTCCTTAATCACTGCACTTAAGAGGCGCTGTACTTTCTTTTGTGCATTGCAGAGACTGCTTCTAGCTCCTTTACAATGGCTGCCCTTAGTGCGGGATCAAGACTCTTGCTTTTTAACCACTTGACCACTGGGCACGAAAACCCCCTTAATCACCAGACCAATTTTCAGCTTTCGGTGCTCTCACAATTTGAATGACAATTACTCAGTCATACAACATTGTACCCATCTGAAATTTTTATCCTTTTTTTCCCACAAATAGAGCTTTCTTTTGGTGGTATTTGATCACCTCTGCGGTTTTTATTTTTTGCGCTATAAAAGAAAAAAGACTGAAAATTCTGTAAAAAAAAAAAAAAAAAAATCTAGTTTCTGTCATATTAGCAGGTTATTTCTCACACACAGCATATGCATACTACAAATTACACCCCAAAACACATTCTGCTATTCCTCCCGAGTATAGCGATACCACATGTGTGCGACTTTTACACAGCGTGGCCACATAGAGAGGCCCAACATGCAGGGAGCACCATCAGGCGTTCTGGAGCACCCAGGCCAATTCTGACATTTCTCTCCTACATGTAAAAATCATCATTTATTTGCTAAAAAAATTACATAGAAACCCAAAACATTATATATGCTTTTTTTTCAAAGACCCTAGAGAATACAATGGCGGTTGTTGCAACTTTTTATCTTGCACGGTATTTTCGCAGCAATTTTTTGAACGCGTGTTTTTAAAAAAAAAACAGTTTTGTGCTTAAAAAAAAAAAAAAAACAGTAAAGTTAGCCCAATGTTTTTGCATAATATGAAAGATGAAGTTACGCCGAGTAAATAGATACCCAACATGTCACCCTTCAAAATTGCACACGCTCGTGAAATTGCGCCAAACGTTGCTACTTAAAAATCCCCATAGGCGACGTATTGCAAGGTATTGGAGTATTGAGGGTATTGCGGAGTATTGGGGGGGTATTGCAGAGTATGGGGGGGTATTGCAGAGTATGGGGGGGGGTATTGCAGAGTATGGGGGGGGGTATTGCAGAGTATGGGGGGGGGGTATTGCAGAGTATGGGGGGGGGGGTATTGCAGAGTATGGGGGGGGGGGTATTGCAGAGTATGGGGGGGGGTATTGCAGAGTATGGGGGGGGGGGTATTGCAGAGTATGGGGGGGGGTATTGCAGAGTATGGGGGGGTATTGCAGAGTATGGGGGGGGGTATTGCAGAGTATGGGGGGGGGTATTGCAGAGTATGGGGGGGGGTATTGCAGAGTATGGGGGGGTGGGTATTGCAGAGTATGGGTGGGTGGGTATTGCAGAGTATGGGGGGGTGGGTATTGCAGAGTAAAATAAAAAAAATGATGAGTGCAATACTCTGCAATACCCCACCCCATACTCTGCAATACCCCACCCCATACTCTGCAATACCCCACCCCATACTCTGCAATACCCCACCCCCCCCAGGGTGGGTATTGCAGAGTATGGGGTGGGGTATTGCAGAGTAATGCACTCATCATCATTTTTATTTTGCAGAGTATTGCGCAGGGATGGCTGGATCTGTGACTGCAATTGTCACAGATCCAGCCCACAGTGCGGCGGCTGCTGCTGCCGCCCGATCCCCCCCCCCTCCCTCTCCTCTCACACTGTACCGAACGGTACAGAGAGGAGAGGGAGGAACCGGCGTCATTACATGACGCCGGTTTGTTTACAAGTGATCGCGCCGTCATTGGACGGCGCGATCACGTGGTAAGGAGCCGCTTCCATTGGCTCCTTACCGCGAGTGCTGTTGCTGCGGGTCCCGTAGACCCGGCGAGCACCGGCGATCGCGTGTGCGCGCCCGCTCGGGCGCGCACAACGCAGTCTCTGGGAGGACGTACATTGACGCCCTCCTAGAGTACAGGAACCGCTCTGTAGCCGTATTTTGGCTATAGGGCGGTTACCAACTGGTTAAAGACTTCTCAATGGACATGGTCCCTTACGAAGACACACTTATTTTTTTCCCCAACCCCACCTTCTGGATCTGTATCTACTCCCAGGGTCCCTTCCCCATACAAGCGCTGAGTTTCTTTCCTTGTTTATTTAATTTATGAATAACTGTGCCAGAATCATAGTTTTAGTGTAATTTTAAATGGGACAAATAACTTGGTACGTAAAGTAGCACAATTTTTAATAAAACTGATCAATGTGGGGACAAGTATTTTAGTTAGTTTTTTTTAGCAATGGATTCCATAAGAAATAAAGCAAAAAATAAATAAAAAATCCGTTTCGCAAGATAATATCAAACGACGACCTTGTTGGTCCTAAAAAACAAACACACACGGGTTACTTTGTCGAAAGTAATCATAAATCATTGCTCCATGGACAGCGTAGAAGAGAGTTTAAGTAGGTAATAAGCCCCCCCAGGCAGAAATGCGTCAGAGGAGGTACTGGTGGACAGCATTGCTTCCAATTCAGTATTAGTACTTTCTAATAAAGTTTATTGAAGAAAAATGATTTGGCAGGGATGTGGCTTCTTTCATTTTCAGGTTAAAGAAACAGGGTTAATTATAGACAAGGGAGATCTGGCAGCAGTAGCTATAATCCGTACATCTTACCCGTTTGTATGTCCTTCCAAAGTACCCACGACTTAGAGCTGTCTTCAAATAGAATAAAACAGCTCTGCTGAATGTTATCTATCTGTAATACAAATACAGCATTATTTTTATAGAACTAAAATTAACTTGCAAACACACAAAATAAAAAACACACACCTCTATGGGGGGTGTTGCAATTGAGCCTGCATTCTGCATTAATAATTTGAAATAATTTTTGTTTCAAGCCAGTACCGTTTAGTTTTTGACTAGTTGTAAAAATGCAAAAGTTCTTTCCTTTATAAGGCTGCATTCACACCTGAGCGTCGGTCGTTCGGTCGTTTTTTCTGGCGTTTTGTCGCGCGTATTCATGCTTATTTGCGCGTTTGCATACAGCGTCATCCAACGTTTTTGTACTTCGACGTTTTTTTATTTTAGCCAATAGGAAAAATGATCATCTTTTCATCACTTGTTGCTATGTTGGTAGATTTTTTTAATCTTCTGCCTGGGTGAAATGTTCTATTGATTAAAGCGACGAAACGCCCGTAGCAAACGCTCGTTGTTGCGCAAGTCGCTTGAATCGAGTGTTTCCATTACTTTCTATGGGAAATGGAAACGCTCAAAAACGACCAAACGGCCCGATAAGCGCAAAAAAGGGTCCGGAACTTGTTTGAGCTTCAGTCGTTCGGCGTCAGGCGTATTGGCGTGCAGATGTGAACCATCTCCATAGGGAATAATGTATTTTTTCCCCTCTAGCGTATTTGAGCATCGCGCGTCAGGCGACAAAAAGCTCAGGTGTGAATGCAGCCTAAAGCTGAAGATGGAGTAATTACTGCAAGGTCTCTGTCATTTAAACAATGGTCAGGCACAGTCATTTGCAACACTGCCAAATTGAGTCTGATCAAACAGTTGGAGCTCCAGCACACTTGTGTTTTTGTGCATTTCGCCACACAATTTCAATTGAAATCAATGGTAATGCATCATATGCATTACCAAGCATTTTATTATGCGTTGCGATCTTTACATTTCACATCAACGCGCATCATAATCCATGTCAATCAATGCCTCATCCTCATGTCTTGATGGATTTCAATTCAACACACAGGCAAAAAGAAAATAACGTGCCAAGCCTATGGGAACTATAGTAGGAATTATGAAGGCTGCCCTCCTCCTAAACATTTTAGTTAACCAACTGTCCGACAGTTTCTGATTTACTGACCCAGAAGAGGCATGCAGCAAGTAAAGCCAGAACTATTAATCTGCATCTGTGCCTGGTCTATGACTCAAAAGTACTAAATATCAGCTTGATGGTCATGGAACTAACACTTTCATTCGTTTTCCAAAGTGCACTGGGAGCTCAGACACCCTGTGTGTTCAGCCTGCAAATACAAGCCTGCAGCACCACCCACAACTTTTCAGCATCCTTTCCAGTGCAAGAGCAAGCGTCAGATATCTAATAAAGCATGCAATTGCAGGGTTGGGAGCCAGAGCTCCTACCCATGTATCAAGATTAGAACATTTAACAACATGTATTAAGGTTGCTAAGGTACACTGGAATATAATTAAAATGTTCAGGCCCTGCTAGATTTCTGCATTCTACTATGGAGATTCTATATCCGATTCATCAAGCAGCAACAGCATTTAGGTGTGATGAAAGTACCGAAAGATCAGTTTTTACAGCTAAATGACAAAGTAGTTCAGAGTGTCAGGGCAGGATTTTATCCTGTTAACAACTGAATGACTTGTGCAATTCAGAAGCGTTCCCATAGAGGTCAGTCAATGGGCCTGAATTCACACCCGAGCTGAACCGCACTGCTCAGAAAACAGACAGGACTCTTTTTTAATCCGCACTGAATCCACACTCCAGCTGCACTGGATATATGTGAACAGACAATAGAAAGCAATGTTCTTTCACATGTCATGCGAATTGGATGTAGTTCAAACTGCATCCAATTTGCATACATGTGAACCTAGCCTTAGAGTGCACATTTTCAGTAAAAAATAAATTAACATTAGTTTTAGTGTACACAAAATATTACCCACATTTTTGCCAAAATATTAGATTAGGTTGCACTGAGTAAACAGACACCCAACATATCAAGCCTTAAAATTGTGTGTACCCGTGTTTTGATGCACCTTTATATTTTTTACACTCCTATGCGATAGCATGTTTATTTGGCAGGTTCTCTTTATTAAGACATCAGGGGTCCAATTAGATATTCTCCAACAGCTTCTTCCTCAGCCACTACAGCCAGTGAAAACAACAGCAGAAACCAGAAGTGTCAAAATCTCCACAGCTTCCAGGTTTTTACTAGCTGGGGAGATCAAATGGGCGTTCACTGGTTTTCCTCCCTGGCGACACCCTCCATGTGGGTCCTGGGCCTGCAGGTGGGAGAGTGAAGACCAGGATACGTGGCAGTAAAGGGAAAAGACTGGGCTCCCACCCGAAAGCCGACAGTTGGCTTGTCACATTTACACCCCCAGGTCAGGAACAGTAAGCGGGTACAGCAACATTTTCCCCATTTAAATACTTTTTTTTTTTTTTTTAAACAGATGCCAAAAAACATATTCCTAAAATAACTTGATTTATTCATAATGCCAAAGGCATTCCCCAACCGACTACTAATAGCACACTTTCTACCATTGAGAAATGCCATATTTTCCTACATAAGTCATACAGAAGGCAAACCTATGCCATCATCATTTCTAAAACAGCCTAGACCCGAAAATGCATTATTATTTACAAGGATCTCAAAGGCAGTGGCTTTAAGTTATGCCATACTGCATATGACATATTTTTGACAAAGGATACACATTGCATCAGTCATTACCTTTTTGATAGTTCCAAGATAAAACAATCCATCTGACCATCTTGCTAGGACATCTTGTCCTTCTTCAAATTTACAAACTTGTCTCTTGGGTTTCTGTCCATGCCGAATAGATGATTTTGTCAAGGACTCTGAGGCCTTCTTACTCTGCCGGAAAGGGGATCTTTTAAGGACCAGTGACTTGCCTGCAGCAGTTGCGTCTCTTAAAAAAAATAAGAATAAGGAGGGAAGAAAAAACATATTACCAAGACCATGCCAAATAGATTTTTATTTTCCAACTTGAAGTTGAAGTTGTATACATTTAAATGTAAAAAGCCATGTTACAAGTAAATTGAACATTTAGGAAAAGTGAGTGTGCAAAAAACAACAAGGATATGGACAGCCGCACTCCAGTAACTTGAAAAAGACGTGCCCTTTATTGGGTACAGGAAAAAATACACTACAGGTATCAGCACACAGTGGGATAGCTATGATTAAGCATTGACACTCAATGCGAAACGCGTCAGCGGTTTATCCCACTGTGTGCTGATACCTGTAGTGTATTTTTTCCTGTACCCAATAAGACGTGCCCAATAAAGGGCACGTCTTTTTCTAGTTACTGTAGTGCGGCTGTCCATATCCTTGTTGTTTTTTGCACATCCAGTGCATTGCCAGCACCCATCTGCTTCTGAGTGGACATCAATTACCCTAGTGAGCTCACCTGGAGCGGCAGCTTTCTTACCTATTTAGGAAAAGTGAATCTTTATGATAATGGGACATTCTGCAAATGAGGGGGCTTGGTAACAATCACATGCTAGTCCCAGCATTATTGGCCATCACGTCGGGATGTTTTTTTTTTTAACTCTTCTAGCTCTACCCCAAAAGCACCACTTTGCATTAAAGTAGGGCTGCAACTAACAATTATTTTCATAATCGATTAGTTGGTCGATTGTTTCGATCGGCTAATAGCCTTTAAAAAAAAAAAAAAAAAAAATTCTTTTTTTGGGCCAATTTGTTGTTGGGCAGATTACAAAACACAAAGACACATTACATGCTTTTCTGCAGCTTCTCCATTCAAGTATATTGAACCAATAAAAAACAAAATAGCACCGTTTTGCATTAAAAAGTCCTTGCCCTTTCCAAATATGCAGCAGCTGAAAAAAAATCATGGATGTGAACGTGTCCCTTAGGAAAACATGTAAATGAACTGTAGTGTGTTTCTGCAAAAAGCACCAAAAAACAGAGGTGAGACCTCGGTCTGAGATGTTTAGTAACATAATGGGGTTAAGAAAACAAAAATAAGTACAAAAAGAGAAAAATAGGATTTTTGTACTCACCGTAAAATCCATTTCTCTGAGTTCATGGACGGACACAGCAGCAATTGACCTTCAGGTATTATATCCTTCCTTACAGGATAGACTAGGCAGAAAAAAACAGCACTTCAAGTGTTGAAACACTTTTCAGTACAGCTCCTCCCAGGGGGCGTGGTTGCCCGGGTATAACCCACTCTCTGACTTTAGCAGCTCCAGTTCGTAACAAGCAGTACAAACAAAAAGGAGGGGTGGGCGCTGTGTCCGTCCATGAACTCAGAGAAATGGATTTTACGGTGAGTACAAAAATCCTATTTTCTCTTCCGTTTATGGAAGCAGCAGCAATTGACCTTAGGGACGTCCCCAAGCAGTGTCAAAAAATTTGAGGGGTGGGAAAAAACACAGCAATTAAGCTTCACCTTAAACAAACCAGAGTTCCTCAACAGAGGAACTTCAACCTTAAACTGCCGTCTGTAAAACCTTGTGGCCGCAGATGCACTAACATCCACCTTGTAAAACTTAAAAAGGTGTGGATTGACGACCAGATCGCTGTCTTACACACCTGTAAAACAGACGCCTGATGGCGGAAAACCCAAGAGGGATCAATCGCCCTCGAATGCGCCGTAACCAGAAAGGAAGGCGCCCGCCCCTTTCATAGGTCTGGAGCACGACCTGTCTGATCCACCTGAAAATGGAGGCCGACGAGACCGCCAGACCTTTCTCAGGACCAGTCACTGACACGAACAGTGAGTCCGATCTCCGGAACGGAGCCGTAGCAGACAAGTACGCCCGTAGGGCTCGCTCCACGTCCAAGGAAAGTAACGTTGCCTCCTTCGAGTTCTTCGGCTGAGGACATAAGGATAGTAAAACAATGTCCTCATTATCAAAGAGCCCTGCAAGACAAGGCCGCCAGATCAAAAACTTGTCTGACCGAAGGAATTGCTACTAAGAAAGACCACCTTCTGGGACAGAGAACAGAGGAATCTCCCGAATGTCCTCAAATGGAGCCCCTTTGAAGCACCGAGAGGACTGAATTCAAGTCCCTCGGAGGCAGTGGAGGACACACAGGAAGGTCACATGCCTGACCCCCTGTACAAACGTACACACCAGGGAGTGCGTCGCCAACGGTCACTAAAAATAAACAGCCAAGGCCGAAAATCTGACCCATAACCGTACTTAAGGCGAGAGCTTGACCCACTCTCCGCTGTAGGAACAGCAGCATCTGGGACAGCACGTATGTGCGGGGGTGTCCTTTCACCTCTGCACACGAAGAGATCTAGGCCTTCCACGTACGATGGCAAATCCTACATGAAGTAGACTTCCGTGCAAGTAGCATGGTAGAGATCACAGAGTCCGACGGACCTCCAGCTCCTGGCTCTCAACAGCCATGCCGTTAAAGCCAGCGACTGTAAAGCAGGGTGAGGAGAAATCGGACCCTGCGACAAAAGATCTACTCTCAGGGGTAGAATCCAAGGGACGTCTGCCACCAGACGCACCAGGTCCGCGTACAAGGAAAGGCGCGGCCAATACAGAGCGACCAGGATTGTTGGCATCCCCTCCGCTTCCACTCTGCGCAACAGGTGAGGGAGAAGCTTCAGAGGAGGGAAAGCATAGATTTAGGCGATAGTGGTGCCACCAACGCGTCTGACGCGTCCGCCCAAGGGTCTCTTGAACTGGCCACGAAACGTGACACCTTCCGATTGAGACGGGACGCCCGAAGGTCCACGCCTGGCGTGCCTAATTTTTGGCACAACTCTGAAACAACTTCTGCAACGACCATTCTCCCTGGTCCGGTGTTTGGCGACTTAGGTAGTCGGTTTGCCAACTCTGCACCCCCGGAATGTGCACGGCCGACAGAGCCGGAGGGTACCTTGTGGCTCACCGGAGGATGTGTGCAACCTCCACCACCGCGGCCGAGCTCCGCGTGCCCCCTTGATGGTAGACATACACCACGGCCGTGGTGTTGTTGGACTGGATCCTGACCGAACGGTCCTGCAGACCCAGAAACCACTTGGGGAGACGCAGCCTAATAGCTCGGAGCTCCAGGACATTGACTGGCAGGCGGGACTCCACCTGAGTACAGCGCCCTGGGCTGACTGGACACTCCAGAACGCTTCCAGCCGGAGAGGCTGGCATCCGTCGTGACAACTTGGACAAAAATAGCACGACAAAAATAATTTCGCGGTCCGTAGTACCGGAGATGTCAGCCACCACACTAGGGAGGACCCGACCAGGTGACTTCACCCAAATCTGGTAATCCAGAGACGAAGGGAGCTTGTCCCAACGTGACAGAATCACTTTCTGCAACACTCGGACGTGGAATTGGGCATACGGAACCGCTTTGAAAGAGGCTACCATGGGACCCAGAATTCTCTTGCAAAGGCGAAGCGTCGACCACTGCTGGGTCGCAAACCGCTGCACCGCAGATTGCAGTGTCTGGAGTTCTTCCGTTGGGAGAAAAAAAACCCGCTTCTGAGGAATCCAGGAGCAACCCCAGGTATTCCAGTCTCTGGGACGGTACCAACATTGACTCCTGGACATTCAGTAGCCACCCAAATCTTTTGGAGGGGCTGACAGGTGATGAACCCATCCTCTCCTAAGTCTGAACCTAAAGAAGCTCTCAGGAGAAAGTCGTCCAGGTATTCCACAATAGCGATTCCGCGTTGCCTTAGCAGGGCCAGAATCGGAGCGAGCACCATTGTGAAAACTTGGTGCCGAAGCCAGGCCGAAGGGGAGGGCCACAAACTGAAAATAGTCCTCTTCGACCGCAAAACACAGAAATCTCTGGTGTTTCGCGTGTATGGTAATATGCAGGTACGCGTCCTGAGTACCCAAGGACACCATAAAGTCCCCCTGATGGAGAGCCGCCACTACAGAGCGAACAATTCCACCCTGAATCTTTGCACTTCGACAAAAAAGAGTTAAGGGCCTTGAGGTCCAGGATTGGACGGACCCCCTCCTTTTTTGGGGACTACAAACAGATTGGAGTAAAAACCCCTGAAACCGTTCCCTTGAAGGAACCGGTATAATCACTTCCCTGACCAGCAGATCCTGAGCAGCCCCAGACAGGGACACCCGGCGTACCGAAGGAAGCTGGAGGGAAAAATCTGTTTGGTGGACAAGAGAGAAACTATCTTGTACCCCGAGGAAATTACCTCGCAAACCCAGCAGTCGGAAAGAGGGATCTCCACCGAGTCGCGCATCCGCAAAGTCGGCCCCCCACCCAAGTGTCTGGCGGGGGCAGACCTACATGCAGAAGCAGGCTTGTTGGGCTTGCGGTACCAGGTACGCTTTTGATCTACAGCGGGCGCCTTAGCACCCTGGAAAACGTTTTCCTGCCGCACCTGGGGGGCGGAAAAAACGCTTGGGGGAGGTAAAGGAGGGACCCTGCTTATGACGAGGCTCCTTACCCTTCCCAGATTGTGGGAGCAGAGTGCTCTTACCCCCTGTAGCATCTATAATGATGTCATCCAGGGACGCCCCAAAAAGCCGTGCACCCTCCAAGGGTAAGTCCCCCAAGGACCTTTAGGTCCGCAGGACAACACTTTAGCCACCCAAGGTGGCATAGTACCACCGCGTAGGCGGAGGCCCTGGAGAGCAAGAGGAGCGTATCCAGGGCCAATTTCTTAGACAAACTGCAGGCCCTGCACCACAGCCAGGCACACACAGAGCTCAGGAGCATTATGCGCCTCCAGCTCCTGCAGCAGGGACTTTGCCTGCTCGGTAATTGTCTGTGACACTAGAGCTCCGGCCAAAACCAGTCTCACTGCCGACCCCACTACTGTGAACATGGAGCGGGCCTCAGCTCTCCTATCTGCGGGGTCCATAAAGGCGGGAGCCCCTTCCACAGGTAACGTGGTAGACTTGTTTAGTCTGGACACAGGGGGGTCCGCTGACGGAGGACTTTTTTTTTTTAAAGTCTTCCTCAAGAGGATGACAGACCGCAAAGTATTTTGGTACATCAAAAACTTTCTGTGGCCGATCCCATTCCTTGTATAATATTTTGTCCAGGTAAGGAACACAAGGAAACACTTTTGTGGTGCGGGGCGGAGTGCGGAACCCAAAAGGGACCGGCATCTCTGATGTCTCCGCCGTCCTCAGGTTTTTGAGTATCCCGCACCGTAGTGATAAAAGCTCCAACAAAACGCCTTATCAAGCGCTGACCCTGAAGCAGAGTCATCCTCATTGACCGTGTGGGCTGAGCCTGCAACATCTGACATGACAGAACCAGAGCCAGCAGCAGGGTCTGGTTCCGTGTCAAAGTCGTCCCCAGAAGCAGGGAGGGGGTTTTTACCCCCCTTCTGGCCGCTTGCCACTTCAATCCTGGCGATAAACGCCTAAGGGACTGGCGTATGGGCTCTACAGAGACCGCAGGGGCACTAAGGGTTAACTCAGGCATGGTTGGGGTAGAAGCCTCTGTTGAGACTCCATGTTGAGTCACCGCTATGCCACCCTAGTACTGCAAGGCAGAGACCCACAGGTCACCCTCCCGTCCACAAAACAGAGAGCAGGGAACCCCCAGGTAACTCACCACCCGGCCTGGCTGTAGTGCTGCTGAAGCGCTGAGAGTGCTGTCCGCTCTGCGCCGTCCCTCAGGAAGCAATTTGCGGGCTGCAAAAATGGCGGCCATACACATGTTTAAAGCAACAGTGACACAGCAGAAAACACAGCCCAGCACACACAGCAACTCCAGTACAACAAAATTAATAAGAAGGGAAAAGCTGCTGCTCTAGGTGAGCACACCTGAGCAATCAATGTCCTCTCAGAAACAGGTGGGTGCCTGCAATGCATGAGGCAAAAACTTGAAGGCAGGGTATGGACAGCCGCACACCAATGAATCTTAAAAAAGTAAGCCTTTAATGGTGAAAAAGGAAAGGCACTACAAAAAATTAATAGCACCACACAGCAGCACAGCCCCCGTAGTGACAGAGCCCCAGGTGGACCCCCCACCCCCCCCCTACAGCCACCACCCAGCATGGGGAAGGAGGGAGAGGAAGGGAGAGAGGAAAGCAGGGCGGACCCTCATTCAACCTCCCCAAGGAAGCACCAGCCATACCACCTTGCCAGGGCAAGGGGCCACTACTTACCTGTCCTGCGACCACCGGCTGGAGGCATTCCAGACAGAACCAACGTCTGCTAAACGGCATGGCTGTTGGCCAGACACACTGTGACAAAGCCATAGAGACCGGTCATAGGTGTGCCCTGGAACATGTAGTTCCCCGGCCACCCCTGGAGCAACGGGGCATGTCGTGGACAACCCAGAGCTGAGCTGAGGGCCGGCACACGCTCGATGGCCGAGCATGGGGGGACTACAAGGATCAAGATCCAGCCTGTCACCCAGTCGGCAGTTGATAGTAGACCCCAGGATCAAAAATGCAGGAACAAAAGCGGAAAAAAAAAAAAAAAAAAAAAAAAAAAAAAAAAAAATCGCAAATAAATTCCAGAGTGCATGGACTCCAGAAGGCCATGTCTCTCCTGAACACTAGGCAGAAAAAAAAACTGGAGCTGCTGCATGCTTTTTTAAAGCCCCTGCAAGAGGAAGGCATAATGAGCTAGTATGCACAGCATACTAGCTCATTATGTGTCACTTACCTGAGAACAAAGCCCCCGAAGTCCTTCTCGGTCCTGTCCCCTCTGAGCTTTCTTCCTGTTATCGCCGCCCCGGCGCTGTGATTGGCCGGAGCGGCGATGACGTCACTCCTGCCCATGCGTGCGGGACCGGCAGATCCCTGCGCATGCGCGGAATTCCGGCATTATTCCCGGCATCTACAGTTCACAAGCCCTGCGCGGTCAGTGCGCCTGCGCCGTAGACAACGGTGCATTTTTTACTGCATGTATCTCCTAAACCGTGTAGGTTTAGGAGATATTGCAAAACCCTACAGGTAAGCCTTAATCTAGGCTTACCTGTAGGTGAAAGTGCTTCAGGAGGGTTTACAACCACTGTAAATACTTACAAGAAATACTTTTACTAAACACAAACCACATATAGCATAAGCAAACATTTGTTTGATACCCATTTTTTTTTCAGCATTACAGTAAATATACAAATGGAACTGTAAACATTGTTTAACGGTCCAAAACTGTAAATATTTTGGTCTGAGATTTCCTGAATTGGTCTGTGCTATTTGCATTTCAAATCATGTGGAGAGCCAACAAATGTACAAGTTGTACATTTGTATTTTATTATATTTTATTCATTTCCTGTGTTTACAAATCATCACAAACTTATAAGCAACTGTTATCTGCTATACTGCCGTCAGGAAAAGCACCTGCACCATTAGACGTTACATCTGTATGAATAAAAGGAGAACTTGCCTTTGACAAAGACAGAACAAAGCCTGGTAGGAACCTGACTCACAAGAAGGCACAAAGAGGTGCTGCCACATCCGCACGGACATTTACACTGCCTGACCATTTAGCTGCTAAAACACGAACGGTGTACACAAAATTTGTTGGAATACAGATATAATCCATCTCTAGCGCTAATATTTTACATAACAAAGAGCAGATTTCACTCAATGTAGATTAGATATCATTGAGCCTGACATATTAAACAAACCATTCAGGCCAACAAAGCATTCTACAAACTGTGAAATTGTAGTTGCAAACTTGATAGTCTAATAGGTGAGGCTGTAAGGGCTTAAAGTAATTTAAAGGCTTGTCTATTTAAATAAAAAAACATGTTATACTTACCTCCTCTGTGCAGTTGGTTTTGCACAGAGCAGCCCAGATCCTCCTCTTCTCGGGTCCCTCTTTGCTGCTTCTAGCCCCACCCCTCCTTTGAGTGCCCCTCAGCCAGCAGCTTGCTACAGGGGTCAGCTTGTTACAGAGTCCCAACCTGGACCCCTGATCGGCTGACTGACAGCCGCGGGAGCCAATAGCGCTGCTGCTCTGTCTCAGGCAATCAGGAGGAGTGTACTGGATGGCTGAGGGGATCGTGGAGAGAGAGAAGGAGCTCAGGTAGGTTAATTGGGGGGGTGCTGGGGAGGCAGCTACACAGGTTTTTTTATCTTAATGCATAGCATCAAGATAAAAAAACCTTCTGCCTTTACAACTCCTTTAACCACTTTAGCCCCGGAAGAATTGGCTGCCCAATGACCGGGCCATTTTTTGCGATTCGGCACTGCGTCATTTTAATGGACAATTGAGGGGTCGTGCGACGCTGTACCCAAACAAAATTGACGTCATTTTTTTCCCCCCCACAAATAGAAATTTCCTTTGGTGGTATTTGATCATCTCTACGATTTTTATTTTTTGCGCTATAAACAAAAAAAAAAACACAATATTTTGTACTTTTTGCTATAATAAATATCCCTAATTTTTATTTCATTTTTTAAAGCGTATTTTTTTCTCAGTTTATGCCGATAGATATTCTACATATTTTTGGTAATAAAAATTGGAATACGTGTTTAGTGTCTACAAAATAGGGGAAATATTTATAGCATTTTAACTTTTTGCTAGTAATCGCGGTGATCTGCGATTTTTATCGGGACTGCGACATTATGGCAGACACTTGACACATTTTTGGGACCATTGGCATTTATACAGCCATCAGTGCTATAAAAATGCATTGATTACTGAAAAAAATTAACATTAGAGGGTGATGAAGGGGTTGTGTTCTAACTGTAGGGGGGTGGGACTGACCTAGAAGAAATGACAGATCTTGGTTACTAGCTATTAGGAACTCATGATCTGCCTTTCCTCGGCTCACAGAACTGGGATGTGTGTTTATACACACATGTCCCTGTTCTGCCACTTGTGCCCACGAACGCTTGTGACCGCCGTCACAAGCATAGGCACCCCTGCGATGCAGCGCGCACGCCTATCTCATTAAAAAAAGGGACTGATGTAAACATACGGCGGTTTGCGACGAACAGGTAAGAGAGCTGCCGCTCCAGGTGAGCTCACTAGGGTAATTGATGTCCACTCAGAAGCAGATGGGTGCTGGCAATGCACAGGATGTGCAAAAACAATAAGGATATGGACAGCCGCACTCCAGTAACTTGAAAAAGACGTGCCCTTTATTGGGTACAGGAAAAAATGCACTACAGATATCAGCACACAGTGGGATAAACAGCTGACGCGTTTCGCATTGAGTGTCAATGCTTAATCATAGCTAAGTCGGCGGTTCGCGACGATCTGTCGCCTTATAATGACGTCTGCTGTTCGGCAAGTGGTTAAAGTGTTGCTAAACCCACAACAGTAAAATCAGTCTGTATATGCAGTAAAGCATGCATGTTTTATTCACTGTGAAACCTAAGGGGTTAATCCTGCACATTGTGTATAAAGGTTGTTTGATCTTGTCTTCTCTGATCCTCTCCTACTGTTCCCAATCCATCTCCTGATAGAACAGAGCCATGGAGACACATTGCACATGCTCAGTTTGGTGTGTATTGCTAGAGTTTGGGGGGGTGCATATAATCAGCACAGAGCCAATCTGCAATGTTAAGACAGAGTCAGTGGTCCTGCAGCCTCATGGGACAGTCAGCAGAGAATAAAAACTCCTCCTACAAGTTTTAACCAGTCACCGATAGAAGTCACAAGACTGCTATGTGCTGCTGATGAGAAAGGGTATTTAGCAGTTTATATTTACTAAAACTATTGCATTTCTGTGTACTGTGGGAGACCAGATATCTTGAATGCAGGGTCCTGGGTTTAGTAACACTTTAATATCTTGATAAAGCACTGTTCCTGGGAGCAGTGGCACTGCCCTCTCTTCACTGGGCATGGAGGCAGCAGTGAGAGTCATTGGCTTCTGCTGCTGTCAATTTCTGTGAGGAGGGAACGTTGCCAAACCACGCTGTGTGTGTGTCAATAGACCCACAGCATCAGCGGGATCAACCCTGCACACGTGCCCCCCTAACAAGTGCCTAGAGAAGCAGACACAGGAGGAGGAGTGGAGAGTACCAGCGAACCCCAAATAGAAACTAGTGCACACAGCAGGTAAGTATACATTTTTTGTTATTAACTGCTTCCCAACCACCATATAGTAAAGATGGGCGGGAGCACTCGTTCATATGATGTCCTCCCATTATTGCTGAGCATGCGCGCCCACAGTGATCAGAGCATCATCGATCACTGTAAAGAGCCTATATTTAGAACAGAGGGGGGTGCAGTACACATATACAGCTGTGCTGGACTGAACACATTAAAGGACCACTAAAGGAATAGCTTCCTTTACCTTACTGCAGTACTGGTTTCATGTCCTCATTGTTCGTTGTTGCTGTAATTCTGCTGTGATCTCCACACTTCCTGCTTGTCTGGCTCCTTATAACCATCGTACTGGGAGCTTTTCACGGTGGTCTAAGCTGTCATTACTGTGTGTCTAAAACTCCTCAGAACCAATCAGATTAATTTTAAAAACAAAACACTGCCCTGGATTTGTTTGTTTTTGTTCTGTGGGTCTCTTTACTTCACATAAACATGAAACCAGTTTAAAAACGAAAGTGAAACTGCAGGTACATTATATGATTGAATTTAATCTATTTTAAAAAGGAATCAGTTAACTTTTATGTCTCTATACCCTGTAAACCGGGGATATGCAATTAGCGGACCTCCAGCTGTTGCAGAACTACAAATCCCATGAGGCATAGCAAGGCTCTGACAGACACAAGCATGACACCCAGAGGCAGAGGCATGATGGGATTTGTAGTTTTGCAACATCTGGAGGTCCGCTAATTGCATATCCCTGCTATAAACAGTCATTTCAGCAAAAAAAAATGTTTTCCTTTAGTGACCCTTTAACTGGATACGGTTAGTGTAGCTGGAAATACTCTGGGGTCTAAGCTTAGTCTACAATGATCACTATACACTAAAGTAGGGATATGCAATTAGCAGACCTCTCAGAGCTGTTGCAGACTTACAAGTCGCATAGCAATACTCTGACAGAGGCATGATGGGACTTCTAGTTTTGCAACAGCTGGAGGTCCGTGCATATCCCTGAACTAAAGGAACAGTACAGACAACCACACTAAGGCTCCCTTTCCACTAGTATTACTTGTCATGCAACTTTGGACACAAAGTTACATGATAAGTCACAGCCCATTGATTTCAATGGCACCCATTCCCATCTATGCGACTTTGAAAAGGTGCCTACACTACTTTGATGCGACTGATCCAGAGTGTAAAGTTGGACCAAAGCTGCATTCAAAAAAGTCGCACTGTAGCCTTAGGCTATGTTTCCCGGGATTTAGACCTTTGTCCCGGTCTTACTGTTTCCCAGAATTTTTTTTTTTTTTACGCCACTAGAGGTCCACGGCCAGAACTGAATTGTCTCTGCCGGCCACCATTTTTCAAAACACCAGCTATCGTGAGAAGGAAACAATCCCTCCATCCCTCTTTCTTTCCTTCCCTCCCTATTTCTCTTTCTCCCTCCATCTGTAGCTCATCTCAGACTCAAACCACACCCAATATTTAAGCCACGCCCAATATTTCATTTAAAGCGGGGGTTCACCCAAAAAAAAAATGTTAACATTAGATTCAGGCGGGTTGTTAGAATCACAATCGGGTGTTTTTTTTTTTTTTAAATCGTTGCCGTACATACTGTTTTATAGATATATGTTCACCGCGGCTTCCGGGTATAATCTGCGGGACTGGGCGTTCCTAATTGATTGACATGCTTCCGACTGGCACATACAGCGCGTCACGAGTTGCCACAACAAGCCAGACTGCGAGTCGGCTCTATACGGCGCCTGCGCAGCGACGTTCGGCTTCTTTCGGCAACTCGTGACGCGCTGTATGCGCCGGTCGGAAGCATGTCAATCAATTAGGAACACCCAGTCCCGCATATTATACCCGGAAGCCGCGGTGAACATATATCTATAAAACAGTATGTACGGCAACGATTTAAAAAAAAAACACCCGATTGTGATTCTAACAACTCGCCTGAATCTGTTTTTTTTTTTGGGTGCACCCCCGCTTTAAACCACACTGCATTTTTCTTCCCCCACTATGACACACCTACAAATGAATGCACCACCCCCTAATTATAATAAGACTCCACCCACAGACAAATAAGCGTCCCTATAAGTTTTGACAATGTCGGCAACTATGCAGAGCATAAAGAGGCTGTGGGGACTGGTCTGGCAGAGCTGGAAAGCCTGTTTCTCACATGGCAATGCAGCACAATACAAAAATCACTCATGTACTGGGGCTGTGCACCCACATTGCTGTCATATTGGGGAGCAGTGTGTCTCTGCAGCCTCTGCACCACAACTGCCAGCCTGCATGGGGTTGTGCATGTCCTGTGTGACTGAGGCCTTACCGCTCCCTCCATTGTACCCAGAGCTGTAGGTTTAGACTCTTATATCAGGGAGGGGTTCATTAGAAAGGTTGCTCCATGTTAGAAAGGACTGTTGTAGAAGGGTCCGTGGAGGTGTCGGTCCAGAATGGCCCCATGTTCCTGATAGAAGAGGAGAGCCATTCGTTTCTAATGAACAATGGGCTGCACCGGTGACAGGCTGACAAGGAAGTGGTCCGGCCTGCTGCGCCTTATTGCCCCGGCGGGAAGAAGCGGCCTACAGCACACTCCGAGCCAATCCCCCTCTCCGGGCCACACTCACCTCATTCGGTCACTTCAGTGGTGCAGAGCGCCCCCCACAGCGAAAACACGAGTCGGCGCTTTCAGCGGCTCAGTCGGCGGGACGTGAAGGGTGATGGCTCCGCTCTACACAGACCCAGCTAACGGCCCGGTTCGGTTACACACCTTCGCCATTTTGGTTTCCCGCGGAGCGCACAATGCATTGTGGGAGCAAATACAAAACAGTCCTCGCCAACCCTCCGTGCGCATCCGTATAGGGGGCTGCGGTCGCCGGTCACGTGACGAGGTGGCGGGGAGGCCATCTTTGGTGAGGGCAAACTGCCAGTCTGTGGGAGGAAAGGATAGATGTGCCAGACAAAGAGGTCTGGGATGGCCTGGCCCTGAGTTGTCATTGTACAGGAGGATTTCTGTCATCGCTCTTTTATTATGCCTGTTGTAATCCAATTCGATGAAAGACACTTGTCAGGAGGGTACAATAGTGTATGGGAAATTCATCACCTATGATCTTACTGATATCTGCTGATTTTTCTTTGCTTCTGTTGGCTTGGAAAATACGTCAAACAGCTATAACATTATGACCACCTACCTAATATCGGGTAGGGTCCCCTTTTGCTACCAAAAGACAAAAAAAGAGCCTTGACCCATCTCAGCCTGGATGCCACTAAACCCCTGAAGGTCTGATGTGGTATCCGGGACCACACTGTCAGCAGCAGATCTTTTAACCACTTGCTTACTGGGCACATAAACCCCCTTCGTTCCCAGGCGAAATTTCAGCTTCCGGCACTGCGTTGCTTTAACTGACATTTGCGCGGTCATGCGACGTGGCTCCCAAACAAAATTGACGTCCTTTTTTCCCCACAAATAGAGCTTTATTTTGGTGGTATTTGATCACCTCTGCGGTTTTTATTTTTTGCGCTATTAACAAAAAAAGAGCAACAACTTAAAAAAAATATATATTTTTTTTACTTGTTGCTATAATAAATATCCCAATTTAAAAAAAAAAAAGAAATTCTCAGTTAAGGCCGATACGTATTTTTCGACGTATTTTTGTAAAAAAAAAACAGAAAAAATCGCAATAAGCGACTGGTTTGCGCAAAAGTTATTGCGCCTACAAAATGGGGAACAGAATTATGATTTTTTTTAATTATTTTTTTTTTACTAGTAATGGCGGCGATCTGCGATTTTTATTGGGACTGGAATATTGCGGCGGACGTATCGGACACTTTTGACACAAATTTGGGACCATTCACATTTATACAGCGATCAGTGCTATAAAAATGCACTAATTATTGTATAAATGGGACTGGCAGTGAAGGGGTTAACACTAGGGGGTGAGGAAGGGGTTAAATGTGTAGCCTGGGTGTGTTCTAACTGTGTGGGGGGAGGGGGGTGACTGGGGGAGGTGACCGATGCTGTGTCCCTATGTACAAGGGACACAGATCGGTCTCCTCTCCTCTAACAGCACGTGGAGCTCTGTGTTTACACACAGAGCTCCACGTCCCTGCTGTGTTACCGACGATCGCGTGTACCTGGCGGACATCGCGGCCGCCAGGTACACGCATCGGCTTCCCAGCGATGAGCCGGGACAGTGTTTACCCACTGCGCGCCCCCCCAGAGGCGCGCGGCGGGTAATGCACTTTAAATGACGTCCAGTTGGCACCTGAGAGCCGCGCTGTTGACGTCTTTTGTCAATAGCGCGGGTCTCAAGTGGTTAAATCCTGTAATTTGCGAGTAGGGCCCTCCATTGATCAGACTTGTGTAGCACTACCCCCGGAGAAGCTGCTGGTTGTTTTGGGTGGCACATTTACCTCGTGGCTCTTCCGAATTCCTAGGGGTGAATGGTGCATATAGCAATAGTAAAGGAATGTCCGCAACAAGTGTCTTTGCTGTGCTCTTTATTACCCAGCCGGGTAAAAACAAATAAACTTGTGGTGAGGAAAGGAAAGTTGAGGAAAGAAAGGAGAACAGCAGATTCAGGCGTAGTAATAGGGAAACAGTCCTGCTCCCAAGTGTAATGCCGCGTACACACCATCGCTTTCTGCGATGGAAAAAAACGTCATTTTCAAAAACGTCAATTTAATTGACCGTGTGTGGGCAAAAACGTTGTTTTATGTCTTCTAAAAAACGACAGAAAAAAATTGAAGCATGCTTCAATTTTATGTGTCGTTTTTGGCCGACGTCGTTTTCTGTGTTCTAAACATTGACCGTGTGTACGTAAAAACGTCGATTTAAGCCCGCGCATGCTCAGAAGCAAGTTAGGAGACGGCAGCACTCATTCATGTAAAACGACTGTTCAGAATGGAATCAGCACATTCGTTAAGGTGTTTTTCAGCTTATAGACAAGAAAATAAAGCGCTTCTTTAACCCCTGCTTTTAACTGCTACCCAGAAATGGACGTTTGTTGCGGCTGATCTTGTTGCATAGTTATGACAAGCTTTTAATTAGTTTCTTTCTTGTTTGATAATGTTTATGTTTGTGTTCTGTTATTTAGTTGTATCTTCCATCTTAAACATTTTAAATATATATATTGGTCCACCTAATTTTTTTTTTTTAAATTTTTGTCACCAATTTGATTAGTAATCTCTATTTTGTTTTTATTTAGGAGTGTGTGAAGTGTCTGCAACAACCTAATTTTTTAGTTAACTCACCCACAAGCATGTTTTTTGACCTTGTTAATGTTTGCATTATTTATTTTGTAATGGGTCTGCCCATTCAATACTGATCTCTCAAATCTACAATAAAGAAACATGTTGAAATTTGGCGGAAAAATTAACATTTATTTTAGTCTTCCTAAAAATTTCAAACAAAAAAGGTGGCAACCCAAAAACACAACATAATAAAAACAAAGATGCCAAGGTAGGCAGCACTTTAGAGCATGCTTGATTTTTTATGAAAACAAGGGTCCCCGAAGCCACAAATACAGCCTGTGAGTCCACATAAAAATTCCATCAGGGGCACCGTATTATTTCTTGGCCTTTTTCTTCCCAGCAGCCTTCCCTGCAGTCTTCCCTGCAGCCTTCCCGGTAGCCCGAGTCCTTGGGGGCTGGGTTCCTGGAGGAGATGAGGTGGCAGGAGCCAGAGCAGCCTCATGAGGTGGAGGAGCAGGAGCAGGAGCAGGAGCAGGAGCAGGAGGAGCAGCAAGGACAGGAGGAGCAATCCGCACAATGTGGGTGTCGTCATCGAGCTGCCCCAGGGATGCCATGGTTATGGCTTGGAAGATGAGGAGTTCGCAGCGCACACGCTGGCTCTGCTCCAGATTGTACATCTTGGCTGCAATGAGCGCTGCGAACCCCTCAACTTCACTGGGTGGCTCTCGGATGGCTGCAGTAGCTTGGCGAAGCAGGCCCTGGGTCTCCTCCTCCATTTGTCGCATACTCCTGAGCCGTTTATTGGGATTGCGGAATGGAGGGATCCGGGAGATGGTATCCCGCCGGCGTGCCTCCTGGGTCCCACTGGGGCCTGCCACCTCCTGGCTCCCAGTGGGCTCTGCCACCTCCTGCCTTGCAGTTGGCCCTGGCTCCTCCTGGCTCCCTGTGGGCCCTGTCTCTTCCTGGCTCCCTGTGGGCCCTGGCTCTTCCTGGCTCCCTGTGGGCCCTGGCTCTTCCTGGCTTGGGTCTGCCTGTGTATCAAAAAAAGGAACATATGTTATTTGTGTTTGTCATTAATCACACACATTTTTACAATCATGAGTGATGCAAATTGAATGTCAATATATATTACACACAGGGTCGCCATCCTTAATTATGTGGCCCCTTAAACACCTTCAGACATGGTCCCCCTGGAATTATGTGGGTTGTTGCATGCCTAATTTAGTAAATAAGTGGCCTTTTCCCCAAAAAATAATTTATTCAAATTAGTGTCAACTAGATAGTACTCAAAAAGGGTGTCTTCCATCTGGGACCCCTTGCAGGTGTATTGCGTTACTCCCCCCTACTGGCCTATCTGAAAATGCCACCCACTCCTTCATAAACATTATTAATTTGCCCATTTTGACCCCATCATGTTTTCCCACTACTGACTATTGATCCTATCCCTAAACTTACGAGATTCACATAGAATTTAGAACAATAGTAACATACATTTACCATTATTACTATACTTGTCATATACTAACTAAATTGATACAAAAAACACATACCATTCTCCATGGCTCACAATTGGGGTCCTCCAGGAACTCTTCCTCTTCCTCCGAGCTTGCCTGCTCTTGTCTGCAGGGAACACTGGAGGATTGGCTGCTGGGAAGCTGGGAGCTACCTCTTGGGGGAAGGGTAGACATGGATGTCCTGGTCTCAATGTGGTCGTCCAGGAACTGCAGCTGACTATAGTACCACAGGGTTGGTTTGTATATGGAGTCAGCTGCAGCCCCAGACCTCATTGAGGCCAGGACTTGGACCCGTTGGGCCCTGTAGGTGCCCCTGATGGAATTGATTTTGCTTTTCACAGTGGCTGTTGTGGCGTTGGGGACCCTTGTTTTCACAAAAACAAGCATGCTCTGTCTAGCTTTCTCCCTGGCATCTTTGTTTTTATTTATTGTGCTTTTGGTTTGCCACAGAACTGGATGTTCCTTCCATTTTTGGATGAATTCTGTCAGGAACTCCGCATCCTTGA
Organism: Rana temporaria; assembly: GCF_905171775.1. Classification (NCBI taxonomy): domain Eukaryota; kingdom Metazoa; phylum Chordata; class Amphibia; order Anura; family Ranidae; genus Rana; species Rana temporaria. Next base: position 137,888,340 of record NC_053495.1, read on the forward strand.
AGGCATCCATTCTTTCTGCACATGAAACAGAAGCCAAAACATAATGTAATTAAAGGCACTAGCTTACTTCCCCTAACTAGCCCACAAACTCATTCCCTATTCACTATAATAAAGTCGGAATAAAAAACTTACGTCTCGTCGTTAGGAAAGATCGTGATTTACGCCTTCTTCCACAGACTATGCACGCCGTTTACAAACACGTCCCATCCCTTTTACACTACGCACGCGTGACGCTCCGCACGACACCCCGCCCCTGACGTTCGGTATCGTCCTTTCCACGCCCCTTCTCTGTCGTTTGGTGAGTGAGAAAAGATGGACAACATGGAGGTGTATTCTAGCTCAAGCCAGGTGGCAGGCCAGGCCCAACCACGCCGCAGATTCCGCTGCAGAGCCTCCAACATGAGCTTTAATGAAATGGTGGAGATGGTCACCATATTGAGGAGGGAGGACTATGATGCCAAGCATGGCCCCTACATGCATCCCAATAAAGTAAAAGCCCAAATTATGGAGAAGGTCATCCGTAGGCTCCAGCGGAAGTTTGGGAAAACCAGGAGCAGAGAGCACCTGCGCAAAAGGTGGTCGGATTTAAAAAAAAGGGAACCCCACCAACTTTACAGAATTAATAGGGTGATTCGAAGAAGAAGTAAGTTTTTTCCATGTGTATTTAATTATTTTGGTGTGTTCTTTGTGCCATTTTTTTTTTTTGCCAGGTTGACCATAAAATGAATATTATGAATGTGGACGCATGATGCAGTCGTCGTAGTCGTCGTTCATTCGGTGACTTTCAATAATCCAAGACCATATTAATGAGAAATGGCATCATGCCTAGTTTGCATGTGCAAAGGGGAGTTGAAGCACTGTATCAGAACAAAAATCGTAAATTTATGAATTGTGGGCGAATGAACGACGACTCCTATGACCAATTAGTCGACACAAATATGAAAGTTGTGACATTTTTGGGGCTTAAAAAAAAGGTGTATTCAATTCTGGAATAGATGGAAATGTGTTTCAGCTTATTTTAGAAGAAACGTAAATACCTTGATATTCACAAAAAGGAGCGTTTGCTACTCCTTTTTTTATTGAACATGTGTACTCAGTAGCACAATTGTTTGTCACAATCACAACCTATGTTGGGTCACACACAGGGGTGAGCAGATCCAGGGGAGACTTGTTTAGCTTACATATCTAAAATTAAAAATTGGGTTAACAGATTTGACATTACTTTGTGAATGGATTAAATACTGGTCTATTTTCTTGATAATTGTTTAAAAATCAACAATAGTGACCTTTTGTTTATCATTTATAAATTTTTGGGTGTCATTTCATGCCGCTCGTAATGGTTGAACCTCATGTTTTCCCTTTCTTCAATCTTGTAGGGCACAATGAAGCAGAAAGGCAGGAGGCACAAGCCAATCAAGCCACACCCCCGAGGGATGTAGATGAAGAGGAACCTGCCTCAACATCCGGTAAAGTAACATCTACCACATTTTCTGTGAATATAGATATTAGGCATACAATCTTTTAACACATGTTTTGGTTCCACATTTCAGGAGGAAATCGGGCTGGTCAGGGACTGGACACGTATAGTGCCCAGCTCCTCATCGGCGAGGTTCTCACCTGCAGGGCCCAAGTCGAGGACATACGTCTGGCCTGCCGTGAAATACGCCACAAAGCAAAGATGCTGGAACGGCAGCTTAAAAATGTTATTAATGTTTTGGGGAGGGTTTAATTGTTTGTGTATTTTCTTTTTTCCTTGAATTTGAAAAAAAAAAAAAAAAAAAAAGAAAAAAATTATATTTTATAATAATCAAAAAAGACCAAAAAAATAATAAAAAAAATTATATTTTGTACTAATCAAAAAAGACCAAAAAATAAATAAAAATAATTATATTTTGTACTAATCAAAAAAGACCAAAAAAATAATAAAAATAATTATATTTTGTACTAATCAAAAAAGACCAAAAAAAAAATAAAAATAATTATATTTTGTACTAATCAAAAAAGACCAAAAAAATAATAAAAATAATTATATTTTGTACTAATCAAAAAAGACCAAAAAAAAAATAAAAATAATTATATTTTGTACTAATCAAAAAAGACCAAAAAAAAAATAAAAATAATTATATTTTGTACTAATCAAAAAAGACCAAAAAAATAATAAAAATAATTATATTTTGTACTAATCAAAAAAGACCAAAAAAAATAAATAAAAAGATTTGTTGTACTAATCAAAAATAAAAAAGTAACAAATAAATAACATTTTGGACTCCAAACAATTTGTGTGTAGTTATTGGTATCAATGCAGACTCATTCAATTACTCAGGCATATTTGTAGAGTTATTAAGATTTCACACTCATGGGAATTTAGGACATCCCAAACACATGGCTGGATGAGAACCTAGGAAAAAGAAACATTACCACCCAAAACTTACAAATAACTAAAATCAAACAAATAAAGACTGTTTCATCAAACAAAAAGTTAAGTAAATTATTTATTCAAGATCAGGCATTGCAATGGCCCCCCTCCCCATAAAATAGTCCATATAGGATTGACGCACTGCACGTGCGGTTTGGGGGGCCAAGCCTCTATGGCTAGCCTGATGTCCCGGCTCCGGAGCCACAAGATCAGCCTCATCAGGCAATACCGTCAGGTAAGTTTGAGAATTTCGTTTCAAAAAATTGTGCAAAATGCAACAAGATAGGATGATGTAATTCCACTTGTATTCCGCCAGGTTTATTGCTGTTAAAAACAATCTGAATCGGCTGGCCATGATTCCAAAGGCATTCTCTACCACACGTCTTGCTCTGGCCAGCCGATAATTAAAAACCCTCCTCTCATGGGTGAGGGTGCGTACGGGAAATGGCCTCATGAGGTGGGGACCCAAACCAAAAGCCTCATCTGCTACAAACACGAAGGGCAGACCCTCTTCGTTCTCCTCCGCAGGTGGCAATCCTAGGTCCTCCAACCGAAGCCGTTGGGCGAACTCCGTCTCCGCAAACACACCGCCGTCCGACATCCGGCCATTTTTCCCAACATCCACGTACAAGAACTCGTAATTTGCAGAGACCACCGCCATCAAAACAACGCTGTGGAACCCCTTGTAATTGAAGAAATGGGATCCACTATGGGGTGGGGGCACAATGCGGATGTGCTTGCCATCAATGGCTCCTCCGCAGTTCGGAAAGTTCCAACGCTGGGAGAAGTCCGCTGCCACAGTCTGCCATTCCTGTGGCGTGGTGGGGAACTGGATAGAAAGAAAATAAAAAATACATTAAAACAAAGATTTTGAACAGAATATAGCTAAAATTACAAGGGATCCCACCAACAATTCCACAAAAAAGGTTAGTATTAAAAAATAACATGTGAACACTTAAGCATATTAATCACCCCCCTCTGATGTTGAAAAAATATATTTAGGGGGAGTGGGGCTCAAGATGAGTTTCTCACATGAGAAACAACCCCCCAAAAAAAATCTAACTAAGAAAAATAATTATTAGTATGTAGTTCAAAAATCTAGGGGGGGGGGGGTTTGGACAATGGAGGCCACAAATAAACGGGGATATAGGGACACACAAAATGCAGCACTACAATGGAGGCCACAAATAAACGGGGATATAGGGACACACAAAATGCAGCACTACAATGGAGGCCACAAATAAACGGGGATATAGGGACACACAAAATGCAGCACTACAATGGAGGCCACAAATAAACGGGGATATAGGGACACACAATATGCAGCACTACAATGGAGGCCACAAATAAACGGGGATATAGGGACTATGCTAGGTGGGTTTGGCCACAACATAGAATGATGGACAGGTTGGCTAAATTAAATAAACATGTAGGGCTTTACTAATTGTGTAGAACAGCATACATAGAGACAAAGTGAGCATTCTGAGCATATTAGAAAAGTTTTTTTTTATTTATTTTTTTGGGACATAGTTTGACCATTGAAAGAACACCACTTACCTTAACATAGTCCTCCTGAAGAACCTGAATGATGGCCGAACAGGTCTCAGGGATTATGAGGCCCAGAGCCTGGGGGGAGATGCCCGTCGAGAACTTCAAGTCCTGCAGACTTCTCCCTGTTGCAAGGTAGCGCAACGTAGCAACTAGCCTCTGCTCAGCAGTGATGGCTTCCCGCATAACGGTGTCCTGCCTGGTGATATATGGCGACACCAAAGCCAAAAGCTGCTGAAATACGGGGTCAGACATCCTAAGAAAATTCCTGAAATCATCAGGGTTATTTTCTCGGATCTCCCGCAGCAGAGGCATATGAGAGAACTGGTCCCTGCGTAGCAACCAGTTCTTGGTCCACAACCTCCTCCTCACCCTGTTCATGGACCGTCGCTGGGATGCAGCACACATCCTAACAACAAGCACAGCACGATCTCGGCGACGAGTTCGTACCCGCAACATGGCTAGAAAACGGTCGTCAAATCAGATCAGACTAAAAATTACGCCCTGAAGTAAAGAATGGCCTTTGAAGAACGACCTGCTAAACAGCACCGTGCACACAAAACGTAATGCCTAAACAAATACGTCCTTAGTACAAGCACTGTATCACAGATCCGACAACAAATAGACAAACTGTACGACAGAAAACGAAATTTAAAGCACAGTCACTGAAAATCACGAATCGTATCTCACCAAACTTTTACTAACACGCAGCAACACGATATCAGCAAAAGAGGCCGTCTTCCGCATGGAAACGACCCTTTATAGTGACGTCGTGCGTGATTGACGGAACTGCGCTGTGCTAGAGCGTTGTGAAAATGCGATGGTGTGTATGCTACGTCGTTGTTCAAATTGAAGTTTGAAAAATGACGTTTTTTTAAAGCACATAAAGCGTCGCATTTTTCCATCGCAGAAAGCGATGGTGTGTACGCGGCATAACACTTCTCTGTGCCACTTCTGCTTGAGTGGGTATAGCGTACCTGGACAGGCCTCTCTCACTGACCTGGCAGCCAGAGTATCGCTCAAACCTTTGAGGAAAAGTCTCTGTCACAGACCCTCCTTGAATGAACATCAGGGAGACACCTTTGCCACAGGCCCTCTCTGATTGCAGTTATGGAGGTAATCCTCCTTAGGTGAATTACGCCAGGATCTCCTTCTTAATGTCGCCCAGGTACCGACTGACAGGTGATCAATCCTTCAGTGTCCAGCTACCTTGATCCCAGGTGGTTTGTCGAAATCCTTTTGGACCGCCAGCCTCTCATTGGCGCTCCTCAGACGGACTCCCCACCGAACAGCTATACCGCTTGGGATCCTCAGAGGTGGGAACCCAGCCGATCACTGGGTCCCCGTTGCTGCTCAAATGTTCCGGACCAACATGGTCCTGGAACCAGGAACACCGCGTGGCACGCACTCCCCGGCCAGGTAGGCCATAACGCCGCGGTGCAGAGATGTGGTCACCCTAAAGGTGGGTGCCACACTGGACGAAGAAGACGAACCCAGAACCAATGGAGTCTGTCCCATAAATACCCTCCCCCAGCATGCACAGCGAGGCTCAACTCTCCTGATTGACTGCTGGGGAAGAGCACCCAAACCTTGACTCCACTGCTGCCATCTACTGCACTGGGGTGGGAAGAAGCAAAACAGAATGCGCCCACAGCACAGCCAAGCTGAGACAGAGACCCTGCTTTGAACACAACAATTGGGATCAGAGTCTAACTATACTCTGATCCTCCTCTAAATTTAAATAGCACCGGTACTTTAAAGTAACCAGGCGCTACACTTGTTTTTCCATTTTGCAGCGTAGCAGGGTGTATTATCCTAATGATAGAGGCCACTGCCATCAGGGAATACCATTTCCATGAAGGGGTGTACTTGGTCGACGAGCTCCCCCCCCCCTCCTGAACCGTACCAGGCTGCATGCCCTCAACATGGGGGGGTGAGTGCTTTGGGACAGGTCCTCTTCCCGACAACCCTGGCCGTTGGTTGTCGGGGGGCTTATCGGAATCTGGGAGCCGGCCCCCAGATACCGGCCCCCCACCCTATGTGAATGAGTATGGGGTACATCGCCAGATACCGGCCCCCCACTCTATTTGAATGAGTATGGGGTACATCGTACCCCTACCCATTCACCTGGGGGAAAAGTGTCAAGAAAAAACAATACACAGGTTTTTAAAGTAATTTATTTGGCAGCTCCAGGGGTCTTCTTCCGACTTCGGGGGTCTCTCCTGATTTCGGGGGTCTTCTTCCCGGCTTTGGGGGTCTTCTTCCCACTCCGGGGGTCTCTTCCGACTCTCCGCTCTCTTCTCTGCACTCTCCGCTGCTTTCTGCCGGGCCCCTCCACTATCTTCTTGCAGCTCTTTTACTAGCGGGGGGCCCGGTCTTCTCCGCCGTCTTCTTTTCTCTTTCTCCTGTCCCGATGTTGATTCAACGAGCTCTCCCGCTGTAGTGCCATGTGAGCGGTGCGCAACCATTTATATAGGCATGGGACGTGGTCACCGGGTGATGTCTCTCGGTGACCCTGCAGAGGTGCCCCTTACTGACGTCACAGTGCCGGGGCATGATGGGACTGTGACATGCTGCCAGTGTGCCCATCAATTGCTGCTACTATGCCCATCAAATGCAGCCATTGTACATTGCCCGGCACTTGACTCCGGGGGCAGTGGGTCACCGTGGCCATGTCCTCCACGCTCCTCGATGTCTTCTCCAGTCCTCTCTTCCCATCCTCTGCTATGATTGGACGCCTGAATGGGAAAGCACAGCTAATTCATATAAAACCCACAGGTTAGCTTGCTCAAGTGCAGTGGGATCACACTATGGCAGTGGGAAACTGCTCATAAAACAGAACTAAACCCATCAATTTTAACAAACAGTTACATTCCTGGCACGAGCCGGGAATGTAACTGTCACATTGGTTGCGCTCTCAACCAAACTGTCAAACCATCAAATGGCTGATGTCATAACTGATCACCATCGCAGTATCATGGCAGTTGAAAATCACAGAGGCCAAGATGGCAGCTTCTTTGGCTGAAAATGATAGGAGAGTTTAGTTCCGCTTTAAGCTGCACAAAAGTGCATCATTATAAAAGGCCCCTAATTTGCTAAATAGCATAATCACATAGGCATCCTTCCTTGTCCTGTATAAATCATCAGCAGCCAGAAGCTGCTCTACCACTCTTATGCGGATGACACACAATTGTATTTTCGCATCTGCAACAAAAAGGATCACCATCTCGGTCAAGAGAAATGCCTCTCTTTGATAGAGAACTGGATGACACAGAGTTATCTTAAACTCAACGGTTCAAAAACAGAGCTTCTCCTGTTTCAAGACAATCGGAAGAATCAACTAGCAACAACCTGGATACCTCCGCCCATTCTGGGAAAAATCATCGCCCCTAGCACCAAAGTCAAAAGTCTCGGAGTCATCTTTGACACCTACATGACAATGGACGCACAAATAGGGTCAGTAGTCAGCAGATCGCACCACCTGCTACCCCTACTACCCAGACTTATTCCATTTATTCCTAAAGAAGACATAGCAGTCGTGGTGGGAACAATTGTTAACTCCTGGCTGGACTATGCAAATGCCCTTTACCTTGGACTCCCAAAGTACCAAATCACTCGCCTGCAGGTCGTTCAGAATACGGCCGCACGACTTGTGACTGGGAAAAAACCATGGGAATCAATCTCCCCATCACTGAGAAGCCTTCACTGGCTACCAGTGAAAGACAGAATCACTTTCAAAGCACTCTGTCTAACGCATAAATGTATTTGGGGAAATGCCCCCCGATACCTGTGCGAAAAAATAAAAGCCTACAACCCCAATCGCGTTCTGCGATCCTCCAACCAAAATTTACTCCACATCCCCAAAACCAGATACAAGTCCAAAGGAGAAAGAAGATTTGCTGTCCAAGGCCCTCGACTTTGGAACACTTTACCAACCTCCATTCGGTTGGAGGAGAACCACTTGGCCTTTAGGAGAAAGATCAAAACCCACCTCTTTTGAGCTCAAAGGAGAAGTGCTCAAACAAGCGCCCAGAGGCGATTCAGTTTGCATGTGTAGCGCTATATACGTTTTTCACTCACTCACTCACTCAATGTTGTAGCAGACTGCCCCTTATTTATAATGCTCAGTATGGACACTGTCCTGGGCGCCCTTGATGTTGGCACCCAAAGCCAATCTCTCCCTCGGCTCTTGGGTGCTGCTACCGGCATCTTTGGTAAGGGAAGCAGGAAGTCACTTCCTGGTTCCCTACTGTGCATGCATAGTTACATTCGTGAAGCTTGGACCACTTATGTATGGGTCTGCTACTTCAGTGATCACTGCTGTCTTCCAGGTCCCAACACTGAGTGGCTGCCCTACTGCATATTGAACACAGGGAATCACTCCCTCAGCAGGGGTGTCATTCACAGAACACCTTGCATTTTATTTTCTCCATGAATGCAAAGTGTTCCCTGATTGGATGAGGTTGAGATAGTGACCTCACCACCCTGCCTCTCTGCATCCAATCAGAGAATGCTTTGCATTCATTGAAAAAAAAATGCAAAGTGTTCTGTGAATGGTGTCCGTGTCGAGCAAGCGACCCCCTGTGTCCACTATGCAGAAGGGTAGCCACTTGGTACAGGACCTAGAACACAGCAGTGATCACTGTTGCATTGCTGCCTACTAAAGTGATTCTCCACTTCCACAGCATCCCACAGATATGGAATATGCATACTTAAAGTTCACCTTTGGGAACATGTTCGACCCATTTTTTGGGTGTAACATGTAAGATGTTCCCACTGCTGCAGCCATTCCCTGACAAACCCCCTCTAGTGACAGCAAGCAGGAGATCTTCTCCCCGAACTTGCTGTCACAATTGAATGAATGCCTTTGTGGCTGTCAGCATGTGGTTCATTGGTTCTTCCTGTCACTGTTTAACTGCCTGTCCATACGATGTACAGACAGAGGGCTTGCACTGACAGTCTGCAGGAGTCCTGGTTGCAATGCTTTTCAGGCTCTTAGGCCAGCCATACACTCGATCGATCAACTTGGGTACAACCTGCCTACTGTATTCTCTTAGGCCCCGTACACACGACCGGATCTGTCCGCTGGGATTTATCCCTGGATCAGTTCCAGCAGATAGATCCGGTCGTGTGTAGGGCCTAGCGGACATTTTCAGGCGGACATTTGTCCATGCTAAGAAATCTATCCGCTGGAAACCAGCCCTTCGGATTTATCCGGTCGTCTGTACAGACTCACCGGATAAGTCCGTCCGATCCCCATCCCTCGCATGCGTCAAAATGATTTGACGCATGCGGGGAAGTATTTACCTTCCAGGGTCGCGCACGTCGCTGCGTCATCGTCGCGGCGACGGCGCGGCCACGTCACCACGGATGTTTTCCGCTGGGATTTTGATCTGATGGTATGTACAAGCCATCAGATCAAAATCCAGGGGAGAAATGTCCGCTGGAAACGGTCCGGCGGACCGTTTCCATCGGATATCCTCTCGTGTGTACAAGGCCTAACAGTTATCACTAGTGGCTGCTAGAGGGAGAGAGCAGACAATTGCTTGGCAGGAGGGATTCCCCTTTCAGCACGGTCAGAGTTGATGGGGGAATTGTGCACATTTCTTTCCTGAAACCCATGGTTGCAAAAAAAGAAAATTTCACCATGTATGGTTGGCCTTAGTAAAAAAAAAATTAGCAAAAATATGTGCATTTATTACATTTTTTTACAAAGGTGAACTTATCCTTTAACATTGGTTCAAGCTGGACCAATGTAATTATGCAAACAAATAGGTAGATTCAGGTAGAATGCCGCAAATTTGCGGCGGCGTAGCTTAAGGCATTTAAGCTACGACGCCGTAAGTTAGCCAGGCAAGTACATGATTCACAATGTACTTGCCTGCTAACTTACGGCGGCATAGCCTAAATCTGCGGGCGTAAGGGCGCCTAATTCAAATCTGTTTGAGGGGGGCGTGTTTTATGTTAATGAGGCTTGACCTCACGTTTTTTACGCTTTGTTACTGCACATGCGCCGGGCGCCTACATTTCCCAGTGTGCATTGCGGCTAAGTACGCCGCACGGGCCTATTGATTTTGACGTGGACGTAAACGACGTAAATCCCGATTCGCGGATGACTTACGCAAACAATGTAAAAAAATCGAATTTCGCGGCGGGAACGGCGGCCATACTTAACATTACTATTCCACTAGGGCCTAGCTCTAACTTTACGCGGCCTATCTCTTACGTAAACGGCGTAAAAGTACTGCGTCGGCCGGGCGTACATTCGTGAATCGGCGTATCTACTAATTTGCATAATCTACGCCGACCGCAATGGAAGTGCCACCTAGCGGCCATCCAAAATATTGCAAGCTAAGATAGGACGGCGCAAGCCGTCGTATCTTAGATATGTTTAAGCGTATCTCTGTTTGAGCATACGCTTAAACATAAGCCGGCGTAGATTCTGAGTTAGGTCAACTTATCTACTGATAAGTCGGCCTAACTCTACCTGAATCTACCTAAATATCTATATATAGGGGCAGATCCACAAAGAAAGTACGCCGGCGTATCTACTGATACGCCGGCGTATTTTCAAAATTCCCGCGTCGTATCTTTGTTTTGAATCCTCAAAACAAGATACGACGGCATCTGAGTTAGATCCAACAGGGGTACTTCTTCGGGTCTTAGATGCAATTTTTCGGCGTCCGCTAGGTGGCGTTCCCGTTGTAATCCGCGTCGAGTATGTAAATTAGCTATTTCCGATGATCCACGAACGTACGAGCGGCCGTCGCATTTTGTTACGTCGTTTCTAGTCGGCTTTTTCCGGCGTATAGTTAAAGCTGCTATTTGGTGGCATACTCAATGTTAAGTATGGCCGTCCTTCCCGCGTATAATTTTGAATATTCTACGTCGTTTGCGTAAGTCGTCCGTGAATGGGGCTGGACGCCATTTACGTTCACGTTGAAAACATTGCGACGTCATTTGGAGCAATGCACCCTGGGAGTTTTGACAGACGGGGCATGCGCAGTTCGTTCGGCGCGGGGACGCGCTTCATTTAAATGAAAAACACGCCCCCTACTCGCCGCATTTGATAGACTACGCCGCCGTAACTTACGGTGCAAATTCTTTCTGGATTCAAAGATTTGCAAAGTAAGTTACAGCGGCGTAGCGTATCTCACATACGCTGCGCCCATGCAAATGTATGTGGATCTGCCCCATAGAGTTCAGTTTATTCTATTAATAACCTTATGGCAATTAAAACAAATGAATGCACTTTAAAGCTACTTTATTACAGTCAGAAAACTGCAAATTTTTGTCTTGATTTTGAAATTATTTACAAACAACACCAGCAGATGGCAGTAGTCACTGACTAACTTTTAATCACCAATATACAGTAATCTAGTTTTTTTTTTAAATGATCTCTCTGTAGAATAACAGTTCTAAAAGATATAAAAACAATGTGCATCAATTTTGCCCGGAAGTGGGAGCAAATACCTGGATTTGACAGGTATCTGCTCCCCCGTGAAAGGTGTCAAATGGGGGTGCCGGGGGGGGGGGGGGGGGGGGTAATCCAAACAGCGGAAGTTTTATTTCTGGGTGGAACTCCGCTTTAAAGCGGGAGTTCACCCATTTATTTAATTGTTGCCCTTTTCCCCTTAGATTCCTGCTCGTTCGGTCTAGGGGAATCGGCTATTTGTTTTAAAATATGATCCGTACTTACCCGTTTTCGAGATGCATCTTCTTCCGTCGCTTCCAGGTATGGGTCTTCGGGAGCGGGCGTTCCTTCTTGATTGACAGTCTTCCGAGAGGCTTCCGACGGTCGCATCCATTGCGTCACTCGTAGCCGAAAGAAGCCGAACGTCGGTTCGGCTCTATACTGCGCCTGCGCACCGACGTACGGCTTCTTTCGGAAAATCGTGACGGGAAGGATGCGACCGTCGGAAGCCTCTCGGAAGACTGTGAATCAAGAAGGAACGCCCATTCCCGCAGCCCATACCCGGAAGCGACGGAGAGGATGCATCTCGTAAACGGGTAAGTACGGATCATATTTTAAAACCAATAGCCGATTCCCCTAGACAAAACGAGCATTAATCTAAGGCCGGGTACTCACGACCAAACATGTATGGTGAAAGCGGTCCGTCGGACCGTTTTCACCATACATGTCTGCCAGAGGGCTTCTGTACGATGGTTGTACACACCATCGTACAGAAGTCCACGCGTAAACAATACGCGGGGCGTGTCCGCGGTGTCGCCGCGTCGATGACGCGGTGTCGCCGCGACAATGACGCAGCGACGTGGGCGGCCCACCTTTAAAATGCTTCCACGCATGCGTCGAAGTCATTCGACGCATGCGAGGGACGGCGGGCGCCTGGACATGTACGGTAGGTCTGTACTGACGACCGTACATGTCCGAGCGGGCAGGATTCCAGCGGACTGTTTTAAAACAAGTCCAGGAATATTTGTCCGCTGGGAAAAGGCCCGGCGGGCAAATGTTTGCTGGAATTCGACCCGCTCGCGCCCACACACGACCAAACATGTCTGCTGAAACTGGCCTGCGGACCAGTTTCAGCAGACATGTTTGGTCGTGAGTACGGGGCCTTAGGGGAAAATGTGCTCTCTAACGGTGAACCTCCGCTTTAACTTCCACTTCTTATAATCCTCTGTACATACCTCCAAACTTTTCAAGATGGGGACGTGGGATACCTATTATGAAAAATATATGGGACACACCCCTGTCACGCTCCCTTAAAGAAGAATTATACAAAAAAAAAACATGATTAGTTAAACCCACAAGTCCTTTTTTCTACCACTACTATTCCTTTATACTGGCTTTTGCATTTTACAAATGCAGCAATTTAGAACTTTTAGGCCCAGATCCACAAAGAACTTACGTAAGTTCGACGATGCCCTGTCGTATCTTTGTTTTGTATCCACAAAACAAGATACGACTGAATGTGGGCTTGATCCGACTGACGTACGCCTTAGTACGCCGTCGGATCTTAGGTGCATATTTACACTGGCCGCTAGGTGGCGCTTCTGTTGATTTCCGCGTAGAGTATGCAAAGTAGCTAGATACGCCGATCCTCAAACGTACGTCCGCCCGGCGCATTTTTTTACGTCCTTTCGGTAAGTCTTTTTTCGGCGTAACTTTACCCCTGGGTCTATGAGGCGTACGCAATGTTAAGTATGGACGTCGGGACAGCGTCAAATTTTCCGTCGTTTACATAGTTTGCGTAAAACGTTCGCGAATAGGGATTTGCGTAAATTACGTTGACGTCAAAAGCATTGACTATTTGCGACGTGATTTCGAGCATGCGCACTGGGATACCCACACGGACGGCGCATGCGCCGTTTAAAGAAAACGTCATTTACGTGGGGTCAAGTTGAATTAACATAAAACACGCCCACATGTTAATCATTTGAATTGCGCGCCCTTACGCCAACACATTTACACTACGCTGCCATAACTTACGGCGCAAATTCTTTCTGGATACGGAAAGTACGCTGTAAGTTACGGCGGTGTAGTGTATCTGCGATACGCTACGCCTGCCTAAAGATAGGCAGATCTTTGTGGATCTGGCCCAAAGCCTTTTTTAACACTTTTATAAAACATAAAAAGTGCATTGTATATACAACTCTAAAGATCAGATCGAAATGAAGGACAAATGAGGAAAGAGGCACAGAGGGACTTTATTCTAAACCAGGGACAGTCCCTCAAAATCAGGGACAGTTGAGAGCTATGCCTGTATCGCACTGGGAGCCACTCAGGTAAACTTCATGCCAGTATATTAACAAGGAATATGCTAACAGGAGGAAATTGCATTATGCTGAGCTCATAAGTCTGCTGCTGTATCAATACTGTCCAATCACAGACTGGGAGCAGAGAGGTAACCCGACTGCATTGTTAAAAGCGAAACATTGCAAGGGTTAAACACTCAAGAAAGATGGCCATAGATGGGTAGAATTTATAGGAAAAATTGTTAGGAAAATATTGTTCTAAGAAAGGTTGTTTGTCTTTCTAATTATTAGTGGATCAAATCAATGTTCGTTTTCTTCTGCAGTGACAAGAAAATTTACCAGGATGGAAACGTTTTCTTGAACGAACACATTTCTAGCAGTTTATGTGGTTTTCATTCGATAAGTCTATTCACTCCAAAATCAAATGTTAAATGTCCCTGGGGGGTCACCTGAGCATCTGCTTCTTGTTTGTTCAATTTTAATAGTGTCAAGTGTATATTTGATTTCTTCAATAAATCGTTTTCATGTGTATTACATTGCATTTTTACTAGTACCGACATAGTCCAGGAAATCCCTTAGAGTGGGGATAATTTGGGTGTAGTTACAGCCACTGCCCCGTTCTCCCCACCCTCCCTTATCTTGCTGTAGTCATTTGGATGATGGTACGTTTTTATATACCTTTTTATGTTCCTTAAGTGAAGCCATACTCCACCTCTTTGCATATATACCGGGTGGACAACACACCCCCCCCCTTCCTGATTTCCCCTCTTCCGGAGTGCTTCTAACTTATACTTTGTTTATTTTTTAACTTCTACTTCATGATATACATCACTTGATGATTCAGTTAGCAACTGTCCTTTGGGCTCTTTAGACAAGAGACTTTCTCAGTATAGATGAGGCCAAATGTATTCTAATATTATTGTATTCAATTGAGACTGTGATTCGTTACTTAGTCATTAATATTACTATTGTTAAATCTTGTACTAGATGAACGAATATATGTATTTAATAATATGTACTTCCCCTCCTTTCCTGAACAATTCAGGATGCAAGGCTTATCCAGCACTGCAACATTCACCTTCACTAAAGGTTGTCTGCAGGAACGGGAAACTTTTTCCAGCCAGACACCAACTGGCTGTGTTAGTACACCAATAGTTTCTAAGCATAACTACATTAATAATTCAAATATTTCAATTTTCTCTACCTCAATATTATATTTAATACATCACTTGCTCACCAACCGCAGGTCTCTTAACTTCATTCCTATTCACCTCAATCAATTCAGCACATTTTTTTTATGTAACTCCCCATCACCCCGACCCTGATCCCATCTTGGGACGGACAGCCACTTATCCTATGTTTTCACACTATTCTCACTACCTTATTTACATTCACCTGTCCCTCACTTCCCCACACCTTGTGTTTGACAATTTCCACACCACACACCTTCCATCCTTGTTCACATGTGTACACCATATACCCATTCACTTATTATTGGTTGCACCTTTGTGCTACCTCTTTTCAAACCATCACCAACTTGTATTGTTTAACGTCATATGCCCTGGGTTGCCCCATCCTCACTGGCACCTCGTCGTTCCACGACGTAGATTTAGCCTTGTCCTCTGAGCCGTCAAACCTGTGACAGTTGCACTGAGTCAACTAATACAGTGATTATTACGGTGAGCACTACATATGTTCACCTGTTTATTCATTACCCATGTTTTTTAATAATTGTATTTAATGTCTCTATTTGTTTATAATTTTTATCCCTGTTTAGATCGTGTGAACCCTGGTCGCTTATCATTTCCCCAGTGGCGGACATGGGTTTCCTCCTGATGTGGTTGGAATAACCTTCCTTCCCGTCTAGCTCCGTGTGCGCCGTGGGCTAATTGCCCATTGGCTCGCTCTGGATGCACATGCGCGGTAGCGCTCCACGCACCTGCCCTGTGCGGGGAAACACACCTGGTGACGTCAGACGCTGCCCGTTGGCGGCGCTTCTGACGTCCCACGGTCGGGGAGCTCATTTAAGGTGCTTCAGCACCCATGGTTGAGCATGGTGGATCCTTTGGGAAAAAGAAAATATGAATCTGCGCCACAGAATATTTAAAAATAGTCTGGAGCCCTCAGATAGACTCTCAGGTGATTAAAAATATATATAATAGGTGTGAGAGGCTGCCCCTGCAAAAAAATCCCCACAAAATGGAGAAGGGTATGAAATAATATGAAAAGCAGGTGGTGGCGCCACCCTAAAGTGTAGAGTGTAAACTGGTGTCAATAGTAATTAATGATAGTGTGTGGGTGGTACAATATAAAAACAGAACAAAACAAAAGCGAAAAAATGCTTAGTGATAATCCAAATAACAAACAAAAAATTCAAATGTGTTCCAGTGCTAAAACAAAATCCTCATTCCATTTCTGTTTCATGCACAAATTGAGTGAATCAAAAAATATATGAATATATATATGGTGCTGTGTGCTTTCAACAGACAGTACTCATACTGTAAGTAAAAAGTCTTTATGCAAAAGTTCCATGCAATAAATAAAAATAAAATAAATAAAGTGCTGTGTGCTTCTTCCACGTGAATCAACGTTGATCTAAATCTTCTGTGCAAAAACCGTGCTCACTCCCTGTGGTCCCGCACTCACCAGATACTTGAACCCCTACAGGGGTAACGGGCGTTCACAGTATAATATACTGACAAAATCCCTGGATCTTCCCAGAATCTAAAAATCTTGACCGCTCAGAAGAGGAGACAAATAGATTGCCCAATAGCGTGATACCGTTTTTGAAGTGATAAACAACTTTTATTCACATATAACAGGGTACTCACATTTAGTAGAAAGGTTAACAAACATTAACATAAAACGTGCTGTGGCTTAGAATAGCGTCTGCTCTACCGGTTTCGTCGATCTGACGTCATCTGGAGCGCGCCTCTAAGCCCCCAGCACTTCCTTATTTATATGGGACGTTTATGTCTGAAACGTCCGCCATGTTGTAGTTTTTTGAGGACAGAAGTCCAGCCGCTAGAGGCCCTATATTATAAAAACGCGTCCGCCATATTGTGGATTGTGGCAGACAGAAGACCAACCTCTAGAGATCCGTTATCTTCTCTTAGTGCTAAAACTAAGCATGCTCTAAGAAAACGTCCGCCATGTTGTGGCTTTTTGGAGACCGGAGTCCTGATCTAAGGTTACTCTATATATTTAAACAGCGGAGTAAACAGCAACGAATCTCCCTGTTATATTAATGGAAACGTCCGCCATGTTGTGGCTTTTTGGAGACCGGAGTCCTGATCTAAGGTTACTCTATATATTTAAACAGCGGAGTAAACAGCAACGAATCTCCCTGTTATATTAATGGATATACATAAATAAATAAATATACTTTGCGGTTGTAAACAGAACGGTGTTATGGCATAATATTTGAAACATAAAGGCATATATCATTCAGACATAAAGTGCCACAGTAAAAATTTCATGATACTATAGATCATTGTAATTAGACCGTAAATATATAAATTAAGACCTATGTAAATGATGATAATATGGGTATATTAATAAAAACTTCATAAAATTTCTTTAAAATATAACATAAAATATGATATCTATAATAATAAAATAAAACTGTAATATATGTATATATGTATTTGAAGTGGCAAAAGGCAATAAGAATGTAATGAAGATATGAATAAAAATGGTAAGTATTGTAATGTGTCAGCTCACATTTCCAATAGTGTAAAAATTGATAGTTAAAAATTGGTTAAAAAGCAGTTCAGGTCTACATCCACAAACACAGTGTGTCTAGGCACTTCAGGGATTATCACAACAAAGACCCTGGGTGTATGACATTTTATGGGATTGATAAGATAAAAGAACACTGGAGGGGTGAGGACAAAACTAAAAAAGTATCCCAAAATGAAACCCGATGGATCTATACATTAGACACCCTCCAGCCGGCAGGTATGAATATTGATGTAGACCTGAACTGCTTTTTAACCAATTTTTAACTATCAATTTTTACACTATTGGAAATGTGAGCTGACACATTACAATACTTACCATTTTTATTCATATCTTCATTACATTCTTATTGCCTTTTATAGCCTCCCCACTTCAAATACATATATACATATATTACAGTTTTATTTTATTATTATAGATATCATATTTTATGTTATATTTTAAAGAAATTTTATGAAGTTTTTATTAATATACCCATATTATCATCATTTACATAGGTCTTAATTTATATATTTACGGTCTAATTACAATGATCTATAGTATCATGAAATTTTTACTGTGGCACTTTATGTCTGAATGATATATGCCTTTATGTTTCAAATATTATGCCATAACACCGTTCTGTTTACAACCGCAAAGTATATTTATTTATTTATGTATATCCATTAATATAACAGGGAGATTCGTTGCTGTTTACTCCGCTGTTTAAATATATAGAGTAACCTTAGATCAGGACTCCGGTCTCCAAAAAGCCACAACATGGCGGACGTTTCCATTAATATAACAGGGAGATTCGTTGCTGTTTACTCCGCTGTTTAAATATATAGAGTAACCTTAGATCAGGACTCCGGTCTCCAAAAAGCCACAACATGGCGGACGTTTTCTTAGAGCATGCTTAGTTTTAGCACTAAGAGAAGATAACGGATCTCTAGAGGTTGGTCTTCTGTCTGCCACAATCCACAATATGGCGGACGCGTTTTTATAATATAGGGCCTCTAGCGGCTGGACTTCTGTCCTCAAAAAACTACAACATGGCGGACGTTTCAGACATAAACGTCCCATATAAATAAGGAAGTGCTGGGGGCTTAGAGGCGCGCTCCAGATGACGTCAGATCGACGAAACCGGTAGAGCAGACGCTATTCTAAGCCACAGCACGTTTTATGTTAATGTTTGTTAACCTTTCTACTAAATGTGAGTACCCTGTTATATGTGAATAAAAGTTGTTTATCACTTCAAAAACGGTATCACGCTATTGGGCAATCTATTTGTCTCCTCTTCTGAGCGGTCAAGATTTTTAGATTCTGGGAAGATCCAGGGATTTTGTCAGTATATTATACTGTGAACGCCCGTTACCCCTGTAGGGGTTCAAGTATCTGGTGAGTGCGGGACCACAGGGAGTGAGCACGGTTTTTGCACAGAAGATTTAGATCAACGTTGATTCACGTGGAAGAAGCACACAGCACTTTATTTATTTTATTTTTATTTATTGCATGGAACTTTTGCATAAAGACTTTTTACTTACAGTATGAGTACTGTCTGTTGAAAGCACACAGCACCATATATATATTCATATATTTTTTGATTCACTCAATTTGTGCATGAAACAGAAATGGAATGAGGATTTTGTTTTAGCACTGGAACACATTTGAATTTTTTGTTTGTTATTTGGATTATCACTAAGCATTTTTTCGCTTTTGTTTTGTTCTGTTTTTATATTGTACCACCCACACACTATCATTAATTACTATTGACACCAGTTTACACTCTACACTTTAGGGTGGCGCCACCACCTGCTTTTCATATTATTTCATGGTGGATCCTTTCCCTGGCCACCGCCGTGGTGAGGCATATACAGGCTTCATGTGGCTGCCTTGAGGTAGTAATTCTTGGGGATCTGTATTCCCTTGTCCCAGTAACTGGCATTACCATGCCACTGTGGCCATTTATTTGCTCAACTGCACTCCTTGAGTTATCGCTGGTCGTTACCAGCAACTCATTATGTGCAACTCTATCCCCTACTGCCCTCGGCAAGCCACATCAGTGACACCCCTCCTGTTACTCAGCTCCCACGGCCATAATTTCTCGCCATGGTGCTGTACCAAACTCCCGACATACATGTTTGGGTGAGTTTTCTATACCTTTGTCACTATTCAGCAGCCTGGCACAAAAATTCCCCCCCTCCCCCCCTTCTCCCCCCCCTCTTTCCCATCCCCCTTTTCCTCCCCTTATTTATCCTCTATTACCCTCCCCCCCACTTTGGTCCCTCCCTTTTCTTTCCCCCCCCTCCCCCCCTTTTCTTGGTTTTCCTTCTTAACCTTTCCCTCCCCCCCCCCCATTTTCTCCTTTCTACTTCCTTCCTCTTCCTCCCCCTTCCCTCTCATTCCCCTCCATGCCCCTCCCCCCTCCCTTTCTCCCCCATAATGCCAAGCTCACATCATTGTTTCACTTTGTCCTTAATTTATATCTTATACCCCAGGAATCCACCCATATCCCCTTTGTCCGCCGCAGGGGATCCTGCATGGCGTCCTTGGTTCACACACTGTGTATCTATTCAGTGGGTAAGCTACCCATTTATATTTATGTATTTATGATTTGCTGTTTGTGTAAATATTTTGTTTATGTGTTTTATTATATTTGTTTTAGAGATTGGTTCTCCTGAGGAAGTGGGCAACCACGAAACTAGTCGAGAATTCGACCAATCTAGCAACTGACAATTACAGATGTCCCTGGGGTGTTACCTGAGCATCTGCTTCTTGTTTGTTCAATTTTAATAGTGTCAAGTGTATATTTGATTTCTTCAATAAATCGTTTTCATATGTATTACATTGCATTTTTACTAGTACCGACATAGTCCAGGAAATCCCTTAGAGTGGGGATAATTTGGGTGTAGTTACAGCCACTGCCCCGTTCTCCCCACCCTCCCTTATCTTGCTGTAGTCATTTGGATGATGGTACGTTTTTATATACCTTTTTATGTTCCTTAAGTGAAGCCATACTCCACCTCTTTGCAAATGTTAAAAGCAAATGAAATCTTTCGAATGACATTCAAATATTATGAGAATTTTCTTACAAATTTTCCTAAAACTTTCCCTAAAAAAAATAATTCTAAAGTCTATCCATCTATGGCCAGCTTAACGTGGCATTCACTATATCTGGTCTCCAACAGTACATGGAAATGCAATTAGTTTAGTAAATATAAATTGCTAAATACCCTTTCTCATCAGCAGTATATAGCAGTCTTGTGACTTCTATCAGTGTCCAGCCAGGCACTGGTTAAAGCTTGTAGGAGGAGTTTTCTGACTGTCCTATGAGACTGCAAGACCCCTGACCCTCTGTCTGGACAGTGCTGATTGGCCCTGTGCTGATCACATGCACTCTCCCAAGAAAAAAAAACTCTAACAATACACACCAAACTAAGCATGTGCAGCCTGACTACTCTGTGTTATCAGGAGATTATTAGGGGATAGTGAAAGGAGTGGAGGATCAGAGAAGCCAGGATTAAACAGCCTTTTTACACAATGCAGAGGATAAACCCCTTAGGTTCCACAGTGAAGATAACAAGCATGCTTTACTGCATATACAGACTGATTTTACTGTAGTGGGTTTAGTAACACTTTAAGTTTAGGGGAGGAGAAATAACATATACTACTAACCTTATTTCTTGCTTTAGTAGGCTTCCAATGCTCTGGGTTGTGGGAAGGCCCTCGTCGTCCTCCCTTACAATGCAGGACTAGTGGTTGGGTTTTAAGGTTTCCAGGCTGGGAGCACAGCAGTAGTGACTGGTTGTAATGTTTTTGGTTGGGTCGGGTTGGTCAGTCAGTCAGTGTACTTACCTTAACCAAGGGCGGCTTCCCTGGCTCTCCAACGTGGGCATCACAAGCGGGCATCTCCTTTCCCTACTCGGCAGCTTCTGTCTCCCCCTCGGCGGCCAATCAGAGCGCTTCTCCTTTCAGCCAATCGAGAAACACGCATCACCCCCGCCCTTCCTGATTGGCAGAGAGACAATTTAGTGTTAGAATAGCAAATATTAATTCACTATTCTAGCACACCACGATGGGCTCCGAGCACAATGCTCTGCGTCTTGAGTGAACCCTATTGGCCGCCCCTGCAGCACAGCATCCTGTGTGAAAGGACCTGGCTCCATACACTCTGTAAGCTAAAAAAAAATGCTCATAATAGCATTTTTATGCTCGCTTTTAGCAGCAGTTAAGAGCATTCTGCTTTCTTTTCTGCTGACAAATTGTTTAAAAAACCACAAACTAGGAGCTGAAGCGTCTAGACTAAAATAGTGTGCATGGATACATAGGATAACACTATTTGCTTCAAGAAGCATGTAGAACCCTGATGTTTAGCCAGGGTTGCTATCAAATTTAGTTGCCAGGCAAAAGTTGCCTTGGTCAATTGTTAGGAGATCAATTGATTCCTCTCTGAACCTGGACTTGTTGCACCCTTTCTCTTCTGACACTAGTTGGCACTATGCTAGTGGAATTAGATAATACAGGGGCTTTGCAAGCTCAGCCATGAATGGATGGGGTGTATAAGCCAATGGGCAGGGATTTTCTTTGGTCCCTTGGCCTGCTGGGAGGGCCTACTTTTTTGGGTGGAGTCAGGTGATCCGGGTTCTGTGTCACCTGGATGGCTGTCTGGGTGGATGTGTGTTATGCTGCCCCAGGCTGATAGGCTGTAAGCCTGAGGCCTATCCCAGGTACATCTGGCTGCTAGGCTGTCTGTGGGCCTATCCACAAGCAGGAGAGCAGCGTAGCGTTGGGACCACTAGCTTGTAGTCCAACCAGAAGTAGCGGTTCAGCCAGACGGGGAACCAGCTCCGGTCTGAGGTAGAAGGGGAAACTGTCGCAACTAAGCGACCATCCACCTTGTTACCGGAGACCACTGTGAGTAAGCTGAGGCCAGTACCTGAGCAGTCTTCTCACCAACCGGGGACAGAAGGGTTTCAGCTGTCCCTAACGCTGGAGGTTACCTTTAGGCCTCAGGGGCCCCAGGTCTTTGCTACAAGCAGAAAATAAAAATTGCTCAAAAAGCTTCTGCTAGAAGTGTTTTTTTTTAAGCTAGTGTGCAAACCCAAAAACAAAACAAAAACTTTTTTTTATAAAAGACAGAACAGACTTCTTACCATGACTTCTATGCAGCAAAACCGTTACTTTGCTCTGAAAGCTGAACATTACATTTTTTTTTTATGGATCCTAAACACATTGGCCCGGATTCAGAAAGGAGATACGACGGCGTATTTCCGGATACGCCGTCGTAACTCTGAGTTGGGTTGTCGTATCTATGCGACTGATTTATAGAATCAGTTACGCATAGATTTCCCTAAGATCCGAGCGGCGTAAGTGTCTTATACCGTCGTATCTTATGCCTAGTACACACGAGAGGATTTATCTGCGGATACGGTCCACCGGACCGTTTCCGCGGATAAATCCTCTGAAGATTTCGATCCGCTGGATTGTACTCACCATCGGATCGAAATCCGCGCCGAATTCACACCGCGGTGACGTGTCGCGCCGTCGCCGCGATGATGATGCGGCGACGTGCGCGACGCTGTCATATAAGGAATTCCACGCATGCGTCGAATCATTACGACGCATGCGAGGGATGGTTTCGGACGGATCGATCCGGTGAGTCTGTACAGACCACCGGATCGATCCGCTGGAGCCGATTCCAGCGGATAGATTTCTTAGCATGCTAAGAAATTTTTATCCGCTGGAAATCGGTCGGCCCGAGAAAAATCCACGGAAAAATATCCGCTGGGTTGTACACACCAGCGGATCTATCCGCTGGAACCGATCCGCAGATAAATTCCAGCGGATAGATCCTCTCGTGTGTACGGGGCCTAAGGCTGCATATTTACGCTGGTCGCTAGGTGGCGCTTCCGTATATTTACGCAAGGAATATGCTAATTAGTTAGATACGCCGATTCAGAAACGTACGTCCGCCCGGGGGATTTTTTTACGTTGTTTACGTTCGGCTTTTTCCGGCGTAAAGTTACCCCTGCTATATGAGGGGTATCCTATGTTAAGTATGGACGTCGTTCCCGCATCGAATTTTAAAAATTTTACGTTGTTTGCGTAAGTCGTTCGCGAATAGGGCTGTACATAAGTTACGTTCACGTCTAAAGCAATGACGATTTGAGGCATAATTTCGAGCATGCGCACTGGGATTCTTTCACGAACGGCGCATGCGCCATTCGTAAAAAAACGTAAAATACGTGGGGTCACATTAAATTTAAATAAAACACGCCCACATCATCCAGATTTGAATTAGGCGGGCTTACGCCGGACCACATACGTTACGCCGCCGTAACTTAGGGCGCAAGTTCTTTCTGAATACGGAACTTGCGCCCTAATTTACGGCGGTACGCCCGCCGAATGTACGCCCGCCGATAGATAGGCAATTCTATCTGAATCCGAGACATTAATAGCATTGTCCACTATTCAATTATTAGGTGGACAAAACAGACCTAGATAAAGATTTGGACATATTTGTTAAAGCAGACCTTTTGCCAACAATGAATTAATTTTACTTTTCCTTCCTCTCCCTCTGCCAGGTTTTATATTCAAAGAAATCCAAAATACTTTTTTATTCTTATAGTTGTGCCCTTCCACTTCCTTATCCATTGCCTAGGCAAGGGTGAAATCATCAGGGACAGGCTGCAAGAATCTGCTATCTCCTAAGGGCATATAGCCAAAGATGGCAGCGTGGCAAGGAACCTGCACTAGGAGAGTGGCAGCTGAGAGGAAAATTTTGAATTGGCTGGACTTGCTTAATTTAGCAGTACATTTATTTTAGGTTCGCTAACAGTACCTTTAGGCCGAGTACTCACGAGCAGACATGTCCGATGAAACCGGTCCGCGGACCGTTTTCATCGGACATGTCTGCCCGGGGACTTCTGTTCGATGGCTGTACACACCATCGAACAGAACTCCGCGCGTAAACAATACGCGGGGCGTGTCCACGGTGTCGCCGCGTCGATGACGCGGTGTCGCCGCAACAATGACGCGACGACGTGGGCGGGCCTGCCTTTTAAATGCTTCCACGCATGCGTCAAAGTCATTCGACGCATGCGAGAGATGGCTGGTGGCCGGACATGTACGGTAGGTCTGTACAGACGACCGTACATGTCGGGGGGACAGGTTTCCAGCGGACTGTTTTAAAGCAAGTCCAGGAAACAGTTGTCCGCTGGAAACCTGTCCGATCCGCCCGAAAATGGTCCGCTCGGGCCTACACACGGCCAAACATGTCTGCTGAAACTGGTCCTCGGACCAGTTTCAGCAGACATGTTTGGTCGTGAGTACGGGGCCTAACAGTAACAGTAGCTTAACAATTGTAATACATAAATTGTAACATCTCACCTAGGACCCTAAGCTGCCACACCGCATACAGCCGCCCACTGATACTTAGTAGAAGATGCAGCTGTACTCAGTTATGCGTCAGTGGTTGTGTATAGCACCCACATGGACGTATGCCCCAAATGCAGACAGCGTGTGTTCAGAGCATATGTCAATGCGGGTGTTTTACACAACCCCAAGAGCATCACCACTGCAGCCACATCTTCTAATTCATCTCAATGGGTGGCTGTAGGTGGCATGCTGAGGGTCCTGGGAGAGTGATTACGCAGGCTCTGTACTGTGTGGCCCCTGTACAGCCATGTGTATGAAGCCTAAAATAAAATTGACACAAAAGCCATCATATTTTACTGTTGATAAAATGTATTGTGATTTTTCAATGAATGCATAATTTTAACTATTGTTGCAGTGTTTACATAAAAGTCAGTGTTGTCCGAACAATATCATTTTTTTTACAAGCCTGCACTTTCTTTTGATTGCTATTGAAATAAATATAGAGATTAGTGAATTAGACACTAGAGGGAGCTCTCAGTGGTCCTTTGCAATTATTCTGTCAACCTTTTAAAACATTGATAGGCAGATTCAGAAAGACTTAGGCTGGCTTATCAGTAGATACGCCAGCCTAAGTCTAAATCTGCGCCAACGCAAATTTAAGCGTATTCTGGTAACCAGATACGCTTAAATTAGGCTAAGATACGAGCGGCGTAAGCACCGTCGTATCTTAAAGTGTAATTTTTAGGCTGGCCGCTAGGTGGCGCTTTCATTGCGGTTGGTGTAGAATATGTAAATCACTAGATACGCCGATTCACGAACGTACGCCCGGCCTACGCAGTACAGATACGCCGTTTACGTAAGGCATTTTCAGGCATATAGTTATTCTATCAAATAGCTGGACTAGTAATGTTAAGTATGGCCGTCGTTCCAGCGTCGAAATTTGAAAATTTTACGTCGTTTGCGTAAGTCGTCCGTGAATAGGGCTGGACGTAATTTACGTCCGCGTCGAAACAATACGTCCGTGCGGCGTACTTAGCCGCAATGCACACTGGGATATGTACATGGACGGCGCAAAAAACGTCAATCACGTCAGGTCAACCCATATTAACATAAAACACGCCCCCTCAGCCTATTTTGAATTAGGCGTGCTTACGCCCGCCGCATTTACGCTACGCCGCCGTAACTTAGCAGGCAAGTACTTTGTGAATCATGTACTTGCCTCGCTAACTTATGGCGGCGTAGTGTAAATATGATACACTACGCCGCCGCAAAGTTAAGGCGGTCTTTCTGAATCTAGCTATTAGATAAGATATCAACCACACAGATAGGGCATTGTATTTGCGAGTGAGTTTACTCATACTTGGGAATTAAAGTGGCTGTAAACCTCTGAAATTAAAGCGGAGTTCCACCCTAAAAATTAACTTTCTATTAACAGCTTGCCTTTAATGTAAAACAAAAAATTTTTACTCACTTCTATCTGGCTGTTACTAAGCAGATTTCGTAATCTGCCTAGTTCCTGGTCCTCGGTGGTTCAACTTCCTGTCCTAAGACCCCATTGCCTCCTGGGAAATTATGACACTCATTTCCCAGGAGTCTCTGGGCATTACTGTGCCTAAAAAACTCCCAGCATGCACCTCTCCCTGAAAACCAGGAAGAAAAAGGAACTGGGCTTCACATTCCCACACATATGATGGATACGGCCACAACATGAGCAGGAGGATATAACGCAAGTGCTTGCAATGATTTCTGGAATGATTGGGAAGCTATTAATATGTTTTAGGGACTATGACTATTTAATGTATTTCATTTTAGCTAGCAAAAAAAAAAAAAGTATGCCCGAAACCCCGCTTTAAAGTGGAGTTCCACCCATTTTTTTATGTTTGTCTGTGCTGCATGCTCTAATCTCATAGTGTTCAGAACGGACAATTTTTATTTCATTTGTTGCTTGTAAATACCTTTATTTTGTAGTCCTTCATTACTTCCTCCTCCTTATTTGCCTAGGCTATTAATTCGCAAGGGTTTCTGGGATAGGCATCATGTTTCCCAGTAGTCCTTGCAAACCTGACTGAAACCTATTACATTGCTTGTGCACTGAGCATGTGCGAGATATGCAAAGCTGAAATCCAGGAAGTCATACAGTCTGGCTTCATGATACCCACACTTAAGATGGCCACGGTCTATTTCTAGATTATAAACTAAATGCTGTAACAACCTAACAAAACGGACCTTAGTTTACAGACTAACTTTACTAGACTACATTAAGCTTGTGTATTACAGGGGTATTTATATTTAAAAAGTGAAATTGTGGGTGGAACTCCCCTTTAAATAGGAGTATTCTCATATGTGTATACTTGCTTCAGTCCATAGCCAGGGCAGCCATCACAAGTGGTAACGAAAGTGTCATCTCTTCTCTCTCCTGCCGCGAGATGATAAGCGGGATGGGGGGGTTGGTGCTGACGAACAAAACAAAGTCAAGTCAAGTCTTCTCTTCTCTCTCCTGCCGCGAGTTGCTAAAGTCAGATGAAATTTTTTTTTTTTTTTTTTTTTAACGGGGGAGTTGCTAAAGGTGGGGGGGGGTCAAACTAAAAAAAAAAAGGGGGGGGGGTGGTGGCGGACAGGCCCCTTACAGGTGTAATGCCTGTACCCCTTTGATGATTTGCTTCATCTGTGTATCACATAGGGCTAGTCAGTTATGTAAAGGTTTATTATCACTCTAAATTAGCTTCCCATGTCATTATAAAGGCACAGCAAATTGGGGAAAGTACATTAACTAAGCTGATAGACCTATTTTAAGTCTATCTCCACTGTGGATTGCTTTGCCCCGACTAAAGCAATTCTAAACAAGCTCCTATACTTCTAAAGTGCTTTAGATTATAATATCTTTCAGCTGAAATCCACCACTGCAGCCGCATCTTCACGTATGTGAAAATTCCATCTATTTTATTTTAATTATGCACATTAACCTTATACGGAAAGTATTTTTGTATGCTTTATAAATTGCACATAATAAAACCAAATCCAAGATACTTTATTGTTGTTTATGTGCCTTATATAGCTATCCACACACAAGGGAACAGAAGCAACCTCTGTTCACCTGACATACGTTTCTACTATTCTGTGCAGTCAGGCGATCTCTCAATTACTGCTTATTAGGCAGTAATGAGGAACACTGGATCATCTCTTTTCATCTCAGGGGAGATATATGGAAGATCAGACAATACTGACACTGCCTTCCCAAAGTGATTATTCTTCCTTTATGCACATACTTAATAGTAAACAGTCTTTTTAAAACAGTTAAGAAGAAAACATTTGTATTGTGCCCTGTTATATGTCCATGTATGAAGCTCCTAATATCCATATAATTAATTTGACATATCAATTTATGCTTGTCACACATGGAGTAGAAAGCTTTCTTGATCAATCACAGATCAGTGGCCATAGCAGCCAGATCTGAACCTCTGGAGCTTGAAGATAAAGAGCCCCTGAACAATGTTCTTTCCTCTGATGAAAACCTTTTACAGTTCTATACTCACAGTACAAGGCAGTCATCAAACTGTAGAATGAAGGACAATAGTCACGTGAATTGCTACTTCCCAATCCAAAAGGGGACCAGTAGCATCACATGCTATCAGTTTTAGCTGGTAGTAACATTGTGTTGTTTAAGCCAGTGGTTCTCAACCCTGCCCTCAAGTACCCCCAACAGACCATGTTTTGGGAATTTCTCTTAAGCTTGGTACACACAATCGGATTTTCATTGGACAAAGCATAGAACGTTTGTCCGAAGGGCTTTGGCCATGAACTTGTCTTGCATACAAACAGCAAAGAATTGTCGGCCAACAAACACGAACGTAGTTACGTACTACGACTTGTGTACACACGCTAGGAAAATCCGACAACAGACAAATGTTCTTGGAAAGTTTTAAAGCCTGCCATCCAACATTTGTCCACGGAAAATCCAACAACAATTGTTCGATGGAGCATACAGATGGTCGGATTTTCCACCAACAGCCTGTCATCGCACAATTCCCATCGGAAAATCTGATCATGTGTACGAGGCTTTCGAAAAAATATCTGTCCAAAATACCAAGCCATTGACTCTGATTTAAAGCAAGATAAAGGAAAACTGAAAACATGGCCTGTTGGGGGTACTTGAGGACAGAATTGAGAACCACTGGCTTAGGCAGCCCATTCAAAAAAATTCGGCCCCCTTAACTCAATGTACATGCAATAACACCCTGCATTGCACTCAGGGGTGTAAAGGGTCCCTAAAATAAAACATCTTAATTTTTCATAAGCTGCTGATCCACTAGAATCATCAAACTGTTTATATACTGTGAGGCCTTGTACTCACGGCAGGACATGTCCGATGAAAACGGTCTGCAGACCGTTTCCATCGGACATGTCTGGCCGGGGACTGCCCGGGGACTTCTGTTCGATGGCTATACACACCATCGAACAGAAGCCCGCGCGTAAACATTACGCGGGGCGTGTCCGCGGTGTCGCCGCGTCGATGACGCGGTGTCGCCGCGACAATGACGCGGCGACGTGGGCGGGCCGCCTTAAATATGCTTCCACGCATGCGTCGAAGTCATTCGACGCATGCGAGGGATGCGGGCGGCAGGACATGTACGGTAGGTCTGTACAGACGACCGTACATGTCCGGGCGGACAGGTTTCCAGCGGACTGTTTTAAAACAAGTCCGGGAAACAGTTGTCCGCTGGAAACCTGTCCGATCCGTCCCAAAATGGTCCGCTCGGGCCAACACACGGCCAAACATGTCTGCTGAAACTGGTCTGCGGACCAGTTTCAGCAGACATGTTTGGTCGTGAGTACGGGGCCTTAGAGTTAGAGCCCGTGTCTCTGTGAAAATTAGTTTACAATGGACACAGGACTCTCAGTCCCCGTACACACGACCGGATCTATCCGCTGGGATTGATCCGCGGATCAGTTCCAGCAGATAGATCCGGTCGTGTGTACGGCCTAGCGGACATTTCCCAGCGGATAAAAATCCAGACGACGGATTCCCAGCGGATAAAAATTTCTTAGCATGCTAAGAAATCTATCCGCTGGAATCCAGTCCAGCGGACTGATCCGGTCGCCTGTACAGACTCACCGTATCACTCAGTCCACTCCCATCCCTCGCATGCGTCGTAATGATTCGACGCATGCGTGGAAGTATTTACCTTCCAGGGTTGCGCACGTCGCCGCGTCATCGTCGCGGCGACGGCGCGGCCACGTCACCGCGGATGTATTCCGCGGGGATTTTGATCTGATGGTGTGTATCCTCTCGTCTGTACGAGGCCTTAGAGTCCGTTTGAGAAGCTCCAGCAGAAGCTTTGTAAAAAGAGAAAATTATGTTTTAAATTTTTTCTGGATTTGGTAAGTCTGGATCTGGGCTGGAGACTTGAAGACTCCAAAGAGCATTGGGTGGGATGGAGTCTTTAGTCTTGTGTCCAGGTTTTTCAGAGATTCTGCAGGTTTTGTGTGTGTGTCCAGGTGCACACACTCGTTATAAGGCAGATCTGAGCATGGCTCAGGGGAATAAGAGAAGCAGAAGGAGTAGGAGAAGGAGTAGGAGTAGGAGAAGGCATAGGAGAAGGAGTAGGAGTAGGAGAAGGAGTAGGAGAAGGAGTAGGAGAAGGAGTAGGAGTAGGAGTAGGAGTAGGAGAAGGAGAAGGAGTAGGAGGAGTAGGAGTAGAAGGAGTAGGAGAAGGAGTAGGAGAAGGAGTAGGAGAAGAAGTAGGAGAAGGAGAAGAAGAAGGAGTAGGAGAAGGAGTAGGAGAAGAAGTAGAAGAAGGAGAAGGAGTAGGAGAAGGAGTAGGAGAAGGAGTAGGAGAAGGAGTAGGAGTAGGAGAAGGAGTAGGAGAAGGAGGAAGGAGAAGGAGTAGGAGAAGGAGTAGGAGAAGGAGTAGGAGAAGGAGAAGGAGTAGGAGAAGGAGAAGGAGTAGGAGAAGAAGAAGAAAAAGGAGAAGGAGTAGGAGAAGAAGAAGGAGAAGGAGTAGGAGAAGGAGTAGGAGAAGGAGAAGGAGTAGGAGAAGGAGAAGGAGTGGGAGTAGGAGAAGGAGTAGGAGAAGAAGAAGGAGTAGGAGAAGGAGTAGGAGTAGGAGTGGGAGTGGGAGTGGGAGTGGGAGTAGGAGAAGGAGTGGGAGTGGGAGTAGGAGAAGGAGTAGGAGAAGGAGTAGGAGAAGGAGTAGGAGTAGGAGTAGGAGTAGGAGAAGGAGTAGGAGAAGGAGTAGGAGTAGGAGTAGGAGAAGGAGAAGGAGTAGGAGAAGGAGAAGGAGTAGGAGAAGGAGTAGGAGGAGTAGGAGAAGGAGAAGGAGTAGGAGAAGGAGTAGGAGAAGGAGTAGGAGAAGGAGTAGGAGAAGGAGAAGGAGTAGGAGAAGGAGTAGGAGAAGGAGAAGAAGAAGGAGAAGGAGTAGGAGTGCTACTGTTTAAGAACCCAGGTGATATCCTCATATGACCTGGTCAGAGACTGTCGCCTGGTCTTCCGAACATTTCCGGTTCCAGTTGCAGACTGTAGAGTTACTGCTCGTTATTGCTGTTGCGTTGGTAAGCCTGTATGCCATGTTTTGTATGTGAGTATAATTATTGCTGGATACCTTTTTTATTAAAATTGCTTTTGGTAATGCACAAGGTCAGTGCGTGGCAGAATTTCTGATTTCTTGGCCATTTTTCAGAGAATATGAATGATAATACAAAAACGTTTCTTTCACTCATGGTTAGTGTTTGGCTGAAGCCAATTAATACCAAACAACTGTGTTTTACTCTTTTTAAATCATAATGACAACAAAAACAACCCAAATGACCCTGATGGATGTGCCCTTTGATCATCCCAACTACTTTAAAAATACATCTGTAATCCAGTGGGAATAAATAGTACTGTATCTCATTTTTGACAGCTGAGATAAATTGGATGGTTAATGTCGGATGCCGACATCTTTTCTGAGTCCTGAAGCAAGTTCCCAGGCTTTTATTTCTCCTGTGTCAAAAGCCCCATACACACAGTCGGACCTTTGTCTGACCAAAATCACATCGGAGTTCCTAAGGAATTCCATTGGAGTAAAAGAGAACATGTTCTCTATCTAAACTCCGACAGAATTCCTCGAAATTTCCGATGGAAATAATCCGATAGGGTGTACACACGGTCAGAATTTCCGATGGAAAAAATCAGTCAAACTTTTTCCATCGGAAATTCCGTTCGTGTATGGGGCTTAAGGGGCTTCCCACTCTATTGGTTTTTCAAATATATCAGCAATTTAAATAAAGACAAAGGGGTTGATTTACTAAAACTGGAGAGTACAAAATCGGGTGTAGCTCTACATAGAGATTAATCAGGTTCCAGTTTTTTTTGTCCAAGCTTCATTAATGAAAAATACTTTGTTCTCCAGAGATTCCTACACATTCAGAATTTTTAGAAATGCACCTGGACTTGGGAATTAAATCAACAAAAAATGTCTTGGCGCCTTCTCAGCCTTATCGGGGGTACTTTGCATCCTTTATCCCTTAATTTTTCAGTTCCTTAAAAACCTGCACTTAATAAGAGAATTTAGTCACCCTGCCTGATAAATGAATTGGATGCAAATTGTATTATCTGATATAAAAATAATAGATTTTTTTATAAAAATTGTATAATTAAAATTGTGGATATTATTCCACAGGATGGGAGCAGGGGTTTCATTAATAAAAAATAAAATGGAAGATGGTATAAAGGGGGGGGGGGACAAATCTATATATATATATATATATATATATATATATATATATATATATATATATATTCTCTTATATAATGTGGGAGACGTTCCAGGTCAGTGAACGGAGAGAGTTGGGCCGGCTGAGAGAGTCTGGGAGACCATAGCTGAGAGACAACAGGGAGATATAGTCCAGGGGACCAGCGGAAACCATGAGTCTCAGAGGAGTGACAAAGCCTGGAGTTTCAAGAGAACCCCTTCCTAGAGGCCAGGAGTGGGCTTGTGCAGCATGGTACTGCGACCAAGGCTGAGTGAGCCTTAAAGTGGAGGTTCACCCAAAAAAAATAATTTTAACATTACATTCAGCCGAGTTGTCCTAATGACAATCGGCTGTTTTTTTTTGTTTTTTTTCGTACATACCGTATTTTCACCGCCGCTTCCGGGTATGTCTTCTGCAGGACTGGGCGTTCCTATCTGATTGACAGGCTTCCGACCGTCGCATACTGCGTGTCACGAGTTGCTGAAAGAAGCCGAACGTCGGTGCGCAGGCGCCGTATAGAGCCGCACCGACGTTCGGCTTCTTTCGGCAACTCGTGACGCGCTGTATGCGACGGTCGGAAGCCTGTCAATCAGATAGGAACGCCCAGTCCCGCAGAAGACATACCCGGAAGCGGCGGTGAAAATACGGTATGTACGGAAAAAAAAACCCAGCTGATTGTCATTAGGACAACTCGGCTGAATGTAATCGTAAAAATTTATTTTTGGTGAACCCCCGCTTTAAGAGCCAGGTAGCTTGGCATTTTTCATTTATTGTATTTCTGCTGGAGAAGAATCCATGTGTGTATGACCTTTCATTTTGTTATCTTTAATAAAAGTGGGCTACCAAACCCTGAAAACTAAAGTTGCTGTTGGCTGTGAACTGAAAACGCATCTACCACTGAGCTAGACATCCCTACATACCTCTCAACTTTTTGAGATAGGAACGAGGGACACCGATTCGTAAAAGTATGTAAGAATAGGACACACACCCTGCAACGCCCCCTTAAAAGAGAATTACACAAAAATAAATATTATTTAAAGTGTTACTGAACCCAAACCAGTAAAATCAGTCTGTATATGCAGTAAAGCATGCTTGTTCTACTCACTGTAGAACCTAAGGGGCTAATCCTCTGCATTGTGTAAAAACGCTGTTTCATCCTGTCTTTTCTGATCCTATCCTTCTTCCACAGTCCCCAAACAATCTCCTAATAGAACAGAGCCTTGGGGACAAGCTACACATGCTCAGTTTGGTGTGTATTGCAGAGAGTTTTTTTCTTTTCTTGTGAGAGTGCATGTGATCAGCACAGGGCCAATCAGCGTTGTCCAGGGGGTCAGAGGTCCTGCAGCCTCATAGGCCAATTAGGGGAGAATGAAAACTTCTCCTGCAAGCTTTAACCAGACACTGATAGAAGTCACAAGACTGCTATATCATGCTGATGAGAAACGTTTTTTAGTTAATATTTACTAAAACTATTGCATTTCCACGTTATGCGTGCTGTAGGAGACTAGACATGGTGAACGCAGGGTCCTGGGGTAGTAACACTTTAAACACATAAATGTTTTTTTTTTTTATAACCACTATTAGCTCTGGGAAACACTTTTTTTTAAAGATAAAAAGGGCATTTTTATATACAACTATATAGATCAGACCAAAATGAGGGACAGTCCCTTGAAATCAGGGACAATTGGGAACGATGTACCTAGTACAGCTAATCAGTATGAATTAATTTGGGATATGGCCGTGTCTAAAATTGCTAAGACACTCTCCACCTGGCTTCATAAACATACTCCGCTGTAGTATAATAAACGCTTATCTGAAATGCTACGGTACCAGATCCTAGGGTGTGGCTAACCAAATGTATTTATTCTGTTTGCCTGTTATCAATAATAGATGATGATTCCTGAAGATTGACTTCCAATTTTTATAATCTTCTCCTCACTCCCTCTGCCTCCAAGTTAACTTACTCTCTTAAAACACAGTGGGAACCTGACATAGGGGAATTGGACAATGAAGATCGGGGTGAGATCTTAGAAAATTGTAAAAAAAAATGTCTCCAAAAATTTCTGACCGCCTCATACAGCTTTATATCCTACGGAAGATGTATTTGACTCGTGTCCAGTTGGCGAAAATTTGTCTCTCGCATAGCCCGCTGTGCCCAAAATGTTTAATTGCCACTGGTATGTTTAGCCCTCATTCACACTGGTGCGATTTGTCAGCTTCAAATCACATGACACCTTGCACCCCATTGCCAATTACCCCATACATTGTCAGAATTGCACAGGCAGGCAAATGGGCATACAGGTACGTCCCTTTGAATTTGCTGCCTTGCCGGGACTGTGCTCTGGTGTCCCGCAAACTCTATGTTCGGCGGCGGCTCACGATCATGAGACCAAGAGGCAGAACGGGGATATGCCTATGTAAACAAGGCATTTCACTGTTCTGCCTAGTGACATGACAGGGATCTACTGCTCCCTGTCATGTCAGTGGTAGCCCATCCCCCCACAGTTAGAATCCCTCCCTAGGACACACTTAACCCCTTGATTGCTCCCTAGTGTTTAACCCCTTCCCTGCCAGTGTCATTTACACAGTAATCCGTGCATTTTTATAGCACTGATCGCTGTATAAATGACAATGGTCCCAAAATAGTGTCAAAAGTGTCCGATGTGTCAGTCATAATGTTGCAGTCACGATAAAAAAATCGCAGATCGCCGCCATTACTAATAAAAAAAATGCTGTAAATCTATCCCCTATTTTGCAGACGCTATAACTTTTGCGCAAACCAATCAATATACGCTTATTGCGATTTATTTATTTTTTACCAAAAATATGTAGAAGAATACATATTACATATCAGCCTAAACTGAGAAAGAAATTCGTTTTTTTTTACATATATATTTTTGGGGGATATTATGTTATAAAATGTTTTCTGGGCAATGTTACAAGTTAACTATATGCTTTGTGTACTAAGATACTTTGTAAGTGCATACATACACGGAGGACCTTTATATAAAGGAGAGATTGTCATACAGGTGTATTATATATGTTGATCCAGTGATCATCTTAAGGGAGAGGTCCTCATGGGGTGCGGTGATGGGATCTATGAACTGAGGTTATATGATCATTCCCGCCAATCCTGTTGTGGTGAATGTCTCTGGGATTTATATGGTGGAACTCACTTTTATGAAAAAGCAAACGAGGTGGTAATAACCAGAGGAGCACTGCTAATGCTATTTGAAGATGAGAATGTAAAGCATGCAATAATATCAAGTTATTTATATGCTTCAGAAGTTTGCTTCCTTTCTCTGAAATATTTTATTGCATGTAGCGGGGTCGTACTATTAGGGACTATTTGATAGTTATGTATACCTAAATCCCCGGGAGTTCCAGTTACGTTGTTTATATGTGTTTACTTTTTCTTCCTAAAGCAATACATTGTGGGATTTGAAGGATTAGGAGAAACGGACTCCATTGACATTGGTAGAAATAGACTACAGTACCCACAATGCATTGGCTTCCCAGAGAACATTGCACCCCCGCACAGCTTTATGGGGGAGGTTACTTAAAGGCGGGGAGGAGCGGATTTCTCTCTCTTGGGATCGGCGCTCTCCCCTCTGTGGAACAAGGGAGAGCACTACAGCCAAGCAGCTAGGCCTGAAGCCTGAGGCAAAATCCAGCGGAAGATCAGCCATCCGGAGAGAGACAAGACAAAGTGCCTCCAGCTCGTGTTTCCAAGAGACCAGAGAAACTCACCAGCTGACGGTTGTAACCACGGAGAGCGAGAGACCAGGGACAGTGTGTTGCAGAGCGGCAACTGATCAGGCGGACTGGGCCTGCTCGGGTGAGAGGGCACTTGCCCAAGTTTCAATATTACCTCTGCCTTATGACTTACAATACTCCACATGCCAGGGCCACGTATGGTTGGCTGATCTAGCTCAGAGGCCTAACATCTAAAAGTCACGCTAGCTAAACTGACTGAAGGATTGGTCCACAAGTATCTGTGTTGAACATATCCCTTTTTGACTGAGCCTAAATTCCTTGGATTACAAATAAATTAAAGTGCACCAACGTATTCACCATAGACTCCACCACTAAGGAACATTCTGAATCTATTTGGGCCAGGCCTTGCTAAGATTGCCGATAACTGTGTTTTATAGAATTGCCCACTAGGCGAAGCTCGCGAGCATAGACCATCTACAACTATTAGTAGACTTAATAGTATTGACATT
This sequence comes from Rana temporaria, assembly GCF_905171775.1. Lineage (NCBI taxonomy): Eukaryota > Metazoa > Chordata > Amphibia > Anura > Ranidae > Rana > Rana temporaria. The sequence goes on from NC_053495.1 coordinate 137,925,075, forward strand.
TTAGTTTGGTTTTTATTGACTCTTGCAAGGACGCTTGCAGAGCCAGTCATATACATATATCTATGTGTATTTAATCTGTTGTTCAATCTCTTCATTTTTTTCTGTTACATGCCAAGTAAAGTTACCCTTGGTTTACTATATTGATTGTGTGAGGTGTGTTTATTCCTGGAAGCCACGAGTTGAAGAAGGTAACGACAATACTGCATTATCATTGTATATTTAATGTGTGTCATTGTGGTCCCAGTCAAACAGGGGACTCACAATACAATTGCATTTGTCTGGTGTGCCAAGGGAGGATTCGAGCCTGTTAGAAGGGTGGATAGGTCAGAGAGTAGACCCAATCTATAACCAGCGGCTCCTTCGGGGGTGAGCGCTACATGCATAAAGCACTTGTTTTTACAAAAAGTAACCAAAAGAGAAAACATATTTTAATTGTATGTTAGTGTGTATCAGAAGTCTCAGAGGAACATAATAATCTTAATTAGAACACCAAGTATGTGTTATTTGTTGTGCTGTTGAACTGCTAGTTGTGGCACTGAGAATATAACTAAATTACTCAGAACTTATTTTGCAGTTTGATCAAACATTTCAATGATAACAAAGGTTCTTACAGACACAAGATAGCTTTCAATGTAGTTTTGTGGTTAAAGATAACAATCGCAAAGCAGGGCGCAAATCACCAGGTTGAGGTGTTGTCTGGACTAAAAGCCAAAATTGAGGCTGGCACAATAATTATATGGACACATTTTAGGGCTGGCAGCAAACAAAAAATCTTGGAACATGGTGGTGTTAGAGCAGATGGCAGATCGACAGATGTAATCAAGGACAAAAAACAAGCCAAGATTAAAACTAGAACCAATGAATTAGGAATGAGACCCAAGGTTTCACAAAGGGAGTAAGCAACCCAACAATCGGTGTACGTAACATACCATTCTGTTATTATACAGAATTTATAAAAATAACAGGAGACAGTACCGTTACAATTAAAATGCAATAATATTCAATACAAGAGGGCTAGGGGACCTTGCTTATGAGAGCTTACAACCAATAGAAGGGCACGTGCAACAAAGGTGTGAGGGGATGAATTATTGGAGAAAGTAGTTCTTAGGCATCCCATAGATGAGTAATTTTTTTTTTTTTATTCAACCAGTAGGTTAAACGAAAACAAATAAAACAAATACTACTGTATTCTGATATTTTGGAGCCTTCTCCACCATTAGAATACACTGATCAGCACTGTGGGCTACTGTTGGTGGCACTGATCAAGCAGGAAAAGTCCAACAGGGTGCGTGTACAGAAATCAATCGGTGGATCGACGTCTGTACATCCTCCTGCCCATACATGGATCAAGGTTCAGCAGGGAATTTTGATCCATGTATGGCTGGCATTAGGTGCAAGTGGGATAGGCTTACCTAAAGATTTTTTTACATTTTTAGGCACAAATATTTATGTAAGATCTTTGAACTTCATTTCTCCCCAATGGTTTGCATGTTTAATTTAGACTTCCCTAGACGGGTCAGAGAAATGTTCACTTTGTCTGGTCACACCAACAATATTTAAAATTAATGTTAAGCCCCGCTTTGTAGATCTACCGCAGGCCCTGCCGATCAAACTTCCTCAGGGTTTCCTAAAGGAGCTACGAGTCAGGTTTTTGAAGTTTATTTGGGGAGGGGGGGGGGGGTAAGCCAGTGAGGGTAAGCAGATCTATCCTGTCCCTTCCTAAGACGAAAAGTGGTATCATCTTCCCAGATCCAGAAAAATACCAGCAGCTCACCTGTCCAGAGTAATCGATTTGTGCGCCCAACAGAACAAAAAAACATGGGTCTACCTGGAACAGGCGATTAGCAGTATGCCTTTGGCCAGACTTCCTTGGATTCCAGATTCTGTCCCCCCGACCCCCTGGTTGGAGCCAACCTTTACACATTTTTCTCAAGCACACCGATCTATGACAAGTTCTGAAATTACAAGCGACTTCTTTCATACAGTGGATTTCCTTCATTGTGCCCAGCTGTCAGAGAATCCCTGTGAGACGTCTGGCACATAGTGAGTGAGTGAGTGAGTGAGTGAGTGAGTGAACAACTTGTATAGAGAAAGGAACGGTAAGGTGTCCCAAATTTAGTAGGAGAAACGCCCCAGTCTTACCACATCCCTAAACTAGAACTGTCTGTGTACACCACAAGTTGTGTGTTTTCCTCAACGGGACTTTAAATTGGTAGACTGGGTTCGTTGAGTGACAAAAAATTGGTCAAAAAGGTATCAAAATTGTATAAATTTATTAATTAAATTAAATGACGGCCAGGACTTGACATAAAAGACAGCATCCAGGTGACCAAGGGGAATAAACATGGGAAATACACTTGTCGGCGGCAAAATTATTCAATCAGAAATGATAACAAGACATAAACAACAAAAATTTGGATTGCAAAACCCGAGAAACTGTCTGTACAGTGGAGACAGATATTCCAACGTTTCGAGGCTTCTTTATTTTGTATTGTTTTTAGGAGTAGGCGGAGGTAAATATTGAATAGCAAGGGGGGGAGTCAGACGTGAAAGGTCCTAGTCTCACTGCCTGAGAACGATTTTCCAGAAATTATGAAAATTATGAAATTATGAAAACCATTGTAGATCCGAGTCTGCCACTCCAGCTACATCTGTAAGGCGGGTTAACAGGAGTTTGTGGTCTACTGTGTCAAAGGCAGCACTAAGGTCCAGCAGAATCAGGAGACAAGATTCTCCGTCATCTGCTGCTTCGAGAGCGTCATCCCATATTTTAAGAAGTGCTGTTTCCATACCATGTCCTGGACGGAAACCCGATTGTAGCGGGTCCAGCAGTTTGTGGGTGTCTAAATGGTGTTCTAGTTGTTGTACTACTACTTTTTCCATAACCTGTGATGTGCACAAGCGCATAGTTTCCCAAAAAATGGCTAGTGGGCATAATTCCTCTTGGTGCCCTGTGTACCACACACAGGGGTGGTGTCAGGCCCGGCACCCCCCTCCGCGATTATATCAATGATAGAGGAGAGGCAAGCTATAGTGGCGATGCAGGGGGGGCTGTGCAGGGTGACACACCGCTGCACAAACCATCCCCTCCTCTCGCAGCCGCGGCTGTGTGCCTGAGCGATCCCGCCTGATATCAGGCAGACTGCAGGGGCGAGGCGAGCAGAGCTATAGTGGCGTCAGCGAATCGATGGAAGGGGAGGGGGGTGTGTAGGGTGACACACTGCTGCACCAACCATTCCCCCTCTCGCGGCTGCGGGCTGTGTGCCTGAGCGGTCCTGGATATTACACAGACAGGCACAGCCGTGCAGAGTGAAGCCGCCTCCCCCTCCTCTGTTTATGTGTACACAGGGGAGGGGGACCTCACCTGCTGTGCATGTGCCGCCGCTGCGCTGATCTGAGGTACTGAATGGGGGGGGGTCTGCACTGAACGGGGGCTAAACTGAAGGTGGGGGTCTGCACTGAAGGGGGCTAAACTGAAGGTGGGGGTCTGCACTGAAGGGGGGCTAAACTAAAGGTGGGGGTCTGCACTGAAGGGGGGCTAAACTGAAGTTGGGAGTCTGCACTGAAGGGGGGCTAAACTGAAGTTGGGGGTCTGCACTGAAGGGGGGCTAGACTGAAGGTGGGCGTCTGCACTGAAGGGAGGTACCCTTAAGGGGGGTCTGCATTGAACGGGGGCTAAACTTAAGGTGGGGGTCTGCACTGAAGGGGGTACCCTGAAGGGGGGTCTACACTGAAGGGGGCTACACTGAAGGGGGGTTACACTGAAGGAGGGTCTGCACTGAAGGGGTGGGCTACATTGAAGGGGGGGTCTGCACTGAAAGGGGCTGCACTGAAGGGGGGTCTGCACTGAAGGGGTGGTCTGCACTGAAGAGGGGTCTGCACTGAAGCGGGCTACACTGAAGGAGGAGTCTGTGTAACATGCAGGGGGTCCAGAGCTGTGGGGTGCTGTGTAATGTAAAGTTCAAGCACCGCTGTCAGGGAAGACAGGCTTTCCATGCAAGGGCCCGGCATGCACGCATGCGTACTAGCACTTTAAGACACACACCTGTCACTAATAATGAAGTCAGGCAGGCTATTTAAGCAAAGCTTCTACAGAGGTTCCTTGCTGTTTTATCTGCAGCTTTTGTGTCATTTCCTGTTTCCTGTTTTTCCTGTGTGACCTCTGACTCTGATCCAGCTTGTTACCTGTGAATGCATGCTGCCTGTTCTGATCCCGGCTTCCCTTAGACCTCGTACACACGACCGAACATGTCCGCGGACCAGTTTCCGCGGACATGTCCGACCGTGTGTAGGGCCTAGCGGACAGGTTTCCTGGCCTAGCGGACAGGTTTCCAGCAGACAAAAAGTTTCTTAGCATGCTAAGAAACTTGTCCGCTGGAAAGCTGTCCGTCAGGAAATGTCCGATGGTTAGTATGACTCATCGGACATGTCCGCTGGTTATGACGTATAACCAGCGGCCCGAAATCCCATGCGTGGAAGCATTGAACTTCCGTGTTAGAGAACGTCGGTGTCTTCTACGTCACCGCGTTCTCTGTCCACACATCAGACCAAAACCTCCCAGCAGACATGTCCGATGAAAATGGTCCGCGGACCGTTTTCATCGGATATGTTCGGTCGCGTGTACAAGGTCTTAGACTCTGATGCTGCCTGCTGATTCTGTCTGATGATCTTCCGGTACTACTCGGCTCGTGACCTGACCTCTCTTCCGCCTAACGTCCATGCCTGATCTGCCTGATTATTTCCGATCCGGCCTGTCTGACCCTGCATCTCGCTCATCCAGTCTGCTACAGCTCCCAGCCCTGAAAGCCTGCATCTGGTACTGCTGCGTGGTTCATCCTAGCCTGCCACCAGTCAAGCATCGTGTCAGCTCATCTACTATCTGCCTGCTGATCACCGCTACTACAGGAACTATTCAACTGTTTACAGGCACTCATACCCTGCCGTGCTCCTGTGGCTGCTGTATCACTGCCAGTAGTCCACAAGCCGGAGTTGTACGAGAGGCCTTCCTCTGCACGTCAGGCTCACATCCCAGGTACGTAACAACTGCATGGAATCTCTCTCTCTGCCTGCATTCCTGCGTAGCCCCTTGAACGCCTACGGAGCACTGCTGGTTCCGAGGACACATCAGCACAGGAAGAGGCCACAGAGGAAGAAGAAGAGGAGGGGGTGGGAGAGAGGTGTGTCACAACCAGTAGTAGCATTTTGGAGGCGTGGTGGCGGAACAACCTCCAACCCTACTGTACCTTGTCCTGCGTCCTTCCCAGCTGCCAGCAGAGTCACCCAATGCACCGTGAAAGATAGGTAACGTCCATGTCCATGCCTTCTGGACCATGAATCAGTGGTAATATGCACCTTACCACTGACCGCCCTGTCCAGCGAGGCATGGACGTTGCCTTCCACATGCCGGTAGAGAGCCGGAATTGCCTTCTGTAAGAAAAAGTGGCGTTTGGGAACCTGCCACTGAGGTACCGCACATTCCACAAACTTACGGAAGGGGGCAGAATCTACCAACTGAAAAGGCAGCAGTTGAAGTGCTAGCAATTTAGCTAAGCTAGCATTCAACCACTGGGCATGTGGATGGCTGGGAGAGAACTTTTTTCAGCGCTGCAGCAGCTGGGGCAGGGAAATTTGCCTGGTACAATCTGCCATTGGTGTACCGATAGTAGATTGCCCGCAAGTACTTGGCTGTGACACACCTAATTCTACACCTTCAGTCCTATCAGTGCAGGCTTCAGAGAGGACTGAGGGTATAGTGGGGTTGGAGATCCCAGCTGATGAGGAGCAAGGGGAGGTCCGCTTTGTTCTTTGGTGTGGGTCTTTGAGGTACGCTTGCCAACAAACTGCATGGCAGGTTGACATATGTCTGGTCAAGCATGTGGTGCCCAAGCGGGTGATGTTTTGGCCACACGAGATATGCTTGAGACATATTTTGCAAATAGCAGCGGTGCGATCTGATGCACTCGTCTCAAAAAGGGCCCACACCAAAGACTTTTGGAATAACGCTGAGAGACAGCAGCGCCCTGCACATGCGTAGCTCTGCATTGTGATGCAGTCGGTGTGCTGCCCTTAAGCTGGCCCCTGGAGGGCATCCTGCCTCGTTGGAGATGTGCCTGTGCCTCCTCCTCCTCCTCTCTCCTATCAGGCACCCACGTAGAGTCAGTGACCTCATCATCCCCTCCCTCCTCATCACTGTAGAAAACCTGGCAGTATGCTGCAGCTGGGGGAACATGACTGCCAGATTGCTGTCCTTCTTGGGCACCCCCTCTCTCTGAGCTCACGTTACTGCCTTCCTCTAGCTGTGTACCATCATCGGAGCCTTCAAAACGCTGCGCATACTCATGCAGCATGTACCCAACACTGTGGTCAAACAGTTTGGGGGACTCCTCGGGAGGACATGGTGTGGTTAGGGAAGGAGTGACTGATGCCATTGAGCAGAGGGAAGAGGCCGCCTTGGCAGCTGCTTTGCCAGACAAAGTAGCCTGAGCCTGGGTGAGAGACGATGAGGAGGATGAGGATGGCTTGGTCATCCACTCTACCAAGTCTTCGGCATGTTGCGGCTCAACACGGCCAGCTGCCGAAAAAAAGGACGAGCGTGTCCCACAGCCACGTGCTGATGAGGATGCACCGTGTCCAAGACCAGCACTGTTGCCTCTAGATGCAGAGCCTGCTTGCCCTCTTTTATCGGCTTGTGACTCTCTGCCTCTCCTTGTCCTTCCAGACATACTAATGGCCTGCACACTGCAGAGGACCACATAACTTTAGGTTCACACTGCAGAGGACACAGGCAGTACACACACCACGTAGCTTTAGGTGCAAACTGCAGAGGACACAGGCAGTACACACCACGTAGCTTTAGGTGCAAACTGCAGAGGACACGGGCAGTACACACCACATAGCTTTAGGTGCAAACTGCAGAGGACACGGGCAGTACACACCATGTAGCTTTAGGTGCAAACTGCAGAGGACACGGGCAGTACACAGCATGTAGCTTTAGGTGCAAACTGCAGAGGACACAGGCAGTACACAAAAAGTAGCTTTAGGTGCAAACTGCAGAGGACACAGGCAGTACACACCACGTAGCTTTAGGTGCAAACTGCAGAGGACACGGGCAGTACACACCACGTAGCTTTAGGTGCACACTGCAGCGGACACAGGCAGTACACCACGTGAGAATACTGCAGCTAGCACAATCACCTGCCTGCCAGTAAATAAGGAAGAGCGGATCTAGCTATACTATACAGTGTATAAATATATATGGCCAATTATGGCTCTCCGTTTTTTGCAAGCTGTGATTGGCCAAGCATGCGGGTCATAGTGCATGCTTGGCCAATCATCAGCCAGCATGGCACTGTGATGCCGCAGTGAATTATGGGCCGTGACACGCCACTCGAATTTGGCGCGAACGGCCCGTAACGTTTGTAATTCGAACGTGAGTTCGACTTGAACACAAAGCTCATCCCTAATGTACAGATGCAATATGTTCACAGCTTTCGGTCTCTTGAACTATGTTGTGTACCACTGTTTGTACACATTCCTGTAACTAGTGACATGGCAATGTTGTTTCCAATAAATAAAGAATGTATTAACAACAAAAAAAATATGAGTTTTAAGGGATTGCCTAAGGGCAGATAAAGTAAGGGATAGCCATACAGACTGGAGGACTGCATTACAGAGGATGGGAGAGTCCTAGACTTGAGCATAGGATAAAGTGTTAAGAGCTGGGGAGCAGGAGTCCTTGGGAGCAGAAAAAAGGATGGTTTGGTTGAGATTTTGAGAAAGTTGGTAAAGTAGCAGGGAGCAGTGTTGTGGAAGGCATTGTAAATTATTGTTAATATGTTGAATTTTACACAGTACGATAGGGGAATGGGAGTCAGTGTAGGGATTGGAAAAGAGGGGCAGCAGACACTGAGTGGTTGGTAAGGTGGCTGAATCTGGCAGCAGCATTCATTTTTAAGCCTGATCAATATAATTTTAAAAGTAGGTCTGCAGCATGTTTTCCTACAAGAGCCCCTTAAAGGTACCTATGCCCAGACTATACATTTTTTATTACTGTATATACTTGAGTATAAGCCAAGTTTTTCAGCCCTTTTTTTAGGGCTGAAAATACAACCCTCGGCTTATACTCGAGTCAGTGTACCTAAGGTTGGGCACATTGAGGTTGGGCACAGTGAGGTTGCAATGGGCACAGTGAGGCGTGCAAACAGGCATTGTTGACCCTCTTTTCCGCTTACAGTAGCTGCTGCATTCTAACCCTAGGCTTATACTCGAGTCTATAAGTTTCCCAGTTTTTTGGGGTAAAATTAGATACCTCGGCTATTATAATCGGGTCGGCTTATACTCGAGTATATACGGTATGTGTTAATAAGCAGTAAACAAGCTTTAAAACATCCATCCACCTCTCTAGCTGTGTGTACTATCAAGTAATTAAAGAAATTGTAAAGGCAGAAGATTTTTTAATCTTAAAGGGTCACTAAAGGATTTTTTTTTTTTAGCTAAATAGCTTCCTTTACCTTACTGCAGTACTGGTTTCATGTCCTCATTGTTCGTTTTTGCTTTGAAGTTGCTGTAATTCTGCTGTGATCTCCACACTTCCTGCTTGTCTGGCTCCTTATAACCACAGTACTGGGAGCTTTTCACGGTGGTCTAAGCTGTCATTACTGTGTGTCTAAAACTTAACAGAACCAATCAGATTAATTTTAAAAACAAAACACTGCCCTGGATTTGTTTGTTTTTGTTCTGTGGGTCTCTTTACTTTACAGAAACATGAAACCAGTTTAAAACCAAAAGTGAAACTAGAGGCACATTATATGATTGAATTTAATCAATTTTTAATCATTTTTAAAAGGAATCAGTTAACTTTTATGTCTCTATACCCTGTAAACAGTCATTTTAGCAAAACATGTTTTTCCTTTAGTGACCCTTTAATGAATTCTATGCATTAAGATAAAAAACCTTCTGTGTGTAGCAAAGCGCCCCCTCCCCCCAGCCCCCCTAACACTTACATGAGCCCCATCTCTGTCCAGCGATGTCCATGAATGTCTAAGCTGTTGGGGACACTCCTCCCGATTGGCTGAGAGACAGCAGCGGCACCATTGGACCCCGCGGCTGTCAAAGCCAGTCAGCCAATCGGGAGAGAGAGGGGGCAGGGCCGAGTCAGGGCTCCGTGTCTAAATGGACACACGGAGCTGTAACTCGGCTCCAGTGCCCCCATAGGAAGATGGTGACTGTGGGGACACTCGATAGGAGGGAGGGGCCAGGAGCAACAAAAAGGGACCAGAGAAGAGGAGTATTGGGGCTGCTCTGTGCAAAACCAACTGCACAGAGGAGGTAAATATAACACGTTTGTTTTAAAATAAAAAGATTAAAAAAAGACTTTACAATCACTTTAATCCCCAAATTACATAATTGAGACTCTAAATTTGGGTTTTAGTGGATTTTTAACAGTTTAGAAGCATACGATAGTAAAAGGTAAGAGGGTAGCTAGGGAGGAGAAGAGAGGAAAATAAAAGAGGTGATTAGCTCAAAAGTCATAAAAAATACATAACTAAGACTGCTAATTGTATGCAGCCCCAGCAGTTTGTTACAGAACTTAGCGGGTAATTAAAAAATGTTTTAGTGTATCACTCAATGTATTTTAAACAACAGTTTCTAAATGTTCTGAAATTTAAAACTGTATATTACCTTCCAAAAATGCATACCAGTGTGTTGAATCACTCAGAGGCCAAAAACCATTTAACCTAAATGAACCCCTTCATGAACAGGCATACATTTGCTAATCCTAATAAAATTCTCTGCACAGCATAAACCAGATTGAAGTGGAAGTTTATGCACTCTGACCCAATCATCCTGTATTGCACGGTGCATTGATGTCAGGCAAACACATCATCAGGCACAGGGAGCTGCATGGTGAGGAGACAAAGATATTTTCAAGAGGAGGAGAGCGCAGATTGATCATGCTCATAATTGAATATGTCCTTGAACAGTTCAACTAACCAGTGGATTTCTTTTACACATAATAGACAATTATTGGTAAAATATAACACTAAGGCCCCGTACTCACGACCAAACACGTCTGCTGAAACTGGTCCGCGGACCAGTTTCAGCAGACATGTTTGGCCGTGTGTAGGCCCGAGCGGACCATTTTCGGGCGGATCGGACAGGTTTCCAGCGGACAACTGTTTCCTGGAAACCTGTCCGCCCGGACATGTACGGTCGTCTGTACAGACCTACCGTACATGTCCTGCCGCCCGCCATCCCTCGCATGCGTCGAATGACTTCGACGCATGCGTGGAAGCCTTTTAAAGGCAGGCCGCCCACGTCGCCGCGTCATTGTCGCGGCGACACCGCGTCATCGACGCAGCAACACCGCGGACACGCCCCGCGTATTGTTTACGCGCGGACCTCTGTTCGATGGTTTGTACGGCCATCGAACAGAAGTCCCCGGGCAGTCCCCGGGCAGACATGTCCGATGGAAACGGTCTGCAGACCGTTTTCATCGGACATTTCTGGCCGTGAGTACAAGGCCTAAAGGTGAAACTTTATTTAAGATCTGGATAGAATGATGAGGGATTAGATTTAGAACCCCTGTTTTTATTGCTGCCTGTGTCCCTGTTAGAGAGATTCACTCTTCCTAATTGTCCAGTTCACCAATCGAAAAGCCTAGTATACACTGATTGTTTTATTTATTTTTCATTCAATCCAGTGGACTGAATGAAAAAAAATGTCAGAGCTCGGGAGGAGCCACTGTACTAAATATGCAATGTTAGTACATCTATATACCCTGCTGAGCTATTGTGTTCTGACAGGGGGACAGCTCCCCGCCAGAACACACTGGTCAGTGCTCTCAGCAGACCTTTTTTGGTCATGCTTCGGCTGCCGTACACACAAGCTGAATGTCGGACGATTTCTTTAAAAATGGCAGATGTTCAGCCCGTGTGTACGGCCCTTAAAAGGGTGGTCAACCCACAATTTTCAGTGGCTACCACAACAAAAAAGAAGGGGACATCCATTCAATGAACACGCATGTTCCTGTGACAGCAGTCTGAGAGGGTATTTTCCTCACATTATAAAGATTTAGGGGTTGATTTACTAAAGGAAAATAGGCCATTAACCTTGCAAAGGAAGTTGCACTGTGCTAGGGAATTTCCCTAGAACTTAGTGAATGTGGTGCAATTTTACTTTGTAAAGAGAAGAAGACAAAGATGCTTTTTTTGAGTTAAGCATGTAAACTTGAAGAGATTAATTGAAAAAACAAAACAAAACAAACAAAAAAAAGTTTGGTGCCACTTTAAACCCTTCTCTACTCTATCCCCAAAAAAAGCTTTAGAGAGGTTTTAACATGTGCAATGTGGTTTTCTCCCGTTGGTTCTAAAGAGTACTTTGAATCGCCTGTAGCTGTCAGGCCTCGTACACAAAACCGAGGAACTCGTCGTAAATGAAACATCGTTTTCCTCGACGAGTTCCTTGTTAGGCTTGTCGAGAATTTTGACAAGCTTTCTTTGCGTACACACTGTCAAGACCAAATCTCGTCGTTCTCAAACGCGGTGACGTTCAACACGTACGACGGCAGGAGAAGTTCGATTCCACTGGCACAACCCTTGGGGCTGCTTTTGCTAATTTCATGTTACTGCGTGTTACTGCGCTTTTCAGTCTGTTACAGTGTGTAACGAATGTGCTATCTCCATTACGAACGCTACTTTTACCGAAGGTGCGCTCCCGTCTCATACTTTATTCTGAGCATGCGCGGGTTTCTAAGCATACACACAAACGTGTTTCTTGTCGAAAACCAGCTCGACGAGGAAATTGAGTTCCTCGACAGTTTTCTCGATGAAAAACATACACACGACCAAAAAAACGCAGAGAATAGCAAGTTCTCATTTTTTTTGCTCGCAGTTTTCCTATCAGGAAAACTGCTATGGAGTATAAACACGGACGGTTTTCCCAACAAGAAGCAAACATGGCAGTTTTCCCATATTGAAAACTGATCGTGTGTACGAGGCATGAGTCTGAGAGACAGAGATGTCATCTTCCGCAAAACCAGCTTACTTTGTTATTGGAATTGTAATAAATAATCGTTAGGGTTATATAAAACAGTTTTCATTGACCTGCAATTGTGCAGCACGTTCTTGAATTGGTGCCATTGACTATTTGTTACTCTCGATGGATTCATAGTGGTCATTGTGGTAAGTAGCTTGAGCACTCTTTCACTCCCAAAGTACTATGCACTTCTTGGAAATGGCACTTAAAAATGCAAGTTCATCCAATAAAAGGCTGACAGTCATACAATAAAAACCACAGCTGGGTCCCATGGAATCCTTACTACCTCAAAACTCTTGCATTTTACATCCCCTTAAGATAATTTAGCAAATAGCTAAGTATAGATTTGGTGTACTATTTCTTCTGGTAAATGTCTTTTAAAGGGAAGTGTTTTTTTTTAAGGCCTATCTTATATAACTGGGTATTATCATGATTATTGTTGGGTATTCTTGTCAACTTCATGAGACTTTAGTCTTTGACCTTTTTACACTCTAAACTTGAAATAAATCATTCTTCAAGTTAAAGGAGTTGTAAAGGAAATTTTTTTGTTTTGCTGAAATGACTGTTTACAGGGTATAGAGACATAATAGTTAACTGATTCCTTTTAAAAATGATTACAATAGATAAAAATCAATCATATAATTTACCTGCAGTTTCAGTTTCGTTTTTGCATGCTGTTTCCTGCTTATGTGATGTACAGAGACTCAGAGCCAATACAGGGCAGTGATGGTTTGTAAAACAAAACTGATTGGTGTTGAGGGGTTTTAGATGCACAGTAATCACACCTCCTTGATTAGTGACCACAGAGAGAAAGCTCCCATGACTTTTTTCATCAGGAAACAGACAACCAGGAAGTGTTCAGAACAGAGAAGGATTACAGCAACATCAGAGAAAAAACGAACAATGAGGACATGAAACCAGGACTGCAGTAAGGTAAAGGAAGCTATTTAGCTAAAAAAAAAAATTCCTTTAGTGACCCTTTAATCAGAACAAGACGCCAGACCATTCACTTCAGCAAAACTCTTCCCATAAAATTATATGTACATTTAAAGTATTTTATGCATGCTATTTTACAGTAAAAACCTCACTTGCATAGAAACCCAACAGCCCTGAAACTGTTGGGCATTGTCATTTTGGATGTATTGTTAGCAGATTTAGAGCTGTCACTTAAGTGACACTCTATAGCAACAGTAACTCCTATTTTCTATGACTTTGGGAGATAGGATTATGTTGATAGAGCAGGGGTGCCCAAACAGTGGCCCGGGAGCCACATGTGGCCCGTGGAGCTCTCTGATGTGGCCAAGACCTCCTGCTCTGGGATGGAATAGAAAAAAATACTGTTATTAAAGGTTATTAAAGGTTAGTTTATTACTAAAATCACAGGGCCAAATCCACAAAGATCGTGCCTAACGTAAATTTTTCCATTTAAGTTACACTGCCTTAAAATTTCTACCTAAGTGCCCGATCCACAAAGCACTTACCTAGAAATTTTGGGCTGTGTAACTTAAATTCCGCCGTCGCAAGGCGTTCCTCTTCAAATGGGGGCGATTCCCATTTAAATGAGGCGCGCTCCCGCGCCGGTCGTACTGCGCATGCTCGTGACGTCATTTTCCCGACGTGCATAGCGCGAAATTACGTTACGTCGAGCTTTGTGAATTGCGATGGGTCAATAAAGTTGCGTCGGGAAAAAAAAAAGATATACGGCGGGAAAAAAAAAATTCAATATTAAAAAAAAATCGCGTCGCTGGACAGAAAGGTCTGCTTTTACATGGTGTACTAACTTTACACCTTGTAAAAGCAGCCCTAATTTTGCGTATGCAAACTAAAACTTACGGAGAAAAAACGAAGCTGAAAAGTGCTAATTTGCATACCCGAGGCGGCATTTCGACACGAAATGCCCCCAGCGGCGGATGCGGTACTGCATCCTAAGATCCGGCAATGTAATTCAATTACACATGCCGGATATTCTCCCTAACTATGGAAAACTGATTCTGTGGATCAGTTCCATAGTTAGGAACAGGGATACGACGGAGTAACAGCAGTTACGCCGTCGTATCCCTTTTGTGGATTTGGCCCACAGTGTATATATGGAAATAGCTTTTCTGCAGTGGTTACTGGGCTGCTTTCAAACTGATCTGCAGGTGCAGAGCGGTTTACCTGCGGGTTATCTGCACTGAGCCATAGACTTCTGTTATTACCTGAGAGTTTTGTGAGCTTTTTGAAAGTGCACCAAAACTGCAGAATATAATAGAAGTATATTCCAAGTGCAAGAAAGCCAAAGGTACACTGCGTTGCACCCATGGTGCGGGTAAACTGCAGCACATCAGTGTGAAAGCAGCCTTGGGCCTCTTTCACATAGTCAGTTCAAAAGCCCGACCAATTGGACCCTCCATTCACCTCTAAGTAGTGTCAGACATAAACCGACCTGTGTCCTACCTCCAATACGATCTGCTAAAAAGTATAGTGGGCTTTGTCAGTGTCTGCTCTGCATATGCAGAGCAGACACGGACATGCCATCCACTCGCTTCGCTCATTGTGGCCCACAACTGGTTACCAAGTGGCTTAAGTGGCCCTCGCTCTTCAAAAGGTTGGGCACCCCTGGTTTATGAGTCTGAACAACCTCAAATGATTGATACTGATGGGTGCTGGAGAAAGGAAGGGGTGGTGTTATGTCAAGGGAAACAGGATAGGATCATGAGACAACAATGCTGGCACAAGGAAGGGTCATGTCTCATGGATGCCGAGGAATTGTCCCAACCTTATGTAAAATACTTGGGGCAAGGGTATTGTTGCTGGTATCAAATGTCCAATGATGCCCTATATTCTACCTATGGGTTGAACTGTACTCCCACACCTCAGGGAGTCTAATGTACATCTTCCCGGTCCTGGGAATAGATATAGCTGAGACACAAGGACGTACCCCTGTTACCCCAGAGAAAAGGCTTGATATCAAACCTGACACCCCATACATCTACAGAAACTTCCTCTGGGATTTGGGGCTGAGTTAAAGGCTTGGCTGGTAGATTTTGGGCAACAGGATGAAATATTAAATGTGCTAAGAGATGCTGAGAAACAAGCCACCATACGACTCACCCATGATCAAAATAAGTTGATCCAAGTATCCCACGCTTTAGACGCAGACGCTGAGATTTCCTGGTGGGAAAGTTTATTTGGGTATAGTCCTAACGCTACAGCTTTCCTCAACATTTTGCTCCACCCTGTTGTTGTCCTAATCTGTGTAGTTGTATTGTTCTCCCTGATGCAAGTAATGATGTGCATTACTAGAAGGAGAATGAATGCCAAAACTATGAGAATGTGCACCTCAACGAGGTATCTTCTCTCAAGGAACAGAAAAGCCACTAACTCAGAAACAAGTTTCTGAAGAAGCCTGTTCCAATCCAGACCAGTACAAATGTACTGTTTTTAATACTCCTAGTTTAAATTTTTTATCATGTTCAATTTTTATTTTGGTTTGGTTTGTGTATGTATGTGTGTGTGTGTATATATATGTGTGTGTGTATATATATATGTGTATCCAATTTTTAATTTTTATTTTTTTTAGTATTTTTTTATTTCTATTTTTTTTCTTCATTTTTTATCCATTACAATTTTTTACTTTTAATTTTTATAAATTTTTAAAATTTTTGTAAAAGTTATTTGTATTAATTTTTTTTCCTCTCGGTTTTATTTAAATTTTTATTCATTTTTGTAAACAATGTTCTCATTAAAAAAAAAAAGAAAAAAAAATATTTTTCATTTTTCTTATTCATTTTTGTCAGTTTTATTTTTTAATTTTTTTTATTTTTCTCCCTGAAGTGTTATGGTTATAATTTTTTACTTTTAATTTTTTTAAAGTTTTTTTCATTATTATTTTTTTTTCTCTCATTTCATTCAGGTGAGAAAAGTTCCAAAAGTTTTGAACTTTGTCCACCTGAAGGGGGGAGTAGTGCAAAGACCTGGAAAAAAAATACAAATAATGCATTGTTTTTTTAATTTCCCTTTTGTTAAAGAACTATATATATATTTTTTTATTATTCTTTGGTTTGGGGAAAAGCCTCTAAATTTTTTTTTAGTAATAAGTACAGTCGGGTTTGACTAAATTCTAAAAGTTTTTTGGCAACCATTGTTTAGTCTCTCCTTTTTAATATTTTAATTTTTTATGTTTTTAACCTGACTTGTAAATTGTTAAGTGACCATGATCATGTTCACCTGTTGATCACTAGTAGGAGAGAGGAGTCGTTTTTAACGGAACAATATTTTTTTTTTATTTTTTTTCTTGCTGTCAGCTAAAGTTGGCAGGGCAACTAGGTAATAGTTTTTTTTGGATACAGATTCAATGCTCTTTAACAATCTAAAGTGGAATGTAAACTGGAGATCTTGGTTGGAGCAGCATTAAATCTGTAGTTTTTATTTTTTATGCTTATAATTTTTTTCTATTTTCCATATTCTTTTTCATTACTCACCTCTCGTCCTTTCCTTCTGTAATAGTATGCTCTCTAAGTTTTTCTTTTGGTTTCTATCATCCATCTTCTCAGGATAATGCAACTAGGACATCAGTCATATATGTTTTCTAAGACGCGTGAGCATTCCTACCCGCCATGGCCATATTGTACACCCAGTAAAACCAAAGTATCCCTGGACATCCAGGTTTTTATGTCTTAATGTAATTCTACCTCCCCTAGTCTACCTACTGGTTTATAGTCGTAAAGTTCACCCCACTGCTCCTGTCTGACATTCCTCCAATAACTGTACACTGACGCTTTTTTTGTTTGTATTCATGCACGACTGTGCGGAGGCCCACCCAACCACCACCTGAAGAAGAAACGATAACAAAGTCACAAATAAGACTCTCCTGAACTTTCCTTCAACATGTTGAAAAGTGCTGTCTCGCGGTCCGATACAATCATTACATCATATTCCCAAGTTACAGGACTAGATATGCCTGGATCCCGCCATCAATTTTGGAATTCCGCTCTTCTAAAGCAAAGGGGCGATGAAACATTGCAGTACAGACTCTCGTGGGTCGGATGTGAAGTCGCAAAGGCACCAGAACTGTCTCAAATCTACCATGATGGGTTCCAGCGTGTTCAAGAAAGGAAGAGGAGGCCGCTGTGGTGGTGGGGAAGGGTTGGGGCTTCTGGGCTGTTGTGGGTGGGGAACAAAATCATTGAGGGAGGACATAAGTTCAAGGATGGGAACTGTGGTAGAGATTTTTCAAATCCATATTTATAACAAGAAGATGTACACGTTTTTCTTTTACAAGGCTTTATTATTAATGTAACTTATCATTTGGTACCTTTCTACCTTTGATTCCAATGATCTGTGATGGATGCGGATGGCCACCAACCCAATTGGTATTTCATTGAGTCCTCTGTTGCATGTTGGCTCTCAATATTTTATTGGATTTTGTCTTTATGTTATTTGTATGTTACAAGTGTATATTTCTTTTCAGACACATGCAAGTAGCAATACC
Source organism: Rana temporaria (assembly GCF_905171775.1). Taxonomy (NCBI): domain Eukaryota; kingdom Metazoa; phylum Chordata; class Amphibia; order Anura; family Ranidae; genus Rana; species Rana temporaria. The sequence goes on from NC_053495.1 coordinate 137,942,584, forward strand.
TTCTTGTTATAAAATCCTACAACTCGTCCAGAAGAAGCCGCAAGGCGAAACGCATCGGCGAGACGAATATATTGCTCAAATATGTATCTATGTTTTCTTGTCAACATTTTATCGATATGAAATTTATTTGTATATTTATAATTTTGTAATTAAACTCTATTTTTATAACTTAAAATGTCCCTGTGATTGCCCTTGAAAGTCCGCCATGTCACTACCCAGTGTAGTACAATCCCCTCTTTGGATCTGTGTGTGTAAACACACAGATCCACCTCCTGTCAGCGGTGAGGAGACCAATGTGTGTTCCCAGTACAGAGGAACACACATCGGTCTCCTCCCCTTCAGAGTCCCCTCCCTTCTACAGTTAGAACACACCTTAGGGAACATATTAACCCCTTCAACGCCCCCTAGTGGTTAACCCCTTCCCTGCCATTCACATTTACACAGTAATCAATGCATATTTATAGCATTAATCGCTGTATTAGGCCCCATACACACGAGAGGATTTATCCGCAGATACGGTCCAGCGGACCGTATCCGCGGATAAATCCTCTCGAGGATTTCAGAAGATTTCTATGCGATGGCGTGTACACACCATCGCATTGAAATCCGCGCTGAAATCCTCTGCCGATGACGTGTCGCGCCGTCGCCGCTATTATGACGCGGCGACGGGCGCGACGCTGTCATATAAGGAATTCCACGCATGCGTCAAATCATTACGACGCGTGCGGGGAATCCCTTTGGGCGGATGGATCCGGTAAGTCTGTACAGACGAGCGGATCCATCCGTTGGAATGGATTCCAGCAGATGGATTTGTTGAGCATGTCAGCAAATATCCATCTGCTGGAAATCCATCCCAGGGGAGATTTATCTGCGGATAAATATCCGACGGAGTGTACACACCATAGGATCTATCCGCAGAAACCCATTTGATGGGATTTATCTGCGGATAGATTCTATGGTGTGTATGGGGCCTAAATGTGAATGGTCCCAAAAACATGTCAAAAGTGTCCAATGTGTTCGCCGCAATGTCACGGTCACAGTAAAAAAAACACAAATCGCCGCCAATACTAGTAAAAAAATTTATAAAAATGCCATAAATCTATCACCTATTTTGTAGACGCTATAACTTTTGCGCAAACTAATCAATATACGATTATTGCGTTTTTTTTTTTAACCAAAAATATGTAGAAGAATACGTATCGGCCTAAACTGAGGGAAAAAATGTATTTTTTAAAAAAAAATTGTGATATTTATTAAATAAAAAAGTAAAAAATATTGTGTTTTCTTTTTAAATTGTCGCTCTTCTTTTGTTTATAGCGCAAAAAATAAAAAACGCAGACATGATCAAATACCACCAAACGGAAGCCCTAATTGTGGGGGGAAAAAAACATAAAGATTTTGGGTACAGTGTTGCATGACCACACAATTGTCATTCAAAGTGCAACAGCGCTGAAAACTAAAAATTGGTCTGGGCAGGAAGGGGGTGAAAATGCCCTGTATGGAAGGGGTTAATATAAGCTTCTTCTCTGTATCAATAAATGTAATACTTTTCTTTTTTTCGCACCGCTATTCTTTGTTTTAATTTTTATATAGGCCCAAGAAAGTGTTTGCCTAGTGTCCAATCAATATTAAAGATGGCCCTGGCAGGAACAGTTAAAAAAAACTGAAAGCATATAGCAACACTGAGTTTAAAAAAAAGAATAAAAAAAGTTTAAAAAAAAAATATGAAAAAAAACCATTGCAATTGTTTATAATACAGTTTTCTTTTTAGCAAACTAAATGTCATCCAGTTGGGCTTTATGTCTACTTTAATACAAAAGACTTGATATTCATAAATCATCAAACTATTTACTGTATAACAAACAAGTCACTGAAAAAAAGCATTTATTAAATATTTCTGTATCCAAGCTTCCCTTTTATGTGCAAATATTTAATTATAAACAACTAATTACACTTGCAGTTTTAAACCTAATATTCACTAGGCTTTAAATTTATTCTGCAATAAACACTTACTGCTTAACAAACTGTAATGCAGACTAATTTGCTTTAATGTAAAGCATAGGAGGAAAGCTTAATTACTGTTGTTAATGTAAATACCTTTGTCTGGCAGAGCATGCTGCTTTCAGTTCCGGATTCCTAAGCTGATTTTCATAAGCCCTTTTTACTTTCATCGCCGCTGTCCACCTACATACAGGAATTGCATTTTTTGTACTCATGGGCTTTCCATCATTTTCATATATTTCCTTTCTTGCAAAAGAATAGGCAGCAATGTCTCTGTGTTCATTTCAGGAGCAATTATTTTTATTGAAAGGTTAAAGTAGAACAGTTGTGCATTATATGCAGAACCGTTATATAGTTACTGTACATGGTTAATGTGAATCTAAACCTAAAAACAACAATATAAGGGAACTATATAAGGGAACAGACGATCAGTAAGGGAATTATATAAGGGAACAGACTATCAGTGACACTGCCACACAGAACGGGGAAAGTGTGTTTACACACACCTCTCCCCGTTCTTCAGCTCCTGTGACCGATCGCGGGACACCGGCGCCGATTGGGTCCCACGGGCATGGTCACGGAGCTTCGGACATGGTCGCAAATGTGCCGCCGGCGGCGCGCTCGCGACCCCACGGCTGGGCTCTTAAAGGCAACGTACAGGTACGTGCCTGTGCCCAGCCGTGCCCTTCTGCCGACTTATATCAGCGTGAAGGGGTCGTTAAGTGGTTAAATACACTCCGGATTCCACATACATTGTTTTCTATTTCTACAATCCCTGATAAAGAGGGTGGAGCTTAGCCCCAAAACACGTTGACTTTTGAAACTTGTCTTTGCAATAAACTTATATCAAGACTCAAATACTTTAGTGTGGCATTTCAAGTTTTTACTCCTGAGGATCCATGTGTAGAACATGCCACAGCAAATCCATATACAGATCTTACCTCCACCAAGTAATGCAAGGGACTGCTCATATTTAGGGTTCCCGCATTTAATCCTTTAACCACTTAAGCCCCGGACCAATATGCTGCTAAATGCCCAAAGGCGTTTTTACAATTCGGCACTGCGTCGATTTAACAGACAATTGCGCGCTCGTGCGACGTGGCTCCCAAACAAAATTGACGTCCTTTTTTCCCCAAAAATAGAGCTTTCTTTTGGTGGTATTTGATCACCTCTGCGGTTTTTATTTTTTGCGCTATAAACAAAAATAGAGCGACAGTTTTGAAAAAAATGCAATATTTTTTACTTTTTGCTGTAATAAATATCCCCCAAAAACATATATATAAAAAAAAAATTTCCTCAGTTTAGACCGATACGTATTCTTCTACCTATTTTTGGTAAGAAAAATCGCAATAAGCGTTTAACGATTGGTTTGCGCAAATTTTATAGCGTTTACAAAATAGGGGATAGTTTTATTGCATTTTTATTAATTATTATTTTTTTACTACTATTGGCAGCGATCAGCGATTTTTTTCGTGACTGCGACATTATGGCGGACACTTCGGACAATTTTGACACATTTTTGGGACCATTGTAATTTTCACAGCAAAAAATGCATTTAAATTGCATTGTTTATTGTGAAAATGACAGTTGCAGTTTGGGAGTTAACCACAGGGGGCGCTGTAGGAGTTAGGGTTCACCTAGTGTGTGTTTACAACTGTAGGGGGGTCTGGCTGTAGGACTGATGTCATCGATCGAGTCTCCCTATAAAAGGGATGACTCGATCGATGCAGCCGCCACAGTGAAGCACGGGGAAGCCGTGTTTACATACGGCTCTCCCCGTTCTTCAGCTCCGGGGAGCGATCGCGACGGAGCGGCTATAAACGAATAGCCACACCGTCGTCCCGGATCGCTCCCCGCGGGAATCCGACCGCCGCATGTAGCGGGGGGGGGGGGGGCCAGATCGGACCCCCCACCCGCTAGAAGGCAAGGACGTACCTGTACGCCCATTTGCCTGTACGTGCCATTCTGTGGACGTACATGTACATGCGGCGGTCGGGAAGTGGTTAACCTCAGAAAAGGAATATTGGAAACTAATGTCTGAATTTCATATTTTGTATAAAGTATGGATACACTGTGCTATATTTTCTATGAATCCATGAAAGACTAAAGCACATTTGAGCAAGTTGGTTAAGCACATAAGAAAAAAAACAGGAATGCCCCCTCAGCAGCAATAACACTCTCAGCCTCACCCTGCACAAAGATTTTCCAGCTTATGGGACCACAATAAATGTGCCAATGGACTAAGAGTGATTGTCACTGGGTTTAGGTAACTAAGCAATTAAAGCATTTGTTAACCTAAAAAAAAAAAATGGATCCTGCTTCTTTAAAGCATGTTATACAGCACAGTGCTTGTGCTGTGTCATTTTTCCCTCTGTAACATCTGAAATACCTGGCTGATTCTGCCCTCCCCTTTCTCAACTGACCATGGTTTATCATTGCTGCTGAGCCCTGACACCGTGGTCGGTTTACGTGTCTCCGTCATTCACAGCTTCCCTCTGTCCTCCTCTGTGTCCTCATCCTTCCTCTTCCACTCCCCTCCCTGCCTGTCAGCTCCGTGTCTGTGCCCGCCCCCCTCCCCTCCTGCTACTCAAATTAGGGTTAAAATTACACCATCCCTTCTGTGTATTCATGTAATGTGCCCTGTGACTGTGCCTTATAAAAATAATGCAGCTATATACCTGTTCACAGTGCACACATGGGCGCTCACGTGACCTGCAAGCTCTCTCCTCTCTTGCATGACAGATATATACAGTAGCTGCAATATTTTTTTAAAGCACAGTCACAGGGGCACATTACATGAATACACAGAGAGAATGGTGTAATTTTAACTTAGTGGGTTAACAAGAACAACCACTTTAACTTTGGGCTGAAATCGGACCTGAACCGGTGAATGGAGACACACCTGACCCCCTTCTGTAAAACACTCTATGCTCTAGTGTGAACCCAGCCTGATTGTTTAGTTCTATTTTTTTGAAAATTAACATTTAAACTTTTTTTTTGTTTTTATTCTTTACTGCTGATTTTGTTCATTTCTTTTGCGTCACATTCAACAAAATGCTAAATTGAAAAGGATGTGAGACGAGTTTCCCGATTGGCCCAAAGGAGAAGCGTTCTGATTGGCTGCCAAGGAGGAGGGAGGATACGGAAGCCACCGAGCAGGTGAAGAAGATGGGGGGTTGGCTGGTGCACTTTTTGCCACAACACCCCAATTGAATTAATGTTACCCATTAAAAGAGAATAGAATTAAGGTATGTTAGGATGCAGGAGTCCTGTATTGAGGGAAATTAGATTTTTCTGGTTGCTGACCCACTCCTGGAGATGCCCGTAGCCTTCTCTTCTGACTCTATCCAGAGCAAACAAATGGCATACAGCCCAGTCAGAACTCCTGATTTGCTTAGTTTGAGTTTTTGATCAACAATGATTAACAATCAATGTTATTCCTACATTTCATAAGCTCTAAAGTGTATATTCAAGGTTCTTCCTTTTTTTCAGTTTAGGTTTGACCTTTTCATGTAAATCTAATATGTGGATGATGATACATAAAGCTTCACATAAATATAAGATTGTCAGTGATGCAACCGAATCATAACCGATTTGTTAATGTACAATTACAAGGGTAAATGCTGATCTTGTACTGAATAATTCTGAATAAAAATATTGGAAAAGAAAGGGCCATCAGGTGCCTACGGGGCCAAGCCATCCCAGGAAACCTTCCCAGGCCTTTTGTGGTCCGCTTCCTTAACTACCGGGACAGGGACAGGATTCTCTCTTTGAAGCCCGCAAACATCTGACACTCAAATATGGCAACACCTCCGTTCTTCTCTTCTGCTGCAAGTCAGTCGAAAAGTCAGGGAAGAGAAAAACCTTCAAATGATGTTCAGAGATGGCTCAGAGATAATAACATAAAATACAGCATGCTCTACCCTAGCTGCCTTTGGGTTTAGCATGACGGAGCAATCTGGTTCTTTGACAAGCCAGCGGCTGCTGACGATTAATACACGTAAAAAATGCGCAATAAAACCATGCCTCAGGTATCAAATCAGCACCATAAAATGTGATCCACGGATCTGCTCTTTAATGGGTTTTTCGCGAGTGTCTGGCAGACATCGTGGCCGCTGGGAACACGCATCAGCGCGCGCTCCCTATACCGCCGGGAAGCCAAGGACGTCATATGACGCCTGCCCAGGATGGGAGATGCATTATGCTTGAAATGAAAGTACAGCTTATTCAGTAAATAAACTAAACTTTAAAATTTGTGATGATCCAGAAGCAGCAGAAAGAATGTTTCCAGAATGAGAACTCTGGAGGGAAAAGTTACCCGCACTTTTATTATAGTCCTCATCATTTCATTCCATAAAGTATTTTTTATTGCCTTTAGAGCACCTCTGGCATGTCAGGATGGGTTTTGTCATACTTGTAGCATTTGGAAATTAATATTTGCAAATTGCAGCTTTGCTTTCAGCAGAAACCCACACTCTCATATGATGGAGCGGGAGGGAAAAAAAACAATTTACTGACCAAACTATATGGAAACCTTATGCTGTGGTGGTGGAAAACATTAATAAGAACCATTTAAAGCTTTTAAAGCTAAACTACAGTTAAACCTTGGTTTAAGATTAACTTGGTTTGAAAGCATTTTTCAAGACAAACTACATTTTTTTATAAATTTCGACTTGATATACAAGCGATGTCTTGATATGACCTCAGCTCCATACTTACCACACCTATCTCCTAGATTCCATGTAAGTACTCAAGGCGGACCTTTTTTGTTCCATCTTTTACTATTATGATTGTTATTTATTTTGATCACCACTAGATCAAATAACTATACCCTATACTATTTATTTTGTAGATATCCCAAGCATCAGCCCCTGATGAGTGTCATTGACACGAAACGCGTCGGGCATGAGAGATGCGGATATATGCCCTTATATCATTTAAAGTTGATTTTTTATTTTCCTCGCTGCTACTGCTGTTAATGTGACATCTGTACATATGTTAATGTATATACTGTACTCATCGATCAATACAGACCACTGTGTGGCACCAGGTTTTGCACTGTTGTACCCTTGCTGCCTATTTTGCACATGCGCACAATATATGGGTGTGTTCAGCATTATGAAATGACATTTACATTATTGTTTCCTTTATGTGGTTTCTGTTTTTTGAGATATGTCATGCAATTTCATGATTAATAAATATGTACCTCCTTTTATTACCCACACCATGTCTGCAGCCTCATTTAGAGTCCCAAATTTCCCTTTTTCAAATTTTGATATAAGAGTAGCGTCATGTCACAACTGAGTATAAAATAGAAGAGAGACACCTTTAAGTGTAGCAATATGGTTACATTTAATGAAGGTACAACATTTAGAAACTCACATGGTTGATGATTAAAATAGGCACATCTAAGTATGCAGGCATCCAGGGTAAAGCTGTCCACATAGACCAGGGGTACTGAATTAAAATTCAAGGAGGTCCGGTCGCCAAAATTTTCTTTGAGCCGAGGTCCAAATCTCAAGTCTGTGCTATGACTCAAAAAGAATGTAGTCACTGTATGTATGTCTATCAAAATATGAGACATGTACAATTTCCTTAGCATTTCAACAAACTTTATTGTTTCAGTTACAACATTAAACATGTGGACAGTTGGAACTAGGATAGCTTTACATTTGCTCTTGTCTTTGTATAGAAAACAAACAACTATTTTTAACAAAAACAATATGGAAATAAATCAATAACTCTTTAATAAAACATAAAAAGCACCTCCATTTTTCAAGTAAAAGAAATAAGCACCTTCTGACTTAAATAACTAAAGGTGTCAATTTGAAAAAGTGCACAAATTATCAATTTTTTTCAATTTTTTTTACCATGCAAAAACCTCCCCTGTCTAGTGAGAAAAATTGGCTTTTGCTTGTCCTGCCAGTAGTTTGAATCTTGGCTTAAATTAAGTTACTGCCATTCTCATGCACATATGAAGGTGCTCATTGGTGAGCCTGGAACGATACTTAGTTTTAATAATGTTTATAGTGGAGAACGCTGACTCACAGCTGTACGTAGATCCAAACATGGTCAAGGTGTGTAGTGCTACCTTCGTTAGACAAGGGAAATCAGTCTCAGGAACAGTCTGTAGCCAGAAGTTAGCAGGATCAGTTCCTCCAAAGTGCTCTCTTAGTGCAACATTTGTTTGCAGGTCGAACATTTCTGTATGTAGAGATCCCTCGTGTGCCCACTTGAAGGTCTGTGTCACCTCCTTTGAAAACACTCGGACATCTTTAATGAGGAATGGATTGTGGATGAACAGGAGGATCTGCTGTCCAAGACTGAAGCTATCAAACCTTTTACTGAAGTTTCCAATGAGTTTATTTATGAACTCAACAAAAGGAGAAACATCTCTCTTTCCTTCAATCTGTTCTTTCACCTTTGTGAAATGCAATCACTCTCCTTGCAGATCTTCCTTGAACAAATCCGGTTTTCTCTGGAAGGAGCGGACAGCGGTCATCAAATCACAGATGGAGTTGTTCTTGCCCTGGAGCTTTAAATCGAGTTCATTAAGGTGTGATGTTATGTCTACTAGGAAAGCGATATTATCCATTGTGCTCTCATCTTGTAAAAACAGTGAAAACGGTCTTGCTTTCTGACTTTTGAGTTGCACTAAGAAAGCCGCTACTTCTGTTCAAATGGACCAAAAGCGTTCCAATACATTGCCTTTACTCAGCCATCTTACATTGTTGTGAAGTAAAAGGTCATTTGCATTTGCCTCAACTTCTTTAAGAAACTCTCTTAGTAAACGATGTTGATGGGATGAGGATAGTTGATGAGTTTCATCATTGTGTTCATGAATTCTGATAGAATGGCACACAGGACAGTCTGGTGAATGATGCAGTGGTAAGAAATAAGGTCAGGGTTGTCCTCTTTCAGTCGTGCCTCTGCTCCTCTCTCCTTTCCTACCATGGCAGGGGCACCATCTGTGGTAACTGAGACCACTTTTTTCAGATCAATCTTCCTCTTTCTCAAAATCTCCTTAATGGCCTCATATATGTCTTGTCCTCTTATGTGTGTCTCAAGTGGTGTTACACCCAACAGGTCCTCGCAGAGTTCTTTTGTTTCTCTGTGAAAAGATCTTACATACACCAAAAGCTGGGCATTATCAGTTATATCTGTGGATCATCAATGGCTAAAGAAATGCATGCTGCACTCTGAATAGCTGCCTCAAGTTGTCCCAATACATCCTCGGTTAATATTTCCGTCTTTTTTGTTGCTGTTGACGCTGACAGTGGGATCTGGTTGATTTTTCCACATAGCTCATCTTTTTGTTTACCCTTGAGTAAAGTTTCAGCAACAGCATTCAAACACTCCTTTACAAATGTACCATCGGTAAATGGTCTTTTGTGTTGTCCCAAAATCCACGCTACTTTAAGTGAACATTCATTTGCACGCTGCTGGGCTGTAAATGAATGTGAGAAGACTTTGGTGGATCTGTCATACTGGGCTTTCAGTTCCGTTATTTTACGTGCCCTCACCTCGGAATTCTGTGGATATGTTTGCGCAAACTAACTGTGTTTTGTTTCGTAGTGACGCTTCACATTGCTACTTTTTATTAAAGGGTCATGTGACAGGAAGTCAGGTAAATCTGTGGGTGTTGTCACAGACGGGACATACATTTCTGCCTTGTTTAGACAATACACCAATTGTTATTAGGCGTTGGCTGCAAAGGTAGCCAGAAAAGGTCTAAGGGCGTTTGAAAAACTTCAGCTGTTCAGAATGAGGCAATTAGGGCCTCTATAAGTAATCCAGAGGATTACCACTGATTTGCTGCATCCTGGGGCTTTCTGAGTGAAGGAGAGCAGTAGCTGAAAGTCTGAGGAGGTGAGGTGGTGACTGATTTTTCTGTGTGATAAAAATCAAAAAGAGACTATTGTTTTTCTGCTGTATGACCAGCAGTGTCTGCCCAGCACTAGGCTGTGCCAGACTCCCTAGATGTTCCTGTGTGGTGAAGGTAGATGCCCCAAGTGGCCAGGGTTTATTTTATGTTTGATTTTGTTTATGCTGTTTGGATGCTTGCACTTGTTTCCAGCAAGATGGAGGAATAAACCAAAATCTTTGTTTTCAACCGTCTTCGAATGCCTGTCTGTATAAATTCTGTGTGTAGTGAACCCATCCAGGGGGTCACACAGCCCGCTACCGAGCTAACCCCCTACAGGTCACTAAAGGAAAACATTTTTTTAGCTGAAATGACTGTTTACAGGGTATAGAGACATAATAGTTAACTAATTACTTTTAAAAATGATTAAAAATAGATAAAAAACAATCATATAATGTACCTACAGTTTAGTTTTGTTTTTGCTGTTGTTTCCTGGTTCTCTGATGTACAGAGCCAGAGAGCCAATTGTCATGGTCTTACCTCTCTCCTGTCTCCTTCGTTTGACATGTGCTGGCGGCCATCTTGGTTTCCAGGTCTCTTGTAGCCTCCCACCCTGCGGCTCCTCCTTCCCACTGGGAGGAGCTGGATGCCTGGCTCATATATATAGGAGTTCTGTGGCTTCAGTTCCTTGCTTGGTCCTCCTGTGTTCACATGCTTCTAAGACTGCTGCTGCTTCTGGTTCCGATCCTGGATTCGTCTGACTTCCCTGCTGGTTCCTGATCCTGGCTTCGTCTGACATCCCTGCTGGTTCCTGATCCTGGCTTCGTCTGACTACCCTTCTGGTTCCTGACCTCTGGCTTCGCAAGACTCTGATTCGGGTTCACCATCTGTTTTGGACTTTTGCTTTAATGCTTGATATTCAATAAAGCCTTCTTATTTTTCACTTATCTCTTGTTGTACGTCTGGTTCATGGTTCCGTAACATTAGGACCAAGCCATGAATTTTGACGGTACAGAGCCATCCTTGCTACCCACACTGGTTGCCAGACTTGATCAGCTGGAGTCCCTGTTGGGTCAGTTCGCCGTGGCGTTGCAAACCCTGCTTGAACGCACGGCTCATTTCGCTCCCGTTGCCGATGGGTCGGTCGTCGCTCCTGGGCCCGCTCCTACGGCCGATCCGACTGTTGCGCCAGAGTCTACCTCGACACCTGTTGTTGCGCCTGCGGTGTTTCGGGGTATGTCCGGTTCTGCCCCCCTTCCACAGCGATTTGGGGGAGAGCCAACTCAGTGCCGAGGTTTCCTTAACCAAGTGGGCATTTATTTCGAGTTGCTGCCACATGCCTTTCCCACTGAGAGATCAAAGGTGGGGTTCTTGATCTCGCTGCTCTCGGACAAGGCCTTGGCCTGGGCCAGTCCTTTATGGGAGAACAACAATCCGGTGGTTGCCGAGTTTTCCGGTTTTGTTGCTTCTCTTCGGAAGGTATTCGATGTGCCGGCTCGCGCCGCCTCTGCTGCGAAGCTCCTTATGTCCGTCAGACAGGGTTCACGATCCGTAGCCGAATACGCCATTGAGTTTCGTACCCTGGCAGCAGAGGTAGGTTGGAATAATGAGGCCCTGGTCGCTGCTTTCTCTCATGGTCTCTCGGATGCCTTGAAGGATGAGGTTGCAGCTAAGGACCTACCAGTGGAGCTCGAGGCTCTTATTTCTTTCCTGATTTTGATTGACACCAGACTCAGGGAGAGACCTTCCTTTAAGGTGAGCCTGCGGAGGCCTCCTAACAGTTTGGCGCCTACGTTTGCTGTCCCACCCGTGCCTCCCTCTCCTCCCACGCCTCCTGGTGTTGACTTGTCTGGGGGTGAACCCTCGCAGCTGGGGTTTGCTCGCTTGTCTGAGGGGGAGAGGGTACTCCGGAGACGCGAGGGCCGATGCATGTACTGTGGTCTCGATGGGCATTTTCGGTTGGCATGTCCGAACCGTCCGGGAAACGCTCGCACCTGAGATCCTGTCGGGGGCAGATCTTGGGTGGAGTCTCCTCGTCCCCGGTTTCCCGTGTTGATAAACCACTGATCACTGTTGTCCTCTCCTGGGTCGGGGGCTCGGTGACGACCCAGGCGTTGGTGGACTCTGGTGCTGGTGGTTTTTTCATTGATAGTGAGTTCGCTGCCGCCAATTCCATTCCTCTACAGGCTCGAGGTTCCCCGCTGGCTCTAGAGGCGATAGACGGCAGACCCCTCCAACCGTCACACGTGACTCATGAGACCCTTCCAGTGGGGGTAGCCATTGGTGCCGCTCACAGAGAGTCGGTCTGCTTCCAAGTTATTTAGTCTCCACACTACTCGGTGGTCTTGGGGTACCCCTGGCTACAGAAGCATAATCCGACTTTTGACTGGAGATCGGCCGAGATCCTCTCATGGTCACCACAGTGTGGGGCTAAGTGCATCCATGGGCCTGTCAAGTTGCTGTGTACTTCCTCGGACTCTCTGTTGCCTCCTGAATACGAGGAGTACCGGGATGTATTCGATAAGGTACGCGCAGTTGCCCTACCTCCGCACCGCCCATATGATTGTGCCATTGAGTTACAACCTGGTGCCGTTCCTCCTCGCGGCAAGGTCTATCCACTGTCGGTTGCGGAGAATGAGGCCATGGAGGAGTACGTGATGGAGGCGCTGTCCCGTGGTCACATTCGCAAATCCTTGTCCCCGGCAGGGGCTGGATTTTTCTTTGTGAAAAAGAAGGGCGGTGAGTTGAGGCCTTGCATCGATTACAGGGGTCTCAATCGCATCACGATCAAGAACGCTTACCCGATACCCTTGATTTCCGAGCTGTTCGATCACCTTAAAGGGGCCACGGTCTTTACCAAACTCGACCTGAGGGCGGCATATAACCTGGTAAGGATCAAGGCGGGCGATGAGTGGAAGACCGCCTTTAACACCAGGACCGGTCATTATGAATCCTTGGTTATGCCCTTTGGGTTGTGCAATGCGCCCGCAGTCTTTCAGGAATTCATCAACGATGTTTTCCGTGACCTGTTGCAGCAGTGTGTGGTGGTCTATTTGGATGACATCTTGGTATATTCTGAATCCAGGGAGGCCCACATTCTGGATGTCAAACGAGTGTTGCAACGGTTACGAGAGAACAAGCTGTTCGGTAAGCTTGAGAAATGCGAATTTCACCGATCCCAGGTAACCTTCCTAGGTTACATCATTTCCGCTGAGGGGTTCTCCATGGATCCTGAGAAGGTTTCGGCTGTCTTACAGTGGCCTCAGCCCAGTGGTCTTCGTTCCTTGCAGCGTTTTTTGGGCTTCGCCAATTATTATCGGAAGTTCATCAGGGACTTCTCCATGCTGGCCAAGCCTCTCACGGATCTGACCAGGAAGGGCAGTAATTCCCAGGTCTGGCCACTCGAGGCCATCCGGGCTTTTGAGGCCCTAAAATCCGCCTTTGTGTCAGCTCCGATTCTGTCTCATCCCAACCCTGGGTTGCCCTTTGTCCTCGAGGTGGACGCGTCCGAGACGGGAGTAGGCGCCCTTCTGTCTCAGCGTAGGACACCAGAGGGTCCGCTGCTTCCTTGTGGGTTTTACTCCCGGAAACTGTCACCCGCGGAGTGCAACTATCAGATTGGTGACAGGGAGTTATTGGCCATAGTGCAGGCTCTCAAAGAGTGGAGGCACTTGCTCGAGGGCTCGGTGGTTCCGGTTCTCATCCTGACGGACCACAAGAATCTGACCTACCTTTCTGAGGCCAAGAGATTGACACCACGTCAGGGCAGATGGGCTCTGTTCTTGTCACGTTTTAATTACGTGGTCTCCTACCTACCTGGTTCCAAGAACATCAGGGCGGATGCCTTATCACGGCAGTACTCCGAGCTGTCCAGGGAGGAATCTATACCGACTTCGGTCATACCTCCGAATCAGATCCTGGCCGCCATTCGCACCAGCCTGACCTCTCCCCTTGGTGAGCAGATTTTGGCGGCTCAGTCTGGTGCTCCCTCTGGGACACCCAACGGCAGATGTTTTGTGCCTGAGGAGTTGCGCACTCGGTTGTTGCGAACCTACCATAACTCCAAGACCGCGGGGCATCCTGGTAAGAATCAGCTGTCCTGGGCTGTTTCACGTCTGTTCTGGTGGCCTTCCCTACGTTCCGACATCGCCGCATATGTAGCGGCATGCTCCGTTTGTGCCCAAAGTAAGTCCCCTCGGCACCTTCCGTTGGGCCTGCTGCAACCCATAGCCACCGGGGAGCGCCCATGGTCACACCTGGGGATGGATTTCATTGTGGACCTCCCTGCATCCCGAGGCCATACGGTCATTCTCATGATTGTGGATCGGTTTTCCAAAATGTGCCACTGTGTTCCTCTCAAGAAGTTACCCTCTGCACAAGAGTTGGCCACGATTTTTGCCCGGGAGGTCTTCCGGTTGCACGGTTTGCCAAAGAGATAGTGTCGGATCGGGGGAGTCAGTTTGTGTCCAGGTTCTGGCGCGCCTTTTGCTCCCAGTTGGGGATTCATCTCTCCTTCTCCTCGGCCTACCACCCTCAGTCCAATGGGGCCGCAGAACGATCCAATCAGGCCTTGGAGCAATTCCTTCGTTGCTATGTCTCCGATCACCAGGACAATTGGGTTGACCTCCTGCCTTGGGCTGAGTTTGCCAGGAACACGGCTGTGAACTCTTCCTCTGGGACGTCTCCCTTCATGGCCAATTATGGGTTCCAACCTGCCGTGTTACCGGAGGCATTCTCTCCCCAGGATATTCCGGCTGTGGAGGATCACCTTTCTGCTCTACGTGCTTCTTGGGTACAGATCCAGAGGTCCCTTGAGGTCTCTGCGCAGCGCCAGAAACTCCAGGCTGATCGCAGACGAGCGCCTGCTCCTTCCTACCAGGTCGGAGACCGTGTATGGTTGTCCACTCGCAACCTCAACCTTCGAGTGCCCACTCCCAAGCTGGCTCCTCGCTTTGTTGGTCCCTTCCGAGTGCTTCGCAGGGTAAACCCGGTAGCCTATGTCCTTGCGCTTCCTCCTGGCATGCGGATCTCCAACGTATTTCATGTCTCCCTGTTGAAGCCACTGGTGTGCAATCGCTTCACTTCCTCGGTTCCTCGGCCTCGTCCGGTCCAAGTGGGCAATCATGAGGAGTATGAAGTGAGCAATATCCTGGACTCACGCCTGGTCCGCGGTCGGGTGCAGTTTTTGGTCCACTGGCGTGGTTATGGTCCAGAGGAGCGTTCCTGGGTTCCCTCCGCAGATGTCCATGCTCCTGCCTTGCTCCGAGCCTTCCACGCACGCTTCCCTCAGAAACCGTTTTTTGCACCGCGGAGGAGGGGCCCTTGAGGGGGAGGTACTGTCATGGTCTTACCTCTCTCCTGTCTCCTTCGTTTGACATGTGCTGGCGGCCATCTTGGTTTCCAGGTCTCTTGTAGCCTCCCACCCTGCGGCTCCTCCTTCCCACTGGGAGGAGCTGGATGCCTGGCTCATATATATAGGAGTTCTGTGGCTTCAGTTCCTTGCTTGGTCCTCCTGTGTTCACATGCTTCTAAGACTGCTGCTGCTTCTGGTTCCGATCCTGGATTCGTCTGACTTCCCTGCTGGTTCCTGATCCTGGCTTCGTCTGACATCCCTGCTGGTTCCTGATCCTGGCTTCGTCTGACTACCCTTCTGGTTCCTGACCTCTGGCTTCGCAAGACTCTGATTCGGGTTCACCATCTGTTTTGGACTTTTGCTTTAATGCTTGATATTCAATAAAGCCTTCTTATTTTTCACTTATCTCTTGTTGTACGTCTGGTTCATGGTTCCGTAACACCAATAGAGGGCAGTGATGGTTTTTAAAACGAAACTGGATTGGTGCTGAGGGGTTTTAGACACAAAGTAATCACACCTCCTTAATTAGTGACCACAGTGAGAAATCTCCCAGTACTGTGGTTATCAGGAAACAGACAACCAGGAAGTGTCCAGAACAGAGAGGAATTACAGCAACATCAAAGCAAAAACGAACAATGAGGACATGAAACCAGGACTGCAGTAAAGGAAGCTATTTAGCTAAAAAAAAAAAAAATTCTTTAGTGGCCCTTTAACGCCACGGATTCACAACAAATGAGACAAATTGGTTTTAAACTTCCCATAGGAAGAATGATCTTATATTGGTCTGTCCATTCATCTTTGAAGACTCTGTTTTCAGCATCTACCTTCCTTTTCTTGGCACAAGCCATGCTCTCTGGTGCTTTTTCTACGGTTTCCTCCACACACTTTGGTAATACTCTGTAAATGTAAAAGGGGTATTAGTGTTCCCCCTTACATTAATTGCCCCTATCAGAGTCATTCATTACATTGGGTGCCCCATCAGACTACTCCCAAAAATCAGTTTCCAACGTCAGAGTACTGAGGAAAATAATGAATTTATCCATTTTGGAATAAGGCTGTAATATAACAAAAAGTAAAGTGCTGTGAATACTTTCCAGATGCACTGCATGTACTATATGGGGGTTCTGTGGGGGGTCTGCAGGGATTTTTGTTACTAAATTAGACTTTAAAGGGCTGTAACTTAGACTTTAAATATTTACTTTTCCCACAGAATCCCATTAATACAAGACACAAAATCAGATTCTGAGACACTGGACATGTAATCTCAGTTTAATGTTCTTAGAGCTTGGTATTTAGTCAAATGTCCAGCACTAGAATGAGCTGAGAGAATTTCTCCTCACTTTGAGAGATTTCTTTAAACTTTCTGTTACATTTCCAGGACAGGATGTTAGGAAACTTTCCCTATTAGGATATAGACAGTTGAAAAAGAATAACCACACTAAAACAAATGTTCTTAAATTTCTCCAGTGGCCTTGCATAGACAGTCCTCTTTTGAGCCATACCCTGACTGACCAGACTCTTACTCCCCTCTCTCAGATACTCCCCTCCTGCCATAGCTCATCGTGTTCATGGTTGGAATATACACAGTTGAAACATTGTGTAGGTACCCAGTGCTCTACAGATCTTCTGACTCACCTTTTACTGCTTTTGAATTATTGCTATCCCAAACCAAACACTTTTGCAAATATATCAGATCTTATTGAAGGAGTCCTACCCGAACCCATCGCCATTTCTTTCTAAATGGGTGCAAGAGTTGCAAATATCGATGGATGATATAGAGTGGGACAAAATACTGTTGCATATAAACTATCTACATCCTTTCACGCGCAAGATTGCAATTATCGAATGCTGCCCTACACTTTTACATAAAATTGATCCACCAATCCCTGATACCTGCTGGCGATGTTTGTGGGAGCCCTGCACCATGACCCATATTTGGGACACCTGTCCGAACATTTTCCTGTTTTGGGATAACATATTACAAAAGTTTGATAAATTGGTGGGAGATAAAATCCCAAATAAACCTCAGATTACAGTGCTGTCCTTATTGTCAGGCTCTTACATACAAATTAAGAGAAACCTAGTTAGGCACTTCATCACAGCGGCTCATTCTGTGATAGCCAGATGGTGACGCCAGGTCAAGGCTCCATCAATGTCTGAATGGGCTTGTGAGTTGGACAGGATTGAGCTTGTGGAGACTATGATTGCATGGGATGAGGATAAATTGGAATAACATAAACTTATGTGGACAGTTAGGTCTTATTTCAAATAGTTTTCTGACTTTGACTCCTTTATCTTCAATATTGTTTAAGGTTCCACGTTAATCCTGGATTTTCCCATCGTCTCCCCCCCCCCCCCCTTCTTCGTTTTGTCCTCCTCTGCTTCTCTTTTTTGCTCCCTTCTTATTACAATTGTTATAACTTTTCCTGTATATTGAAATAGAAAGCTAGCATCTTTATGTTGCCTGATACTTCAGGTTTTGTGCTCCTTATTATGTTTCTAGCTGAACTGGAAGTTTATATCAGATACTCCTCAGTGTACTCACTCAATGTACTTGTTCAGCCATAATTTGTATTTGCATAGTACACTTGTATTTTCTACAAATACTTAATAAAAAGATTAAACATAAAAACAAATGTTCTGAATAAATATAAATAAAATCTAATAAAAGTGTAGCGCTACCCCCGGAGGAGCCGCTGGTTAGATTTGGGATCGGCGTATTTAAGTTACCTCTATGTTGTGTTTAGGGGTGATGGTAGTGATGAGAGCAGTAATAGAATGTCCAGACCGTTGGTTGATGTTTTCTAATGCTTTATTTCCTGGTCAACACGACCAACATGTCAACTTGAAGTAGACAGGATAGTTTGGTGAAGGAAGAACAACTTTGCAGAATCAGGCTATGGATAGAGAAAGCAGTCCTGCTTTCTATAAGTGTCGTCGCCACTCCAGCCGGAGTGGGTAAAGTGCCCCTGGACAGGCCCCTCTCACAGGCCTGGCAGCCAGAGCGCCACTTAGAACTTCTGCGAAGGAACAAGTCTCTGAATATGAATTATAGGAATTAGGATGTTGAGGAGACCTCTGCCACAGGCCTAGTGCTTGAAAGTTTGAAAGGTAGAGCGAATCCTCCCAGTATGTCTTTTGGGGTCACCGAATGACAGCCTGAATGCAACCTGTCAGTGTCCGGTGCCCAGATCCCCGATGGCTCGTTCAAGCCCTATTGGATCACCTGCCTCCGGGTTCTCCTCAGACCGATCCCCCACCGAACAGCACCCAGCTTGGGATCTTCTCAATAAGGATGGGAACCCAGTAAGTCACTGGGGTCCCCTGGCAGCATCAGTTGCTCCGGGCTATGAGAGCCCAAAGTCAGGAACTCCGCGCAGCACGTGACCCCGGCCTGGTAGGCCATAGTGGTGGGGCCCGTCATGTGCGCACACCCTAAAGGTGGGTGCCGCACCTGGAACCAGGAACCAGCAGAAAAGAAGAACCCCGAACCACGGCCTCCGCCACAGAAATACCCCTCCCCAGCATGCCCCGCGAGGGAAAACTCCTCCAATTGGCTGCTGGGAAGAAGTGGCTCCGCCTGGATCCCTCTGATGCCACCTGCCGCCCAGAGATGAGACTGCATCTCTGGTGCACAGACTGACCCACAGGACAATCCAGAATTGGCGACAGCCAATTTTAACAAATCAAATGAATGAGAGCAACATAACTCTCTCATTCCCCCACTAAATTTAATATAGCACCTGTACGAAAAGTACACAGGCGCTACATAAGGAACCCTACTCAATCTAAAAAAAAAAGTTTTGTCTTTTATCATGTATGAGTATACTGGGGCAGAAAGTTAAGGAAGGGGGTTATTACAGTAAAGGTCCACTTTAAAGGAAGACGTGTAGACACAGCACAAAATTCAGTACTAAATATGTGATGAAGTAAAAAAAAAGTTTTGCTTGAATCTGTGTTATTAATGCAGTGTCTGGAAGAAAAAAAAATGTTCGATAAAGTTCAGGACTTAAAGGATGGAAAAGAACCCTGCCTGCATCAGAATTTATTTTTGTGAAGCTTTCAGTAGCAAAGAAAAAAATAGATACATTGTTTCTGAAAATACTTTTTTATCATCTTCTAGGGGTACTCTTTTATATCCTTCTACCCCAAAATACGTATTGGGCCATTCATAGCCAGTCTTGTTTATTTAATGTATATTAAGTCAAAACTTTGACTAAAGCTGGCTATAGGCAGGCCATAAATGATGCAACCATGGGATGCAGGAGAGACAATCGCTCAATTCCCCCCATCAACACAGTCAGTGTTGATGGGGAAATTACTCCCACGGGCAGAACACATCTATAGCCAGATCAACTTGGGTACAATTAGCCTGCCCATACATGAATCGCATCTCAGCAGGTTCCTGCTGAACCTGCCAATATTTGAACCATCTATGGCCAGCTATACACTGCTTGAACTTTGTCCAGTTTAATAGGGACTGGTTACATTTCAATGACAGTCACCACTTGAGAGAAAACAATCAAAACAACATCACTCCTGTCGAATGGACAAGTTTGAAAACTTTAAAACTTTTCTTGATCAACGCCTGCAGTCAATTGACTGCAGCTGCTGATCAGTGTATTCTGACAGCAGCAGCTGCTGCTGAAAGCATCCCTTCATCCACCTCGTTTTGTGGAAGGAGGAATCTGTTTTTTTTTGTGTGCGTGTGTGTTCTGCCTGCTGGCTGAAAGAAAAAAATAACAGGGTATGGCCAGCTTTAGGAATGTTTACACCTTTGTTAGTTTATTTTTATTGCCACCTGCTTCCCTTTCAGATTACACTTCTTGTCCCGTAGAAATGAGAGAAAATCTCTCCATAGTTAGGTGAATCTCCTGAAAATTTGAGAACCAGCTCTCAATCTTTTGCTGGCGGAAATTCCGCTAGCAAAAGTCGGATGTGAGCTTTTGAATGGAAATCCCGACCGTGTGTATGCTCCATCGAACTTTTGCTGTCGGAATTTCCGACAGCAAAAGATTGAGAGCTGGTTCTCAAATTTTCAGATGGAAAAAATTCCTCGTCTGTAGAAATTCCGATGCGCAAAATTCCGACGCATGCTCGGAAACAATTTGACCCATGCTCGGAAGCATTGAACTTAATTTTTATTGGCTCAGCGTAGTGTTGTACGTCACCGCATTCTTGACGGTCGAAAGTTCAGAGAACTTTTGTGTGACCGTGTGTATACAAGCCAAGCTTGAGTGGAATTCCATCGGAAAAAACATCCAAGGTTTTTCCAACGGAAAATCCGATCGGCATTAGACATCTATCATGGGAACAGTTGTTCTTATTGGAAGATATCTCTGCTATTCATGTTCAGGTGCCTACTCATTTTCCTTAAATATCAGTCCCAGTGACATCTGTAACTAGGACAAAAAAAGAATGCATCTTCCGAGGAAGGACTCAGACAGCAATAAAAGAGTTCAAATCTTTTAACACATGTATCTGATTAGCTTCAAGTGGTTATGCCGGGTTTATGGCAGTAGCTATATGCCATAACCTCAGTTTTTTTTTGTTCAGCCGGCGATGCTTTTTCATCTAAAAGCAGGCCTAGCAACTGATTAGACTGGATTGCTTTAACAGGTGGTGGGAGGGAAGGGGGGGAGGGAAGTCCACCCACCAGCGTTTCTCTGGGTTCTCCTGTACAATTGGGGCACCCTGCTGGCACCCGGACCTCTATGACCCATACACATGCTGGCCAGACATACTCCTGCCACCTCTTCCTGTGTGGGGAGAAGGAGTCTGGCCTTCATATAAGCAGGTGGGATCCACCGATGTTTTTTTGGCGGATATCCCACCACCCGTGGCATACACCATGCTACTCATTGCTCTTGCTAGCAAGTAAGTATGGACTTCCTAGCTTGATTGCTTATTCTGTTGGGACACACCATGTATCCTATACTCCAGCTGTTATTTTTTTTATTACCAGATGTTTGCCTATACCCTTCTCTAGCGGTCCAGGGTTAGGTACTTACCTGAGTTATTCGAAGACCTCATATAGGCCCCCCCCCCATCCCCTCTTTTTTTTCTAACTTTCCCCTTTTTATTAACATTTACTCATAGATTTCGATTGGACACGCTTTGTCCTACCTTTTCAGCCCTCACTGGTGACGGTGTTACAGCATTTGGCATAATTTTTTCCCTGTCTTATTCCATTTTCCTGGGCCTTCTCTCTCTCTTCCTTTGGATATTGAGCAGTGGAGCACCTCGGGAGGATGTTTGCCTATATTATTGTTGCGATTGTACACTGTAAGTATGACATACAGTGGATATAAAATGTCTACACACCCCTTGTTAAAATGTCAGGTTTCTGTGATGTAAAAAAATTAGACAAAGAAAAATAATTTCAGAACTTTTTCCACCTTTAATGTGACCTATAAACTGTACAACCCAGTTGAAAAACAAACTGAAATCTTTTAGGGGGAGAAGTAAAAATTAAAAAAAATTAAATAATGTGGTTGCATAAGTGTGCATAACTGGGGATGTAGCCATGTTCATAATTAAGCAATCACATTCAAACTCATGTTAATTAGGAGTCAGTACAGACCTGATATCATTTAGGGCTCTTTCACACGGAGCGGACCGTTTCTGGGTCCGCTCCTCATGTCTCCGTCGGCTCAGCGGGGATTCCCGCTGAGCTGTCGGCGGATAGGGCGGTCCCCGCACACAGTGCAGGGACCGCCCTGTCTCAGCTCCGCTCTGTCCTATGGGGAACCTGATGCAGACGGACCGTCTGTCCGTCTGCATCAGTTTCGCTCCGCCGGACGGAAGAAAAATAGGGTTTTCTTCCGTCCGAAAACCGGATCCCGACGGACGCGGACGCTAGTGGATGCTCCATCCGCTAACGGACGCGATCCCATAGGGATGTATTACAAGTCCGTTAACGGACTTGTAATACACGGACGAGCGGAGCGGACGTCTGAAAGGGGCCTTAAAGTGCCTCTGATTAACCCCAAATAAAGTTCAGCTGTTCTATTAGGTCTTTCCTAACATTTTCTTAGTCGCATCCTACAGCAAAAGCCATGGTCCGCAGAGAGCTTCCAAAGCATCAGAGGGATCTCATTGTTAAAAGGTATCAGTCAGGAGAAGGGTACAAAATAATTTCTAAGGCATTAGATATACCATGGAACACAGCGAAGACAGTCATTATCAAGTGGAGAAAATATGGCGCAACAGTGACAATACCAAGAACTGGACATCACTCCAAAATTGATGAAAGGACGAGAAGAAAACTGGTCAGGGAGACTGCCAAGAGGCCTACAGCAACATTAAAGGAGCTGCAGGAATATCTGGCAAATACTGGCTGTGTGGTACATGTGACAACAATCTCCCATATTCTTCATATGTCTGGGCTATAGGGTAGAGTGACAAGACAAAAGCCTTTTCTTACGAAGAAAAACATCCAAGCCCGGTTAAATATTGCAAAAACACATGTGGGAAAATGTGTTATGGTCTGATGAAATCAAGGTTGAACATTTTTGGCCATAATTACAAAAGATATGTTTAGTGCAAAAACAACACTGCACATCACCAAAAGAACACCATACCCACAGTGAAGCATGGTGGTGGCAGCATCATGCTTTGGAGATGTTTTCTCAGCTGGAACAGGGGCCTTAGTCAAGGTAGAGGGAATTATGAACAGTTCAAATTACCAGTCAATATTGGCACAAAACCTTCAGGCTTGTGCTTGAAAGCTGAACATAAAGAGGAACTTCATATTTTAGCATGACAAAAACCCGAAGCATACATTCAAATCAACAAGGGAATGGCTTCACCAGAAGAGGATTACAATTTTGGAATGGCCCAGCCAGAGCCCAGACCTGAATCTGATTGAAAATCTGTGGGGTGTTCTGAAGCGGGCTGTGCACAGGATGCCCTCACAATCTCACAGATATGAATTGTTTTTGCAAAGAACATTGCAAGTCAAGATGTGCCATGCTGATAGACTCATACCCAAAAAGACTGAGTGCTTCAACAAAGTATTAGTTTAAGGGTGTGCACACTTATGCAACCATAATATTATTTTATTTTTTTTATTCCCTCCACCTAAATGATTTCAGTTGGTTTTTCAACTGAGTTTTACAGTTTATAGGTCACATTAAAGGTGGAAAAAGTATTGAAATGATTAACCTTTGTCTCATTGTTTTACATCACTTAAACCTGACATTTTAACAGACTTTTTATATCCAGTGTATACTGTATGTCAGCCTACACTTTATGCACCTGTAACCTATGTTCCCTGTACCTTTGTTGAAACATTATACACCCTTATACCTTTGTAATTGCATTATAGACTATTGCACCCTACTCTTCCCCTGAAAAAGGAATCTCAAGTTATTCAGAAACACGTATATCCAACAAGGCCAACCCGGTGCTTCATCTTTAGGAGTATTAGGGTATTGGGCTCATATTCTGTACACAGTCAAATTACTTGTTTTTAATTGATTTTGTTAAGATTGTGACCTTGGATCACCTCTTCTTTTTAAGGGTTGTAAATAAAGCTTTGTACATTTTATATTATTTTACATGGTCATTACTCAATATTCTCCCTTAACCACTTAAGACCCGGACCATTATGCAGGTTAAGGACCTTGCCCCTTTTTGCGATTCGGCACTGCGTCGCTTTAATTAACAATTGCGCGGTCGTGCGACGTGATTTCCAAACAAAATTCTCGTCCTTTTTTCCCCACAAATAGAGGTTTCTTTTGGTGGTATTTGATCACCTCTGCGTTTTTTTTTTTTTTTGTGCTATTTTTTCCTTAATTTTTGCTATAATAAATTTCCCCAAAAATATATCAAAAAAATTTTTTTCCCTCAGTTTAGGCCGATACGTATTCTTCTACCTATTTTTAGTAAAAAAAAAAATCGCAATAAGCGTTTATCGATTGGTTTACACACAATTTATAGCGTTTACATAATAGGGGATAGTTTTATGGCATTTTCATTAATAATTTTTTTTTTACTAGTAATGGCGGCGATCAACAATTTTTTTCGTGACTGCGACATTATGGCGGTCACATCGGGCACTTTTGACACATTTTTGAGGCCATTGTCATTTTCACAGCGAAAAGTGCTCTAAAAATGCACTGATTACTGTGAAAATGACAATGGCAGTGAAGGGGTTAACCACTAGGGGGCACTAAGGGGTTAAGTGTGCCCTAAGGGAGTGATTACTACTGTAGGGGGGCATGGCTGTAGGTGTGACATCACTTATCGTCGTTCCCTATAACAGGGAACAGACAATCAGTGACACTGCCACAGAGAAGAACGGGGAATGTGTGTTTACACTCACCTCCCCCCGTTCTTCAGCTCCTGTGACCCGATCGCGGGACACCAGCAGCGATCAGATCCGCGGGTCCCGCGGGCGCGGTCACGGATCTTCGGACCGGGTCACGAGCGCACCGTGGCTGGGCTCTTAAAGAGGACGTATATATACGTCTATGTGCCCAGCCATGCCATTCTGCCGACGTATATCGGCGTTAGGTGGTCCTTAAGTGGTTAAAAGTCTCAATCGGATGAATCTTAATGTTTTGCATACATATATAGGGATTTTGGCACATAGCTTCCACCTTGCATAGCATCTAGCCACCATATACTCCAAAAATGTGTATTGGGACATTCATAGTCAGTCTTGTTTATTTAAAGTACTGTATATTGGGGCACGATTGGGACACCCAGTATCCAATCCAGTGGTGCTGCCAGTTTATAATAGAGCTGGATGGGGAAAGGTCCCTGGCCGTTTCTATGGTCTAGATAGAAGACCAGAAGTGACTCCATTATGTCACTTCTGGTTTGGTCAGATGTAAACACTGATTTTTTTTTTTTTTTTTTGCTTGAGATCAATGTTTTTTTTTCTATCTTATGCTTTCCAGGGTAGAGGAAAGATCTGGGGTCTTATAGACCCCAAATGTGTCCATAAAGAGGACCGGTCATCCCTTATTCCTATCACAAGGGATGTTTACAATTATTGTGCTAGGAATAAAGAAAGACAATGAAACGCGCAGTGTAAAAAAAAACGAAAAAATGTTTTTAAGTGCCCTGTCCCTCCAAGCTCACGCACAGAAGTGAATGCATTCATATGTTGTGCACGCATATGTAAACAGTGTTCGCACTACATGTGAGGTATCACTGCAAATGTTATAGCTAGAGCAATAATTCTAGAACTAGACTTCCTAAACTGGTAATCTGTAAACACTTTTTAACCATTGCCTATGAAGATTTTTAAATATCGTAGTTTGTCGCCATTTCATGAGCGCAAGCAATTTTAAAGTGTGAAACAAAAAAGATAAAATCTGTGCTAGTTTCCAATACATTTGCAGCTAGCACAATACATTGACACCAGATATTCAGTAAATTGTATCCTCCAAAATGCAGAGCACATTTGCTTTACTAATACGTTTTGAGTATTGGTAGGCTTCTACAGATGTTTAAAGCCAATCACGAGACCATGTTTTGTTTGTACCGGTGTCAAACAAAAGGTTTTCAGATTTCTACATTTTATTTATTCATCAAATTTTTGTATCTTGTTTTACAACCCTTTTTGAGTGCAAAGAGATTGTATTTCCAAGTGTAATACTGTTATATTATTAGAACAGGTACAATTAAATCAAGAATTAAAGTTGTTTACAGGATAATTCTAGTCCTGGTTTACTTTGGGTGTGTAGTTCCCTTTCAAGGAAGTAAAATAAGGAAATGTCTGTTTTGCTTTATTTACATTTTGCCCATCCTGTTCTTGTTAGTGAAACACAGAAATTCGTCTGAGGAAGTCATTCCCCAAACATTCTGACAGCCGAGGAAGAGATGAGTTATTCAGAATTTAACTAGGGAATAATTAGTACAGGAATATCGAAAAGCTACCGTGATCATAGCCCAACTGGCTGACTTCAGCTGGGTTAGGATGATTACTATTCTAGTCAACAGTACAAATACTTTCTTTTGTGTATTTGAGAGAATAGGTAATTATCTGAGTTGAACAGTTTTAGCAGGTTACTTCTGCTTGCCACCATTAAGGTAAACACAAACTTGACTTAAACAAAGTAACTTGACCTCAGTGCAAGTCATCTAGCCAATACTTCTGCCCTACTGCCTGTATCCATCTATTTCACAGTCTAGTCTGATACACGCTCACTAGATTGGTAAATGGGTGGGGCTTTGGTTTGGAGCTGAAAAAGCTTAGTACAATTATTGCAGAAGGCCTATGCCTCACATCCTGGACCAAAGGGCTTTCCAAGCATGTTCCAGAAATCGTAATTTTGGTTGACTGGTCATGATAACTGGGCAAAATAAATCCTTATGTGCAAAGTGCTATAATCCTTATCAACCAATGAAATTTCAGGTAACTGTTGTAGAGTCACAAAAAATAAAAGTTTCCCATTATTAGTGCACTTTGCATATAGTTAGTGTTGCAAATGCTTTTTAAATAATTTAAGAAAGTAATGCATAATTGGCAGGAGTGTATGTAATGTAAAATGTATGGCTTTCTTTCTCGAAATGAAATAAGGGTATGTGAAATAAATGCAAGGTAAAGCAGAAAGGCACACTGCACACAGTACTTATCCAAAATTTCACAAATCTAATGTAACACTAACCCCCGAAGGAGCTGCTGAGTATTTCGGGTGGTATGTTACCTCTAAATTCTTGCTGTCCAGGGTGATAAAAGAGAGTCCGAAGAATTCCAATGTCCACAAGATACACTTTGTTTTCTAAGATTTATTTGCAGAATGTAGTTGAAAAGAAGTTGGAGGGTGGAAGGGTAAATAGGTAGATAGGTTCAGGTGTATAATCTCAAATAGGAAACACTCCTGCTTCCAGCAAACAGTTCTCATCGCCACTCTAGACAGAGTGGGTATTGCTCATCCGGACAGGTCCCTCTCACTGCCCTAGCAGCCGAAATGACACATGGAATAAAGTACAGTCTCTGCCACAGACCTTCCTTTATGAGGAGACACTTTTGGTCCAGAATCCTCTGCCACAGCATTTAGCACCCGATCTCTCCAGATTAACTTTTGTAGAACTTAGACCTGACAGGCGATCACCATCAAGCCTCTCAGTGTATGGTTCATCTTTCGATTACGTTTCCAGGCCTTCTCCCAAGATACCAGCCTCTTGCATGGTCCTCTCCAGGATAGGTCCTCCCCTGGCTTCCTTCATCAAGTGGCTTCCTCCCGCAGGACAGACAGCACAGGATCACCTTGAAAGGGCAGGTCCCAGTCTGACTACTGGGCCTACCAGCGAAGCCCCAACCACAGACCGACGTGGTCCCGGAGCCAGGATTCAGGAACAAGCACCTCAGGCCAGGCGGGCCACGAGGCGCATGGGACGACAGATGGATAAAAAGATAGTGATCATTTTTGTTCCATTAAATTACAGCTAAAGGCTACTACGTATGGCTAGGTGCTGACTGAAAAGCTATAGGCTGGACTGGGAATAAAAACCAGCCCTGGAAATCATTTTATATCAGCTCCATAGTATTATTATACCAGCCCAACAGCAAATCGTCAGAGGCTGTGCGGACATGGTACAAGAGATGTCAAAGGGTTTACGGACATGGTACAGGAGGTGGTCATAGGCTGTGCAGACATGGTATAGGAGGTGGTGATAGGCTGTGCAGACATGGCACAGGAGGTGGTAATAGGCTGTGCGCACATGGTACAGGAGGTGGTCATAGGCTGTGCGGACATGGTACAGGAGGTGGTCATAGGCGGTGCTGACATCATACATAAGATTGCCATAGGCTGTGCGAAAACGGTACAGGAGGTTGTCATAGGCTGTGCGGACATGGTACAGGAGGTGGTCATAGCCTGTGCGGACATGGTACAGGAGATATCATACCATTAATGACGCGCTGCGTGACTCATGCATGCGCAGTAGGGAACCGGGCAGTGAAGCCACAATGCTTCACTTCCTGATTCCCTCACCGAGGATGGCGGCGGGGGCAGCCTAGAGACGAGAGATTGCTCGGCCTCGACTGCCGACATCGCGGGCGCGCTGGACAGGTAAGTGTCCATTTATTAAAAGTCAGCCACTTTAACAAAGTGGTTTCCATATCAATAAGGGCCGTGACCTCAGACCCGAATTTCCTAAATGGCGGGCACTCCCACATTAAGTGGAAGAATGTACCATCAGTCATGCCATATCGGGAACACGTTGTGTAGGGCAGTGTCTTTAGTCTATAGAGTGAACAAGGGGTAAAGTAGGACCTGTATAATAGTTTGGTTTGAATGACTTTATCGCGGGAAGAGATGATAGCGATACCTGGAGGGGAAGCACTTCCCGCCAAATATCCTCCGTCAGCTCCGGTATGTCAAATCGGCATTTATTTTCTGTGGTGCTAACCCTGGTTGTCGTAGTATGAAGGAGAGTTTTGTAGTACGTGGATACAAGTTTAGTGTGCGACGGGTCAGTCAATAATCGTTCCAGTGGGAAGGTTTGGATGTCTATGTTTTCGAAGGCCAAACTGTGTCGTGGTGATATGATGTATCTGCAGGTATCGGAAATAGACTGTAGGAGGAAGGCCATAGTCCCTGCGAAATTCGGCAAAGGACCGAAAAACATTCACTAGACATAGATGCAAATCAGTCTAACCCCTCGCTTGAATCAGAAATTCCCATCTGTTCTGCGGAAGGATTCTGATAGACCTGGGTTACCCCACAAGGGAGCATTGGGGTAATATGTAACATGCGTACTGGTCGGTAGTAGCTTCGAAAGCTTGAATATCCATATGGTCATAGATAGAACTGTCGTACCCTCCCGTCCCCTGGTAGAGAGACAATGCACTAGATATTGAAGGGATTCATAGGAAGTAAGAATGGATGCCTCCAATGCTGTTGCTGCATTGTTTTCCTCGAGGTAGAACCACCAATGTGCATTGGCCAGCTGAGAGGCTACATAATAAGTTTGAAGGCAAGGGAGTGGCAGTCCCCTCTCCAAAATAGGTAGCTGTAACGTGTCTTTTGCTATTCTCGCCACCCCAACCCCACCCAATTAAATTTAGTAAGAATCATGTCAATTTCCTTAAATTTGGTTTTGGGGATGTTTTTTTGGGAAGTTACCCAGAATATATAAAAAGCATGGTAGAAATATCATTTTAAAAATAGTTATTCTACCTAGCACCGTCAGTGGAAGATTGGTCCAGGTCCTAAGCGTATTTTTCATTCTAGTAATGAGTGGATCTAGATTAATTTTAATGTATGAGGAGATAGGCCGCTGTATCTCAATGCCTAGGTAACGAAAGGTATGTACAATCTGTAATGGACATGAGGGTGGTAGTGTAATTGGAGTGGATTGGTCCAGCATAAACAACAGGGATTTGTCCCGGTTTAATATCCAGTAGAGCAGGAAGCGACGACTGGGGGTCCGCCAAATATATCAGCATGCGACACAAAGACACCCCTACAGGAGGCGATGGAGGTGATTCGGACATTTGGTTGCTACTCAGGCTTGGTAATTAACTGGACCAAGTCCTCCCTTCTGCTTTTGGATAACACGCCTGATCTGCGGGAAGCGACTTTATTATTAGACATTCCTGTGTCTGGGGAGTTGAGGTATTTAGGAGTTCAGGTTACCCCCAACCCTTTAGACTATGTCAGACTAAATCTATCCCCTTTACTGAACCGTTGTAGAGATCGGGTGAAGGTATGGTCCAAATTGAAAATGTCCCCCGTGGGTAGGATAAATCTGATCAAGATGATCTTGATGCCCCAACTTTTATATATATTTCACAACTCCCCTATGGTAGTTCCCCTTAAACAATTTAGGATCATTAATTCCATTTTTAGGTCCCTTATCTGGCTAAACTCCACTGCTCGGTAAAACTTGAACAGTTACACCGTCCGAAGGAGGCAGGAGGGCTTGCTCTCCCTAATCCATGGCTGTACTATTTGGCCTCCCAACTGCAACACATAGTGAGAGTATTGAGTCCTACAGGCACCCAGGTACTTAACTTGCAAGACCCGGTAGCGCACCTTTTTAGGACAGTGACGGGGGGGGGGAGGTGGCGGAGGGCCTGGAAGCATTGAGTTTTGCTAAATCCAATAAGCGCTTTCCCACTTACAATCTGATGCAAAAGGTGTGGAAGCAGCCACTAAGAACACAAGGACTAGTGATGTGTAAGCCGAGGTCGGGGAAACAGGCAGACTAGGGTAACTAAGGGACAGGCCAAAAGGTCAGGATCACAGGCAAACAAGAGTAGTGAGGGACGAGCCAAAATCGGTACACAGAAAGGTAAAACGTATCACACGCCAGACAGGAACTCAAGCTACAAACAAAGTTGAACAGCACTGCAGACCTGCAGTGCAACAGTTAATATAGACTTCCTAGGATGGCCTGGGGTGGGGCCATACAGGAAGGAGAGATGATAAAAAGGCAGCCAGAACAGAGTCAGGCCTCTAATGAACACATGGAGACAGGTAAGCTGCCAGACTTTATTGCATATCCATGACAATGTTGAAGGATGAATGTTCCTACTCTCGTCAACATTAGGAAAGAATCAAGACACTGTCTGAAAGCTGATATTGACGGTGTGCAACCCTGCCCTGCCTGGGCACAGCATCCACGAGAGAGGGGATTTGCTTTGGGATGCCTAGCCCACCCCAACATCCCGTAGATCCGGCCATGTTTCATTTGGGTTCAGGCTGCAGGGAGGACACAGATGTCACAAGGTGCTGCTGCCGGTCTAGCAGGGTTATGCACAACCCCAGCCGAATCTTGTGCTATCGCTGGCATGGGACAGGGAATGTGAAGGGTTCAGTGCAGGCAGCGCCGAGAGAGGAGCGATGTCATTTGTTGACACAGAAACCTTGCTTCTGTGTTTCCAGTTGACAGGAGAATGCGGCAAGCGCAGGGCCGTACCTGAAGTAGTCTCGGCTGAAAAAAAAGCCTGATGCCACCACACAGAGCAATATGCATGCATGGTGATTAGGGTGTGCCTGGGCACACCTATGCTGACGACACAGTATATGACAAAATCTACACACGTTTTTTGCACTACAGTCAAGTGACTGATGTCACACCTGAACATCCTTAACCACTTAAGGACCGCCTCCTGCACATATACTTTGGCAGAATGGCACGGCTGGGCACAAGCACGTACCTGTACATCCTCTTTAAGTGCCCTGCCGTGGGTCGCAGGCATGCGCGCGAGACCCGGTCCGCAGCTCCGTGCAATAAAACTATCCCCTATTTTGTAAACGCTATAAATTTTGCGCAAAAAAATCGATAAACCCTTTTTGCATTTTTTTTTTACCAAAAATATGTACAAGAATACGTATCGGCCTAAACTGAGAAAAAAATATATGTTTTTTTATATATTTTTTGGGGGTATTTATTATAGCAAAAAGTAAAAAATATTGTTTTTTTTTCAAAATTGTCGCTCTATTTTTGTTTTTAGCGCAAAAAATAAAAACCGCAGAGGTGATCAAATACCACCAAACGAAAGCTCTATTTGTGGGAAAAAAGGGACGCCAATTTTGTTTGGGAGCCACATTGCACGACGTAGCGACGCAGTGCCGAATCGCAAAAACTGGCCAGGTCCTTTACCTGTGTAATGGTCCGGGTCTTAAGTGGTTAAAGAATGATGTCACTGATCTTTTGCAGGCAAGATTATAGAATATTCTAGGTGTCCCTTCTCCCAGTCATCTGGACTGTTGAAAGAATGTATTTTTTTTTGCAGTTTAAGCTGGCCATGCGCAAAGTGAATTTTGAAATTTCAGTCACTGTTGGCCCTGTCAGAACCACTCTGACATTCTTCAATCTGAAAATTAAAGGATCCTGGTGGAAATTTGTCTTCCCAACAGAGATTACACTCAATAAGCTGCAGCCACTGTTTGGTTACTCTGACAGCTGTGGCTATCAGCTGTCGGAATAAAATAGCCAGCAGCAGGATATTTGTCCATCCACTCTGTTTAGAATGGATTAGGAAATAATAGATTTCACGCATTCAGCAAATTCAGTCAGGAGCAGACAATAAAGAAACCAAAGTTTGCCGGTTTAGGTCATCTACAGGCCGCAGTTTTTGTCAAAAAAGTAGATATCAACTCAGGATTATGCTTGAACAAAGATAGCTCTGGGCTACTGGGGAAAAAAGGTTGGAAAATAAATGTCATGAGTACTGTGTTCTCATGCAGAAGTTATAAATGCAAGTGTTACATTTACACATTAAAAAGAAAAAATGTATCTCGCGCCAAATGTGCAATTAAACAAAGAATTAAACTAAATATGAGCGGCACCTCAAAAAAACAGTGGATACCACTGCTGCAAAGTGGATTAAAAAAAACGGGTGAGTGCGCTAATAGCTATTAAATAAAAATAATAACTATATTCAAAAATAGATGTAGCGCCTGTGTACTTTCGTACAGGTGCTATGCTTAAATTTAGTGGGAGAATGAGAGAGTTATGTTACTATCATTCTTTGATTTGACAAATCTGGCTGTCGCCAAATCTGGATTTGTCCTGTGGGTCAGTCTGTGCCCCAGAGATGCAGTCTCATTTCTGGGCGGCAGGTGGCACCAGAGGGGTCCAGGCGGAGCCGCTTTTTACCAGCAGCCAATTGGAGGATAGTTATGTTACTATCATTCTTTGATTTGACAAATCCGGCTGTCGCCAAATCTGGATTTGTCCTGTGGGTCAGTCTGTGCCCCAGAGATGCAGTCTCATCTCTGGGCGGCAGGTGGCACGAGTGGGGTCCAGGCGGTGCCGCTTTTTACCAGCAGCCAATTGGAGGTTTCCCTCGCGGGGCATGCTAGGGAGGAGTATTTCTGTGGCGGAGGCCGGTGTTCGGGGTTCTTCGCGGGTTCCTGGTTCCAGGTGCGGCACCCACCTTTGGGGTGTGCGCACATCACGGGCCCCACCACTATGGCCCACCAGGCCGGGGTCGCGTGCTACGCGAAGTTCCTGACTCTGGGCTCCCATAGCCGGATCAACCGATGCTGCAGAGGGGCCCCAGTGACTTACTGGGTCCCCACTTCTATTGAAAAGATCCCAAGCTGGGTGAGGAGAACCCGGAGGCAGGTGATCCAACAGGGCTTGAACGAACCAGGGATCTGGGTCACCGGACATTGACAGGTCGCATTCACTCTGTCAGTTGGTAACCCCAAAGGGACATACTGGGAGGATTCGCTCTACTGTTCACAATTTCAGCACTAGGCTTGTGGCAGAGGTCTCACCTAACATCCTAATTTAATTAGAGCCAAGTCGGTGGCAGAGACTTGTTTCTCCCAGAAGCTTTAGGTGGCGCCCTGGCTGCCAGGCCTGTGAGAGAGGTCTGTCCAGGGGCACTTCACCCACTCCGGTGGGAGTGGCGACGTACACAAATACTATTGCTAAAGGGCAGGATTGCCTTTACTATCCATGACCTGATACTGTGAAGTTGTTCTTCCTCCACCAACCTATCCTGTCTACCTCAAGTTTACATGTTGGTCATGTTGGACCGGAAAAAAAAGCATTTAAAAAGGCAAACCCACGGTCCTGGACATTCTGTTATTGCTCTCAGCACTACTATCACCCCTAGACACAGTGATCCCAATTCTAATCAGCGGCTCCTCCGGGGGATAGCGCTACATAAATTAATAAATAAATGAACAGCAAGTGAAACACCAGCCTACCTAATATAACCTGAAGACGTGTCAAACGAAACGGACGTAGAGGCATCACCTGGTCATGGACCGAGGTCACCTCCGATTCCCTTTGGCTCACATCGGTGCAGGGTGGAACACACACCAGCGCACACGAGTCGGGACCATCTCCACCAATTTGTTTCTATGCCATCCAGCCTCAGTGTCGGGCCTTGGGCACTCCTAAAGTAAGCAGCCATTTGGCTTTTTATTTGAAAATGTTTAAGTTTATTATACGGGATTACACTATTTCAGACCTTATCTTCTTATTTGCCGTCCTGAGTCTCCATGGTTTAAGAGGCTGTTCCATCATCTGCTTATTTAATCTGTTAATAGCAAAGGCCAACTTGCTATGAAGCACATTTGACCACTTTTTTCAGTAAAAGGGTCAACTACTTGTGGTAAGCTGCCACCTTTTGAGTACTTTTGTGGGTGTCCTTATTAGAGTCGGTGAAGGTGGACCATTAACAGCTTTTATCACTGGATATTATTTCACTGGATGTTCGTGGCAATTGTTGTGGATCTTGCAGTGCACTACAGTTCTATGGACTCATAGCAGCACATGAATCTATTGAATTTATGTTATTGTGATTATTTATGGAATATTGTTATTATATTAATTTATTTTTCACTTAATGATCACTAATTATCAAGTTTATCTATTAGGCACCTGTCACGATGGGGGACTAGATGTTAACGTGTTTTTTTTTAGATATTTAGGTTATATTAGGTAGGCTGGTGGTTCACTTGCTGTTCATTTATTAATTTATTTTTGAATATAGTTATTATTTTTATTTAATTGCTATTAGCGCACTCACCCGTTTCTTTAATCCACATTTACACATTACTTCACATGAAAAACATCTTTTTTTTTTCAATTCTTTATTTTAAAGTTTTTTTTTCACAAAGATACATATACATCTTTACAAATAAACCATCTTATGCATATATTCTATTTATTTTAATCATATTAAATTTCTCCTATCTCCTGTTTCTACTTTATCTATAAACTTATATTATTTTAACATTATTCTTAATTGTATCCTTGTGATTTAACTATCCTTCCAACCCTACCACTGTGTACTTCCCTCCCCCAAGAAAGAAATAAACAGAGAGTATCGGTTTAATCTTTAGATTAGAAAACATCATGAAAATAGAAAAAGAAATAAGAAAAAAAAAAGAAGGAAAAACACTTCCCCCACCCCTCCCCATCTCCTCCCCTTCTTAGCTCTTTCCCCTCCTCATCCCGTCCGCTCCCTGTATGCGATATATGGAGCCCATATCTGCCGATGCTTGTCCTCCTGCTCTTTCATACTCATAGTAAGGTTTTCCATTAGTTGTACTTCCACTATTTTTGACATCCATTGTGCTTTGCTTGGAGAAACATTACTTTTCCAGAGAGCTGGAATGCATGCTTTTGCCGTTAATAACAAATGTCTTAGCAATGAATTTTTAAACTTTTCCACTGATAAAGGGATATCAAAGAGCAGGAAGGCAGCTGGATTATCTCCAAGTGGCACATCTATAATTTCTTCTATTGTTTCTGATACCATTTGCCAAAAATTCCTTACTTTTGGACATTCCCAAAAAATGTGTATCATAGTGCCCACAGTCTCTTGACACCGCCAACAGAGATTCGAGGTCTGTGGATATATCCGATTCAATACTTCTGGAGTTCTATACCAACCTACTCAGAATCTTATAGCTTCCCTCTTGATACCTTGTTGCTATTGACACCTTATGTGTATACCTAAATAACTTATTTTTTTGTGCATCTGAAAAAGTGATCCCCATCTCTCTTTCCCATGCCTGTATGTAGCCGAGGTTCTGTGGGCCTTCAACTCGATCACCATAGCATATAATGTCGACATTGCATGTCTCACTGACTCTCCTTTCAAGCATAGGTTTTCGAACTTCGATGGTATGGTTATTTCTCTAGTTCGCATAGAAATTGAACTGAGAAATGCATTTAAAGGGGTTGTAAAGGAAAAACAATTTTTTTCATAATAAGCATCCTTTACCTGCAGACATTCCTCTTTTCACTTCCTCATTGTTCGTTTTTGCTCAGAAGTTGCTCTATTTCTTCTCTGTTCTGTTCACTTCCTGCTTGTCTGATTTTACTGACCACCGTGAAGGAAGGCTTTACTGCGGTGGTCAGTAACGTGCTCACCCCCTCCTGGGAACTACATCTGTGTGGCAGGATGCTCTCTACGTGTTAGAGACTTCAAGGAGGTGTGAATTACTGGGCGTGCTGCAATTCATACTGGGAAATGTAGTTCTTACATGAACGAGCGCCGCAAACCAGGAAGTGAATGAGAGAACAGAAACTAGAATGCCGGAGGTGATATAGATGAAGGAATTTAATAGGTATTTACTCGTTTTTTAACAGAATCATTACACTATTCTGTCTGTCTACCTTGCAGACATTAATTTTAGGCAAAAAATGTTTTTCCTTTACAACTCCTTTAACTGCATTCTCCTAAAAAAATCTAGACTTCCTCCAAACTCACAGTCCAACTCTTCTCTAGACATTACTTGATTGTCTACCGTGAAATGTATCAGTCTATTTTTACCCTGTCGATTTAGAGTCATAAAACTTTTATCCTTTAGTCCCATTTCAAACTCTGGATTACCCAGGATCGGAGTCATCAGGTTCAACAGGTTGGATGTCTCAACTTTTTAAGTATCCTTTTAACTACACTTAGTGTCGCTCCTACTGTCGGATGTTGCTTTACTGCTTGTGGTATTGTCGTGTTTTTTAACCAAATTAATCCCTCCAGGGGTACTTCCACTATTGCTTGTTCCACATGTACCCATGGTTTTTCTTTTTGACGTGCACACCAGTCCAACACTCTTGCTAGATGTATTGCCTCATAGTACCCCTCTGGGTCCGGGAGCCCTACCCCATCTTTTTCTTTTGATAAGAATTAAAATATCTCTGCGAATTCTAGCAAGTTTTCCGGCCCATATAAACCTTGCCAGTCTTACTCTCACCTCTCTCAGGTATCCCACCGGGATCTTGATAGGCAAGGTCTGTAATAGGTATAACAATCTTGGCACTACGTTCATTTTGATTATGTTGATTCTGCCAAACCACGTAAACACCTCCTTATCCCATTTCTGTAGATCTACTTTAATCTGTCGGGCCAGGGGCACAAAATTCAATTCAAATATCCTATTTAATCTATTGGGTATTTTTGTCCCGAGGTAACTTATATGAGAATGTGTCCATCTAAAAAGCAAAGAAATTTGATAGCTGTTGTTGTAGTACCGTACTCGTCTCGATGCCCATTGCTTCCGATTTTTTATAGTTAACCTTAAAATTAGACAATCTTCCATACTTATCCATTTCTGCCATTAATGACGGCAAAGATAGAGCTGGGCGGGTTATAAAAAACAACAGATTGTCCACAAATGCGGCCACTTTATGTTCCCTTCCCTTTACTCTAATTCCTCCAATGTCTGAATTGGCCCTTATTGTTCTGAGAAATGGCTCCAATGTCAAAATAAAAATAATCAGACACAATGGGCATCCCTGACGTGTTCCATTCTTAATAAAAAAAGAGTTCTGAGAGTATTTCATTTATCTTTATTCTGGCTTTAGGGGAAGAATATAGACTCATAACCCAATTCTGCATCCCCCTTTTTAGCCCTATATACTGTATGGTCGCTCTCAGGAAGGACCAGTCAACTCTGTCGAATGCCTTTTCTGCGTCTGTGGAAACTAATACTAGTGTTTTTTGATGATATTGGGCATAATGTATGGCACTTATAACTCTTGTGCTAACATCTTGCGCTAAGTTGGATGTGAATAGAAAGAGCTGTAGAGAATAATAAATGCTTTAAAAATGCATTTTTCCTTTAAGAATTTAAATAAGAAAAAGAACACAACAGCATGGAAAATATATGTGTATAATGTTAGGTGTAATGGCGCTAAAAGACTTTAAAACAATAATCTCATCACTAAGCCCATAAATAAATAAGGAAAAATGTACGTGGTGAATCCTCCAATGGATGTGAGTAAAATGTGTTCCACTCTGGGTTAATCCTGGAATACCATCCAACATCCACAAAAAATGTGGAGGGTATTAGTAGTGGTAAATAATAATACGTAACCAATAATGCGTGAACAGCTGTGCCAAAACACTGCACAATGTTGCAACAATATAATTAAAAGTGGATTAAAGAAAGCAAATCCAATATAATTCAAACACCAAAGACACTGGTCTAATTAAAGTGCAGCGTGCAATGATTAAAGTGCAAAAAATATTAATTCAAGTGATCCAAAATGATATAAATGACATGCAAAAATAAGCATGAGAAATAAATGAAAAATGTCCAGTGAGATAATAAGAAATTAACGATGTCTCTAATAGTCCATCAATTAAAGTTAGAGTAGAAACAAGGTGATAATGATAAAGTGTTCCAGTGCATTATGATAATAAAGAATATATAATCATAAATGAATGTTCAGTAAAAAGTTGTGCTCCAAATCACAGATCCTTATATCCACAGCGTTCAGTGATCAAATGCTGGATGTGCATGCATGCTAAAAAACTTCCACCATCAGGCTTCCCAGAAGTGTCGGACAGACTAGGTGTTCCAGCCCCTTACCTCAGAGCAGCTTGTAATCAAGCCTAAATGGATGTCTCCCAGGCAGTCTGCTGTTCATCCAACACCTCAGTCCCACGATTCAGTCACAGCTGATTGTAGTTTCTCAGAGGAGATACAAAACAAGGGGAGCCTCCATAGTGTAGTAATATTAAAACATTTATTAAAAAAACAAGTAAACACTCACAGTATAAGTGGTGAAAAGACGGCGTGTACAATCTATGTGTCCACCCGCTCTGCGGCCGCGAGCGGGTGACGTCACCAGCAGCTCCTCCACGTCCTAAAGGACGTGGAGGAGCTGCTGGTGACGTCACCCGCTTTTAATCCACTTTTAATTATATTGTTGCAACATTGTGCAGTGTTTTGGCACAGCTGTTCACGCATTATTGGTTACGTATTATTATTTACCACTACTAATACCCTCCACATTTTTTGTGGATGTTGGATGGTATTCCAGGATTAACCCAGAGTGGAACACATTTTACTCACATCCATTGGAGGATTCACCACGTACATTTTTCCTTATTTATTTATGGGCTTAGTGATGAGATTATTGTTTTAAAGTCTTTTAGCGCCATTACACCTAACATTATACATATCTGTCTTGAGTGTGTGAACACTTTTTGTCGTGGCTGCTATTTATTAATTTTAGTTTCGTGTTAGTTTAGAATTATCCTTGATTAGGTGGATTTGCGCATTGGTTCCCCCTCTTATCATGGAAAATATATGGATAGATGAAAAACAAAACAAGTAAGTTGCGCTAACCATAAGTGAGTATAAATTATCGATTTGATTGATATAAATATAAATAGTGTCCATAAATGAGCAAAAAATCATAAATGAAAAAATGGAAAAGAAATGATGAAAAGTTCAAATTTAAGTGAATAAATTGTTGAATGAAGTTGTGCCCGTGACTAAGAAAACAAAAATCCTCCACCGGTGCAATAGATGAATAAATGTCTATGCGCTTACCAGAAGGGCAAGCAAACAAGGCTTGCAGCTGAAATCCCCCAGCAAGGGTCTTTAAACAGAAACTGCCACTGATAGTCCGGATGGTATTCCTCCAAATTAGGTGGATAGATACGAGATCCAAGGAGCATGAAAATAGATATATATACAACATATGGTGATGTACCGTAGATAAAACGAACATAGGCACACCAAGGGAAAGCCACCACCAAAAAGAATCACCAAATAAGGGGGACTCTTACCAGATATAAGTTATTAGAGAGCTTGTGGCCAAACCCAGCCAGGGCCTTTAGGGGTTATCTCCAAAAAACATCAGCCAGAGCAAACGACTCTCTCACACAGTATAGCGGAGTAAATCCGCTTGCACTTACATAGAAACAGGTAAAATCAGCATTTAAAATTTCGAGCCGGCCGGCTACTACGAACGCCCGTCCTTCGGGACCTAGACGCAGCACGTCAAAGCGTCTCC
The DNA here is from genome assembly GCF_905171775.1 of Rana temporaria. Classification (NCBI taxonomy): domain Eukaryota; kingdom Metazoa; phylum Chordata; class Amphibia; order Anura; family Ranidae; genus Rana; species Rana temporaria. The sequence continues at coordinate 137,982,495 of NC_053495.1, forward strand.
TCCTCCCGACGTACGTTTCGTCAGTATGTGACGTCGTCTGGGGAACGGGCGACGCAATGACGTGTCGCGCTTATATACACAATATTAAAACCAAGCCTCGATATGGATACAGTCCCGGCTAACACGCGGCAGAAAACAGCCAATCGCGGAAGCCGCAACACATAACAAGACGAATACTGCATAGACGCCGCAGAATGATCGTTACAGCATCGAGGCAGTATTTAAAATCGTACCAAAAAATGACATGATAATAAAAATAACAATAACATGATAATAAAAATAACAATAACATGATAATAAAATGTATATATATCAGGGCTATGTACACTCTCGAGTCGAGCCAACCACTATGGCCCAAGACAGAGTGCCAATTACCACACATTGAAAAATGGGGCCCAAAAGTTGGATAGAAACATTCTTAATATAAAATATTATAACGACAAATATATGGAAGGGAGATCAACCACAGTATATATTGGTTGATGAAACAGCCAACAAGCTGAGTGTAATAAAGCCCTTATTGTACAATACGGGAACTCCCTTAAAGGGCCAAAACATAAGATTAGATAAAAAATAGAAAATTAATAAAAAAATGTATTTGAATATAATATAATGCCCAAAAAGAGGGAGGTCCTTAAATGGCCCTACTGTCACATATGTCTTAATTATTAACAGACATCCCCCTCCAAACCCACATATGACCATAAAGGGAATAGGGGGCAATTATAGCGTATATGCTCGAGAGTATGTGTAAAATAATGGGGCTCGCCCCATTAGAGGTCCACAAAAAATACAGCCTATGTAGGGCTCGACTCAAGTTGTCATATAACAAAATCAAATGACTTGATACAATAGAAAAATTTAAAATTATGATAAAAATTAGAAATTATTAATTAAGCGTTATTAATAAATGCATTGACATCTACCTCCACATTTAATCCATGGGGAGTATAGCATTTGACCTTATGGATCCAACCCATTTCAAGTCTAGAAATACTTCTAACCAAAGATCCCCCTCGCCAGTGTGGGGTATACTTGTCAATCCCCAGGAAGACTGTTTTGGAGGGGTCTTTGTTGTGTGATAATAAATAGTGTTTAGACACTGAATGGTTGGTAAATCCATTTAAGATGTTCGTAATGTGCTCATTAAGCCTAACTGAAAGAGGTCTTTTTGTTCTGCCAATATATTGCAACCCACATGGGCATTGGAGCAAGTACACTACCCCTACAGTGGAGCAGGTTATGAATGGTTTGATCTTATGTTCCTCTGAGGTAGATGTAGAAGAAAAAACGTGAGTTCGTCTGTGTGTGCACCCATTGAGGGAGCACACCCGGCAATTCCTACATTGATAAAACCCTGTAAAGGAATCCAAAAATGTCATCCTCGAAGGAGGTGGTTCTATGACATTAGGGGCCAATCTGTGTCTCAAGGCTGAAACACCTCTGAAAATAACTTGTGGTGCAGAGGGTAGAACAGGACCAAGTATGGGATCATTTTGTAAAATATGCCAATGTTTTCTGACTAGTTTTTTGACACTATGATGTTGAGTCGAAAAAGTAGTCAGAAATGGAACCATGGATAAGTTCTTTTCTTTGGGGGGTTTTGTGATAAGAAGAGTTTCTCTATCAATAGTCTTTACCTCCTCCAAAGTGGCCATAAGAGGGCCCAATGAGTATCCTTTTTCTAAGAACCTTTCAGTCAAGAGACCGCTCTGATGAAGGAACTCCTGCTGATCAGTACAGTTCCGCCTGATTCTCAGATATTGGCTCTTGGGCACGGACTGTAGCCAGGACTTGTGATGACAACTGTCAACTGGAATGTATGAGTTGCGGTCCGTTTTCTTAAAATGAGTAGATGTAACAAATTTGTCGCCCATAATAGAAATCTTCAAATCTAAAAAGCTAATACTAGATTGGCTTGCCTCAAAGTCTAAGTGGATGCCCCTAGAGTTATTATTTAAAAGCTCCATATAGGCTTGTAGATCTTCAAGAGACCCCTCCCAAAGGAGGAGGATGTCGTCAATGTACCTTTTCCACAGCTTGAGCTGTGGTGTCTGGCTAACATAGACGACATCCTCCTCCCACAGGGCCATAAAGAGGTTGGCCAAGCTGGGGGCATATTTAGCCCCCATCGCCACACCTCTGTCTTGACGGTAAAACTGGTTCTGGAACCAAAAATAATTGCGAGAGGCTGCAAAATGAAGCAAATCCAGAATAAAACAGATTTGTTCGTCAAACAAGCCCGAATCTCGCCTCAGGTAATACTCCACAGCAAATAATCCTAGGTCATGCAGAATTATTGTATATAATGATGTAACGTCCGCAGTGACGAGCCATACATTGGGAGATGGTTTAAAGCTGGACAGAATATTAATGGTATGCCGTGAATCTTTAAGGAGTGAGGGCATCGCTGCCACCAACGGTTGGAGGAAAAAGTCTATATACCTGCCCACCCGGGAAGTGAGGGAATCAATCCCACTCACTATGGGGCGTCCCGGGGGGCAGGTTTGACTTTTATGAATCTTGGGGAGGTAATATATTATTGGCGTTCTAGGGGCCAAAGGGACCAAATAGACCCTCTCCTTTTTGGTGATGATACCTTCCCTATAACCATTCTTTACAATACGATCAAGTTGTTCCAAATAATTGTTCTTGGGGTCAGATTTCAAGGGGGTGTAAGTATCACGATCCTCCAAAATTCTATTCATTTCCAGTAAATAATCTGAACGGTTAAGGACAACAATACCCCCGCCTTTGTCGGCAGGCCGAATGACAATATCTTTATTATCACACAAAGAATTTAGACCAACCAAAAGGTCCTGGTCGACTCTACTATTTTTAACTGGGAGTAATTCTAGATCTTTCAGAAGAGCATCCCTGAAAACCTTAATGGCAGGAGCCATAGTGGTTGAAGGATTATATAGGGATGCATTAGATAAACCAATATGCACAAAGCCTCCCAATTGGGTTTGATTATTGGGAATAGGATTGGAAATCATATACCTCTTGATATGCACTTTGCGTATAAACTTATGAATATCAATGTAGGTTTCAAATTTATTCAATTTCCGGGGTAAGGCATATTTAAGGCCTTTATCCAGGATAAGCTTTTCAGATTGATTCAAAACAACGGTACTCAAGTTGTAGATTCCTGATCCTGCTAAAACTTTTGCCTTTTTGACTCGTACCCTTCGCCCTCCTCTGACTCCTCTCCTGGGTCGCCCGCACGTTTCACGCCCTGGCTGGGCCTGTGAAAACCCCTCTGTTGGGGCATAGGGCCAGAGGAGCCCACACTATTCAGAGGATAGGCAATATTAACAACCTCAGATAAGCTTCCTTGCAGAGGGTGATTGCTATTGTTCCTACCAAAATAATCACTAGGTCCCTCTTTATCACGAAGTGGGTAGAAGCGATTTTGTGTATCTACCTAATAAGAGAAGTCCTTATCCTGGGTGCTGGGTGGATTATATTGATTTAAACCAACATGATGGGCATAGTTAGGGGGTTGAAAGTAGGGAAAACCCTGAGAGGGAGGAAAAAAAGGGGGGGGGGGCCACTGGTATATTGTGGATAACCTTGAGGGTAGGTTACAGGTGGACGCCCCTGATTGGGATAAAAATTTCCCCGGTTGCCACCTCTACCTGAGCCATGAGATGGTTTGGAATTTCTAGGTGGAAGAGGTTGTGAATGTGACTGCGAAGAACCTCCCCTACCTTGATTGGGTACTCTAAAGGGGGATGAATGCGAACCCCTTCTCCTAGCACCCTGAAAGGTAGGACGACCTTTTGTCAGAGGTTGGGTATTAACAAGATTGGTAGCTGAAGTGGATGCCTGTAATTGGTTCGTTTCCATCTCTGCTTCCGCAAAATCACCAAATAAGGGGGACTCTTACCAGATATAAGTTATTATATTTTATATTAAGAATGTTTCTATCCAACTTTTGGGCCCCATTTTTCAATGTGTGGTAATTGGCACTCTGTCTTGGGCCATAGTGGTTGGCTCGACTCGAGAGTGTACATAGCCCTGATATATATACATTTTATTATCATGTTATTGTTATTTTTATTATCATGTTATTGTTATTTTTATTATCATGTCATTTTTTGGTACGATTTTAAATACTGCCTCGATGCTGTAACGATCATTCTGCGGCGTCTATGCAGTATTCGTCTTGTTATGTGTTGCGGCTTCCGCGATTGGCTGTTTCCTGCCGCGTGTTAGCCGGGACTGTATCCATATCGAGGCTTGGTTTTAATATTGTGTATATAAGCGCGACACGTCATTGCGTCGCCCGTTCCCCAGACGACGTCACATACTGACGAAACGTACGTCGGGAGGAGGAGACGCTTTGACGTGCTGCGTCAAGGTCCCGAAGGACGGGCGTTCGTAGTAGCCGGCCGGCTCGAAATTTTAAATGCTGATTTTACCTGTTTCTATGTAAGTGCAATCTACCTTATTAAATCTCTTTACCTACGGTACATCACTATGTGGATTTTATCTTTTTTTGGTGATTTACTCCGCTGTACTGTGTGAGAGAGTCGTTTGCTCTGGCTGATGTTTTTTGGAGATAACCCCTAAAGGCCCTGGCTGGGTTTGGCCACAAGCTCTCTAATAATTTATATCTGGTAAGAGTCCCCCTTATTTGGTGATTCTTTTTGGTGGTGGCTTTCCCTTGGTGTGCCTATGTTCGTTTTATCTACGGTACATCACCATATGTTGTATATATATCTATTTTCATGCTCCTTGGATCTCGTATCTATCCACCTAATTTGGAGGAATACCATCCGGACTATCAGTGGCAGTTTCTGTTTAAAGACCCTTGCTGGGGGATTTCAGCTGCAAGCCTTGTTTGCTTGCCCTTCTGGTAAGCGCATAGACATTTATTCATCTATTGCACCGGTGGAGGATTTTTGTTTTCTTAGTCACGGGCACAACTTCATTCAACAATTTATTCACTTAAATTTGAACTTTTCATCATTTCTTTTCCATTTTTTCATTTATGATTTTTTGCTCATTTATGGACACTATTTATATTTATATCAATCAAATCGATAATTTATACTCACTTATGGTTAGCGCAACTTACTTGTTTTGTTTTTGATCTTATATTGTGTGTATATCACAATTTTTGTTGCAGCTTATTTATTTACATATATTTACATATTTTTTGTTTATTTAGTTCAGCGCAGTATCACATTTTCTCTTGTCTATATGGATAGATGGATGGATAGAAAAGCCTGTAATACTGTACACGTGCCAGAGCCAAAATGCAGAAAACAGAAATACATGCTGATAATGGAGACAAAAAGGAAAATTTATTATCATACTTACCGTCATTTTCCTTTCCTGATGGACTCCATGGCAGCCTACGTGTGGGTTAATCCCGCCTCCTCTCCAATGTGATAGGACCCCATACCCATAAAAGTTAACTCACCAATAGACTCAGTGTTCCGTAACTATCCCGACTCCATAATTTCAGGATGGGAACTCCGTCTGCCATGGAGTCCATCAGGAAAGGAAAATTACGGTAAGTATGATAATACATTTTCCTTTTTCCTGACTGACTCCATGGCAGCCTACGTGTGGGAAATAACTAGCCAAACACACGGGTGGGTATGCTGAACAGAAATATATTTAATTTGTCCCGTCAGCCGACAAGACTGATAAACCAAAGTTTACAGAAGACAGTGCTGCAGGTTCAACACAGTAATGGGACATAAAGGTGTTTATAGAAGACCAAGAGGCCGCTCTACAAATAACGTCTGGCGCCACATGACGGGCTGCTGCCCAGGAAGCTGCCATCCCTCTCGTGGAGTGAGCTGTTACCGCCTGCGGAGGAGCCAAGCCCTTTGCACAATAAGCCTGTTGTATCGTCTGGACGATCCAGGATGCGATTGTTCTTGAAGATGCCTTTTTCCCTTTGTTCTTGCCTGAATGCAGGATGAACAGGTGATCAGAACGTCTGAATGTAGATGTAACTTGAAGATATTCAGTGAGTATCTTGCCCATATCCAGAGGGTGAGTCTCATCAGAATCTGGGTTTTTAAAGGTAGGGAGAACTACTTCCTGATTCTCATGGAAAACCGACGAGACCTTCGGTTTGGAGCCCAGCATAGGTATCAGAACCACTCTGTCTGGAAAAAAGGTGAGAAATGGCTCCTTGTGACCCAGAAAACCGATCTCGGACACTCTCTTGGTCGAGGTGATGGCTACCAAAAAGGCTACTTTGGCTGAAAAGTTCTTCAACGAGGACGGGGAGGGCCCCGACATACTAAGTCCATTCAAAAAGTCAAGTACTAATGGGAGATCCCATTTGGGGAATCTTGGCTTCCTCAGAGGTCTCAATCTTGAGGCTCCACGAAAAAACTGTTTGATTAGTGGATGGGTTGCCCAAGGAATTCCAGAAAAGGCTGAAAGTGCTGAGATTTGAACTCTTAGTGAGCTTACAGACAGGGGTAGGTCTAGCCCTGATTGAAGAAAGCTTCGGATGTTTTGGATTTCTGGGTTCTTGAAGGAACTGCCCGTGGTTAAAGAAAATTCCACAAACTTAGACCATATTCTACCGTACACTTTATTTGTGCTTCCTTTCCTTGAGCTCATAAGGGTAGAGATCACCCGAGAGGCGCAGCCAAGGGATTCTAGCCTTTCCCTTTCAAGAACCAGACCGCTAGTTTCATTTGAGCCGGACAGGGATGGAGGAGCGTCCCCTGGGAGAGAAGGTCTGGTCTGCATGGTATTAGAATTGGGTCCTGAAGACTCAGATGGACTAGAAGAGGGAACCATGGCCTGTTCGGCCAGTATGGAGCCACCATTGTAATATCTACTTCTTCCGCACGAAGTCTCTTCAGGAATTTCAGAATTATTGGGATCGGGGGAAAGGCGTACGCCCTCTGAAACCACCACCGATCCGTTAGGGCATCCGTCCCGATTGCCTGGCTGTAGTAACCCCTTGTGTAGAATTTTTTCAATTTGGCATTGCTCGGAGAAGCAAAGAGATCCACTTGGGGATTGACTCCCAGGGACAAGATCCAACGGAAGGACTGATCGTGGAGAGACCATTCGTTGACGTCCACCTGAGTTTGTGACAGGAAATCCGCCTGGGAGTTCTGAATGCCTGGAATGAAAACAGCCGTCAGGTTGACCAAGTTCACTTGGGCCTATTTCATAATGGGCTCTACTTCCTGGAGAAGGAATGAGCTCAGAGTCCCGCCTTGTCTCTTGACATATGATACTGCTGTGGTGTTGTCCATCCTTAGTATTACTGACTTTCCCTTCAGCAGTTGTGAAAAGGACTGTAGGGCACACCAGGCCGTTCGAAGCTCCAGGGTGTTCGAGCCTGGATTGTGGAGGCGAGCGTCCCACCTGCCTTGCGCCATGCTTGTGCCGCATAAGGCCCCCCAACCGGAGCCACTGGCATCTGTCGTCACTGTGACCCACGAAACTGGAGCGATGGAGTGACAATTCAGCAGATTCTTCGGTTGAAGCCACCAGAAGAGGCTGCCCCTCATTGACGTTGAAATGTGGATCCGCTGACTCATGCTCCCTGATTTCCACTGCCTGAGAAAGCCGGATTGGAAGGGATGTAGCCTCCAAAGCGCCCATTTCACCATTGGTGTTGTGGATACCATTGTCCCAATGATCTTCAAGCATTGATGAGCTCTTAGATGGCGAGTACTCAAGGCCCGGGAAATCCTCTCCTGAATTACCGGAATCTTCTCTACTGGTAGAGAGATGTTCTTCCTTACCGTGTCGAATTGAGCCCCTAGATAGGTTAGACACTGAGTTGGCTCTAGGTGGCTTTTTGCCAGGTTCAGGAGCCACCCGAATTCGGACAAGGTCGAGATGACCTGATCTCTCTGTGCCAGGAGAAGGGTTTTGTCTTGGGACAAGACCAGGAGATCGTCCAGATAATGGTACAAACGAATCTTCTTCAGCCTGATGAGGGCTACCAGTGCCAAAAGAACTTTGGGGAAGACCCGTGGGGATGTTGTTAGGCCAAAGGGTAGACATACGAACTGAAGATGTTCCTGGTTGACATAGAACCTGAGGAACTTGTGCAGCTCTGCTGCTACTGGGACGTGGAAATAGGCATCCTTTAGGTCCACAGAAATCATCCAGTCGCCCGGTTGTATTGCTTGTTGGATGGTTGATAAAGTTTCCATCTTGAACTTTTTGTGTGTTATAAATTTGTTCAGGTACGTTAAGTCTATGACTGGACGCCAGGTACCGTTCTTCTTCTGTACTAAGAAGAGAGGGGAGTACACCCCAAGAAACTGTTCGTCTTTTGGGACGTGTACCACTGCCCCTTGAATTTTCAGGAGGTGAATGTAATCTAGAAGGACCTGTCTCTGTTCCAGTGACCCTGGAAGAAGGGTGGAGATGAACTTTGGACAGGGAGGACTGGAAAAGGACCATGTGTGTCCTGAGGTCACGGTCTTGATGACCCAAAAGTCCTTGATTGAGGCCGCCCAGACGTGCCGATAAAGGAGTAGACGAGCTCCAACACGATCCGCTTGGGCGGGCGTTGTCTCAAAAAGATTTCCCTTTGTCGCGTCCAGTTGACGCTTGAGTAGTTGGAGTAGGTTTGCGGTAGGAGCCTCTACCTCTGCTCCAATTCCTTCTGTAGTTTCCGCCAGGTCTGTAAGCGCGAGCTTCCCTAGCGCGATCCGGGCTGTATCGCCGAAATTGGGGTGTTTTTCTTCCTGTCTGGCGCTTGTCCTGAGGAAGGAAACCCGACTTGCCCCCCGTGGCTTTGGAGATGGCATCATCCAGCTTGTTACCAAACAGGGTTGACCCTTCGAAGGGAATCTTGCACCAGTTCTGCTTCGATGATGGGTCAGCAACCCAGGGGCGTAGCCAGAGGGCCCGTTTCGCGGTCACAGAAGAAAGCATAATCCTAGCTAACAGGCGGATTAAGTCAACAGAGGCTTCACCCAGGAATGCGACCGCCAGTTTTAGCTCTGCCGTGGCTGAGTTCTTAGCTAGTTCTTCAGAGACGCCTTTGAGGAAAGAATCAACGTTTTCCGTCCAGGCTTCCATGGCCTTTGATAATGCCGCTAAAGCTAGAGCCGGTTTGCACGCTGTGCCCGCTAGGCCATAAATTCTTCTGAGGTCCTGGTCCATTCTTTTGTCCAGGCCATCTTTGAAAGAGACGGAGTCAGCAATAGGTAAAGTGACGTGTTTAGCAAGTCTCGTTACCACCGCATCTACTAGAGGAACATTCTCCAAATGTTTGACTTCCTCCTGTTTGAAGGGATAGAGCCTTGATGCTTTGTTAGCCATGGAAGATTTCTTGTCCACCTTGCTCCATTCCTCTTCAAAGATACCCTTCAGTTCAGACAGAAACGGGAACGTAGGGCGTTCTTTTCCCAAGCGCTTAAAATATTTTTTCTGCTTGGCTGGAGAAGCGGGTTGTTCCTCCCATAAGAGAGCCTCCTTAATCGCTTTGACGAGTGGCGTCACCTGCGCGAAGTCAAATTCTAAGCCTTCTTCATCACTCTCTAGGTCACCCTCAGGAAAAGCCGGAGTGGAGGCTTGAGGCCGGGAAGGACCTGGATCCTCTAGGATCTCCAAGTTTGGGGAAACAGACCCGTCAGTGTTGGTCTGAATCTGCGTGTGGGGCATGTTCTCTCTTAGAGTTCGTTGAACCACACGTTCCACCAGAGACTCGATACAATGACCTTCAGTCTCTTTTTCCCTGACCGCATGGGCGTAGCATCGGTCGCATAATGACTTGCCCCCCGGGACACGAGTGTCACATCCCCAGCAGGCTCTGCGATCAGAGCGACTATCATGGCGGTGGGAGCGGTGTCTTGAGGAGGAATGTGAGCTTCTCCTCCGGTGGGAAGAAGTAGAAGGAGATCTATGTTTGGATCTCGACTTGGAAGAAGAGTGTTGCGGTCTGGCAAGGTCTGCGACATTCGGCTCTGGATTAGAAGGGCTAGAAAAACATTTAGGGAAAAATGAGTCAACACCCATGGATTGTGACTAGCAACCCCTAGCCCTGATCCCTTTCCAGCACATACCTTGTGCGTGAGGGCTGGCCGCCTGTAGACGGTGACTGGTCCATATTTTTCCGGACCTGCGTACAGTGGATGACAATGGTGCCGAATAAAAAAGTATAAGAGATAAAAGTATGCTGTCCCTTTAAGAAGAAATTCTCTGCTGATTACTGCTTTCTCTTTTTTTTTTTTTTTTTTAAAAACACAAATAAATAAATAAATGTAACTAATTAAAAGATAGTTCATATAGACAAAACAATTGAATATAATTAAATAAATGCAGATAGACATAAGATAAATAGCAGAGCATGGTAAAATCAATGTTAGCCAGAAGCAAAGAACCATTCACTGACCTGGCAACCAGAGGGGAGACACCCAGACACTCAGCTGCTCGCCTGAAGGGAAACCCAATGAACACAGGCGAGCAGCTGATTTTAAATCACCCGCCGGTGACGTCACGCGTCCTCCACGAACGCGCCTGCGCAGTGGATCACGATCCCACGGCGCCTGCGCGGCCGCCGCGGGAACCAACGGACTGCGCATGCGCGACCAAGCCTCGCTCTGAGGGTGGATACGGCGCATGCGCGGGGCTCTAGCGATGGGAATCAGGAAGTCAGAGGCGTGCTGGAACGCAGAAGCGCTCCAGCCGCCATACACACATAGACAGACAACACAGAGGCAAATATAAACCGCTGCCATGGAGGAATATAGAGAAAAGGGACCTTGCCAGCCGATCCTAGATGTCTTCAGCACACGCCACAGCCACAACCAAATGTGCTGGGAAGCTCTCCACCCGCCCATGGCTGGGATCCGAGCTGCACCGCTTAAAGTGTGCCCTTTTCCATTCCTTGAAGAAACTATTTAGATCCATGGAGGAGGAAAAAAAAGGAACACTGAGTCTATTGGTGAGTTAACTTTTATGGGTATGGGGTCCTATCACATTGGAGAGGAGGCGGGATTAACCCACACGTAGGCTGCCATGGAGTCAGTCAGGAAAGACATGCTGGCAAGCACATATTGAATGAAACAAAGCTGGGAGATCAAAACCAGGGGGAAAATCATACAGTAAGTTAAAAAAATTATGATAAAAGTCAGGAGATATAAGCAAGGTGACACAAATGTAGAGGTACATTGGAAAGAAGACATGCAAACTGTTAGGACATAAAAAAGAAGAAACATATCGGAAATAAAATATATGCTTCAATCTAGTTTCAGTGAGCAGTTACTGCCAGATATTGTAGGGCTTCAACTGCTGCTGTTGTTATGGTGATGGTGAGGGGTCCCATCAAAAACATGCTATGGAAACCTATGGTTTCTAGTTACTGAGGAACACATCAGCTCTGTAGTTAGTGCTTTTTACCTTGCATTGCCCATGATGGTGTCCACATGGTGCCACTTGTTAGAAAAAACAAACAAACATCTATTGCCACAAGAAAATGGGATAGAGATAAACAGTTAGTGGCGATACAAGTGTGTGATTCAACCACACTGGTCACACACAGCTAGGTTGAAGATGCTTCTTTATATTTAAAAGCAGGTTCTACTTTGACCTCCATGACAATGTCAATGCAAGTACATAATTCAGATAGGTCAAATAAAGCCTGCTAAGGTGCTGCAAATGTGTTGAGCAGTGGTATTTTAACACACATGGTCCTGGAAAGGTAATATACTGTATTCACTCTTCTTTTACAGATTTTTTTTTTTCTTTGTGGTGACAGGGTCACCTTAATTTTAGACACAAATGGCATTGGTGATTTTTCCAAGACATATTTAGCCATGGCCATTTAAAATGTCTTAAGATCTACAATGAGTGTCACAAGTAGGGGATTGTGCGTGTTCCTTTGCAAGTGCTTTGAATTCCTTGTTTGATGAACAGCCTTTGGAAATCTAATCTGATACCTAATTGTAGAGTCTTGCTCTACATTGTGGCTTTATGGACTGACCAAAACGATAACTTTGAAAAGATTCTATGTGCACATTTTCTTTTTTAATCAAATCATTTATTGTTTTTTCATAATACAACACAGAGAAAAACACACCCACTCACATAACATTTCCCACATATTCCCCCGCCCAACTAAACCATCCTCAAAAACAAATAAATAAAAAGAAATAGAATAAATGAAAAAAATAATAATAATGTATTTAATCTCCTCATTTGCGCTCACTCATTCACAATAATAAAAAAAGTAAATAAAGTTCTGTCTCATTATTGGTTTTCAGTATCATTAGTATTCTCAGCTGGCTGCTCTGTCACCAATGCCAAATTTTTGCGACTTTTCCCATGCTAATTCCTCTCATTTTAAATTAAGATTAATCACTTTAATCCATTGATCTATAGTTGGCGGGTATTTTGCAATACAAGTTTACGTACCATATACATACAGTAGTTCTCAACCACATCATATGCATTTCAGCTGGGAGGGTACTTCATGGTATAATCCCTAACAAATCTATTTTTGGATCAAAATAAACCCGTGTAGCGCTTAAGGAGCTAAGATTATCAAATACACCCTCCCAATAACAATGTAATTTAGGACATCACCAGAACATATGTATAAGTGTACCTGTATTAGTAATACACCTTGGGCAATTTGATGTAGCCACTTTTCCCCAGGAAAATAACTTTAATGGACTCTGTGAATGATAAATAACCGAGTCAAACATTGTGAGGAGGATAGGGGTACCTCAAATAAATTATTCAAGGCTTGTTTTCACTCCTCGTCACTAAGTGTCTCTAAGTCTTTACACCACCGCCCAAAACTACCTTCTTGTGGATTAGTTCTAGCTGTCTTTTGTAGAGAAGGGTATATACTCCCTATAAGTCCTTGTTTAGAACTTTTTACAGTTACTGCAAAGGCTAAAATTGTGGATTTGGAGTTTTCATGAGCTGTAAGCCATAATCATCACAATTATGACAAATCACAGCTTGAACTAATGAGTCTATCTCATATATTAGTTTCACCTTTTAAGTTGCATTAGTGAAATAAATGAACTTTTGCACGATATTCAAATTTTTCGAGTTTCACCTGTATATCCCTCATATTGGGTATCTTTTTGAATAGTTGTCCAAATCTTATGTATTAAAGTAAATGTAGGATAACTCTATTGTTAAAAAATGTAGAATAACTACGCTTGCTATAAAAATGATGGGCTACTATAAGCTGTACCGGTGGATCTATAAGCAATTGAGACCATATCATTTGCTATATGGGATCCTCACAGTCTATAACATTCCAACAGAATAATTGCTGACGTTGGGATTCCAGTGCACATTTTCAAATGTACTTATTCCCTTTACTATCTCATTGATCACTTTTGGGTTTCCTAAAAAAAACTGATTCAATCTCCAGTGTAAACTGGAGTTTTTTTTTTCCTGTGTTCCCAGGGTAATCATAATCATACAAGGATCTGATTATGGTGTCATCATAATTATGCAATCTATTATAGTCACAAAAATGTGGAAGGGGATAAACCTGATTACCTTTAATGTGTCTGTGAGTAGTAGGTAAAGTTTCCTCAAGAAAAGTTGAGATTTGCCTCAGAATACAAATTTAGCTAGAGTCTGACTTTTTTAAGGTCTTGTCGGTTATCATATGGTGAGGAGGGGCTGGAACAGGTTTTTTTTTCCAGGCAGGGTTATGTCTCTTGCCATTCGTTGAAGTGAAGCCTGTTTGTGTATTATCACATGTACTGTATATGGAGCTTGGAGGGACTCCTTGGATCAGCACATCGAGAGGCTTGAGCTGTGGTATTTCTTGAGATTTTTCACTTTCACGAATTAACTAACAAAAATGTTAGTTAACTATTAGCTAAGCAGCAATCAAGGCCAAGTTGCAACTGCAAAAGCATTTATAACACAATGGATAACAAGTACAAATGCATGATAATATAATTTTACCCATTAGTTTGAGACACAACTAGTTTAATTACTAAATTGATTATACAGTACCTATAGGGAAATGTCTAGAAGAATAACATTTAATTTACTTGTTATTAACCAGTTTATATAGCACATAGTACTCTTTAGAGACTTCTTTCTGCCAGTGCTCTGGTGGAAGGAATTTGAAAAGCACTCTTCTAAAACATAGAGGATTATTTACTGAACGGTGATCTGAGGTGAAGCAGCCTCTGTGGAAACTCTCCTGATTGTTTTCTTACTGAAATAGAACATTTTAAAGTAAATTATTTCAGTATTATGTCAGTTTAAACTTTATCTATTAAGCAGCAGCTTTGGTTAGAAATTTCCCTTTAGAGCTATACAGGGCATGAACTAATGAGGCTCTAGGAGTGGACTTAGAACATGATGAATGGGGTTATAGTCCTTAACCACTTAACGACCGCCGCATGTACATATATGTCGGCAGAATGGCACGGACAGGCAGATGTACGTACCTGTACGTGCCTGCCTTCCCGCAAGTCGGGGGTCCGATCGGGACCCCCCCCCCGGTACATGCGGCGGTCGGTAAGCCTCTGGGAGCGATCCGGGATGAGGGGGGCGGAAGTTCGTTTCTGGCCACCCCCTCACGATCGCTCCCAGCCAAACTCCTTCCGCTGAAGGACTTCCTCTGCCTGTGTAATGTTAACACAGGCAGGAGGAAGTGATGTCATCTCTCCTCTCGGCGGTATTTTCGTTTGGCGAGAGGAGAGAAGACATCACAAAGTGAGTTGCACCAACAGCACACATACACAGTAACACACAGCACACTTTTATAGCGTTAGGTACCCCCATACATTTTCTAAATAAAGGTTTTAACCCCTAATTGCCCCTAGAGTTAACCCTTTCACCAGTGATCACCCTATAAGTGTTACTGGTGACGCTGGTTAGCCAGTTAGTTATTTAGGTTCGCCGCCAGGTTTTTATAAAGCGTCAGGTACCCCAATATATTACCTAAAAAAGGTTTTAACCCCCTGATTGCCCCCTAGTTAACCCTTTCACCAGTGATCACTGTATAAGTGTTACGGTTGACGCTGGTTAGTTAGTTTGCTGTTTATAGCATCAGGGCACACGCCGTATATAACCCAATAAAAGTTTAACCCCCTGATCGCCCGGCGGGTGATATCAATTAAATTGTAGCGTCAGTTAGGGTATGCGTCGCCCTGCGTCGCCCCAGGTTAGTGCCAGTAACGCTTACACCCATGCGCAAAGCATACACCCCCCTTAGTGGTATAGTATCTGAACGGATCGATACCTGATCTGATCAGATCTATACTGGCGTACCCAGCAATTTAGGGTTCCCAAAAATGCATTGTTAGCGGAATCAGCCCAGATACCCGCTAGCACCTGTGTTTTGCCCCTCCGCCCAGCCCAGCCCAACCCACCCAAGTGCAGTATCGATCGATCACTGTCAGCGCCATTGGGAAATTGGGAAAGCATTTTATCATACCGATCTTGGTGTGGTCAGATGCTTTGAGGGCAGAGGAAAAATCTAGCGCCTAATAGACCCCATTTTTTAAAAAAAAGAGTACCTGTCACTAACTATTGCTATCATAAGGGATCCTTACATTCCCTGAGATAACAATAAAAATGGTAAAAAATAAATAAAATGGAAGGAACAGTTTACAAATAAAATAAAAAAAGCTAAATAAATATAAAAAAAAAAGCACCCCTGTCCCCCCCCCTGCTCTTGCGCAAAGGCGAACGCAAGCGTCGGTCTGGAGTCATATGTAAACAGCAATTGCACCATGCATGTGAGGTATCACCACGAAGGGCAGATCGAGGGCAGTAATTATAGCAGTAGACCTCCTCTGTAAATCTAATGTGGTAACCTGTAAATGCTTTTAAAGGCTTTTAAAAATGTATGTAGTGCTTTAAAATAAAAAAAAAAGTGTATTTTTCCCCAAAAAAATGGGTTTGAAAAATCGCTGCGCAAATACTGTGTGGAAAAAAAAATGCACCCACCATTTTATTCTGTAGGGCCTTTGCTTTAAAAAAATATATAATGTTTGGGGGTTCAACTTAACTTTCTTGCAGAAAAATAAAAATGTTTTTATGTAAACAAACAGTGTCAGAAAGGGCTTTGTCTTTAGACGTGGGTAGAAGAGTGGGTGATGTATGACATAAGCTTCTAAATGTTGTGCATAAAATGCCAGGACAGTTCAAAATCCCCCCAAATGACCCCATTTTGGAAAGTAGACACCCCAAGCTATTTGCTGAGAGGCATGTTGAGTCCATGGAATATTTTATATTTTGACACAAGTTGCGGGAAAAATAAATATATATATATTTTTTGCGCAAAGTTGTCACTAAATGATATATTACTCAAACATGGCATATGTGGAATTACACCCCAAAATACACTCTGCTGCTTCTCCTGAGTACGGGGATACCACATGTGTGAGACTTTTTGGGAGCCTAGCCGCGTACAGGACCCCAAAAACCAATTACCGCCTTCAGGCTTTCTAAGGGTGTAAATTTTTGATTTCACTCCTCTCTACCTATCACAGTTTCAGAGGCCATGGAATGCCCAGATGGCACAAAACCCTCCCAAATCACCCCATTTTAGAAAGTAGACACCCCAAGCTATTTGCTGAGAGGTATGGTGAGTATTTTGCAGATCTCGCTTTTTGTCACAAAGTTTTGAAAATGTAAAAAAGAAAAAAAAATACATTTTTATTTTCTTTATTTATTTTTAAAAACAAATGAGAGCTGTAAAATACTCACTATGCCTCTCAGCAAATAGCTTGGGGTGTCTACTTTCCAAAATGGGGTCATTTGGGGGGTTTTGTGCTATTTTGGCATTTTATGGCCTTCGAAACTGTGATAGGTAGTGAAGAGTAAAATAAAAAATTTGCGCCCTTAGAAATGCTGAAGGCGGTGCTTGGTTTTTGGGGCCCCATACGCGGCTAGGCTCCCAAAAAGTCCCACACATGTGGTATTCCCGTACTCAGGAGAAGCAGCAGAATGTATTTTGGGGTGCAATTCCACATATAACCATGGCATGTGTGAGCAATATATAATTTAGTGACAACTTTTTGTAAACACATTTTTGTCATTATTCATTCACTTGGGACTAAAAAAAAAAATATTCAATGGACTCAACATGCCTCTCGGCAGTTTCCTTGGGGTGTCTACTTTCCAAAATGGGGTCATTTGGGGGGGGTTTTGTACTGCTCTGCCATTTTAGCACCTCAAGAATTGAGATAGGCAGTCATAAATTAAAAGCTGTGTAAATTCCAGAAAATGTACCCTAGTTTGTAGACGCTATAACTTTTGCGAAAACCAATAAATATACGCTTATTGCGATTTTTTTTACTAAAGACATGTGGCTGAATACATTTTGGTCTAAATGTTTGACTAAAATTTAGTTTATTCGATTTTTCTTAAAACAAAAAGTAGAAAATATTTTTTTTCAAAATTTTCAGTCTTTTCCTTCATATCGCAAAAAAAAAAAAAAATTGCAGAGGCAATCAAATACCATCAAAATAAAGCTCTATTTGTGGGAAGAAAGGGACTCAAATTTTGTTTCGGTACAGCATTGCATGACCGCGCAATTACCAGTTAAAGCAGCGCAGTGCCAAATTGTATAAAATCACCTTTGGTCCTTTAGCTGCATATTGGTCCGGGGCTTAAGTGGTTAAACTTAAAAACCTGGAAAAGACTTAATGAACCCGTTGAAGGGGTTAACAGATCTACTCAGATATTTATGTTTTATTGGCTAAAAATGCCATTTCGACTGTATGGAACAGCCCAGTAGTGAACTCGGCAGTGATGAAGCAAAAATTGCCTTGAATTATGATTAATGAAAAGATAGTTAGCACTTTACGTACTACCTCTACAAGGTTTGGGAGGATCTGGAGATACTGGATAAACTATATACATAGTAATACAATCTCCTTCCTCACGACTTTCACTATGGTGGTTGGATTTGGCGCTCGGGCGGGCTATAGTTCTTTCCTTTCTTCTCCATTTCTTTTCTTGTTCTTCCCCTTTTCTTACTGGTATGCTGGTCTCTCCTCAATGACATTGAGTTATCTTGCATCACAGTTATGTTTACTTAGACTCTCAGTACAAAATGAAGTGGGTACTTAACTCTAAGCTAGTTACCTTTATTCCTTGATTGGGAATACCTGCTCATTGATCTTCTACTCTACTGTTTTGATTAACCTGTAACCGTATATTTTGTTCTTTGCTTATTTTTTGTAATCCCTGTGAGTGCTTTCATTATATACCTATTTTTGTTTTGTCTCGCCTGTGTTGCAGGATTTTAAATTAGTCAACCCTCACAGGCTGTCATATTGTTTTTTATTGTTCAAATCTTTATTAAAAATGTTGCAACAGGAAATCATGGAAGATCTGGATTCTAAAACTGGGCAAAGGAAAGTCTGTATTTATGTGGTCAGCCTACTTCTTCATTGACCCCTAAAAGGACAGCCAGTTGGCAGAGGCAGGGAGCACAAAAAGTTATCAGCTGATGATTTCTGGAAAGAATAAATATAGAATACAACCTTTAAAGGTATATTTTTTGAAAATTTACAATTTTTTTTCAACATATAACAAAGAAAGTACAGGGCAATTAGATTGGCAAAATTAGATCATGCAGATAATGACATAAAGACGCAAGGATAAAGTAGTTGGACCTCAAATCAGGATACAAAATAGATTATCACCTAAAGCTGTGGTGGCACGATGAGATCAACAGTCTGGCTTCCAGGAGGAAAAGAAAAGATTACACAAGCACAACCAGATCTTATCTGGGCTAAGGTAGGCAGCCACAAAGGCACTGTACTGGACACAGAGAAGGGGCAGAGAGGTGCAAAAAGGAAAGGGGGAGAGAGGAAAGAAAAAAAAAAGTAAAAGAAGGGGAGGGGAGAGTAGAAAATCCACCTGTGTATGAGCCCAACCCAAGTCAGAAGCCACCATCTGCGCACGCCGTATCACGGCCAGGAAAATGTCAGGCTGGAGGAGCTTCTAAATGGTCCCACAATCCCCAAACCCGATTATGGGCATCAAGGGAGTGAGTTAAGTAAGCCGTTAGGTACTCCATTCTCTTCACATCTTGGATCCTATAGTGTAATTCAAACAAGAAGGTGGGTTCTCATTTCTTCCATTTAAGCGCAACCAAGCATCATGCTGTGGTCAGCACCTACACAAGGGGTTTTTAAAGAAAATTTAGAGAAGGACTGAGGATGGAGACCCAGAAGGAAGTTTTTGGGATTGAAAGAAATCCAGAATCCAAAGATGGAACAGAGTAGAGAGTGGACCATCTGGCAGTAAAGGACAATTAATGGGCAGGACAAATAGATGTGGTACAATGTATTTTTGCATCGCCAGCAACAGCGGTCAGAGGATCAATGGTATATTTAACAGATCAAATGGGAACAATTAAAGAAGTTTCATTTCAAACACCAAAAAAATGCCTTATAGCATCATATTTTGCAATAGAGCATTATGACACACATCCTAGCTGATGTCATTGATGTTATAATAATACTTTTTCTGAGTAGTTTCTCTTCTCTTTGTTAAGCTCTTATTGCACTTAGTGATAGACGTAAAAGAGAAGATATCACTATGACCTTAGTTTGATCACAGATCATTGGACATGTAAGAAGCTGAGCCTATAACCTGATTAGCTCTAATCTACCTAAGCACAAGATGTATGATTTGAAAAAGAGATTATCAGTGCAGAGAGAAATTGTATCTCTGTGTAAGGCTGGGGCCACTGTAGGAAGGTGGTGTGAATGTTTGGATTGAAGGAAAAAATCAGCAATGTATCTCTATTTCAGTTACAGAATTTAGTCTGGCTGTCAGAAGTTCAGTCCAAGCTAGTTGGCTTTTTTAGGCACAGTGCAGCTCTGGCCTTGGGATCATATTGTTTTTGCTACGATTGCAAGGCTGTGCTGCACAAGATAAACTGTGCAAGTTTTGGTACTGGTTTTGCCTTAATAATACACCCCTACAATGTCATCCCTACAACGTCAAATCAATACTGAAAGTGATCTCCCCCCCCCCCCCCCAACCTATTGGTAGATTGATGTGATTGCTGAATTTGGTTTTCAACTGATCAAAGGT
This sequence comes from Rana temporaria, assembly GCF_905171775.1. Taxonomy (NCBI): domain Eukaryota; kingdom Metazoa; phylum Chordata; class Amphibia; order Anura; family Ranidae; genus Rana; species Rana temporaria. The sequence goes on from NC_053495.1 coordinate 138,002,508, forward strand.
TTTGTGGCTGTGGAAATGCAGTTCTGAGCTTTCTAGAATTCAGAGGATCATGTTACTATAGCACCAAAAATAGGTTTCTTACAGTGCCAAGAGACACATCAACACTTCAGCAATCTAGGGACTGCTATTGCACCAACAATTTGATTGGCAGGATCTAAGCAAGCAGGCAAGTCTAACTAAACACAATGTGAGGCCCCAACATTTTTTGGAATAGTAGGGAGAAATGCAATATCTACAGAAGGCACTGGTTGTCCATAAGGATGATGCCGGCCTTTTGGTGGGCATAATGCCAGCCTCTATAGTCTGTAAATTTATAATGCTTACCTCTGATAGTTGTATAAATATAATGCAAATCTCTAGCATAAGCAAAAGTATAATTCGAGATTTTCCTAGCTTGTGAAGGAAAATATTGATTATATGAAGACAGGAGGCGAGTATCTTATGCATTAATCTTTCTTTTATTAATGCTCATAGCAGATATTTGTCAAAACGTTTAACGTAAGTAAAAAGAAAAAATCCCATATAAACTACATATCCCAGCAGTCCTTGGGCCTTAGCCACTCCCCTCTTAGTCTCTATATATGGACTGCTCCTTCCTGGTTCTTCCTCTTTCTTTATGCGAAACTTGAGGCTTTACAATCCTTATCGTCTCTCGAACCTTGTCTGCTTCTGTCGACTCCTCGGCCGGCCGGCCGCACGACCACCTGTTTGCAGATCACTGTAAAGACATCAACGGGTCCCAACGGGGTAACCAACTGAATAACTGACCATCTGGTCATCCAACACCGACAAAAGGGGAAACATCACCCGAACAAAGGTCGTTTGTGGCGCTTGATCATGTATGGCGTCAATACCCTGAAAGAAACATAAGATCATGAAAGGGTTGGGTAGGGAGGGAAGATACTCGCCTCCTGTCTTCATATAATCAATATTTTCCTTCACAAGCTAGGAAAATCTCGAATTATACATCAGACAGGAGGCTCATATCTTATGCAAGTTCAAAGCTTAACATAATAAACATACCATCATAGACATAAATATATATAAAAATTCAGAAATAATAAAATATTATAGGACAGACATGGCGACGTGTTCTTCCGGCCTGAAATAGAAAAGGCGGAAAACTGTCTCCGAAGACCAATCGGCCGCCAATAATAGGTCTGAAAGGGAGCCTCCCGTCGCAATCACTTTGGTAGCCATAGCCCCTCTGGAGGAATGAGCTCCAAACAGGGTGACGTCTATACCTGCCATGGCCATGGTCGTTCTAACCCAGCGTGCCAAGGTGGCAGAGGTGACCGGGCGATAAGGCCGTACGTATGATAGAAGAAGTTGAGAAAAATCCTGAGATCGAAGGTCTTTCGTGTTTGCCTCGTAGGCTTGTAGGCATCTAACCACGCAGAGCCGTGGGTGTGCGGGAAAGAACGGGTAAAAAACTGATTGTAGTCCCGTCTTGGTTCTGCGGACTATTGAGAACCTTACTCCTTGAGGGGAGAATTGACGTCTGGAAATGTCCAAGGCCCTAACGTCTGAGACACGTTTGATTGAGATTAGGCATAGCAGTACCGTAAGTTTAAATGACAACAGTTTGAGAGGAAGAGTCTCGTTGTCCTCCCATCCTGAGAACATATCCAGGACCTTGGAAACATCCCAGGTGGATTGGTATTTTGGGCGAGGGGGTCGTTTGAACCTGATGCCCCGTAACAATCTGCATATCAGAGGGTGTTTACCGATTGGTAAGGAATCCACAGGATAGTGGTAGGCTGAGATGGCCGACCTGTAAATATTAATGGAACTGTAGGACTTGCCAGAGCTGAAGGAGTCAGCCAGGTAGTTCACTATGACTGTCACAGGGGCACGTACGGGATCAGCCTGTTGTTGGTCGCACCAACGTACCCAGAGCTTCCAGGCCGATCGGTATGCCGATCGAGTCCCGGGGGCCCAGGCCACGGCGAGGAGGTCTCTAGCCGAGTTTGAAAGGCCGTCGTGAAATTCTGGCACCCCGAGACCAACCATGCCAGGAGTGTCAGCGTGCCCTCCTCCACCAGGGGATGAATGCCCTTGGTCGGATGGGAGAGGATGTGTGGGAATCGGGGAAGAAGTCTGGGGTGATCCATTACCAATTCCATCAGAAGAGGGAACCACGGCTGTGTCGGCCACCATGGTGTGATCAACACCACCGTCGCTTTCTGGCTCGATATCTGTAACAGAACCTTGGGGATCATCGAGAATGGGGGAAACGCATAGTGTGTTTCCCCCGTCCAAGAGTGGCGGAAAGCGTCTACCGCCGAAGCCCCCGGATCCGGTCTCCAGCTGAAGAAGCGGGGCAATTGATGATTGAGCCGAGAGGCGAAAAGGTCTATGCCCAATGGACCCCAAAGCAGGTTCAGTTGGGTGAAGACTGACCGATCCAATCTCCAATCGCTGGAGTCGGCAAGGTATCGGGAGTTCCAATCTGCAACAGTGTTGGAAATACCCGGAATGTATTCCGCCAGCAGGGTGATGTCGCGAGACAAGCAGTAGTGCCAGATTCTTGTAGCAATGTCCGCCAGGATCTTGGATCTGGTGCCACCCAGGCGGTTGATGTACTGTACCGCCGCAATATTGTCCATACGTAATAAGACGCAGCAATTGGACTTCTCTGCTAGGAAGCTCTGAATGGCGAATAACGCTGCTGAGAGTTCCAGTGCGTTGATGTGTAAGAGGGACTCTGTTCTGGAACAAGTCCCTCCCGTCGAGGTTCCTCCCAGTCGGGCGCCCCAGCCTCGGCGACTTGCGTCCGATTCGATGATGACGTCCGGGTGCGAGTTGAAGATTGTCCTGCCGTTCCACTCTATGGCATGGCGGAGCCACCATTGTAGTTCGACACGCGCTTCGGAAGATAGATGCACCTCGTCCGCATAGCGGAGGCCTTGCCTTAGATGCAGGATTTTCAGCCTCTGTAGGGCCCTGTAATGGAGAGGGGCCGGAAATATGGCTTGGATGGATGCCGCTAGTAGGCCAACCAGGCGTGCTAGGATGCGAAGAGATAAATATCCCTTGCGGAGCACCGCTCTGATCTCTTTTCGGATCAGAGCCAATTTTGCGCTGGGTAAGCGAAGAACAGCTAGATTGGTGTCTACTAGGAAACCGAGAAATTCCATCTCTTGAGCCGGAACGAGGACCGATTTTTCCTGGTTGATCAGGAATCCTAGCCCTTGTAGTAGGTCGATCGTCCAAGTCGTGTGGCGATACGCTTGAGATTTGGAGTATGCTATTATGAGGATGTCGTCTAGATAAATGATTAGACGCACCCCTCTGCTCCTCAGGGATGCCACGACTGGTTTCAAGATTTTCGTGAAGCACCATGGGGCGGATGACAGCCCGAACGGAAGGCACGTAAACTGCCAAGTGCGTTTCCACCACCTGAAACGGAGAAGGTGTTGGGACTCCCGATGCATGGGGACGGTGAGGTAGGCGTCCTTCAAGTCTACCTTTACCAACCAGTCTCCCGGTTGGAGTAAGTCTCGGAGGCAGTGGATGCCCTCCATTTTGAAATGTCGATAGGCGACATGTTGGTTCAGGTCCCTGAGGTTGATGACTGGTCTGAAACCTCCCCCTTTCTTCTTGACTAGGAAGAGGTTGCTGAGAAACCCCGGGGAAGAAGGATCGACTTCGATAACCGCGTGTTTGGATATAAGTTCTCGGAGCTCGTTGTCTATTAGAGACACGTTTTGCTCCGCAAAGCGGATAGGGGGTGGCACTACTCCAAGAGTCGGAGGGGACAATAGGTCTATCTGGAACCCCGCAACTGTCGTTAATATCCATGGATCTGCCGTAATCGCAGACCAGGCGTGGGTAAAAAACAGTAATCGGCCCCCCACAGGAGTGAGGGGCATATGAATGTGTGTGGTACTCACCGGTATATGGGCGGGAACGAGGATATCCTCTATGACCGCGTCCTCTCCAGGGTCTGCCCCGTGGTGGGAAGAAAGGTGCAGGTTGCGCCGTGGTGGTATATGGAGGGGGAGCCTGAGCGTAGTGAGTTTGGACAGCCGATCTTTGGAAGGGTCTGCCGGTGTTATAGCGGCCGGCAGAACGGCCCCTACTTCTGCCGGCCCGGGGAAAAACTCTGATGTTACCTGCTTTTTTAAGGGACGTTTGCGCCTTGTCAAGGCTGTTAAACATGCCCACGAACTTATTGATATCCCTAACTAGGGTGTCACCAAACAACATGCCCTCTGCAGCGGGGCCTGGCTCGGATTCCGCCAGATGGGCCAGTTGCGGGTCGAGCCGCATTAGGATCGAGCGTCTGCGCTCGACGGAGCAGGCGGTGTTGGCACTGCCCGTCAGACATATGGCCCTTTGGGCCCACCCACGTAGTTGGGTTAGGTCGACCGACTGACCCGTATTTGCAGCTTGTTCTGCTAGATTGAGGATCTTGGTCAGTGGACCAAAGAGATCCAGAACACGGTCTTGAATGTTTTTGAAAGACCGGTCTATCCCCTTCTTGGGGAATTTCCCCGTCTTTAGGAGGTACTTTGCCAAAATAGGGTCAACCTCCGGGGTCATGACCGCTTTCATGGGGATCTGGGGACGAGGACATTCCGCCCGTAATTTATTGCGGTTTGACCTCTCCAGAGGTCTACGAGCCCAGAGCTCAATATATTGAGAGACGTGGGGTAGGGGAGACCAATCCCCGGGGTGGGAAATGGCGTCCGGGTTGAATAGTGGTTCACCCATAGCGTCCATGATATCTTTGCCCTGATTGTCAGGGTTGGCGTCCTGTAGGAGCGCCGGTGCCCCCGCATCCTCTTCATCGTCATAATCAGACCCAAAGACTTCGGACCCGTCCGACACGTCGGATGAGTCCTCGTCTGACTCTATCACATATGAGTCTGGTTTGGACCGTTTGGCGGGTCCATGCCTCTTTTTTGACTCCCTGAGGCCCAGGGGTTGAAGGGGTTCTGAAGGATGCGTGGGGTGGCAGTCCGAGTGAGGAGCTGCTCTCAGCATATTCTTTACTTCCCCTGCCGGGGAGTCATATACCGTCACCGTGTGTTTCCTCTTTTGAGAGGATTTTCCTTTAACAATGGGCGGTTCACTGCCTAGTGTTACTGGTACAGTGGGAGGGGGGGGGCCGGGGGCGATCCTGTGTGTACTGGGAGCAGCGGCAGCTGCAGCCAGTGCTGTCTGTATAGACTTGTTGATTAATTCTTGGAGCTGGGCAGCGCTGAGAAGTTGCGCTGGTTCCATTGTCAGCTCCTCGTCCATGGTAGGGAGAGAATTTTCCTCTGCCATGCTGAGCAATGTATTTTTATATATTACAGTGGAAAGGGTCAGTTTTAGCCAGCAGGCGGTATAGGGTTTCTAAAATATAATATATATATAGGAATCAAATTCCTAGCAAGCTCGCTGACTAACTATGGAGAAAAACGCTACCTGTCTAACTATCCCAGGCTCCTACCTCCGACCACAAGCGTTGACTGGTCTGCGGTGGGAGGGGAGCCTGAGAGATTGTGCTCCAGGGGCGAGATTTCGCGAGACTACGACCCCTGGAGCTGTGATTGGCTAGTAGCCGAGACGACAAGGAGGATGAGGTCCGCCTTCCGTGTCCCACACGCGCTGCGATAGGGTAGTGAAGAGCCTCTCCGCTGATAGGCTAGCTCGGCCGGAGATCCCTCCCCTCTCAGCGCGCGCGATGCCTAGAGAAGAAAGCAAGGCGCCAAGATGGCGCTCTGAAGAGGTGAGGGGAAGAAAAAGTCGGAGGTGGAGGAAAAAGTGGGGAGCGCAACCGCGGAGAATGCACGGCCGTGACAGTGATGACAGTATCGGCCGTAGTTAAAAAAGAAAACATGTACAAAACGGTCGCGATCGTACAGGAAAAACAACCACGAGGGCAATAAATGTGGGTTAACCAGGGAAAATCCCTGGTCTCCCCGAGGCACTATATGCTCAAAACTTCTGGGACACAACAGCAAGATAAACATACAAATAGCATAGTACACTATGCAACCATAATCATTAAAGTTATTAAAATTATTGAATTATTAGATTATTAAAATTAATAACTTATCTATATAATTAATTGCTTCCAATACTTATCTTGATGCTCTGCTATGAGCAGAAAGAAAGAGGAAGAACCAGGAAGGAGCAGTCCATATATAGAGACTAAGAGGGGAGTGGCTAAGGCCCAAGGACTGCTGGGATATGTAGTTTATATGGGATTTTTTCTTTTTACTTACGTTAAACGTTTTGGCAAATATCTGCTATGAGCATTAATAAAAGAAAGATTAATGCATAAGATACTCGCCTCCTGTCTGATGTATAATCAGGCTTGCTTCAAGTAAAAAAAAACAAAAACAAAGCCAGCTTCTGCTTCATGTAAAAATAAAAGGTCAGATTTTACAGCCAGAAAGTGCTGGATGCTGAGTAAAAGGTTTAGACCAGTAAAAGAAAGCAAAGGCTGGAGTCATGGGTGGACAAAAACTAAATAAATTGCCTAGGTAAGTAAAAAAAAAAAAAAAAATCACCTTGTTTCCAGTGCAGTCTCCTGCAGAAACTTTGCTCTGCTGCCAGTCCTTTTCTGGGATTAATGATTGCCAGTTTAATTAAAGCCCGTTACTGTAATTCCCAGCTGTCAATCTTCTGATGGTGCATTACCATGTTGGACTAGGCTCACAGTACAATACTGCAGAGAAGGGCTCTGACATTTAATGCAATATTAACCACTTCCCGCCCGGCATATAGCAGAATGACGGCCAGGCGGTGGTTCAGTTATCCTGACTGGGCGTTATATTAAAGTGACCAGATTTTTAAAATTAAATCTGGGGAATTTTTTTTTTAAATTGGCAATTTGTAAAACTATTTTATAAGCACATTTTCCTCTAATGATATATGCAGTGTATGTGTTTATGGAATGAGTGTATGATATATATATTATTTCTCACATTTCCTCCATGAAAGATGCTTGTTAGAATTTTTTAGGGATAGGACTACTAAATGCTAAGAAAATAAGATGGAATAAAAAATTTGGACAGAGGGGTGGGGCGGCAAAATTCAAATCTAATCCAGGCAGGAGCGGCTCCAGACAATTTTGTTGGGGGGGGGGGGGGTGCTATGGTGGTGCATGAGGTATAAGTGAGGGTGCTAATGCAGTAGGCTACCGCACACCCGTGGATGTGGGCAAAAAGTGGGTGTGCCCAGCAACTGGGCGTGGCCTGATAGCAGAGGTGTCTTTATGGTGTACAATAGCGATCTGTATATCATGGCCTCTGTATACCAATACACAACTCTACACTTCCTTTATACAATTCTACAAATGGACTTATAAGTGCAATGGTAAAACCTATATAATAATATCCAGTGCAAATCAACCAATGTATTGCAATATAGTAGTGATGGTGTCACCCCCTCTGCAAAAATATTTAGAGAAATTGCAGAGCTTCAATGTGCAAATAATGGTGAAACCCCCTACATACAATAATAATAACAGAGATGCAAATCAACCCGTGTATTAGGACATAGTAGTGATGGTGTCACCCTATCTGCAAAAGGTAGAGCTGCAATGTGCAAAATCATAATAAAATGTACAATTGATTGTACATATTTTATTAGGATTATATATATATAGGGGGGTTTCACCACTATTTGCACATTGCAGCTCTGCAATATGTTCTACCATTTGCAGATGGGGGTGACACCATCACTACTATATTGCAATACATTGATTGATTTGCACTGGATATTCATTTATAGGTTTTACCATTGCACTTACAGTATAAGCCCATTTGAACAATCTAATAGATGAAGTGTAGGGCAGTGCTGCATTTTTTGCTTTTTATTGATTTATGTTAGATGAGTGAATCAGCTGACAAGATTCTCTTATTGCTTTTGAGGTTGTATGGTAGTTGTTTTACTTGATTTGTTATTTCCTGGTTACCACTGGCCAAGCATATTGGTGGTCAGTGTGCCCCCTCTATATGCTGGTGCTACGCGCAGGACGAATTCTACGTGCAGGATCCAGGAGGATGCTATGCACAGAGTGCAGGATTCAGGAGGATGCTATGCACAGAGGGCATGGGTTAGGAGCATGCTATGCACAGAGTGCAGGACTCAGGAGCATGCTATGCACAGAGTGCAGGGCTCAGGAGCATGCTATGCACAGAGTGCAGGGCTCAGGAGCATGCCATGCACAGAGTGCAGGGATCAGAAGGACGCTAGGCACAGAGTGTAAGGTTCAGGAATGCATTACGTACAGAGTGCAGGGTTCAGGAGTGCGTTGTACAGAGTGCAGGGTTCAGGAGTGCGTTGTACAGAGTGCAAGGTTCAGGAATTAGTTTAACTGCAAAGATCCTAATTAATTAAACATAGCACACTTATCTTCTAAAATCTTGATTACCGGCATACAGGAGCCGAGGCAAGAATGGCAGCATCAGATGGATCCCCCACAGAAAATATTGAAGCAATATTTTGCTAAAAATATATTAAATGCAGTGGCGGAACTACCGCCATAGCGACCCACGCGGGCGCTATGGGGCACGCAGCCGAGTGGGGCCCGGTGAGGATGAAGAATAGGATCCGCTTTTCTTGTGAAAAAAAAAAAGAATAGGATCCGCGGAGCCCACCTCAGCGCGCTGACTTCTGTAGTAAGTCTATGGCTGCAGGGAGATTGAGTGGATCTGTCAGGTTGATGTCGGGATGGGCGGGGCCAATATGCGGAGCTCCGCCCCTTTTTTAGGCAACCCAGAGCATAGTGAGCGGGAAGTACAGGAAGTGAAGGTGCCCAGCAGCTGACCAGTGTCTCTCTCCCTCTGCCTTTCTGCTACAATGGCAGCCGATCCCCAGCCTCCTGGTATTCTCTCCCTGCACTCAGCTCAGTGCTGTGATGTCAGCTCTCCTTCCTGCATGATCTTCTATTTACCTCGTAAGTTTATTACTCCTCCCCCTTCTAGATACTGGTCCTGCTCACATTCTCCCTTCTTTGTCCCAGTGATTGTGCCCAGAATATGTCTCCATGCAGTCACCCCTGTGCTCTCCTTCTGTCTCACATCACATTGGATCTCATTCCTCCAACTCACTGTCCCAACAAGCCTGTGTATTGTTTTCTACTATCCTCCTGACTCAGCCTATCTTATCCAGCATGGCTTCTCACTCTCTTCTAGTGTCATTCTTCCTCAGTTCTGATACAAATCTCCCATCCCCCTATCTAATGTAACTTCTACTCCCCTCTACACTATCATCACCCCTTACACACCCCATCCCCCTCTATACATCCATGTATCACACAGCCCAGACACCACTATGTAACCCTTCACTGACTGATCTGGTTAATGTGTCCCATGTTCTATCACCCATAGCTTAAATCTGTCATTATAGGAATCTGAGCAATAGTCCAAATGTATTCATAACTCCAGATCAGTCCTATTCCCTCACCTATAATAACCTCCTCGCTGGGCTCACACGTGTGCGATCACAGACATCACATGTGATTTGCACCACATTGCTGTGCACATCATATGCAATGTCTGTGCGATGCAAATTCAGCCATTCAAACTGTATGCCTGAAATCGCATTTACACCAGAATGGTGCAGGACTCTTTTTTTGGTCCTCACTGAAATCAGATCTCATGGGTGTGACACTTCTGGGTGTAAATATCCATGCAATCCGATTCCTGCACCATTTTACAGTTCACACAGCAATCTGAGAACCGATCTGGGGGTGTCATTGGCTTTCTATTGACACTCGCAGCGGTTCGCAGATGTCAGTGTGAACTGTCTGGTGCGATTCGGGAACCTGCACAGGATTCGCAGGCTTTCTCACATCACACCAGTGTATACCCAGCCTTAATCATTTCACTAGATTTCTATTTTTTATTTGTTTATTTTTTCAGAATTTTTAAAACCGTTTTTCAATGGATATTGAGCCCAGGTTCACACTGACAGGAGGAATTAAATCGTGCACGTTCAGCTGAACTCACACCATTTCACTCCCATAGGTCAGTCCCAACTTCAGAGGCGATTTCAGAGACATCTGTGTGGGTTGCGGCACAGATGTCTATGGAAATTGCACCCCGAAGTCAGCAAAAGTAAAGAAACTACTTTTAGGAATCTGTGCAGCCAAATCGCTTCAATGCGAATCTAGGCTGAATAATCATTAATCTGGGGGGGGGGGGGGGGGTAGCAGAAATGTTGTAAGTTATGTTGTGTTTGTGTCAGCTAATAATGCATTTAATGTATTTTTAGCAAAATATTGCTGCAATATTTTCTGTGGGGGATCCATCTGATGCTGCCATTCTTGCCTTGGCTCCTGTATGCTGGTAATCAAGATTTTAGTGCTATATTTAATTAATTGGGATCTTTGCAGTTTAACTAATTCCTGAACCTTGTTGCACTCTGTACAACGCACTCCTGAGCCCTGCACTCTGTACAACGCACTCCTGAGCCCTGCACTCTGTACAACGCACTCCTGAGCCCTGCACTCTATGCCTAGTGTCCTCCTGAGCCTTGCACTCTGTGCATAGCCTGAGCCTTGCACTCTGTGCATAGCATGCGCCTGAGCCTTGCACTCTGCGCATAGCATCCCCTTGAATCCTGCACTCTGTGCATAGCATCCTCCTGGATCCTGCACGTAGAATCCTCCTGCACGTAGCACCAGCATACAGAGGGGACACACTGACCACCAATATGCTGGGCCAGTGGTTACAGTATACAGAGGAAATAACAAATCAAGTAAAACAACCATACAACCCAAAAAAAACTAAAAAGCAATAAGAGAATCTTGTCAGCTAGTTCACTCATCTAACACGAATCAATAAAAAGCAAAAAAATGCAGCACTGCTCAACACTTCATCTATAAAATTGTACAAATGGACTTATAAGTGTAATGGTAAAACCTATAAATGAATATCCAGTGCAAATCAATGTATTGCAATATAGTAGTGATGGTGTCACCCCCTCTGCAAATGGTAGAAAACATTGCAGAGCTGCAATGTGCAAATAGTGGTGAAACCCCCTATATATAATCCTATTAAAATATGTACATCAATTGTACATTTTATTATGATTTTGCACATTGCAGCTCTGCAATAAGTCCTACCTTCTGCAGAGAGGGTGACACCATCACTACTATATAATATAATTTGGACCGATAATTTTTTTTTTTGGGGGGGGGGGGGGCCCATACAACATTTTGCTATGGGGCCCTGTGATTTCTAGTTACGCCCCTGATTAAATGCATTATTAGCTGACACAAACACAATATAACTTACAACATTTCTGCTACCACCCCCTCCCCCCCACAGATTAATGATTATTCAGCCTAAATTTGCATTGAAGCGATTTGGCATGCAATTTGAATCGGCAGCAATGGCACCGTCCGAATCATTGCGATGCCGCATTTGCGGCGCTGCACCGATTCCTAAAAGTAGTTTCTTTACTTTTGCTGACTTCGGGGTGCAATTTCCATAGACATCTATGCCGCAACCCACACAGATGTCTCTGAAATCGCCTCTGAAGTCGGGACTGACCTATGGAAATTAAATTGTGCGAGTTCAGCTGAACTTGCACGATTTAATTCCTCCTGTCAGTGTGAACCTGGGCTCAATATCCATTGAAAAACTGTTTTAAGAATTCTGAAAAAATAAACAAATAAAAAATAGAAATATAGTGAAATGATTAAGGCTGGGTATACACTGGTGTGAGAAAGCCTGCGAATCCTTTGCGGGTTCCCGCATCGTACCTGACTCAGACGGTTCACACTGACATCTGAGAACCGCTGCGAGTGTCAATAGAAAGCCAATGACACCCCCAGATCGGTTCTCAGATCTCAGTGTGAACTGTAAAATGGTGCAGGAATCGGATCTCATGGATATTCACACCCAGAAGTGTTCACACCCATGCGATCTGATTCCAGTGAGGACCAAAAAAAAAAGAGTCCTGCACCATTCTGGTGTAGATTCGATTTCAGCCATACAGTTTTTATGGCTGAATTTACATCGCACAGACATCTCATGTGATGTGCACAGCAATGCAATATCTGGTAAGTGACAAGCTGCATCTGGTAGCAGGTGATGTGGCATATGACAAGCTGCATCTGGTTTCAGGTGATGTGGCATATGACAAGCTGCATCTGGTAGCAGGTGATGTGGCATATGACAAGCTGCATCTGGTGGCAGGTGATGTGGCATATGACAAGCTGCATCTGGTGGCAGGTGGTGTGGCAAGTGACAAGCTGCATCTGGTGGCAAGTGACACACTCAGGGCTCCCACTGATTCTGCATTATGGTGAGTTGAGCTATTTAATTTTATATTACAATATAATAACAGAAATAATGCTTTAATTATCCTGACACCATATCAACCATGGTGCCCTGATGATTGAAGTGCCAGTAGCAGCCATTGCCCGACAAATTGCCAACGAAAAACCGTATCCCCATGGCATAATTTTCTTCCACACAGCCGGTCCCAGATGCCAAAAAGGTTGGGGCCCACTAGATAGAATACTCGGTGAGGTAATAGAGCAGAGCTCACCATGCTAAAGTAGTGCCTGTGGGGCAGGTTGTACAATGCATAGTATAGAATACACGGTGAGGTAATAGAGCAGAACTCCCCATGGTGAGAGTAGTGCCTGTGGGCACAGAACTCACCATGGTGAGAGTAGTGCCTGTGGGGCAGGTTTTACAATGCATGTGTAGCAATAACCCCGAAGGGGCCACTGGTTTGAATTTGGGCCTGCCGTTACCTCACCAAGTTCGTCTTAGGGGTCCTCCTTGGAGAGTTATTCACAAATGTCTGCACCAACACTTAGTCTCTTTTTCTTTCAAGGTTTTATTAAACAAACTCAGTCAGAGAGATGGAGGGTTAGGGGAGATTCAGGTACCTTGCTTTGCGAATCACGGGTATGATCCTGGATCCAGAGGAATAACCGTTTCCACACTGGATTCAGCAACCACCGTATAGGCCACTCTCACTGACCTAGCAGCCGGTGCGAAGCTTGTTCAAAAGTCTCTGCCACAGACTTGATGAGTGCCGTCGAGTCGTTGCACAGTCCTCTGCCACAGGACCGTGTAACCACACGCACACTTTGCAAAAAGTTACAAAGACACAGCTACACAGTACCAGGATCTTTCAGCCAGCTGGCAGCACTGTGAGGTAGATTGGCCAGGATGCGTCCTCCAATTGAATCTCCAATTGTTTGGCTTCTTTCCACAGGCAAGACAGCACAGGACCACCCCTGGACCAGTAGGCCCTAGAAACTCCTGGGCCTACTCTCAGTAGCGGAACCTTGGGCCAGCAGGCCCCAAGGCCGGGGGAAAAAAAATGCTAGCACATCCCTGAGGCCAGGAGGGCAATCAGGTCAGGATCAGAAGACCCCACCAGAACAGAGTCTGTCCCTTAAGTACCCTCTCCCAGAATGCACAGCGGCAGGGACCACACCCACTGAGCTGCTTCTGGGAAAGAACACTTAATAAACCCAAACTGCTGCGCTTCCAACCTTGACCAGTGGTGACAGTGACACTCACAGTCAAGTGGAAAATATGCAACGCAGCTGAACTGGAACAGAAACCAATAATTTGACATAATCATTCTGAGCTAAACTACAGCTCAGATAATGTAAATTTACAAATAGCGCCTACCCAAAAGCGACCGGGGCGCTACACATGGTATAGAATACACAGTGAGGTAACAGAGCATAGCTCTCCATGGTGAGAATAGTGCCTGTGGGACACGTTGTACAATGCATGGTATAGAATAGAATAAATGGTGAGGTAATAGAGCAGAGCTCTCCATGGTGAGAGTAGTGCCTGTGGGGCAGGTTGTACAATGCATGGTATAGAATAGAATACACAGTGAGGTAATAGAGCAAAGCTCTCCATGGTGAGAGTAGTGCCTGTGGGCACAGAACTCTCCATGGTGAGAGTAGTGTCTGTGGGACAGGTTGTACAATGCATGGTATAGAATACACGGTGAGGTAATAGAGCAGAGCTCTCCATGATGAGAGTAGTGCCTGTGGGGCAGGTTGTACAATGCATGTTATAGAATACACGGTGAGGTAATAGAGCAGAGCTCTCCATGGTGAGAGTAGCGTCTGTGTGGGGCAGGTTGTACAATGCATAGTATATAGAATACACAGTGAGGTAACAGAGCAGAACTCTCCACGGTGAAATTAGTGCCTGTGGGGCAGGTTGTACAATGCATGTTATAGAATAAATGGTGAGGTAACAGAGCAGAGCTCACCACGGTGAGAGTAGTGTCTGTGGGGCAGGTTGTACAATGCATAGTATATAGAATACACAGTGAGGTAACAGAGCAGAGCTCTCCACGGTGAGAGTAGTGTCTGTGGGGCAGGTTGTACAATGCATAGTATAGAATACACAGTGAGGTAACAGAGCAGAGCTCTCCACGGTGAGAGTAGTGTCTGTGTGGGACAGGTTGTACAATGCATAGTGTATAGAATACACAGTGAGGTAACAGAGCAGAACTCCCCATGGTGAAATTAGTGCCTGTGGGGCAGGTTGTACAATGCATAGTATAGAATACACAGTGAGGTAACAGAGCAGAGCTCTCCACGGTGAGAGTAGTGTCTGTGTGGGGCAGGTTGTACAATGCATAGTATAGAATACACCGTGAGGTAACAGAGCAGAGCTCTCCATGGTGAGAGTAGTGTCTGTGGGGCAGGTTGTACAAAGCATAGTATAGAATACACAGTGAGGTAACAGAGCAGAGCTCACCACGGTGAGAGTAGTGTCTGTGTGGGGCAGGTTGTACAATGCATAGTATATAGAATACACAGTGAGGTAACAGAGCAGAACTCTCCACGGTGAAATTAGTGCCTGTGGGGCAGGTTGTACAATGCATAGTATAGAATACACAGTGAGGTAACAGAGCAGAGCTCTCCACGGTGAGAGTAGTGTCTGTGTGGGGCAGGTTGTACAATGCATAGTGTATAGAATACACAGTGAGGTAACAGAGCAGAACTCCCCATGGTGAAATTAGTGCCTGTGGGGCAGGTTGTACAATGCATAGTATAGAATACACAGTGAGGTAACAGAGCAGAGCTCACCACGGTGAGAGTAGTGTCTGTGTGGGGCAGGTTGTACAATGCATAGTATATAGAATACACAGTGAGGTAACAGAGCAGAACTCTCCACGGTGAAATTAGTGCCTGTGGGGCAGGTTGTACAATGCATAGTATAGAATACACAGTGAGGTAACAGAGCAGAGCTCTCCATGGTGAGAGTAGTGTCTGTGTGGGGCAGGTTGTACAATGCATAGTGTATAGAATACACAGTGAGGTAACAGAGCAGAACTCCCCATGGTGAAATTAGTGCCTGTGGGGCAGGTTGTACAATGCATAGTATATAGAATACACAGTGAGGTAACAGAGCAGAGCTCTCCACGGTGAGAGTAGTGTCTGTGTGGGGCAGGTTGTACAATGCATAGTATAGAATACACAGTGAGGTAACAGAGCAGAGCTCTCCATGGTGAGAGTAGTGTCTGTGGGGCAGGTTGTACAATGCAGTGAGGTAACAGAGCAGAGCTCTCCACGGTGAAATTAGTGCCTGTGGGGCAGGTTGTACAATGCATAGTGTAGAATAAATGGTAAGGTAATAGAGCAAAGCTCTCCCTGCCCGTTCACCATTGCCAGCGTTCTAACGATTTCTCGGCGCCAAGCATCTGACAGACTCCAGTAACCACTTTCACGGATTAAATACAAAAGCAGCTGGCCAACTTGTAAGCGCCGTAAAAGCTGGCAGAGAGCGCCCCAGGCTGTCACATTCTAACTATGCCGGGAATGTAACACTAGCAGCAAACCACGCGAGAAGCCGGCTGAGCGGCGCCATCTCGCGAGACTTCCCATCTGTCTCCTACCCAGAGCTTCCCCAGAGCTCCTATATACCTAACGTGTGAGAAGACGGCAGCGGCAGCCTCAGCAGCGTTCCTGACCATGCCAGCTCCAGCCCAGGTAATGCATTATTAGGCAATCCACTAAGCAGGCGCTCGGCTGCATGAGTGTGCATGTCAGGTTACTCCTGTAGAGTGCAGCCAGCTGGAGTTCCATGACATCCTCGTAGGGACATGTGACTGTATGATTGCAGTGCACCTAGGTTCACCCAGTCCATGGTGAGGGCACATCCTCAGGACTGGACAGGAAGGTGCATGGAGTCAGCCATTAGCAGGGCTTTGCATTAGTCCACATTGGAGTGTAGCAGGCAGCACTTCCATGCCATTCCATACATTCTGTTAAATTTAGAGAGAGGGTGATTGTGGGGGGCACACACACAACTTCTACTAATGGGCACAGCTCCCTGTGCAAGTGTGCATGCCTTCCATTGGAGTGCCCTTATTATGGGCTGATCTATTGCACTGTATTTATCCAGGCGCTTCAATGGATGCACTTTAATAGATGAGACTCCTGGGAGGCATACAGCACAATCAATTGCCTGTTTATGTATCTTGGGTCGGCGGAGGAGCACCGGCGAGGTGGTAAGTTGCTGGTTATCCGGCATCACATCATAAACTTTTCCCCTTTTTTCTTTAACAAATGTCTTATTTTATTGCAGCTGGTAATTGGCTGTGGAGGGGATTTAGCATGTCAGGTTAGTTTTAATAAGACGGGGAGGAATGGGAAAAGTGCACTAAGCCGTAGCGAATTGTTAGAACCCCGATCTGATCTCAGCGCAGTGACAGCTGGTTACCGGGTGTTACTACGCTTTAAAAAGCTGATAACTGTCAGTTGATGTGTTCACGCAGGTATATGTTATGGTCGAGTGTTGGCATGGAGATTTAAGTGCAGCTATGTACAAAATTTAAAAATGACATGTATGGTGCAATCTGTCAGTAGCATTACACAGCAGTCTACGGGGGTTTATTTACTTAAGGCAAATAGACTGAACTTGGCAAAGGAATTTAATCCATAACGTAATAAATGAAGAGAAGTTCTGCTAACTTCCGTCACCCAATCACGTGCAAGGAAAAAAAGCATTTTTTTCCCCCCCTTGCATGTGATATGGTAATCCTTGCAAAGTGCATCGTCGCCTCATTTACTAAACTCTTGCGCAAGCTCCCTTGCAGAGTACAACTGCACTAGCAAAGTTCGCAATCTATTTGCCTTTAGTAAATCAACCCCTTCATTTTTCCCGGGCCCCCCCCCCCCCCCGTAACATGGTTTACCGGGTGATCCGGCCAGTAAGTTATCTTTGTTTTGTTTTTTGATTGTGTTGAGACAAGTCATTAAAGATTGACAGGAGTGCTTGCAATGGTCAGTTTTTTTTATTCATTTATGTAAAACCTTTATTCCAAAAGGGGGGGAAATACTGTAGCTGTATGTGTGTAACCCCAACATATTGCTGATGTACTTGTGTTTAAAATGATAATTTTCTCTTTGTATTACTTCCTTTGTGTGAAATACCTGGTGATCCTGCCAGTTACCCTGTTTTCCTATTTGTAACTGACCAAACTAGGCATGAGGGCACATCCATCCCAAGGTGGTCAGTTTTTTCTATCTTGCATTCTATTTTGGAGTACAGCCTGCCTGTCCTCCAATGGTCAGACTCGTGCTGACAAACCCCCTTTGCGCAACTGTATGCTGGCAACTTTTCTGCTGTTTCCCTGCCTCCTGCTGACACGTCTCCATCCACTCCCAGCTCTTTAAGACACTTATGTAGCTGCAAACAGAGGTCATGTGATCACTTATGAAAAAATATATATATTTATGTTTTTACACACTCTTTGCCTTTCATTTCTATTTAAAGCGGTTGTATAGCCCCAATTATTATTTTTTTACTCACCTGTAAGGCAAAAGGCATAATGAGCTAGTATGCACCGCATACTAGCTCTATATGAAATGCTTACCTTAGAACAGGGGTGGCAAACTCTAATTAATCGGGGGCCGCATTAGCAGTATGGTTGCCCTCAAAGGGCCGGTTGTATCTGTAAGACTACGTGTCCACTATTATCATAAATAATTGTCACTGCATTTGTTTATTACTGGTTTTATGGAGCGCAGGGTTCAGGAGTTTGCTGCGTACGAAATGCAGGATACAGGAGTATGCTATGGACTGTGTGCAATATCGGACCTCTGCATCCTCCACTCTCCTTCCATCCTCCCATCCACCCTGGGATGGGGTGGGGTAGGATGGGATGGGGGTGGGGAGGGTGCAGTGGGATGGGATGGGGGTGGGGTAGGATGGGATGAGATGGAGGTGAGGTATGGTGGGGTGGGATGGGATGGGATGGGCTACCTGACATACATGGACCTACCTGACATACACAATGACTTCACCTACCTGACATAAACTTACCTCACCTACCTGACATACATGGACCTACCTGACATACACTGACTTCACCTACCTGACATACACTGACCTCACCTACCTGACATACACTGACCTCACCTACCTGACATACACTGACCTCACCTACCTGACATACATGGATCTACCTGACATACATGTAACATGGACCTACCTGACATACACCCATCATGTGCCTTTCCTAAGGCCAAGGCAGCCGTGCGCTCCGCGGATCACGGATCGGTCCCGATGCGTTGTGTTTGCCACCCCTGCCTTAGAACGAGGCGTCGGTAACTTACCTGGTCCACGCCGAAGTAGCTGACATGTTGCCTCGGCGTGTCTTCCGGGTATCGCGTCTCCAGCACTGAGTGGCTGGAAGAGAAAAGGGAAACTGCCGCTCTAGGTGAGTGCACTCAGCAATCGGTGTCCTCTCAGAAGCGTGGGTGCTGGCAATGCACAAAGCAAAGACCGGAGAAAAGACTGGATAGCCGCACTTCCACGAAAAAAAAAAAACTTTAATATGTGTTAGTTGGAGTTCAACTTTAAATTGTTATTCACTCATGTAATTTCCCTTTAAATCTGCTAATGCATCCAACACTACCCTTTCCACTGATTGACTATGCTGCTCATTAAGTATGGCTAGGTTTCCCCTCTGTACATACAGTGGAGGAGTGAATGTAGCCATCCTAACACAATAGGTGTGTAACTGGCTGATCGCTAGATGAAAGTAAGGAAATAAAAGTTAAAAAAAATAAAACAAATGCAACCACCACATCTGATGAGCGGTAAGGTACAATATATTACATTTTGTTTTTGAGTTTATTTAAGCTTTTAGGCTGGGTTCACAGTCACACTGGTGCGATGTTAGACATCGCACGTGAATCGCATTGTACTACTGTGCAGGTCACAAATGCGATATCTGTGCGATGCAAATTTAGCCGTACAGATTGTATTTCTGAATTCGCATTGCATTCACACCAAAATGGTGCAGGACCCTTTTTTTTTTTTTTTTTGGTCTACGCTGGAATCAGATCGCATACGTTTTCACAATTCCTTCACCATTTGTCAGTTCAAATATGTTGTGATATGCGAACCGACCTGGGGGTGTCATTGACTTTCTATTGGAACCCAGAGCGGTATACATAGGGCAGTGTGAACTGCCTGCGAGTTCTATGTGGGAACAGGCACTGGAATCGCGCTGGTTCCCGTATTGAGCTAGTGTGAACCGCCACTTGGGCCCAGTTCACACTGCTGTGAATTCAATTGCAAATTTGATCCGTTGCGATTGCTCAAATTCGTACGTCATTTTACTAACATAGTTTTCCATGAGTGCCATTCACGTCAATGCGTTGCGAATCTAAGCTGTGTTAAAAAAGGGTCCTGTGCGAGTTTGATCCGTGTGTGATGCAAATTCAGCTCTATAGACTGGCATTCCCTGAAATTGCGGTAAAATCGCACGATTTTGAAGACGCAGCAGTGTGAAACGGACCTGAAACTGAAAAGTTAATCCTGTCTGCACTACAAGGGTTAAAGCTCAGCGCAGAGAAATGAGAATCTTGTCCCTTGCATTGGACTTGCACTGCAAGAATTAGCTGCTCATTTGGGTTTAGGGGGAATAGAAATTCAACAAATTCCTCCATCCATCCTGCAAGCTATTATTTTATGGCAGCCAGCACCCACATCTGTCAGAATACCCGAACAGTGACAGTATCTGATTGGCTGCAGTCACTGTTCAGTTGACAAATTTCCACCCGATCACCAGATCAAAGTTTGTGGTGTCGGCAGGGTCAGCCACAGATGGAAATTTGATCCATGTATGGCCCGCTTTATTCATTGCTCTTGCATGCTATCGCTATCGCTACAGACTGGTACCGCTTTTCTTAGCTGCTCAATGTGTCATGGCCTCTCCAGCATTATATGTGTATATGAGGATGTTGAGGGCCCACCCACATCCCAGGAATGTCAGAGATCAAGAACACTGGGCTTCCAGGGGACTGAGGAACAAAGTATCCATTTCTGTTTATTCCTCTACCCCTTCACATAATGAACATTGAACCCTTGCAGTGCTGGGAAGGACCCGCTGCAAGGGTTAATTGTTTTTCCTGCAGTTCTGCTTTTAAAGTAGATGTAACTTTTACCTGAATGACATTAAGTTTTGCTAAAGCCCCAGAGGGGTTGATTTACTAAAGGCTAATCCACTTTGCGCTGCAAGTGCACTTGGAAGTGCAGTCGCTTTAAATCTGAAGGGAAGATCTGAAATGAGGGGAAGCTCTGCTGATTTTATCATCTAATCGTGTACAAGCAAAACATCATTTTTTTTTTTTTTTCTTGTTTCCTTGCAAGTCCCCTTGTCGGGCCGGGGCCAGTGTAGCAGTATTGGTATCCCGTGTGAAGCCGAGCAAAGCTGCTGCAGCCGTACAGAACTGTGGTGAATTAACCCCCTTGCATACCGAGTGATTGGCTGGAATTTAAAGACACAGGCTGGATCTGGATGCAAGCGGGACACAGCGAGACACAGGCTGGTTGGAAGAAGGGGACAACAGCCAGCTGTATCAGCGAGACACACCCTGAATGATGGGGGACACAGGCTGGATGAGGGGGGACACGGGGTGGATGAGGGGTGACATGGGGACAGAGGCTGAAGTGTTACACACGGAGACAGAAGCTGGATACTGTGTTACACAGGCTGGATGAGGGGTGACAGAGGGTGGATAAGGGGTTACACAGGCTGGATGAGGGGTGACAGAGGGTGGATAAGGGGTTACACAGGCTGGATGAGGGGTGACAGAGGGTGGATAAGGGGTTACACAGGCTGGATGAGGGGTGACAGAGGGTGGATAAGGGGTTACACAGGCTGGATGAGGGGTGACACAGGGTGGATGCAGGGTTACACAGGGGGACAGAGGCTGGATGAGGGGGGACACAGGGTGAATGAGGAAGGACACAGGGTGAATGAGGCGTCGCACAGTGGGGATGAGGCGTCGCACAGTGGGGATGAGGCGTCGCACAGTGGGGATGAGGCGTCGCACAGTGGGGATGAGGAGGAGACACAGGCTGGATGAGGAGGAGACACAGGCTGGATGAGGAGGAGACACAGGCTGGACGAGGAGGGACACAGGATGGATGAGGCGTCGCACAGGGGGACACAGTGGGGATGAGGGGTGACACAGGCTGGATATGGGGTGATGGGGACACAGGCTGGATGAGGGGGGACACAGGCTGTCCTCACTTACCCCTCTACTTCCCACCCTGCCCTCGCCCCAGCCTCACCCAACTCCCTAACAACCCCCCCGCCAAACCACCCGCCTACCTACACAATAAGGCCCCTTTCACATTGAGGAGTTTTTCAGGCGGTAAAGCGCTAAAAATAGCGCTGCTATCCCGCCTGAAAAACTCCTGCACTGCAGACTCAATGTGAAAGCCGGAGGGCTTTCACACTGAGGCGATGCGCTGGCGGGAGACAAAAAAATCTCCTGTCGGCAGCATTTTTGGAGCGGTGAGAGGAGCGGCATGTATACCGCTCCTTCACCGCTCCTTCCCATTGAAAACAATGGGAGCCGCGGCAATACCGCCCGCAATGCGCCTCTATAGAGGCGCATTGCGGGCGGTATTAACCCTTTATCGGCCGCTAGCGGGGGTTAATACCGCACCGCTAGCGGCTGATTCCCGCGGCAATCCCGGCGGTATAGCGCCGCTTTTTTTAGCGGCGATATACCGCCAACGCAGCTACGGGTCCAATGTGAAAGGGGCCTTAGTATCGGTATCAAAGAGTACCTGAGGTAAAGTATCAGTACTCGGTGTTAAAAAAGTGGCATTTGTGCTTCCCTAAAATAAACTCCCTCCATGTTGTAAACAGGCAAAGCTAAACCCCAGGCTAACATCTAAGTATACAGATGAAATGCATGTATTTTCTGTCCATCCAGTCCTGAGATGCACAACTCTACCCACAGTGTGGTCCTATCTAGCAGGGAGGGGGGCCCTGACCTGACCCTTTGCAGTAGTTTCTCTTTATCTGGCAGGTCATTGTGTGCTGCTTCTCCCGCTCTGAGCTCTGCTCTACATACAATAGTGCTGACTGCAACAGGCTGATGCCAAGGCAAATGCTGGTACTTACACTGCTTGCTTTTATTAGAATACAGTCAATGGTAATGGTTACAAAACCACATTTATTTGCTTATTTAATATCGAAATTATTATTTTATTATTTTTTTTTGTAATAAAACACTTTTCACTTTTTGTTTAATCCTTTCATCACCTTTGTGTTTCAGTGCTGCTGATTCCTTGCATCCTCTTTGCAGCCATTTCCTGTTTTTATGCATGCTTTCCAGCAATGGCTCCATGGCCTCTGTGGCTGGTTTCCTGAGGGTAACAACAGTGGACCATGTCCGCATTCTGAATTATAATAAGGCCACTTGTGGTCTTCATCAGAGGCCTGGGTGACATCACAGGAGTATAGTTGAGAGGTAGGTGTGGTCACCCTACAAAAGAAGTGTGTGAGCAAGGTTCCCTTTTGAAATCGGCTTAATACATTAACATTGACATAAGATTTTAGTGATTGGATTTCAACTGTGAGTAGTAAGAAACAGTCTGGTGGAACTGTTGGGGATTCACGTTGCCAACTAGGTGATCTCAGAAAACATTCCACAATGTGTTCAGAATGATCCTTTTTTAATGTAGCGGGTCGGATTGTGGTGTTTCTGATTTATAACAAGCTTTGTTTGTTCTAAAATAAATATGCATGTAATGATTACTGTAAGGAATATGACTGAATGCTGGGCCCTCTGATACAGTGAGATATTTTTTTTTCTCTCTGCTATCTAATATAATGATTTTATGTTTCAGAAATGTTGGGCACTGCTTTTAATTGTTTTGGAGTGGCTGCAGATTTTTAGGCTATTATTATTATTGGCAAGGATTTAACAACATTTGTAATTAGAGTGCCTTGCAAAAGTATTCATCCTATTTACCTATTTTGTTAAATTACAGCCTTTAGTTCAATGTGTTTTTAATCTGAATTATTTGTGGTGGATCAGAACACAATATTCTAAGTGGTAAAGTAAAATTGGAAAAATATATACATAAAACTATTTTTCAGAATAAGTGATAATTGGCATGTGCGTATGTATTTACCCCCTCTGTTATGAAGCCCATAAAAGGCCCTGGTGCAACCAATTACCTTCAGACGTCACATAATTAGTGAAATGATGTCCACCTGTGTGCAATCTAAGTGTCGCATGATCTGTCATTACATATACACACCTTTTTGAAAGGCCCCAAAGGCTGCAACACTGCCATGAAGACCAAGGAACTCTCCAAACAAGTAAGGGACAATGTTGTTGAGACGTACAAGTCAGGGTTAGGTTATAAAAAAAAATATCCCAATCTTTGATGATCCCTAGGAGCACCATCAAATCTATCATAACCAAATGGAAAGAATATGGCACAACAGCAAACCTGCCAAGAGACGGCCGCACACCAAAACTCACGGACCGGGCAAGGAGTGCATTAATCGGAAAGGCAGCATAGAGACCTAAGGTAACCCTGGAGAAGGTGCAGAGTTCCATGGCAGAGACTGGAGTATCTGTATATAGGACGACAATAAGTCGTACGCTCCATAGAGTTGGGCTTTATGGCAGAGTGCCCAGAAGAAAGCCATTACTTTCAGCAAAAAATGAAATGGCACATTTTGAGTTTGCGAAAAGGCATGTCGGAGACTCCCAAAATGTATGGAGGAAGGTGCTTTGGTATGATGAGACTAAAATTTTACTTTTTGGCCATCAAAGAAAACGCTATATCTGGCACAAACCCAACGCATCACATCACCCAAAGAACACCATTCCATTCAGCAGTCAGAACTGGGAAACTGGTCAGAGTTGAGGGAAAGATGGATGGTGCTAAATATAGGGTTATTCTTGAGCAAAACCTGTACCACTCTGATTTGAGGCTAGGATGGAGGTTCACTTTCCAGTAGGACAATGACCCTAAACACACTGCTAAAGCAACAGTGTTTTAAGGGGAAACATGTAAATGTGTTGGAATGGCCTAGTCAAAGCGCAGACCTCAATCCAATAGAAAATCTGTGGTCAGACTTAAAGAATGCTGTTCGCAAGTGCAAACCAGTTTTACAAGGAGGAATGGGCAAACGTCCCAGTGGTAAGATGTGGCAAGCTCATCGAGACTTATCCAAAGCGACTTGGAGCTGTTATAGCCACAAAAGGTGGCTCTACAAAGTATTGACTTTAGGGGGGTGAATAGTTATGCACATTGACGTTTTCTGTTATTGTGTCCTATTTGTTGTTTGCTTCACAATAAAAAAAAAAAAAAAAAAAAAAAACATCTTCAAAGTTGTGGGCCTGTTCTGTAAATTAAATGATGCAAATCCTCAAACATTCCATGTTAATTCCAGGTTGTGAGGCAACAAAACACGAAAAATGCCAAGGGGGTGAATACTTTTGCAAGGCATTGTATAACTAAACTCGGCAGATATGTTAAAACACAATCTAATAATTTTTTACGTTCATTAAAAAAAAAAATTGTTTTCAAACAACCGACCAACGCTCTCCGTATTATTTAATTTATTCACAGCACTTTGGATAATGTACGTTACTGTCAGTCCCTGCTCTCAAGCAGCTTAGAATCTAAGGTCCTTTTTTTTTTTTTTTTTTATTCGGGTAAAGGGTTTATGAAGAATGCAACAAAGCAAAACAAACTTCCAGAGGGTGTACAAAATGTTGCTGAAAGTAGGGTTACAGCCGCAAAAAAAATGACATGAAAATGCTGTCGCATTGGCATAGTCCAGAGTGTAAAGCATCACTTCACACTTGGTATAATAAACGGAACATCAAATTACCTAGAGAACAGTTTTCTTCACATTTCCCCCACCCTCACCGTTAAAGGGTCCCCATTTTGAACACACGCACACACTTACATTATGGCAAATAAACCTACCTGCATATTTTTGGAATGTGGAAGGAAACCAGAGTAGTAGGACACTAATGGAAGCACAGAGAGAACATGCAAACTCCATTCAGATTGTGTCCTTAGCCATGCAGGGCTGCATTACCTGCTGGGGAGGATAGGTGACCACACTTGTATTAGTACAATTGATTGCATAATGTGACTAACCTTATCCAACTAAATTAAAAACTGCAAGCGAAGGACTACTCAGCTGGTTCAAACCCTTCTTATCAGGGAGATCAAAAGGTCACAGCAGGAATCCCTTCATCCTCTTCATTTCCATTACATCTATGACATCAAGTCTGTCAACAGTGTTATTTGCAATATACATGATCCCTCTAGAAATCTCAAACAACAATGGTCTAATGCCTAGTACACACTAGTATTTTTTTTTTTTCCGTTTCCAACACAACAGAGCTGAAAGAAAATTAACTGACAGCTCAGGTGGAGCCGCTGCACTAACTATCTGACGTTAGTACAGCGATCTCCCCTGCTGTTCTGTTGTGTACTGACAGGTACAGCCCACCCTCCAGAACACTCCAGTCAGCATTCTCAGCCAATGGCTGAGAGCGCTGATTAGGAGCAGAACGGCAGACCTTTTTAAGTCATGCCCCTTTGACAGAACGCCTGTGTATACTAGGATTTAGCTACCATTGCTATACAATTGCACCCACTCTTGCCTGTCTTTCAGACCAGACAATGGTGACCCTGTGACCAAGATCAACGGGTGTTGAATTGACATACAAGAATGGATTAACTGTAACAAAACACAAGTAATTATAGGGCTGAAGCTAGCATCAAAGTGGCAGCAAACATGTCCAGATGGTTTATACATTGGGTATTTAAAATGATCTGTCCTTACATTATTTGCACAGCCTGGGCATTGTGAACTCTGACCTATCATAATGGAGCATATACTTCAAAATTAGCCTACTCCGTTACAAAGTCCTAAATAGGGCTGAAACAACTAGTCGATTTTGAAAATGGTATTCAATTAATTTCATAATCGATTAATTGGCCAGTAACATAATGCATTTAAAAAAACTAAAATTGGCCCTTTATAGTACGAACGAAAACCACATACACGGTCTGAAAATTCCTTTTCACCAAGAAGTTTTCTATTTCTAAACTTTCCCATCATTGTGGTTGAAAACAAACGTCGATTTGACTCCACTGACGATTAGAAAATCGAACAAATGTTCTTAAAATGATTTTTATTTATTTTTTGAAGGAAGACATTGTTGTGTGGCCAGCATATAATATATTACAGTTCTGTTTGAAAAACAGTCTTTTAACTTTTTAAATAAAAAAAAAAATTTGATGCGAGTCTGATGATATTTACCAGATTCACCCTTTAATAGTATATACAGTATATCTATTCTGTCAGTTATTCTTAGAGTGCATTAGATTTTGCTACCTAACCATATAGTTGGTTATTTTTTACCACTCCATAGGGATATTTAAGAATAAATTGTCATGTGTTTGTTTTTTTTAAACTTTACATATTCACTAAATTATACACCACACTTTTTTTTTTTAAGGTTATTAATCGGCCAACTAATTGATTATGAAAATAATCGTTGGTTGCAGCCCTAGTCCTAAATAACTTAAGGGGCAGGGTCTTTTTTTTTTTTTTTTTTTTTTTTTTTTTTAGAACTTCTGGTTACCCATACTTCCACATGAGCCCCTGCTCAGTGCCGGCTAAAGACATTGTGCTGCCTGGTACCAAGAATGAAATGCTGCCCCCCCCCCAAAAAAAATTACGCCCAACAAAATGCCCCCACATCCATTATTTTATATCATGATAACTAATGTGGACCTATCATGGCTCTATACATGTATATAGGAGTATAAAAAGGACCTGTTATGGCTCTATTCATGCAAATAACCCCACAGTGGAGCGGAGAGCGGAACGGGAGGAGCGGTCGGGCGGCAATTAGCCCCACAGTGGAGTGGAGAGTGGAGCTGGCGGAATGGGATGGCGTGCGGGCAGGAAATTTGCTGCCCCCCTGAAAGTGCTGCCTGGTACAATGGTACCATCGGGTCCCATGGTAGGGCCGGCCCTGCCCCTGCTCTTCAGAGAAGGGAATTAAACGTAGCCAGAGTTGTCTTAAAAACGGTTGGATCTTGAGTGTTTTAAACATTCAGTACGTGCAATATGGTACCCACTACCCTCCATTGTCCAGGATGTACCTTTGCTGGATTGTCTTTTTAAAAGACAACCCATGACATATCTATTCCCCCCAGGCTTATAGAAAAACCTGACAAATACTGTTCAAAAATCTCAACACCAGCCTGATGAGCACTTAGAAATATTATCACTACTGTTATTATGTTCTGATCGATTAAAAAGATATCTGCTTATGTGTGAAAACTGTCTGACTGATTTTAGTTGAATTATCCATTTTGATAGATCTTTACAATAAAAACTGATATTTTTGGCAAAATGATGAGCAGTACCTTGTCCCTGTGCATTGCATTGTTGATATTTTAATTGACGAATCTCCTGTTTTTGATCACTTGTACCCATGTCAATCATAAATTGCCATGTGAGAGGCTCTTAAAAGTAGAACTGTGGCCTTCCATTAAATAAATTAATAAATGTGCTGCAAAGTGCAGTTGCAGTGTTCTCTTAGTCCTCCTGCAAGGTTCCACAAATACCTGTTTATCCTGCCATTGAAGTCCATGTAAACTAAGAAACACAGCCACTTAGGACTGTACCAATGCCATGTTGGCGATGCTTTGCAGCACTAATTAAACAGCTTGACGTATTCGGTATGCGGTACCACTGCCAAATGTGACCCATTTAAGTAACAGGGGCTGAACCATTACTGCCCTGCATGTGGCTGTAGTGTAGTGGGTTGGAAATTTGAGGGGAAAAGCAGGCGGTGTGAAGACGACATATTGCCTTTTCACCCTGTTAAATGCCATCTGAAAAGCAATTGCTTACAATACGCTTTTCAGAGGGGCAGCATTCTGGCATATTTAATATTCTGAGATTGCTTCTTGCTTAGAGTTCCACTTTAATGGGGCCAGTAATGAAAACCTAGATCTGATTTTTATATCCAAACAATTTTTTGTCATTAATTACTGCATTTGGAAGATAACACAAACTGAACATAACAAAGCAAGAACCAATCCAGTAAAGGCAGAGAGCCGTGATCGTCGGCAACCAACGTATTTATTTTTACCTTTGCGAAAATGGAAACAGTAGTCTAGTTGCTAATGACAGTATCTCTAAGTTTTCTCTTTTTCTGGTTTCCACAGATCAATTTTTATAGTTAGGTAGCGTACAGAAGTCCCAGTGACTTCTTGGGTACATGGTTACAAATGAGCAAAACATGAATGGCATGAATCTATGGAAAACAAAATACACCATTACGGTCAATATCCATTTAAACCTGAAGTAAATCCTCCTATCCTTTACAATTAAAGCCTCATACACACGATCAGACTTCAAACAAACTTTTCCGTGGATTTTTGTTCGAAGGGCATTGGCCGTGAACTTGGTATGTATACACACAGCAGGACTTTTTCAGCAAACTTTCCCAAAATCACGTGGTTTTTCAGCTCTTTACCGCCACCCTTTGGTCAACTTCTGTATTGTTGTCTGAGCTTTTGCATTGGTTCCGAGCATGGGTATTTTTACTTTGTACTTAAGTCCGATGGATTTCTGTACACAATCCAGGACTTTGCACCATAGGACTTTTGTTGCCGGAAAGTTTGTTTGCAGAACAAACTTTTGTCTGATGAAAACCGAAAAAGTTTGTCCGATGGAGCGTACACACGGTCAGATTTTTTGAAAAACCTGGTCATTTTGAAGTTTCTTGTCAAAGTCCTATCGTTTGTATGGGCCTTAAAGCTATATTTGATCATTTTGTAGTTGTCAGTTCTGCTGACAACTACAGATGATGGTAATTTTATTCACAGCATGCCTTAAATGTAATTGTTTTGGGAAACCATTGAATCAATGAGTTTAGTTCCACTTTACACCCCGATTCACACTGATGCAGGAAATTCAGCGATTCCTGTGCGTTTCCCATTCCGCATAGCGATTGGACTGTGTTCATGGGATCTGCTGCGGGTGTCAGTTAAAAGATTCTGACACCCTAAAAGCAGCTCGTAAAACGCAGTATGTTTGCTTGAAATGGGTCACGTGGCTATGAACACCCATTTGATCTGGTTCCAGTGCAAACAAAAAAAGCTGCCTGCACCTTTTTCATGCAGATGTTGTGCAATTTGAACCATTTAAATGAATGAGATCAAATTGCTCCCCACTGTCACATGTGATTTACACAGGAATGCGGTGCAATTCCTGTGCGAATTACATGCAATATGACAATGTGAACCGGGGCTAAGTGGAAAAGTAACAGAAATTTAATTTTTTTTCACAAGAAAACAGAAATGTAATTTAAGTGGTAGTCAGCTGTGTCCATTAAATAATCTGTTAACTGCATTAATCTTCATCCGCAACAAAGATTAGAAATGTGAACCGGTCTTTCTGGAACAGTGAACTGATTGAAGCAACAGGCATTGATCATTACATCTGACTTGTGTTATGACATTTAGATATTGTCAAACAATTTCAAATCTTTGATCATATTGATTGAAAGGTTGTTCAGTGTATGCCAACGCATAAAAATTCAATTAACAATTGATGTCATAGAAACTCCTCCGCACAACAAATGTCTATGCAGGCTACAGATTCATGTTTTGTCGCAAACAGGTACATGATCGCAAGGGGAGGGGTGAGTCACTAAGGAAGTAGTGTTCTCATTGCATGGTCATTCTCTTCTATCTAGAAAGCTGTTGGTTGTGCCTGTCAGGAAAATCTCCTGGTCACCTTGGATCAATCAAATCTCCTAGTCCGTAGCAAGGAAGAAGCTTTATTCATAAGCATCAATACACATGGGTGAGGTCCTTGCATGCATAGTTTCAAGCCAGGAGTCACAACCGGTAACCACGGGCTCAGGGCCGATCCTAGGGTCACAGGCGCCTGGGTGCAGAAATATTTCTGGCGCCCCCACATGGGCGTCCTCATTTTGCTAACTCCTCCCCTTTACAAATGTTTCTATGGCAATGACTCAACCACAGAGATGCTCCCCCATGAAGTCTTCATTAACCTGGGATCCTTACATGATCTCTTAATAATTAACAAAATACAGGAAGAGAAGCAGAGTACTTTATTGGGACCTGGAGAAGGGCCTCTGTGATGGACACAGAGAGGGCTTCTGTTAGAGAGTCTGTAAGATGTTCGGCGCCCCCACCTCTGCAGGCACCTGGGTGCAATGCACCCTGTGCACCCTGCCTAGGATCGGCCCTGCACGGGCTCAGCCTTCTGTTAAAGCAGAAGAGGAAGTTACAGAAGTCATATGTTTTCTAAGTGTATCCTAGCAGCAGGGGCGGATCCAGAGTCTAATCTCGGGAGGGTGGGAGCAGCCAGGTGGAGGGGAGGACAGGGAGGGAGCAGCCAGGTGACGGGGAGGGAGCAGCCAGGTGGAGGGGAGGGAGCAGCCAGGTGGAGGGGAGGACAGGGTGGGAGCAGCCAGGTGGTGGGGAAACTCTTACCTTGGAGGGTAATAAAAGAACGCACCTCCAGAAGATTTTGTGATGCCAAGCATTCGGAAATGGGAGAGGGACCTGGGGAGAATTTTCACCCCAACCCAACATAAACAGATAATATTTATGGCAGTCAATTCTTCGGTGTGTTCAAAGACGCAAGAAGCGAACTATAAGCTCTTGACACAATGGTACTATACTCCAGAAAGGTTACACCAATTTGATAAACAGGTAGACGGAAGTTGCTGGAGATGTGGTAGAGAACAGGGCACACTTTTACATATTTTTTGGTCCTGTAATCAAATGAGGTACTATTGGGAGGAGGTACGAAGAATTAGTCAAAAATTTATTGAAGATTTGATACCGGACGATCCCGCTTTTTTTTTTTTTTTTGCTGCATAGTTCACAGATATCTGGGAAAAAATATAGAAAATCAGTGGTGTGTCACATGATAAACTCGGCAGGGGCAGAAGTCACGCTGAGGTGGAGGGATACAAGGGCACCCTGTATTTCAGGGTGGCTCAATAGGATTCAAGAGGTAGGAGCAATGGAAGATTTGGTGCTTTCAGCGCAGAATAGGAGGACACAGTATAATGATACTTGGTCAGGATGGAATACGTTCACGAGATCTGAAGAAGGAAAGAGGCTTATGGAGGGGAATAGAGAGGATTCATAGAGGATACGAGGGAAGGAGGGAAGGTTTTTTTTTTTTTTTTGTTTCGGGGGGGGGGGGGGGGGGAGGGGGGACACGAGGGGAGAGGAAGGGAAATAGAGAACCTCCCCCTTCTCTTTTTTTTTTTTTGGGGTAAGGGAGGGGGGGCGGGAAAAAGGGAGTAATAGGAATGAATACTGTATAGATAAGGATCTGGAGTAGGACAGTTTACATGAATTATGTACTTGTAAATGTAATATTATTGGCAGAAGTACTTTAAGTTAACTGTATGGTATTCGTTGGAGAAAATAAAAATAAAAGATAAGTAAAAAAAATAAAAAATAAAAATCTCTGGCTCACTCCACTAGACGGCCTCATGGTATATCTTCTCTTCCTATTCCCCCCTCCCGCTCGGCATGCTGGGGGCTTTCGGTCCTCTCAGGGAGTCATCATGGGGTCTGCTGGTGTGCCTGACTACATGTCCCATAATGCTCTAGTTTCCCAGGCATTGGCTCTGAACATAGCCAATAAGAGCAGGCAGTGCCAGGTAAAAGCTCGGCTCAAGGAGGAGGAGGGGTGGTATCAGCACAGCCTGCTCACTAGTGTCCTAACTGTACACCTCAGCCATTCCAGTCACTCATTCTTATCTTGGTATCCTGTCTCCAGAGCAAATCTATCTTCCAAGGTCAGATTAGTGAACCTAACCACAGGGCCCATTTGCGCTATTATTGTTTTTGGTGACCCTTTTTTCTCCTCTTTAATTTGGGCCCTGTCTCATTTTCCCCTTTAACTGCAATGAAGAAACCCCCATGAGATCTATTCCATTGACCTATATGCCGATGGCAAACAGTCTCTGGTCCCCTAGTTGGGGTTCTGTCAGTGAGATCAGCTGATTACCGTTCCTATCTTACTGATAGACCTGGTTTTTAGTCCTTTAGCAGGTTCTTGTACTCCTGCATAGGGCTACCATGGGTTGGTATACCCCTAATCTAGGTTAGCCGTTGTCCATAGAGTGTAATTCCAGGAGGTACAATCAGGCTCCCCATAACATATCCTATCTATCTATCTATCTATCTATCTATCTATCTATCTATCTATCTATCTATCTATCTATCTATCTATCTCTGATCCCACTAGGTTCTTTGCTTGTTGATAACTCCCACAGTCCACCAATAGACCTACATCAACCAGTATCATTTTCGTCACCCCCTCCTCAAAAGTTAGATTTAAAAACGGTTTCTTCCACAGTGTAGGTTCTCACTTTAGAACCAGGGTTTTTGAGAACCACATTAAACTCACCAGAGTCCCAGCAATAAACACTGTCCCTTTCATCCTTACTGTGGCTTCCCAAGGGGTAAGGTGGTGGAGACTTCACCGTTTTATGAAGGGTTGTACCTATTGTACAACCCCCCCCCCTCTGTAGCCGGACTTCCTGGGTTGCCACAGTAACCTTTCCCTACTCTGCATGAATTTTTATTTTTTTTACCTGAATCTGGTACATGCGTCGGAAAGCTGGGCAACAAGGCTTTCCTGAATTGCATGCAGAACGTTGTTGTTTTTTTTGTTTTTTTTTAA
Source organism: Rana temporaria (assembly GCF_905171775.1). Taxonomy (NCBI): domain Eukaryota; kingdom Metazoa; phylum Chordata; class Amphibia; order Anura; family Ranidae; genus Rana; species Rana temporaria. The sequence goes on from NC_053495.1 coordinate 138,035,526, forward strand.
TAGGGCCATACAGCTAAATGCTTTGTAATATCTTTATTGTATTTTCCTCTTTCTTTTTAAAGTGAAATTCCACAGGTTGGAAGGTGAGCACAGACGCAATACTATGTATTCTGTGAAATGTTTGCATTATGGCTTTTGGCAACTTGGAATAATGAACATAATCTGACTAATTGATTAATTCCCAGATGATTGTCATAGTTTTGATATGATGCAGTAGTAATCCTAATGGTGATATTATTTTATTTATTCTTGTTCTGTAAGATACAGATATTTAATTGTTTGTTTCCAAGTTCTGCTGAATAATCCTACAACCTTTCAATTTTCTCTGCTTTAGCTGTGCTCAGTCTGCTGTGACGCTCGGCCTGACAGTATGTTAAGAGTTGTGATAATTTTCTCTATTATAAAGCTGAAGACACTCCAGGCAGATATGAAAACACCAATACATTTCTGTTGTATGCATTTGTTAACTGCATTTGAAATGCTTTTAATTATTTTATTTAAGTACCTTAATTTGACTTTTGTACCAATCTCTTGTAATCCAATACGAAAAAGGGCTTAAAATGTTGAGCAGAAAGTAGTGGACTGTTCTGGCATGCTTGAGTCTATATATGCTGAGGAGGATAGAGCAGAGGGATGAGCTCGCCATTGTGCTGCTGCTCTATTACTGCCCAGTCACGGGCCAGGGGTGACAAAGTGATCAGACTGTACTGCTTATCTGCATCACAAAAAGGTCATGTAAAATGCTGCCGATTTTTAAAGTATTCCTAAAGGCAAAGCATTTTCTTTAGTTTTGGATAGAGCATTAAGGTATTTGTTGCTTACAGCACCAGACTACCCCCCATGCTTTTCTGTTGTTGGGAGTGTGCAGGTAATGACGATACCTTTTTAAAAGAACCAAAAAAAGAGAGCCAGCATTCAACCTGTTGACTTCAATGTTTTAATGAGGTCATCTTGCAATGATGATACAGTGGGGATCGAAAGTTTGGGCACCCCAGGTAAAAATTTGTATCCATGTGCATAACAAAGCCAAGGAAAAATCTCCAAAAGGCATCTAATTACAGATTAGACGTTCTTATAATATGTCAAAAAAAGTTAGATTTTATTTCCATCATTTACACTTTCAAAATTACAGAAAACAAACATTAACAGAGTTAATATCTTGTACTGCCCCCTTTGGCAAGTATCACAGCTTGGAAACGCTTTTTGTAGCCAGCCAAGAGTCTTTCAATTCTTGTTTGAGGTATCTTTGCCCATTCTTCCTTACAAAGTCTTCCAGTTCTTTGAGATTTCTGGGCTGTCTGTCACGCACTGCTCTTTTAAGGTCTATCCATAGATGTTGAGGTCAGGAGATTGTGAAGGCCATGGCAAAACCTTCAGTTTGCGCCTCTTGATGTAATCCCCCGTAGATTTTGAGGTGTGTTTAGGATCATTATCCATTTGTAGAAGCCATCCACTCTTTAACTTCAGCTTTTTCACAGATGGCATCAAGTTACCATCCAAGATTTGCTGAAATTTTATTGAATCCATTTTTCCTTCTACTCGTGAAATGTTCGCTGTGCCACTGGCTGCAATACAACCCCAAAGCATGATTGATCCACCCCCATGCTTAACAGTTGGACAGAGGTTCTTTTCATTAAATTCTGTGCCCTTTCTTCTCCAAACGTACCTTTTGCTCATTCCGGCCAAAAAGTTTTATTTTAACCTCATCGGTCCACAGAACTTGTTTCCAAAATGCATCAGGCTTGTCTATATGTTCATTTGCAAAGTTCAAACGCTGATTTTTGTGGTGAGGACGTAGAAGAGGTTTTCTTCTGATGACTCTTCCATGAAGACCATATTTGTACAAGTATCTCTTTATAGTGGAATAGTGTACCACAACTCCAGTGTCTGCCAGATCTTTCTCGAGGGATTGTGCAGTCAAACGTGGGTTTTGAATTGCTTTTCTCACAATCCTGCGAGCTGTTCTGTCTGATATTTTTCTTGGTCTTCCAGATCTTGCTTTAACTTCCACTGTTCCTGATGACTGCCATTTCTTATTTACATTCCGAACAGAGGATATTGACGTCTGAAAACACTTTTCTATCTTATAGCCTTCTCCAGCTTTGTGAGCGTCAACTATTTTCAGTTTTCTAGACAAGTGCTTAGAAGAACCCATGGTGCTGATTGTTGGGGCAAGGTCAGATGAGTCTGGGCATTTAAAACCTTTTAGATTGACATCACCTGGTCTTCCCAGACGATGATTGAGTACAATCCATGACACTGGCAGGTCTCAGCTTTGCAAAGGGGGCAGTGATTGCTATAAATTCTGCAGGGTGCCCAAACTTTTGAAGACGCCATTTTTTTTGTTTTCTGTAATTTTGAAAGTGTAAATGATGGAAATAAAATCTAACTTTTTTTTTTACATATTATAAGAATGTCTAATCTGTAATTTGATGCCTTTTGGAGATTTTTCCATCTTTCCTTGACTTCGTTATGCACATTAATACAAATTTTTACCTGGGGTGCCCAAACGTTCGATCCCCACTGTATACAAAATGTGCAAAGACAGACATAATATATGTATTTGCACATTGTTATATCACCCTTGCAAAATGACTTCATTACAACTTTGAGGTTGCGTGCTGGCTCGTTAGGGAGATTCACCCTCCTCTATCTGTCCTGTTTACTAACTTCATTAAGAGTGGAAGATAATTCCAAACTGGATTGCCACCAGAACAGAACTAAATCTTCCACTAGGGACGCTAGTTCTAGTGATCTGGGGTAACAACGGATTTCCTTTCCCTTGTTTTGGCTATAGGACAAGAAGTGAAGAAAAATCTATGCAATAAGACATGAATGGGGAAAAATTAAAATTAAAATATGACGGGTTGTCCCGATACCGTTACTAGTATCGGGACCGAAATAGAGCATTTGCGCGAGTACTTGTACTTGCGCAAATGCTCCCGATGCCTGATCCGATACCTGGGAGAGAGAGGCAGCATGTAATGCCTGTGTTCCTGTGTAATGCTCAGACGGCGACCATCCAGTATACAAAAGCCGTGCCTCCTCCTCGTCCGTGATAGGAGAACGCTCCCAGCAAGTGAATCAGTGTTCTGCCCATCACGGATACCCTCTCATCCTTATCCCATGGACGAGGATGAGAGGATGTCCGTGATAGGCGGAACACTAACTCAATGCTGGGAAACTGAGTTTCCCTGTCACGGACGAGGAGGAGGAGGAGGCGCGGCTTTTGTACACTGGATGGCGGCCGTTTGAGCATTACACAGGAACACAGGCATTACACGCTGCCTCTCTCTCCCAGGTATTGGATCAGGCAATCACCTTATTCATGTAGTGAATAAATCGGTACTGTAACCACCAGTTTCTCACAGTCCATGTTCTCTCACATGTTTTTTTGATCATTACATCAGTAGAGCAGTACCACCTATAACTGTAGGCTGCAAAGTGCCATTTTCACATGAATTATTGTAATTTAAACCACATTCTACAGTTATGGAAGAGGATGAGAGGATGTCTGTCAGTGCCATTTGTCAGTGCCCAGCCATCAATGTGTCACTGTCACATGACATTAAAAAAAGTATCGGTAATCGATATTGGCGAGTACTTGAAAAATAGTATCGGTACTTGTACTCAGTCTTAAAAAAGTGGTATCGGGACAATCCTAGTTATAACCCCCCTTTTTAATCTAAAATATTAAAGGTAAAAAAAAAAGTTTATACTTGCTCGGTGTAATGGTTTTGCACAGAGCAGGTCCCACACTTGCACTCCTGGCTCCCCCCCACCTTTGCTGGTTGCCTCCATAGCAAGCTGCTTACTTGCCCTCGAGCCCTGCTCCTGTGAGCCATAGGACACACAGTTCTGCCCTGCCCTCACTTCCCCCTCATTGGCTGTGCTCGGCAGCAGCGGGAACCATTGTCTTTGAGGAGGCAGAGAGCTGGGAGAGCAGTTTCTATTGTGCACATTGCTGGATTGAGATCAGACTCGGGTAAGTATTAGGGGAGGCTGCATACTTAAGGTTTTTTATTTTTTCAAAAACTACTTGTCCAAAGGGACTAAATCAGGGTCCCAGTCTACTTATCCCTCATGACAATCTACTTGTCCTGATAAAAATGAAGAAAAAAAAAATTCCCAGGATGGCAAACCTGAAGGGTTGATGTCCTTTATTATGACACGCATGTCCAACACAAGCCCCGTGGGTTGAATGCTGCCCTCCAGGCTGTTTCATGTGGCCCTCGCATCTCTCCTGTAGCTGCAGCACTCCCTCCCTCATTCCTGCCCCCACCTTGTCTCAGCAGTTTTCAGCAGAGCGAGGGACAGAATTTCGCTGCCGCTCTGTCTCGGAGTGGCTCATCTCTACCCCATTCACCCATCTCGCAAGTCGGCAGCAGATAGGAGGGCAGAACTCTTACACGGCCTGTGCCTCTCTATGCAGCCGAAGCACACCCGGGCGAGAGACAGGTGTGCTTTAAATGTTTTCCTTTTTTTTTTTTTTTTTTTTTTTTTTAATACTGTTAAAAAATTCTCATTCCTTTCAAAACACATTTGATTTTATTTTTTAAAATATAAACTAATATATGAATTTGTACTTTAAAGCTGAATTTGTGGTTTGCTTATGGAGGACAGATGAATCGACTTGCTCCCTGCAATTATGTTTAGCCACCAGGAGTGAACGCAAGCCTTGTGCAAGGTGCAAGTTGCCAGATTTGTAACTTGCAGGGCTTTGGACTCTCCTGTGACAACACTGATTGGCTTCTCCAGAACGGAAAATGTTGGAACATTGCCTTCAGCTCCTTAACGTACTGGCGGTCTTTGTCTTTAGTGGGCTGAACACGTTTTTTGCTTTAAGGCCCTTTCACACTGATGTGCTTTTAAAGTGCTTTTGTGCAGCTTAATGGCTTTCACACTGATCACATTTACAATGGAAGGCGTCTTTTTGGGGTGCATTTGAAAAACTGCACCAAAGATGCAACATACAGGATTTTCAAAGTGCAGCACATCTGGAGAGTTGTGTAGGACTTAATAGGGAATAGTTTTCATGCGCTTTTGTTCTGGAAAAGTGTAAAAAAAAGCACACCAGCGTGAAAAGGGCCTTAAGCTGTGCTTTCAATTGGCATATTGTGCAAAGGTTAAAAGTTGATTATTCTGTGAGGCTATAAACTATATTTTACGTAAATTGTAAGGCATTTGTTCATTGTTCATTTGTTGTATTTAGACATTTTACCAATCATTGATCCTAGAGGGTAGTATCAAGCTTTTTTTCTTTTTTTTCATATTTATTCTTTTTATTTTCCTTTTTTCTTTTATAACAAGGTCACAGGAGATTATCATACAATTGATTACAGCCATACATTACATTATTCTAAACATAATGTCTCTTCAGAAAACAAACAAACAAACCCAAGCCCAAAGGCATAATTATAGCCAATTCATTTTCCTCCCTATTCTTAAATACATTCATTGTCAATTTACCCTACTTTGTCTGCTCCCCTAGTTCAAAATGTATGTACGTCAAGCTCCTCCTCCCATCTGTTTCCTTGTTATCGGTATCACCTTACTTGTCTAACCCCTTATGTGGGGATCCCCCAAAATACACATCTCCAACACAGCCCCGAACACAAAAACATAAGCAACGACACAAAGAAGAAAAAAAAAAAAAAAAAAAAAAATAAAAGACCCAGACTCCAGATTCCTCTCTCTTTCCCCACCTCCCACCGCACATATCCTCGCCAGCATCCAATCTTCCTTACCATCAACTAGCTTCTGATCACTTGGGCTCCCTCGCCTCTCATCCCTCTTCTAATAGTCTCTTCCCCTCTTCTGTATGCATAAACTTATTCCAACTTGCCCATGTTTCTACGTACTGTTCCCTTCTATTCCTAGATGAAAGCATTAAGTCCTCCATAGCTCCAATTTCCCTGACCCTATTGAGCCATCTTGCTACGGAGGGAGATCTACTGTCTCTCCACTGGAGACTTATTCCCATTTTTGCTGTATTTATCAGGTGTCGTAACACCGACTTTTGGTATTCCCCTACTGGAATCTGTGAGCTATGGAGGAGAAAGAAGGCTGGGTCATCTGGAATCTGAAATTTCGTAAGTTTTTGTCCTATTCTGCGCACCTCCTTCCAGTAATCCTTCACCTTTACGCAGTCCCAAAATAAATGTCGCAGAGTCCCCTGTTCCAGCCCACATCTCCAGCAATTCTCTGAGTTCTCATTAGAAAGTTTATGCAACTTTACTGGAGTGTAGTACCACTGCGACAGTAATTTATAGTTACATTCCTGTATCCGTGTTGATACAGATGAATATAAAGCCAGAGATACTATTTGTTTCCGTTGGGTCTGTGAGAAGGTTATCCCCAAGTCTCTTTCCCATTTAGTGATTCCTGGAAGGACAAAATCTTCCCGGGGAGCATTTAATATTTTATACATTTTAGATCCCACTCGCTGTATTGGTTCTTCCTCATCGCAATATTTTTCAAATTTTGTCAGTTGCCGCTGGAAATTAGAAGGGTGTCCCAAAGTGCTTAGGAAATGTCTAGTTTGGAGCGCTTGCCAGAAACTTAACTCATACTCTCCCCCTACCCTCATCAGATCGGCGATTGATGGCCACCTATCTGTTTTCAGGAAATGTGATACCTGGATTTTACCCCTCCCTTTCAAGTTATTATATATTGCCCCGGTCATCCCCGGTGTAAATCTTGGGTTCCCCAGTACCGGGTATAGGGGTGAGTATTTAGATGAAACTTTAGAGTTTTTGCATATTTTAGCAGTGACGGACAGGGTCGCTCCTATTAAGGGGTGTTTCTTTAACTTACTTGGTAGTGATTTATAACACCAGGGTGCCCTACCTAGCGCCACTGGGGAGTTCTGCTGTTCTACCTCAACCCACCTTTTATATTGTCTATTTCTACACCAATCTATCAACCTCGTCAGGTGGGCTGCTTGATAATATTTGGCTATATCCAGTATTGCCATCCCTCCCCAGCTCTTTGGAAGTTTCAACACCCCTTTTTTTATCCTTGGCCTTTTCCCGTTCCAGACAAAACTCATTAAGGTCGTGTCCAGTTGCCGGAGAAAGGTCAAGGGTATTTTAATCGGTAGAGTCTGAAACAAATACGTTATTTTTGGTAGTATACTCATTTTCACTATATTGTTTCTGCCAAACCATGAGTATATTCCATGCTTCCATTTCTCCATAAGCTTTCTGACTGAGTTAAGGAGGGGTGGGAAATTTATTTTAAACGTTTCTTTTATGTTTGCTGGAATTAGAGTACCTAAAAATTTTAGCGCCGTTTTCCATTTAAATCTGAAGTTTTGTTGTATTATGTTCCGCATCTGTGTTGGTACTGCTACAATTAATGCTTCAGATTTAGTCTGATTTACTTTTAAATTAGATAGTTCTCCGAATCTTACAATCTCTCTAACCAAAATGGGTAGAGAAACATGTGGATTTGCAATGGAAAACAGCAGGTCATCCGCAAACGCTATTACCTTATGACTCCCCTCCCCTATCTGAATGCCCTGAATGTCTGTATTTTGCCGGATTCTGTTTAAGAGAGGTTCCAAGGACAGGACAAAGAGTAATGGTGACAGGGGGCATCCCTGCCGTGTTCCATTCGAAGTTGTAAATATTTTAGAGTATATCCCATTTACTCTCACCGAGGCACGTGGGTCAGTGTACACACTTCTAATCCATCCCAACATATTTTCTCCTAGGCCCACGTGACGCAGCACCGAGAACAGAAACCTCCAACTAACTCTGTCAAAAGCCTTCTCGGCATCAGTATTTAGGAACACGGCAGGGATGCCCCCCTCAGATGCCCCCTGAACCAGATTCAGGGCCCTTATTGTACCATCTCTTGCCTCTCTCGTAGGGATAAATCCTACCTGGTCCCTATCTATCAAATCCGGAAGCCACACTTTCAACCTACTAGCTAATATCTTTGTGAACAATTTCAGGTCAGAGTTTAATAACGAGATCGGCCTGTAACTGCCGCACTCCGCCGGGTCCTTCCCCTCCTTAGGGATCACTGTAATATGAGCTAATAAAGCCTCCGGCGGAAAAGCGGCAGAATGGCCCATATCATTGAAAACCCTTGTCATTTGCTTACTCAGATATGGTAAAAACTCCTTGTAATATCTAATCGTATACCCATCCGGCCCCGGAGCTTTCCCATCTTTCATAGTTTTTAGTGTTGACTCTAGTTCCTCTACTGAGATGGGAATATCTAGGCTGGCCTGGGCGATAGGAGGCAGTCTAACTAGATCCGCTGTTAAAAGATACTCATCTATCTCTGTTTGGGTCACCGATGTCTGAGCCAGATTGTACAAGTTGGAATAGTATCTACCAAATTCCTCTGCTATCTCCTTAGGTTTCCGCTTTAATTGCCCCTCCTGTCCCTTAATTTGTGGGATATACGTTGCTTGGCTCTTTTCTTTCAGCTTCCCCGCTAACAGTTTGCTACACTTGTACCCGAATTCATAGTTTGTTTTTTTGCCCCTTTGTATAATTGCCTTTGCCTTGTATCGTAGTAATTCTGTGATCTGCCTCCGCAAATCAAGCTTTTTTTCTATCCAATTTAAGTTGATCTTTGTTTTTCGTATTTTTTGTTTTGTTTTGTTTTTATATAAAATAAATGAAGCCTTAGATTGCAGACCACAAGGTTTCCCAGTAGCATATATTACAATATGAGACTTGTAGTATCCTTTTTTTTATTCTTGAGAGCTCATACCTTCAGGGGATATCTAGTGCAGAATTTTCAAATAGACTTTCTTTACTTTCAAAATATTTTATTTTCAAAAGGTATACAATACATTGTAAAATGTAACATTTTTATAAATAAATAACTGCATAAATAAATAAATATTTGAACCTGAAGGCTGAGAACTTGGAAAAATGTATCACATGTCCAGAATATGTATAAAAAAAAGAAGAGAAGACATCTTAATTATAGTTTCAGTACATCTTATAGTAATATAAAAGCTTTTAGTGTTATAATATCCCAGTGGGGCTTCTTTTAAAAGTTTTTTTTTTTTTTTTTTTTTAGAAAGGACTAAGATCCTCTTATCCCCTTGGCACTCCTTTCGGGATCTGACTGTGCTAAGAAAGAGAATCATCAGTCTCCTTTATGTCCTCAACCTGAGACCTTCTGAGCTTCTCAATTTATAGTGGCTCTATTATACATTAGGTATTCCAGAGTTCCTTATATAGCACTCTGTGTTCCCAGTTAACAAAAAATAATTGGTAAACCTTAAAGTCATCTCCAGGTATCTCATTAATCTGAGATTAATAAACAAAAATAAAGGACAGGAGAGAATAGGAAAAAGAGAAGGAGTATAAGGGAGAAGGGAATTGAAAGAGAGTGCCTAACGAGAGGTTAATGTAGATTTGGGAGTTGACGGAACATCTTGGTTAAGTGAAAGACCTATAAAGTTGGCCCATGGTTCCCAGATTTTTTCCCACTTCGGGATTGTGTTTAAGATACTGGACAATTTTTCTTGGGTCATTATCCAAGATATTTTCTGCTTGGTTTCTGAAATGAAAGGTTTAGGTTTCTTCCACGCCTTGGCTATTGTTAGTTTGGCTCCTGTGAGGATAAAGTGAATAAATGTTTGTGCACCCTTTGATATATGAGATATTTGAGCATTAAGAGGGCTACTGATGGGGACATTGAAACCTGGCAATTTGTGACCTTGTAAATTAAAAACTTTTCTCCAATAGGGTGAATCTTGGGACATTCCCACCATTTGTGGGCCATTGACCCAGAGAGTTGACAGCCTCTATAGCAAGTCAGGTCCGCTGACGGATATATGGCTGCTATTTTAGTGGGAGTGAAATACCACCTAGTTAACACCTTGATATTCGCTTCCATTAGGGAAACATTTAGAATTCTCTTGAAGGACTCCTTATGCCAGTTATCCAGGTCCCAATTATAATTGAAATCAGTTTTCCAGGCTTCCATATAAGAAGACTTTGCTGTAGGGTGAGTGAGGGCCGAGTATATTACAGAAATGCCACCTCTCAGTTCCGTAACTTGTCCACACCAAGCCTCGTATTTTGTGAATTGTGATGGTGAAAGTTTATTTGTTCAAATTTGATATAGCAACTGCGAGATTTGGCTAAAGCGGGATCGTTCTGAATCCGGTAGCTTCCATTTTTTGATACAGTGATTAAGAGTTATAGGCCCCCCAGGAGTAAAGAATTGTCCTATGCAGTATAGTCCCTTATCCACCCACCATTTAAACGTTTGTACGTCTAAACCCTGGGGAAAATCTGGGTTGAATAGATGTGTAGGAATTGTCCTATGCAGTATAGTCCCTTATCCACCCACCATTTAAACGTTTGTACGTCTAAACCCTGGGGAAAATCCGGGTTGAATAGATGTGTAAGTGGGCGTGCTGCTGTGACGAGGGCCGGATGATTCCTGTAGCTGTCTCAGATCACACAAGATTGAGATAGGGAAGGGGTCATTATAGGTTGTTTTTTGATTGGGTACCATAATAGGTGATCAAGAGAAATTTGGAAGACTGCCTGACTCTCAATGTTAATCCCGTCTTTGACTAGATCTATGAAAGTTTATCTTCTCTTGCTGCTATAAAATATTTATGTAAGTCTGGAAGGCCAAGCCATTCCTTATTTCTGTGACGGAACAGGGTGTTTTGAGGAATGCGATAGCTAGGGGTTCCCCAGGTGTATTTAAGTATTTTGCTCTGAAGAGTATTCAAGTGTTTTTTTTTTTTTTGTTTTTTTTTGGATCAGGATGGGAAGTGACCTAAAGAAATATAGAATTCTCGGGAGAAGAGTCGTTTTAAATGAGTTAATCCTGCCCAACCACGAAAGTTTGTATTTGGACCAGGTTTTGAGATCATTTTCTAATTTCTTATATAGTGGTGGGTAGTTGTTATAGAGCAGGGGTGCCCAACCTTTTGAAGATCGAGGGCCATTTAACCGACTTGGTAACCGGTCACGGGCCACAATGAGTGTAGCGGGCGGATGACATGCATACTGCAGACACGGACGCTGCCCACGCTACTCTATGGGCCCTCCGATCTGCCCAGGCGGAAGGGGACAGATCCCCTTCTGATTTTATTTTTCTTTAGCGAATCGAATTCGAGGTAGGCGGGTGTAAATGGACACAAGTCTGTTTTGCATCTGCCGCTCCATAGAGGTGAATGGAGGGTCCGATTGGGTCGGACTGATCCTGTGAAAGAGGCCTAAGGCTGCTTTCACACTGATGCACTGCAGTTTACCCATGCCGTGGCTGCAGCACAGTGTACCTTTTTGGCTTTTCTGCGGGTTAGCTGCACTTTACCATAGACTTCTATTATATCCTGCAGGTGTAGTGCACTTTCAGAAAGCGAACCAAACCTGAAGGTAATTCCAGAAGTCTATGGCTCAGTGCAGGTAACCCACATGTACACTGTGCTGCACCTGCAGATCAGTTGAAAGCCACCCAGTAACCAATGCAGAAGATATGCCCGTATATACACTGTGATTTTAGTAATGAACTGACCTATAATAATCTTCCATTCAGGTATTGCCGGCTGTTGCTGTCCCAGGCAGAGCACATTTGGTATCACTCCGCCTGTGAAAGGAGCCGGCGCTATACAGGAAGCATCAACTTATGCTACAGTGGGTTTGTGTTTTAATTCTAGATCCGAAATAGGACCATGAAAAAATAAATGTTAGTCCTTATTCAGGTGGGACCATTGTCCTTGATTTTCTTTTTCCTTTCCTTTTTTCCCACATTGGGGATTGTGGGCTGGTCGGAGTGGGTCTTTTAGTCGAACCAGTATTAGCTGTGGTGGTGTCCATGTCCGCTTCGTGGGAGATGAGTTTTAGTTGTAGCAGTAGATGTTCCCCTTCCGAAAGGCTGGAGAAGGTGTAGGTTCTTCCTTTATCAGAAAATTTGCCCACAAAAGGAAAGGCCCTTCTGTATTTAATTTATTTTTGTTTTAAGACCAATAATAATGGTTTCAGTGCCCTCCTGCGCTGGATAGTAGAAGGGGAGAGATCTGCAAATAGTTGTATTGAGTGGCCTTGATAGAACACTTGGGAGGAGGATCTGGCCTGTTTCATTACCTCTTCCTTCATAGAGTAATAGTGGGGCTTGACAATGATGTCTCTGGGTTTACCATCTTTCCTTGGGGCATCCCAGAGCCCTATGGACCCTATTGAGTTCCAGGCGGTGATGAGGTACAGTAGGTAGCAAGTTTCTGAATAATTCCTGGACTGCTAATGATACATCTAGAACTGTTTCAGGGAGCCCCCTGATTCTGATATTCTATCTGCGAGATCTGTTCTCGAGGTTATCAATTCTAGAGATGGCAAAATCCAGTTGTTCCTGAACTGTGTGTATATGTTTCATAATTTGATTGGATGTGGCCACCGTTTCTTCCAGTTTGTTCATTTGAATCCATTCTTGATCCCAAATTCTGAAAGTCAGCTTTCAGGTCTCCAGTGATTTTGGCTGCTGTTTGTGCCAGTCCTTTTATCTAAAAGGTCAGAAAACTTTTGAATTAAATCCACCATTTGTTTTGCTTCATTTCTGGGAAAGGCTTCTGAGGTAACAAACAGTTTGGGTAGCAGAATTGTGTCCTGAGGCAGAAAGGACATAGTTGGACATTAAGTGTCCAGGGAATGGCTCAGAGAAGGTTGGAGCAGATGTAAGTACCTGAGAGAGTCCTGCCTGGTGTCCTGAGGTAAAAGTTGGTGCCGCAGAATGAATAGCCTGCTTGTGTTCTGTGAGGCAGAGAGCGCTTGAGGCAGAATGCTGTGCTGTAGCGGCCATTTTAGAATTTTCGCCCGGTGGTACGGCTCAAATTGCGTCTGTAATTCCCTCTTATTTAGGGATTTTTTTTGTATGGGGGGTTCCAGGCTGTTAAGGGGGGTCAGTCAGTCCATTTTGGGAGCTGTATAGTCGATGTGATGTTTGCTATTCACGCCCCTGTATTAGGCTGGAGCGGAGCTCTTGGCTGAGGCGGCCATTTCCTGAGCTCCGCACATGTGCACCCAAATAGACATTCTTGTACATAGGCCTTGAAGAAAGTGTTTATTTTTAATATTTATTATGTTTAATACTGCAAAATTAAAAAATGAAATCTAACAAATATGAAATGTTGCAGGTGAATGTTTCACATTTGCCACTTGTGTCCAACAGTGAGGCCATCTAAAAACAGGAAGCTGAATTTGTTAAAGAAGACACAATCATCGCTCTCTTCTAGCAATAATGGAAACTGACTGTTTCGAATTTGATGCAAGTTGAGGTCCATAGACCTCAAGTTTACACAGGCATTCCCTGAAATGTGTCAAAATCGTGATTTTTTTGCCACGATTTTGCCACAATTGTGACGCGATTTCAGGGAATGCCTGTGTAAACTTGAGGTCTATGAACCTCAATTCACATCAAAGTTGAACCAAAGTAGTACAGGGACTACTTTAAAGTTGGTACGACTTGAAGTCACACAGATATGAATTGGAAATCATGGGGTACGACTTTGCAGTCCCAAGTCGCAGGACAAGTCTCACAAATGTGAAAGGGGCCTTACTTTACCTCTTTTTGGAACTGTAGAAATAAACATCTACTAGAGGGAGCTTGCATGGCAGTGCTTTTGGGGGCAACCTGGGCTTTATTAGAAGAAAGCCCAGCACTGGCTGCTTACTTTAAAGCTGAAATTTCATATGGGTTTGTTTGTGCTAGCAAAATATATATATTTTTTTTTTCCTGCCAACCATGGCGACATATACCAGAGAGAGGACACTGTATACCAGGGAGTAAATCCTCTTCTGTTTCTTACCAAACAGTGTGCATTGTATTTATGTGTGTGTGTGTGTGTGTGTGTGTGTGTGTGTGTGTGTGTGTGTATATATATATATATATATATATATATATATATATATATGTGTGTGTGTGTGTGTGTGTGTGTGTGTGTGTGTATATGAAGGATTGCATTAAGGGGAGGATGCGCTTTTTGATAATTCCTCCGTAGGCAATATAAGGGCTAGGAACAGCCCTGAAGCAATGCCTGGATGAAAACCAAAATCTCTGGGCTGGTAGTTTGTTCCCTTTCTATATTGTCATTACATGTTCAGTTTTTGAGTTTGACATTTAACTACGTATGCACAATGAGATGATTTGCAACAGTCCCCTGTACTTCTGCCAAAATGTGAGGGAGATCGGTGTGTTCTCTAAGTGAGCGATCCCTGCGGGCCATGACTGTGCCTTTTTTTTTTTTTTTTTTTTCTAAGATTCTAATAGATGATTTTATTTTTCTCCAGAACTGACACGGAGAACTGCAATCAGCACAGCATGAACAGCTATGTCTTCTGTGTTAAAAACAGTTCTGCTTTTCTTTTCAAACCCGTCTCACTGGAATTAAAAATCTAGCAAAAAATATTTTGGAAAAGCAAAAATCTAGAACACAGAAAAAGTTGAATTTTTAATTCATTAACTATTCATAAAGTAGAGAATTAACAAATAAAGACGTGAATAATAAAATACTTTTACATTGGGTATAGAATTGATGGATGGCTGAATAGACAGCCACTTATCAAAATTGTCTGATATTTTCAAATCACTTTAGATGAGATCCGCCAAGTTTTTATACTTATTTAAAAGAAACTTGTCATGAGAGGTAAGTTGCCATTGCTGACCTCCTACACGTTCTACGTTCTTGCTGTCATTCTAAACCTTTCACTTCAGTCATTTTTTAAACCGCTGACTTTCAACAAGTGTGTTGCGGTTCTGATTTAATTTCTGTCTCCGTAATATTTATTTGGTTGTTGCAAGAAGATATAGTTTCGCCCGCAAAGGGGCTAGCTTTCACAATTGTAACGAAGGTTAGTTTGCCAAAGAAGACCAGATGTGTAAAGTGTCTGTGGATGCACACAGCTCGGCTTGGGATCAAGCCTGCACATCTGCCCCCCACAGCAAGCGCTTGCTATAGGGGATGACAAAGAGTAGCCAAGATCACCGGTGGAGGACCCCAAAAGAGGAGGTTGGGGGCTGCTCTGTGCAATATCATTGCACAGAGCAGGTGAGATTAGCATGTTTGTTATCTAATTAAAAAAATTGCCTTTTTAAATTCATACAATTGGATATATACTCTTTTTAAAATGCTTTAAACATTGCAGAAGAGACCTGCTAATCTTCAGAATGTACCCTGCACTTGAGCAGCTCAGAATGCATTCTTGGCACTGTGCTGGAATGTGTGCAGCCGAGACAGCCGAAAACCTGGTAGAAGTCGACGGGACCTCGCAGACATTGGGTCATTGGAGCTAAATAATAAGGAGTTTAGTTATGCTTTTAAAGTGGTTGTAAACCCTTACATATACCCAGTGAAGTTACTAGCCTCAGGTGATACACAGAGATGAAACAAATCCTCCTACATAAGTTGTACCTGTTTATATGCAGTCTTCTATGCTTTACATCTGTTCAAAGTGCTGAATTTTGAGGCTTGTCTGAGAGTTCAGAGAAATGGTGCGGAGAGGCGTAGTTACATTGTGCAGAGCTCAATGAGTAGCGTTCTGTGAGCTGATTGGACAGAAGACACCCCCCCCCCTTTCACACAGCACAGAGGAACAGAGCTGAGACTGTTAATCTGCTGGAGATCCCTCTCCTGTCACCATTTTTCTCCTGTTGTCAGGAAAACTTGTCAGAAGTGTCTGCTGATAGCAGAGGAATGAAGCAGCTGGCAGAAATGGCCCCTAGTGCTTCTAACTGAGACAAGTGCACACTGTAGAGGGCTATGCTTTGTTCAAATTCCATGTCTGAGGTTTACAAATACCCTAAGATCTCATTCGCATTGGATGTGATCCTATTGAGTTTGCTACATTTTATGTCACAGGTAAACTGCCTGGTACTTTAACTTTCATTTATGTTGGTGGGCGATTTTCTCACCAGAGCGCGGTGTTAAAAATATCCTGCATGCTGCAGTTTAAGTAGCATAGAACCTGTACGTTCCCTTGCAAGGCAGTTGTGTGGAGACCCTAAAGATTGCATCACAATTTATCTGAAAATGTAATGTATATTAATTCAATGTTTACATATGTGGAATGAACAATCTCCAGAAAAAAAAATGCATTGGTTTATGCTATTCGATCAGCTTGGACACAAACAGTGACTGTCCAATTTAAAGTTTTTAACCACTTCAGCCCCGGAAGAATTTAGTCCCTTCCTGACCAGAGCATTTTTTGCGATTCGCCACTGCTTTGCTTTAGCTGAAAATTGCGCGGTCATGCGATGTTATACACAAACAAAATTGATGTCCCTTTTTTTTCCCCCCACAAATAGAGCTTTATTTTGGTGGTATTTCATAATCCCTGCGGTTTTTATTTTTTGTGCTATAAACAAAAATATAGCGACAATTTTTGAAAAAAAAAAAGCAATATTTTTTTTACTTTTTGCTATAATATCCCCCAAAAAATATATAAACTATTTTTCCCTCAGTTTAGGCCGATATGTATTCTTCTAAATATTTTTGGTAAAAAAAATCGCATTAAGCGTATATTGATTGGTTTGCGAAAAAGTTATAGCTTCTACAAAATAGGGGATACATTTTTGGCATTATTAAAAAAAAAAATTCTAGTAATGGCGAAGATCTGCGATTATTTTATTGTGCCTGCGACATTATGGAGGACACATAGTACACTTTTGACGCTATTTTGGGACCATTGTCATTTATACAGCAATCAGTGCTATAAAAATGCACTGATTACTGTGTAAATGACACTGGTAGGGAAAGGATTAACCACTAGGGAGCGAGGAAGGGGTTAAGTGTGTCCTAGGGAGTGATTCTAACTGTGTGGGGGCTGGGCTACAAGTGACACGACAGTGATCACTGCTCACGATGACAGGGAGAAGTAGATCGGTGTTCTGTCACAAAGCAGAACAGGGAAATGCCTTGTTTACACAGGCATCTCCCTGTTCTGCAGCTCCGGGACACCGGCGGACATCGAGTCCACGGGTCCCGCAAGCACGGTCATGGAGCTTTGCGCATCCTTGCCATTCTGCTGACGTATATCTGCAGGAGGCGGTCGGCAAGCGGTTAAAGACCAGCCAGGGGCTTTTTGAATTTAGTTGTTGATGCCCAGTTAAAGTGTTTTGTGTAAAGTGTTTGGAGGATATCCCATATAAAATTCACAGCCCACCCAACTGCCACTGTTATTACAAACCAGTTGATAGTGTCATGCCTTTTGATGGATGGCGTCTCCATAATGTGGGATTGGGACACCCAAAAGGTCAGAGTGACACCTTTCATTCTGACCTCTTTGAGGGCTGTGGTAAATGCTGACATTTCAGTTGGCGTTTTAAATATTAAGTGGCATTACCTAATCAAGATAATCTACTGTCAAAACCGCCAATCCAAATGAAACTTCATCTGTATACTGATTCAGTGGGTTTCCAGATCCTGCTATAAAATCTGGAAAACGCATCTCGGCGACCTCCTCAGGAATTGGGTGGAACGGAGGTTGCTGCAATCCATTTTCTGGCAGATTAGCTAATCAATGTTGGTGGATCTAGCAAATTGGAGGGTAGAAAGGATTTTTCATGATTCTTTTACACCTTCTTTGAGAGTAACTTGGTTTTGAGAGCGTTTTGCAAGACGAGCAAAATGTTTAAATACATTTTGACTTGATATACAAGCGATGTCTTGCTATACAAGTAGCGTTGTGTCACAACTGAGTATAAAAGAGAAGAGAGGCGCCTCATAATGTAGCACTATGGTTACATTTAATGAAGGCACAACATTTAGCAACATATTGCTTGCTACACTTGGAGGCGCCTGTCTTCTCTTTTATACTCTGTAGGTACTGCTGGATTTTGCTCCTTATCCCCTTGTGGAGGCTGTCGTTTGTGGATGGACTGTTTATGGTTACACAACATTGCATCGCATTGCTATAATGTTTTTATATGGACTATAAACTGAAGGACATATGAATAAATGGTTGTGGAACGAATCATTTGAGTTTCCATTATTTCTTATGGGGAAATTCACTTGTTTCTGGAACAAATTATGCTCGCAATCCAAGGTTTTACTGTACTTGCTTACCAGCAGCGTCCTTGTCTTTTAATAACTAGCATATCCTCTTGAAGACCTATATATTCATATGAATTTAGCAATGTGATAGACAGAAAAAAGAAGCAAGAGCTCTAAATAAAATCCTAATCTCTTGATGCTGGCTTTGTTCTCTGCATTAAATAGGCGAGCCCTCATATGGTGCCAGAAAAACAGATTGTCCATCCACACTTGTTTGATTTTCCTACACAGCCAAATGCACATAATGCCACTTTATATGGTAGAGATTAAATAGCTGTACTCTTCTAAAACCAGCAGTGGAATCTTACATACCATCATGTTAAAACTGATTAGCACATGAGTAGAACAAAATATGTATAGGGTGTCACTAGCCCCCCCACTCCCACAAATCCCTGCCCTGGATTAGCGATTAAAGTGGTATTAAACCTTAAAGCAGACATTTATTATATTGCAGCTTACCAATTCTTACCAATGTGATGGCTATATTAGTTTCCCTTTTTAGGCTTTCTTTCTTCAATTTTCATGTGGTGATTCAGCAAGCAAGTCTATTGTTTTTCACAAGCTCAAGTTCTCCAGCAGAATGTATCCATTTACATGGATGAGACAAACCACTTAACATCTTAACACTGTCAGGAGTGATTAAAATTATCAGCTTTTATTTATTCATGCAAACCCAAAAGGGGAACAAAAAAATGTTTGCTGTAGCTGATTAAAAAGTGTGAGCTGAAGTTTGCCTTCAATTTGTATGTGCATCTAAATCTGCTAATTTAACACTATCCTCCCCAGACTGACAATTCTGCTGTGCTCATTCCTCCAGAGTTGTATCTCACTTAGACCCCTTTCAAACTGAGGTGGTTTTCAGGCATTTTGGAGCTAGAAATGGTTTCTGTTAGACCCCTTTCACACTGGGGCGGTTTGCAGGCGCTATTGCGCTAAAAATAGCACCTGCAAACCGACCTGAAACAGCAGCTGCTGTTTCTCCAGTGTGAAAGCCTGAGGGTGCGCTGGCAGGACGGAAAACAAAGTCCTGCTAGCCGCATCTTTGAAACGGTATGTATACTGCTCCTGCCCATTGAAGGCAATGGGGCACCGTGGCTATACCGCTGGAAAAGCGCCTCTGCAGAGGCACTTTGCGGTGTTTTTTAACCCTTTTCCGGCCGCTAGCGCGGGGTAAAACCTCCCCGCTAGCGGCCGAAATTAGTGGTAAAGCTCTGCTAAAAATAGCAGTGATTTACCGCCACCGCACCTCCCGCCCCAGTGTGAAAGGGGCCTAAAGCGCTTGAAAAATTCCTTTTTAGTGTGACTTTTCACACTGGGGCATTCGCTCGTGGGATGTTGGGAAAAGTCCTGCAAGCAGCATCTTTGGGGTGGTTTGGGAGCAATGTATTTAGCGCTCCCAAATCGCTTTTCTAAATAAAATAACAAACATGTTATACTTGCCTGCTCTGTGCAATGGTTTTGCACAAAGTGGTCCCAGACCTCCTTTTTAGGGCCCCTGGTCCCACAACCGACATAAAATGTCTCCTGATATGGCTTTTGGAGTAGCTTCCCACAACAGCGACTTACTCTGGCTTTTTCGCCAGTACTACAACATCATCTCCTGCTCCCCGGGTACATCACTTCCGGTCTGCAGGTACGTTTCCTCCGAGACCTTGCCTCCCTCCATCTTCTCTGGTGTCACCCTTTTTTACCCGTTGACCAATTGGGTCTGGGAAATGTGTTATTCAACCGTAGTTGGAGATACGCTGGGTTTGGGGATTTGTCATCTGCAAACACTTGCCTATGCAACTCAACTGCCCAGAGCCACATTGGTATTGTACGTTTTAAGTGCAATAATAAACTGTGCTGTTTTTATTCCTTAATTTCTTGGCTTCAAGTCATTTTCACCCAGTACTGACAGTGCTCCTACCTTGGTGACTGTTTCGCTTGCCAAGGGGGCAGACAACGTGAGCTTACTACTGAGCCAGGCTGTGTGTGTCTATAGACCCCCGCTCCCTCTGCACTGGATTTCATTGACATTAGCAGTGGCTCCCGCTGCTGTCTCAACCTGTGAGGGGGAAGAAAGCAGTACTGCTGATCTCGGGCACAGCTGATCAAGATCATGCTAAGGTAAGTATTTATAAGGGGACTGGGGGGGGCTTATAGTGATTGTAAAGTCAATTTTTTTTTTTTGGGGTAAAAATATCAAACTTGCCATACTTGCCTACCTTCCGTGTGTAATGGTTTTGCACAAAGGAACCCCTAATCCTCCTCTTCTTGGGTCCCTCTTTGGTGCTCCTGGCCTTTTGCTCCTCTTGGGTGCCCCCACAACAATCAGCTTGCTATTGGGGCACCTGAACTGAGCTGCTGCTCTGTGAGACCATTCAGACACGGAGCCGCGGCCCAGTCCGACCTTCTTCTTTCCTCATTGGCTGGATGACTGACTTTGACAGCAGCGAGAGAGCTATGCTGGTGTCCCAGCCAATGAGGAGGGCAGCCGAGACACTCCTGCAACATCGCTGAGTCTAGAAGGATCTCAGGTAAGTTTGGGGGGGGGGGTGGCTATATCTAAAAATATAAAAAACGTTCCGGCGCCCCTTACAACCACTTTAAGCCTTTACAACAACTTAAATATGGAGATTGGGGTTTAGCTCCCCTTAAATATATGCATGAGGAATTCTCTGATTTGACCATCGCTCATTAAGTGTAGCTGACTCAGATTTAAATGCTGATGCTGCAATTAAATAAAGATCTGTACTGAAAAACACAAAGCATATATAATATAAATCTTCAGATACCACATGTTGCTAGGATGTACCTTTCTTAGAGGCGACTCTCAATGTGCATCCCTGCAAGCACTGACTTCTTTATAGTGGAGAAGAGCCAGGGGTCTATCTCGCATTCTACCGTGGTGCCTGGGGAAGGTATTCTGCACTGTATTGTACTGACCATACATTATTAGATTTTTTTCCCTGCAGGCTGATTGGAAATACAAATATTTCTTCCAGCCATGTTTACAGCATGAAATCTAATAATATAACCCCTGCGCAATGTTTATTAGCAACAAGCTTCTTATTCTTTTTTCAAAGTATGAAGTGCATGGGGGAAATTTTGACTGGTTTATGAGACAGGAACTGACCAGCTTAAAGTCGGAGTACCAGCTTAAAGTCGGAGACTCCTGCCATCTGTCAACTGATGCATTATGATTTTGAAAAACCTGTGCCCTACTGGTAGGCTACAGACCAGTCTTTAGAACAGCTGGCTTTAATATGTGTAAAGGAGTGCACAATCTAAAATATGCAGTATATTATGACTTTTCTTGCAGTAAGAAGTCTGGGTTGCTAGAATTCCTTTCATTTGAAAAGTGTGTGGCATGACATTGCATTTTTGTTCTTTTTTTCCTGTCAATTTTATAAAGCTTATTTCAGCTGTTATAGAGTATTTTATTCACCTCGGGGCCATAGATTACTGCTCTCCAGTGGTGTATTATGGAGGAAGTAGGATCAGAAGAGAGAACTTGCATAAGCATTAGTGTAGGATGAGGTGATCTTTCCCTGGAGCCCTGTTTAGTCACCAGTAATGGGCGGCAGGCTTGTTCAGTTAGAAGTGTTTAAAAGAAACTGCAAACTATGAATGCCAATCCCTTTTTTTTTTTTTCGTGATAATATTGTTAAAGAGGAAGTAAACCCTCCAAAAGAAACCGAAGGGACAAAAAAACCTGCAAGGCAAAGGCATAATCAGCTAGCATGCATAGCATACTGGCTGATTATGTATTACTTGCCTCAGATCGAGGCCCCCGCAGCGGTCCACGTCTCCCCCTCTGGCCGCCGACATGGTGTCCCGGAGTGTCTTCCGGGTATCGTGGCTCCGGCGCTGTGATTGGCCGGAGCCGCGATGACGTCACTCCCGCGCATACGTGTGGGAACGGCACAGTGCAACTGAAGCAGCGGCACATAGTGCCATTGCTTCAGTTGGCTTAAGTGTGCATGTGCCACATGACATCGGCACATGCAAATACAGGAATATCTCCTAAACCGTGCAGGTTTGGGAGATATCCTTGTTTAGCTACAGGTAATCCTCAATATAGGCTTACCTGTAACAAAAAGTTGTAAACAAGGGTTTACAACCATTTTAATTGTGCCCTTTCATATATTGACCTTTTATGGACTTTTATTATGTTTTATTTTTAACTATGATGTGTTCTAAAGAAAAATACTTTATTAATTTGGCTTACTATGAAACGTTCTATATGAATATTTTATGTTTGCCACTTAAAGCCATAAATTGGCAGTTCCCAAATTAGAACTTCAGCTTTCTGGAGCTCAGACAACAGCACTGTAGTCAAAGGTGACTGCACTCAAATTTGCAGCTTTAATTGATCTTACTTCTCCCCTTTCAGCAAATTAAGGGATACCTTTTTTGGGGAGCACAGGTCTTAATTAAAGGGGTTGTAAACCCTCATGTTTTTTCACCTTCATGCATCCTATGCATTAAGGTGAAAAAATATCTTGCTGTGTCTGGCCCCCCGTTTTACCTGAGCCCTGAAATTCCGTGGGTGCGATCCCGCGTCGCTCTCTCTACGGCTTCTCGGCTCTTCATTAATAAGAATGATAGCAGTGCAGCCATTGGCTCCTGCTGCTGTCAATCAAATCCAATGATGCGGCCACCGGGACGGGGCCGAGTCATGCACTCGGTGGCTATGGACGCCGAGTGTATGACAGAGTAGCACGCCCACAAGGTAACCCCCTCGGGAGAGAGCTTCCCAGAGGGGTTATCTATTGCGGGGAGAGCTGCCAAGGGACCACAGAAGAGGAGAAACTTGAACCTATAGTACAACTTTAAAGATTGAATAAAACCCCCAAAAATATTTATTTCCTTTTTTTTTTCTTTCACTTGTCTTCCAAATTCTCATATTTTTTAAATAAGAGGTTGCATGGAAAAGAAGTATAAACAATTAGCACTTGTATTGCCTTTTCTTGCAATAATAAAGCCGCTATATACAGTTCTTTGTGTGAGATCCTGAAAAATATAGTGTCTGTACTAAACCGTTCAGACTGATTCATTGACTGCACAGCTTGAATTGGGAAATCTGCTATTGCATCATGGGAGTAGGCATTTACTTTAGAATTGGGCCTTTTGTTTGTTCTAACTCGGTTTTTAATTTATTTTAGACCTTAACTGCTTTTAGTTTTAGCGTTGTGAATACAATATCTAACCTTTTTTTAATGCTTATTTTATCGAAGCTGGTTTACGTTATAGTCCTTTTTTACTGATTAAAGGATAAGTTCATCTTTAGTTACATGTTACACCCAAATTTAGGGTGTATAATGTTACTGAACTATCAGCCTCCTTGTCCACATTTTAAAGAAGTATCACCAGAATTCTAAAACCTTTGTTGCTAACCACAGGGGACCACCCCTGCACATATTTAGACTGACAGGTTGACCCCTCTTCCCCACCACCAATATCTGACCATGCTGGTTGAAGGAGATGAATACATACCAGTAATTAACTTTGACAGCATTAAAAGGAGAGGATGCAGTGCAGACAGTGCACATGGAGCCTATACATGGAGCAGACAGTGCACATGGAGCATTGATTCCTCTCTGAAAGCTACCAATCATAACATCTGCAGCTTTCCCATCTACTTGTGAAGCCCTGTGCTTTCTCTTCATTCTTTTTCTACTGAAAAGAAAGCTAGGGAGCGCAGACCGATCTGCCAGCCAGCAGCCTGCTGTATGAATGAAAGGGGAGAGCATACAGTTGTAACTGCTGGTTTGTGTTTTAATGAGCATGCAGCAGCACTGTCATTCACACAAACCCAAGCACACAACACACAGCTAGTTAAACAATTGTCTACTTTGCTGTCTAACACTGTCATTCACAACACAAGCTGACAGGTACAACTGTACTCTCTCCTCTGATTGGAAATGGCATGTTGCTGAAGTCCGGTCTGTGCTCCGTAGCTTTATTTTCAGTAAGACAGAAGATTACAGAGAGGTAGACTGAAGGAGAAGGGAGGGTGGCTTCAGTGTTGGCTGTACTTCCTCATGGTAACACCCATAAATTGGGCTTCAGCCTGGGGAGAAACTACAACTAGTACTGACCGAGATTAAAATTTAATTTTATTTAAAAACTACTGCACACATTTCAGTGGGACCAAGTGCAATGGGTCCCTTGGATGATTCAGCAGGTGTTTTGAAATTCTGGCAGCACTTCTACTTTAAGTGCTTGTGACAGGATGACAGTGCAGGAGAGCAATTATCAGTCTGTTTCTCTACCTTTATAACAGGAAGTGATTGAATGAAGAACTTAGAGGCAGGATTTCCAGGTCCTCATTTAAAAAATACTGCAAATTTCAAAAGAATACAATTATTTTTAAAAGCCAAGTTTATCTTTTTTTTTTTTTCTTCAAAAATCCAGCTTGCCTATGTATCAATCATGTACCTCGGTTGCCGAAAAGTACTAGTCTTCTTTTGATTTTCAGAACAAGGCCTTACCATAGCCCTTTCTATATTTTTTAGAAAGCTTCAGAGACTCCTTGGTGTAGATTTGAGACCGAGAAACCAGTAAGAGACAGGAATAGGTTTACCAGTTGACCTCATTATTGGATAGATAGTGTGATAGTGTTAGTAACTCAAAATGAGTGAGCCACATTTATTCTCCAAAAATTACCTAGTTGCGCTTTCAGTGTCATTAACAGGACACCAAACACAGAAGCACACATTTTGGCACGTAATGAGAAAAAACAACAGGTTCAATAAAAAGTTTTTTTCCAAAAAAAAAAACAGGTGATAAACGCAGTAAAAAATGTGCAACTTGCAACACACCAAAATGTCCCATGAGCCATGGCCATGTGTAGCGCAGCCCATTGAAATACACAGGCACCAAGTGCAGCAAAGGCACCGCAAGTGCAGCAAACACACCATTTTCCGCTTCAAAAGTTTTGGAGCGATTGTTGCCTGTAGGGCAGACCATTCAAGTGAATGGGCTGCACTATGCGTTACCGGTGAAAATGCTCCAAAACAAATGCATGTGCATTTTCGCTACGTGGAAATGTGAACGAAGCCTGGCAACTGAGTGTCTCCATCCACTCCCTCCCCTATGTACTTGTATAAATATTGCCATGCACCTGATTGTACAATCTCTCTACAATTCCCTTTAGATTTACCAGAACTATGGAATAGGAGGACCCACCTGACTAATCCATTCAATTTGTATCAAATCAGACAGGCCCTTGTACTGCATAGCTAAAGGAGATTCAGGGCCGGTGCAAGGATTTCTGCCTACACAAGCGAAGCTCCATTTTGGCGCCCCCCCCCCCCCCCCCCCCCCCCAACGGCCACCCACCTCCCTTGCAAAAATGTTTCTTTCAACAATTTTTTTATATAAAAAAACACACTAATTTATGCTTTTGTAACCACGCCACACCAGAAATTCTTAGTATAATATACACCATACTACTAAATGTAAAACATACTGGACCCCTTTACATTACACAGCACCCTACACCACTGGACCCCATTACACAGACACCCCCAACAGTTCAGACCCCCCAACAGTACAGACCCCCACAGTACAGACACCCCTATAGTGCAGACCCCCACAGTACAGACACCCTTACAGTGCAGACCCCCACCCGACACAGTACAGACACCCCTACAGTGCAGACCCCCACCCCTATAGTGCAGACCCCCACAGTACAGACACCCCTACAGTGCAGACCCCCATACCCCACAGTACAGACACCCCTATAGTGCAGCCCCCCACAGTACAGAAACCCTTACAGTGCAGACCCCAACAAGACACAGTACAGACACCCCTACAGTGCAGACCCCCACCCCTATAGTGCAGACCCCCACAGTACAGACACCCCTACAGTACAGACCCCCTATAGTGCAGACTCCCACAGTACAGACACCCCTACAGTACAGACCCCCACAGTACAGACACCCCTACAATGCAGACACCCCTACAGTGCAGATTAGAGGTAGACCGATATGGGTTTTTCTCTGGCCGATACCGATGCCGATATTTCAAAATTGGGGCGGCCGATGGCCGATATATTTTTTTTTTTTCATTATCTCAGAAAATCTAGGTTGGGGAGGAGGTTATTGTTTAGGATGGAGAGGTAAAGTGCAGCCTATCAGTGTCCAACAGTGCCACCTCATTAGTGTCCACCAGTTCAGCCTGTCAGTGCAACCTCATCACTGCCTACCAGTTCAGCCCATTAGTGTCCATCAGTGCCACCTCATTACTGCCCACCAGTGCCACCTCATAATTATTAAAAAAAAAAAAAAAATACAATCTTAGTCATTTTAAGGAGGGGGTACAGAAAGGTGGTTGTGGAGGAGGGGGGTACAGAGAGGTGGTTGTGGAGGAGGGGGGTACAGAGAGGGCTATAAAGCTACTTCTCTGTGCCCCCTCTACCGCCACCTCTCTGTACCCCCTCCTCTACAGCCACCTCTCTGTACCCCCCTCCTCTACAGCCACCTCTCTGTACCCCCCTCCTCTACAGCCACCTCTCTGTACCCCCCCTCCTCCACAGCCACCTCTCTGTACCCCCCTCCTCCACAGCCACCTCTCTGTACCCCCCTCCTCCACAGCCACCTCTCTGTACCCCCCTCCTCCACAGCCACCTCTCTGTACCCCCCTCCTCCACAGCCACCTCTCTGTACCCCCCTCCTCCACAGCCACCTCTCTCTGTACCCGCCTCCTCCACAGCCATGTGTTGTGGAGAGGGTGGATGGTGCTAGGCGTGGGTGGGGATGCGTTGTGAAGAGGGGTGGGTGGGGATGCATTGTGAAGTGGGATGGATGGTGCTTGGCGTGGGTGGTGATGCGTTGTGGTGATGCGTTGGAGAGGAGTGGGTGGTACCCGCCTCCTCCACAGCCACCTCTCTCTGTACCCGCCTCCTCCACAGCCATGTGTTGTGGAGAGGGTGGATGGTGCTAGGCGTGGGTGGGGATGCGTTGTGGAGAGGGGTGGGTGGGGATGCATTGTGGAGTGGGATGGATGGTGCTTGGCGTGGGTGGTGATGCGTTGTGGTGATGCGTTGTGGAGAGGGATGGATGGTGCTAGGTGCTGGGTGGGGATGTGTTGTGGAGTGGGATGGATGGTGCTTGGCGTGGGTGGTGATGCGTTGTGGTGATGCGTTGTGGAGAGGGATGGATGGTGCTAGGTGCTGGGTGGGGATGTGTTGTGGAGTGGGGTGGGTGGGGATGCATTGTGGAGTGGGATGGATGGTGCTTGGCGTGGGTGGTGATGCGTTGTGGAGAGGGATGGATGGTGCTAGGTGCTGGGTGGGGATGTGTTGTGGAGTGGGATGGATGGTGCTTGGCGTGGGTGGTGATGCGTTGTGGTGATGCGTTGTGGAGAGGGATGGATGGTGCTAGGTGCTGGGTGGGGATGTGTTGTGGAGTGGGGTGGGTGGGGATGCATTGTGGAGTGGGATGGATGGTGCTTGGCGTGGGTGGTGATGCGTTGTGGAGAGGGATGGATGGTGCTAGGTGCTGGGTGGGGATGTGTTGTGGAGTGGGATGGATGGTGCTTGGCGTGGGTGGTGATGCGTTGTGGTGATGCGTTGTGGAGAGGGATGGATGGTGCTAGGTGCTGGGTGGGGATGTGTTGTGGAAAGGGATAGATGGTGCAGGGGATGCGTTAGAGAGGGATGGATGGTGCTGGGTGGGGATGAAGATGAATGTGTTGCATTGTGAAGATGGATGAGGATGACTCTGTGGGGATGAGAGTTACATTGTGAAGAGGATCTCCACAATGTAACTCTCATATCCACCCAGAGTCATCCTCATCCATCTTCACAATGCCAGCCTGTCAACCTCAGCCAGGTTTCCCTTTAAACAGGAGTTTAATTAAAGTCTGCAGGGGGGGGGGGGGGGCACAGTAACACACACAATTTCTGTGACTTACCCTCCATCCATGCTGCTTCCTAACATCAATAACATCATTAGCATGTGACAAACCCGATCGTGGCCAGCACTAGCTAAACTTCTCTTATCTTCTCTCCTGCTGAAGGGAGCATGCTGGCTGCTTGTCATTTTTTTTTGTGATGGACGCTGATGAGCTGACCAGCCAATCTGCAGGCACCTAGCCCTATCATGTGCATGCAGATTGGCTGGTCAGCTCATCAGCGTCCATCACAAAAAAAAATTACAAGCAGCCAGCATGCTCCCTTCACCAGGAGAGAAGAGAAGAGAAGTTTAGCTAGTGCTGGCCACGATCTCCTGCTGGGGGGAGTTACTAGTCAGGCAGCAGAGACTCGGGTTTGTCGCATGCTAATGATGTTATTGTTCTTCTGCAACAGCTCGCCGGGGGAGGGGGCGGGGCAGTGCGGTGCCAGTGAAACTTTTTCTCCCTCCCTTCTCCTCTACAGTCGCCGTTCCCGCAACTCGAGCCCTGGAGCGGGACACCGGGCGCCGGAGGCAACTCCGGACAGTAAATAAAAAAAAGGTCATCTTTTCGCCCCATCCCAGGCTGCGGACCTGCCCGCCCCAAGCGGCCGCTTGGTCCGCCTGGTGGTTGCGCCGGCCCTGAGGAGATTGTACAATCGGATTGTGTAGGAAGTAGGTGAAAGGTGATATTGTAATGAGTGTGATCACACCCTCTTCTGTGATGCAACAAGGTAGTAAAGGCTTCTGGGAGATGGCCTACAGGAAGTAAATGCTAAGAGAATCTACAGAAAGTAATGGAATATGAAAATCATTTAAAAAATTCAAATAAACTGACAAGATTTTAATCACTTGCCACCACCGTTATACGTCGGCTGTTTGAAGAGGGACATCATTGTTCTGGAAGCAGCTAGCTGCCATAACCCCAGTATCCTCTACTTCAGCGAGCGGTCCGCTTTCAGATAAAAGTGGTCTCTGTGGGGGATTTGCCGCAAGATCACTTTTATCAGGGGCACCCCTCCTGCCACGCTTCGGTGGTATCGGCGGAGACAATCGCGTCCTCTCCCCTGGATGCCGAGTGAGGGGAAGATGGCCCCACTTGGCTCCATAGCATTGACTGGTGGAAGTGACGTTGCTTCCACCCAATGCTCTTTTAAAGTGAATTTTTTTTATTGCATTTTAGTGTAAATATGAGATCTGAGGTCTTTTTGACCCCAAATCTCATATTTAAGAGGTCCTGTCATGCTTTATTTTTCTATTACAAGGGATGTTTACATCCCGTGTAATAGGAATAAAAGAGACCCTTTTTTTTTTTCCCTTTTAAGAGGATCGTGTCAAAATGAAAAGTCAAATAAGATATTACATTTTTTTTTAAAGCGCCCAGTCCCGACGAGCTCGCGCGCAAAAGCAAACGCATACCAAAGTAGAGCCTGCATATGCAAACAGTCTTCAAACCACACATGTGAGGTATCACCACGATTGTTAGAGCGAGAGCAATAATTCTAGCTCTCTGTAACTCAAAACAAGTAACCTGTAGACTTTTTTTAAACGTCGCCTATGGAGATTTTAGATGGTAAAAGTTTGTCGCCACTCCACGAGCGGGCGCAATTTTGAAGCATGACATGTTGGGGTATCAATTTACTTGGCGTAACATTATCTTTCACAATATAAAAAAAGATTGGGCTAAATTTACTTCTGCGCAAATACAATGTGGCAAAGTATTGCAACGACCGCCATTTTATTCTCTAGGGTATTAGAATAAAATATACATAATGTTTGGGGATTCTAAGTAATTTCCTAGCAAAAAAAAAAAATGATTTTAACTTGTAAACACTGAGTCTGAAAAATAGGCCCGGTCCTTAAGTGGTTGAACCTCCTGTGGATAAGGTAAGTGAGCGAAAAGCACATTGGGATGGCTGTGCCAGAAATGGTATTGAAAACCGCTTCTGTTTTATTATGAGAGTAAAATTCTGACCAAAAAGTTGAACCTATCCTTTTAATCGGTGAAAGATTATGAGATTGCTAGACTGAATTTACCTTTGCTTTAAATGAGCAGAGGTGATGGTAGGCAGTCGAGTTCTGCTAACAAAAGGTTATGAGCTCTGCCCATGTAATTTTGTGGACAAAACAATTTTCTATTTCTTAAAATGCCATTTGCTTGCACATAAGTATAAAATATCTCAGGTACGCAAATAGAAAACAAAGGTTATACACGGTTTGGTATATTCCTTTTTCTGTTTTAAACGGATATCACAAGATAAGCATAAAATGAAATACATTTTTAAGCATGCAAATAAATCTATTAATATAATTAAAATTGTGCACAATCTGCGCATATGACATCTCACCAAAGGACAGCTGTTTCTCAACATGTCTACACCACAAAGAAGTGGTTATACAATTGTTATTTGATCTTTCGTAATTGTTTGCAAATCATTTAAAACCACAGGCAAATTGCTTATCTTTGATTTCATTTCACAGCACTGCAGGGACACAAGTTGAGTGTTGCCAGGGCTGCTGTCCTCCTTGCCTAACTACTTAAGCTGGCCATACACCATACACTTTTCTTATTCAATTTCCTTTAGATTTACCTTCAACTGTGTAGTTCAAGGGCCTGCCTGATTACACACAAATCGAAAGTGCTTAGATTTGACCTCCTATTATATGGTTTTGGTAAATCTAAAGGAAATCTATAGAAGATAATTGTATAATGTATGGCCAGCCTGAGGCTCCATTCACACTAATGCATTTTTTGATGCATTTTGCAGAAATGCAGGGACATTTTTTAACATGGTTTTCATATGGAACATGTTCACATCCATGCTTTTTTGTGCCTCTGCGTTTTTGGAAACGGTCAGGGACTTTTTTTCCCGCAATCTGGCAGCATTTTACAGGGCACAGTGGTAACAATTGGCGCAGTGGCTGCGTTTGATGGCGCAGTGGCTGCGTTTGGCGCAGTGGCGACTATTGATGGCAAACAAACTATGAAAATAATAAATAAATAATTTTAAATGTATATTTAACAAAAAAAATGTACAAACCCAGTGGTGATTACCACCAAAAAGTTCTATTTGTGTGAAAAAAATTATAAAAATGTTGTTTGGGCACAGTGTTGCATGACCGTGCAATTGTCATTCAAAGTGCGACAGCGATGAAAGCTGACAATTGGCCTGGGCAGGAAAGGGTAACTGTGCCCAGTAGGCAAGTGGTTAAGCTTTGAAAATAAAATTTGGAAGCTGATTGGTTACAATGCACAGCTGCACCAGTTTTAGTAAATCTCCTCTAACGATTACATCATAGACTGTAAATCTTCCCCTATGAATCCCTTCAAAACCTTTGAAGGTAATTCACAGATATGTAGTAACTCTAATGCCCTGTACACACGATTGGTTCGTCTGATGAAAATGGACCGTTCTCACGGATGAAACGATGGTGTGGGGGCCCCATCAGTTTTTTTTTTCCCCCCATCGGTGAAAAAAAATAGAACCTGTTTTTTAAAAATTTTCTTATGGTTAAAAAACCGATAGCAAATAACGAACGTCTGTGGGGAAATCCATCGGTCAAAAATCCATGCATATTCGGAAGCATTGAACTTATTTTTTTTCAGCACGTCGTTGTGTTTTACGTCACCGCGTTCTGACACGATCGGATCTTTAACCGATGGTGTGTAGGCAAGACTGATGAAAGTCAGCTTCATCGGATATCTGATGAAAAAATCCATCGGTTTGTTTTCATCAGACGAACCGATCGCGTGTACAGGGCATTAGATATTTCTTATATAGCAAAGTCCCAGGAGCCTGTTTGATGTAAAATGCCAAGGTAGCAACAGCTGTAATCAAATAATTAAAGTTCATTATATAAAATGGTAGTCAACATACTAAATATTGTGTCAGGGGAATAGTTCTGTCCCTGTAGCCCTTTAAAATGTTGCACATTCAAAGCCAGCATAGATTATGACATTCAGTGCATTTGCTAGATTAATATATTAATGTAAATATGAAGTTAATCAAGGGGAAATACATTAAAGAGCAATCATAAATGCCTAGAAGGGAGCCTTATCGCGCTCACACAAGGAAAAAAGCAATTCAGTTAAAGATGGGATTGAAGCACCAGGATACCATGTGTTGCAGTATTTTTGTCAGTTCTGGCTCATGGGAAGCACTGAATATATTGTTATATAGAATATAATTGTCAAAATTACTCATTTGTCTAATGTGTATATAGTTAATTGGCCATTTAAACAATATAAGCTTTTTTTCTGATAAACCGTTCGATTGTTAATGGTCTGTGTACTGACCGGTTTTGTTTTTTATGTGTGATAATCTGAAAAACAATGCTTGAGTACACTACATTGGAACAGATGTGTAGTACCGAAAGCTCAAAAGGAAATATCTCCAAAGTATATAAATATTTACAGAAAATAGACGAGCCGGATACGCTAAACTACATACAGAAATGGGAGAGAGACCTAGGAGTTCCAAGGGGGAAGACGACCATAGGGAGAATCCTTAATTTGACACATACTTCGGCGGTTGATGTAAAAACCGCCGAGACGAACTTCAAGTGTCTGACAGGATGGTACACCACCCCAGATAAAATGGCCAAATTCGGAGTAGGGGAGTCAGAGGAATGTTGGAGAGGATGTGAGGCAAGAGGAACGATGGCCCACCTGTGGTGGGACTGTGTAAAAATCAAAACGTTCTGGGGAAAAGTTTTGGCTTTGATAAAAGAGATAACTAAAAAAGAATTGGAAAATAATCCTTGGATAGTCCTCTTTCATGGGGGAGAAACGCCAGTGAACGATTATAGGGGATCACTAATTCCGCATTTGTTGAACTCTGCGAAACGATTGATACCCCTAAAATGGAGAAACCCGGTAAGCCCGCAAATATGGGAATGGATCGACTCTGTAGAGGGTACTTATAGGAGGGAGAAAGTAAAATATGGTGGCGAAAAGAACAAGGCAGGAAACAAGGATATCTGGGAAACATGGATTGATTTTAAAAAGTCTCGGAAATACGCAGAAAACATGAGAGAGGAATAAGAATGCAGCAATATAGGAAATAAAAATACTAGGTGGAGTCGGGAGATGGTCTGGGAGGGGTGGGAAGGGTAGTGGGGGGGAGGGAGGGGAGGGAGGAGACTGGGATGGGGTGATGTGTCACGTCATTACGTAATGATAGCATGTTGGATCTCGTATATATGAGGAACGCTCTAGCCCATTTAAATTGTTAAAGGGCTGAAAGAAGATATGCTTATAAAAAAAAAAGAAAAAAAATTAAACAATATGCAAATAGCAGAATAACAAATATAGAATCAAGGAAAAAAAAAAAATATAAATAAACTACCACAAATGATGCTATACCTGAAATAGAGACGGAATTATGAATAAAATCATGAGCAGGTCTCTTGCTGTGGTTATGTCTGACGTGGGAAAAAAAAAAAAAAAAAAAAAAAAAGAAAAAAAAAAGAAAAAAAAAAAAAACAATGCTTAAGCTTACGTTTTAATTTCTCTGATGCTTTTTTGGCAAACCTTGTTAATATATAGTAACATAGATCCTTCTTTTTTTTTTCCTTTTCAAGATATGAGAAACCAAGCCATAGATAGTCAAGTAGCCAATGGCATAGTAATGACACCTCTGCGGTCAATAGAAAAGGGTCAGGAAAGGTAATTAGATTTCAGTATCCTCCTCATCCATCATCATTGTTGGATGTCTGAAATGTTTCTTCTGTGTGCTTGGTTCAGGTCTATGACTGACTAGGAAGTGGAGCCACTTGCATGAGATGAGATGAACTGTTGTATGAGGGGCTGTTCAGTACATCCAAGAATTTACCGTCTGGTGAGCACTTTTATTTGTCTCTGTCAGAGATCTAGCAGCCTGTGACCAGATCAGGGTCCACCAATACCACAGTTCAACCGTGAATATGCCTCTTTAAAGGAAAATTGACTTTAATGCCCCCCTCAGAAGGTTATACTTGCCTTGCCTCCACTCAACTGTCACTTAGTTTATAAGCCAGGAGTGCCAAGCATTGGTGATGTTAAAGTAAGCTTTGAATGTGGCATACACAGGGCTTCCGTTCTTTGCTCTTGGAAGACAAGTAGAACGGCAGGTATTATACCCATTTCTCCAGCCACATATAAAATATAATATTGTAAAGGGGACAGGCACAACTTGTACTCACAGTGGTAAAGGCTTATTCATAGTAAGAGCTGTGGTAATGTGGAATAGACAACCTCAAGAGCTGGTCCTGGCCAGCTCCGTAGATTGTTTTAATAGGGGCCTGGATTCTTTCCTAGATATTTATAGGTAAATTTGATCCAGGGAATATCAGATTTCCCCTTGGGGGATCAGGAAGGAATGATATAGAGATATTATTTTTTTATAGGCATACATAGGTGTGCGCACAGGGTGTGCCTGGGCACACCCAAATCACCCTGCTGCGCAGATTCCCCACTGCTGCCTGTCTGCAGAGAAAGGGATGGGGGAATCTCTGTCCTCACTCTCTTTCTCTGTCTCAGAAGTGAGCCATCAGGGGTCTATTTAGCCCCCTGATTTTTCACCAAAGCCCCCCAATGGGGCTCCTTAATTGTAAAAAAAATAGTAACAAATAATTAAATAATTAAAAAATAGTAAA
The DNA here is from genome assembly GCF_905171775.1 of Rana temporaria. Taxonomy (NCBI): domain Eukaryota; kingdom Metazoa; phylum Chordata; class Amphibia; order Anura; family Ranidae; genus Rana; species Rana temporaria. The sequence goes on from NC_053495.1 coordinate 138,070,086, forward strand.
AAATAATAATAATACAAATAAACTAACAACAATCTCTGCTCTACTGACATCATCCACTGCTCTACTGACACTGTCCATTGCCCTACTGCTATATATACAAACACACGTGTATTTGAGCTTTGGGGTGCACATCCTAATGGAATAGGCTGCGCACACCTATGTACACATAATAAATATATATATATATATATATATATATATATATATATATATATATATATATATATATTTATTATTATAATGTGTGTGTCTATTTTTTTTCCTTCTATTGGTTGAATGGATGGTCTTTTTTCACCCAGCAACAGGTTCTCACAGTCAACTAGTCAACTCACACACCTAAAGGCTAACTTCTAACGTCTGGCTAACAGGTAACATAGGGACTGAGGAATGGATCCTTTATCCCACCCAAAGCTCCACAATGCCCGTGGGGTGCAGGATTAAGAACAGAACTTATATTAAACCATGAAAACAAAACAATAGTTTTGTCCATCAAAGATACATATACTGGGGGCCCCTAGCCTTGTGTATATGAGAAACATAGAGGACACATATGCACCATCCATAATCCTGCCAACCAGTGTCTCACAATATACACAGCATATATCAAGAATCAAATAAAAGGCTTGATTTGCTTCTCTTTTTAGATCAGTATATCATAACAAATGGCATCTGTTTTCTGACAAAATTGGTTATGATACATTCAATTAAATAACACTTCACACTTCTCCCTCAAATCTAATCTAGCAGCTGTTCCAATATCAATAGAGCTATTCTAATTTGGGTAGGGGGCAGGATGGGCACATTTTGAAATATATTAAAATATTGAATTATGTTACACCTACTCTTTATCTATCGCAGTGACAAAAATCAAAATGATAGTAACAAAAACATCAGAACTGAACACCTAATTCTTGCTTTCTTAAAGCGGTTTTCCAATCATATTACTGAAAAATTACAAATGCTGTAGCTGCTGACTTTAAAAAAAAAAAAAAACAGACACTGTCCCAGGATCCAGCGCTCTGCTTACCCAAGGAGGTGCCAGAGACCGTCTTTGGTCCTCGGCATCTTAATTGTGGGCACCTGGCTGTGCCAGCTTTCGGCTACACAGGCAGCTGCCCCTGCGCATTGTGAATAGTTCCGCAGTCTTCTGCAACCTGTGATGTGTCCTTGAAGACTGTAGGGGAGGGGGAGAGGACATCTGCTGTTCAGAACGCATAGGTGATCCGAGCGGAAGTGGGAGCGGGTATCTGTCAAAACCATGTACCAAACCCCCCCCCCCCCTCACACAAAAAAGTGTGTCAAATGTTAGGGGGGGTGGTCCTTTAGAGCAGAACTTCCTCTTTGTAGTAGAGTTCCAATTTAAAGTGGTTGTAAACCCTGTTGCACCACTTTTACCTACAGGTAAGCCTATAATAAGGCTTACCTGTAGGTACCGTAATTATCTCCTAAACTTGCACAGTTTAGGGAAAATTCACTGTATCCGCATTTGCCGACGTCATCGGCTCATGCACAGTGAAGAAACGGACTGCCCATGCTGTAACCGGCGACGCTGGGATGATGTCACCAAAGCTCCAGCCAATCACAGTGCCGGAGCCTGCGAACCCGGAAATAAGTCTGGGAGACATGTCGGTCACGGGGTGCGGGGACCACTGCAACAGCTTTGATCTAAGGCAAGTATTTCATAATGAGCTAATATGCGATGCATACGAGCTCAATATGCCTTTTGTCTTGCAGAGTTTTTTAGTTTACAACCACTTTAATGGTACATGGCTGTATAAAATAATCTGGTAGGCAGCAAGAACCTTTAAAAAAAAAAAAAAAAAAAAAAAGTGCTCTGTACACTGGTATGCATGAAACATGCAACCATGCAGCATAAATTACTTTGTTGCTATGGTGCAAATGGCTTCTCAAGCAAGCTGCCTATTTGTCTTTCTGTTGCTAGGATGCAGATGACCTCTCAAGAAAGCCACATAGTGCCCTCCATTGCTAGGATGCATATGACTTCACAAGCAAGGGCCTAGCATCCTCTATGGTTCATTGCTAGGATAGGATGCATGCAAACTTTCAAGAATTCTGAATTTTGCAGGCAGCAGGATACTTTGTAAAAAGAAAAAGTGTTTGGGCAATGTTTGTATGCAGCATGTGGTGGCAACTCTGCACATGCTCAGTTTTCAGTGAGTTTCTATGCTTAGCATTTCCACCCTATCACATCTGAGTAGCCCATGTGACTATAGAGTAACACATGTGTAGGCGTATACACAGTGGTAAATGACAACCCACTCCCTCCCGCCTCCTCAATGCCCACTAACCAGGTAAACAAAATTGGGGCAGGATATTGCATGTAGATTAATGGAGGCTTCACCCCTTCTAATTCAAAGAGACACAAGCTGTGACTGGCAGAAATCCACCCACATCATGTTGTTTCCACAAAATAAAGATTTAATTTAAAATATATTTACATATATTTAATTTTAAATATATTTAAATATTAGATTTTAAATAGGGGGCGATCAAGGGGTTAAATGTGTTCCCTAGTTAGTGTTTCTAACTGTATGGGGATAGGACTGACTGGGGGAGGAGACATATCATTGTTCCTATTTAGTAGGAACAAATGATATGTCTCCTCTTCCCTAACAGAACAGGGATTTGTATGTTTAGCTGGCTCTCGTGCACGCAATCGCTGGTGACCGGCGGCAATTGCACCTGCATCGGGTCCCCCCGCTGGTGGCTCTTAAAGGGAACAACATACCCATATGTTTTTTTGCGCAGCTGTGTCATTCTGCTGACGTATATCGGTGTGAGCCGGTCAGCAAGTGGTTAAACAGATCAATAAATAGGCCCCCACTCTTATCACATAAATATCCCTTCCTTGACCTTAAATTCTCCCACCTATTAAAATGGTTGTAAAGCCTCATTGGCTTAACTTTAGGCGGGTGTAGCGTATCTCATATGCGCTACGCCGCCGTAACTTAGAGAGGCGAGTACCATATTCACAAAGAACTTGCGCCCTAAGTTACGGCGGCGTAGCATAAATGGGCCGGCGTAAGCCCCGCCTAATTCAAAGAAGGCTGGTAGGGGGCATGTTGTATGGTAATGAATCGTGACCCCACGTAAATAACGCACATAACGAACGGCGCGCGCGCGCATGCTCAGTATCACGTAGAATTTTCTCTGTAAATTACGCCGGCTTAATGCTTAGTCGACGTGAACGTAACCTACGTTTTTTTTTTTTTTTTTTGTTTTGTTTTTTTTTAACGTTGTACCAGCTCATCGCCTCAGTGTGAAAGCCCACCGGTTGTCACACTGAGACTGCAGGGGAGGGTTTTTTCCAGGCGCTATTTTTAGCCCAAAAGCGCCTGAAAAACGCCCAAGTGTAAAAGGGGTCTAAGTGTGTTGATTTTATTTTAAGGCTGTTGTGTGCTGCACTGTAGCAGATACAATTAGCGTACACACAAGCGTTTTCTGTGTGTACTGATTACCCACTGCAACCAGGAAATTATGAAAACCGAATAAAAACTGAAAATGGGCAGAAATATATTGCAGGAAGTTTGAACTTTTGGCTTTACCTGCCCATACACCAGACATGCAAAGTTCAACAGCCCTTCCAGGTTTGTGGAATTCCTGCACCCTTGCCACGTGTTGTGCTTTTTTCCTGTGGCCTTGTAAGTCAGTACACAATGTATGAGATAGTGATACAAACCACTGCGTGGGGAGGGCAGAAGAGATATTTGAATCATCCGACTAAATACTTGCAGCAACTAGGGAGCAGTGAAGGAGTGGTGCTTCAACAAATAGGCCAGTGGAATGGTAAATATATTTATACTTCACTTTAATTTATTAGTTTACATTCAAAACTTGCACATCTTTTCCCAGTTTAGGGCATTCTTTTTTTTTATGTGCTCACAGTGAAAGGTATGCTGAGTTTTATGACTGCTCTTTAATCTGTCACAGAAACGTTCCAGCGTGCTGTAGGGTGTTGGCTGTGGTGACAGCTGTACTTTGCAAGGCAGAATGGGCAGATTGCCCTTGCCTGCAGGTAGCACGCAAACAATAGATTTTCAGCTGCAGGAGGTTTGCTCTTGGCAGACCCTTGTTTCATTGCAGTGGGTATAAAGACTTTCCCTTTTGTACAGTAAAATAGTAACTACATCCTATCAAAGCTGTCATTCATGCCATACACTGTTGCTAGAGATTTCAGTAGTTGCTGTATTATTTTTTTAATGAATGGATGCTTTTCAGTAGCTGATCAGTGGTATTTTGTGCCTTAATACAAGTAAAATGTTATATTTCTTTTAATGTAGAAATGTGAATGAATCCTTTTCATTAAAATGATAACTAAAACAGGATGCAAACATTAAATTAGGATATTCCTCTTAGTTAATTTATCTACAATACATTCTGGGATAGGGCTTTCCCTGTTCTAGTTTCATGCAGTTGGCTTGGTTCTTGAAGCATGTATTCAATCACATCTTGTAAATATCAATTAAATAGACTTGGCACAGAAAGTACTTTGTTATTGTAACTATTCCGTTTGCTCTGAACTATTAAAATAATCTGTCATTTTGCTTCTTCCTTTTCAAAAACAATTTTTCTTTTCATCAAAGATAGCACTTCTAGTCTTAGGATAGCGGACGCATACAAGCTTCTCTTGTCCAGCTCGTGGGCTGAGCAAGAGAAAACACTTGACTTTGCTTTCCATCCTGAGCAGCATGGATGGATGAATCTCCCCTGCCTGCTATTGTAATCTGTTAGCTGGCACCCAAAGCTGTTAGAACCCCTGAACAGTGTTTGCATCTGATTGTAAGCAGGTGCTGTTTTGTCGACAATTTTCCACCCTGCCCTATAAACCAAAAGTCAGTTGAAAAATGATCAAACTGAGTGGTACCATCAGGGCCACCCACGGCTTGAATTTTGGCCAATCTGAGTTGTATATGAGAGTCTTTATACTGTTTGCTACCATCAAATTTAACATGCAGTGCCTTGAAAAAGTATTCATACCCCCTAAACATGTAGTTTATTGCGATTTTATGTCGTAGACCAACACAAAGTGGCACATAATTGTGACGTTTAAGGAAAATTATAAATGTTTTTCAAATAAATATCTGAAAAGTGTGGCGGGCATTTGTATTCAGACCCCTTTACTCTGATACCCCTAACTAAAATCTAGTGGAACCAATTGCCTTCAGAAGTCACCTAATTTAGTAAATAGAGTCCACCCTTGTGTAATTTAATCTCTGTATTAATACAGCTGTTCTGTAAAGCTCTCTCTGTTTGGGAACCTTGGTGAACAAACCGCATCATGATGGCCGAGGAACCCACCAGACTGGTCAGGGAGAAGTTTAAAGTAGGGATAGGTTATAAAAGAAATATATTAAGCTTCGAAACATCTCATGGAACACTCTTCAATTCATCATCCAAAAATGAAGAGAGTATGGCAGGACTGCAAACCTACCAAGACATGGCCATCCACCTAAACTGACAGGCAGGGCAAGAAGGGCATTATTTACAGAAGCATGGTAACTCTGGAGGAGCTCAGGTGGGAGAATCTGTCTACAGGACAACTATTAGTCGTACATTCCACAAATCTGGCCTTTATAGAAGATTGTCGAGAAGAAAGCCATTGTTCAAAGGGAGCCATAAGAAGTTCCATTTAGCATTTGGGAGAAGCCGTGTGGGGGACACAGCAAACATGTGGAAGAAGGTGCTCTGGTCAGATAAGACCACATTTTTTTTTTTTTTTGGCCTTTCACCCTGAACACACCATCTCCACTGTGAAACATGGTGGTGGCAGCATCATGTTGTTGGGATCCTTTTCTTCACCTTCCAGCAGGACAGCGACCCTAAACATACAGCCAGCGCTACAATGGAATGGTTTAGATCAAAGCATATTTATGTGTTGGAATGGCCCAGTCAAGGTCCAGACCTAAATCCAATTGAGAATCTGTGGCAAGACTTGACAATTCTGTTCACAAATGCTCTCGATCCAATCTGACAGAGCTGGAGCTATTTTGCAGAGAAGAATCTCTCTGGATGTGCAAAGCTGGTAGCGACATACCCAAAAAGACTTGCAGCTGTAAATGCAGCAAAAGATGGTTCTACAAAGTATTAACTCGGGGGGGGGGGGGGGGGGGCTGAATACAAATGCACGCTACACTTTCCAGATATTTATTTGTAAATAATGTTAGCCATTTATCATTTTCCTTCCACTTCACAGTTATGTGCCCTTTTTTGTGTTGGTCTATAAAATCCCAATAAAATACATTTACATTTTTTGGTTGTAAAATGTGAAAAATTTCAAGGGGTTATGAATACTTTTTCAAGGCACTGTATGTCTCCATTTTGACTGGACCAAGTTAATTCTAGTACACCAATATAGGCGGAGCTTAAAAACAGCAGGTATTACTTGGTGGGTGAAATTATGAAATAAAAAACAAAAATTAAAAGACATCGCCATCAAGTTCATTCTACAACTCTAGTGGTCGTGGTTCAAATACTCATAGCAGCTTTCAGTGTTCTGCTCTACCTAAATGATGGGCTGTTCTAATGGGACAAAACTTTTGCAATTCCTGATACTATTATTATTGCTATTTTGTTTTTTAAAGCTTGTCCATCGCCTGTAGCCACTCGCATGTTTCTATTGGCCAGTGTGGCAGGCCATCAGAGTGATGGGCCAATAAAAAAACATGGGGGACCATAATGGAGTGGCCTTATCAGGAAGCATCGGAGCCTGATCAGAAGAGACTGACATTCTGGCAGAGTGTTTCTACTGAAAGCTATTGCAGGTATGTGTAGGTACCCACAAGTGCTTAGTCTTTAATTGTGTCAGCACTTTTTTCTTTTTTTTTTATTAAACTATATGAACCATTTTTTTGTTTTGGATAGAATGGGGAAAGATTAAAACCCTATTTCTGAACTGATTACGTATTGATCCACTTAGTTTTGATGTCCTCAGATTTGGATCTATGTATATGGCCAGTGTCAGACTGTTACTTCTGTTTTTTTTTTTTTTTTTTTTCTTTTTGTCTTATATTTTTTGTGTTCCACTGGGGAGAATGAACTGCCTAATAAAAACCTCATAGGGATTTTAGCTCTTCCACACACTATCCAAACCATAAGCCCCAGTTCGCACTATAATCCGCATGTGAATTGCACAGAAACTGCACTGCATTCCTGTGCAATTCACATGCAGTTCAGTGTGGTGCAATTGGAGCCCATTCATTTTGAATGGGCTCCAATTGCACCCCATAACGCCAAAGAAGTGCAGGCACCTTTTCTTTATCGTACATCACGGGACACAGAGCGGCATTCATTACTATATGGGTTATATGGAGTACCTTCAGGTGTAGACACTGGCAATCTCAAACAGGAAATGCCCCTCCCTATATAACCCCCTCCCATAGGAGGAGTACCTCAGTTTTTACGCCAGTGTCTTAGGTGTTAGTCATGCCCTTGGCATCAGTTCAAACTTCTTTATGCGTTTCCCCCGCTCCAGTTACTACCCCGCCTGCTGCGCAGGATCCGGGTGGAGCACATACCAGTCATCCTGGTAGCTCCAGCATGGCCCAGAAGAGCATGGTACTCACTAATCTTAAGGATGGTAGTGGGAGACCCGTGGACTCTTCCTCTACGGCCAGACCTGCTATCGCAAGGTCCGATCCTCCACCCTGCCTTACGGCATCTAAATTTGACGGCCTGGAAGCTGAATCCCTGATTCTCAGGGGTAGAGGTCTGTCTCAGAAAGTAATCTCTACCCTAATCAGAGCCAGGAAACCGGTCTCTAGGGTGATTTATTACAGGGTCTGGAAGGCCTATGTAGGCTGGTGTGAGTCCAAGCGATGGCTTTCTCGCAAATTTACCATCGATAGAGTATTAAGTTTTCTCCAGCTAGGAGTGGATAAAGGATTGGCATTAAGCACAATCAAAGGACAGATTTCTGCTCTGTCAGTGTGGTTTCAGCGGCCGCTGGCCACCCACTCGCTGGTTAAGACCTTCCTTCAAGGGGTCTTACGTATTAGGCCTCGTACTCACGACCAAACATGTCTGCTGAAACTGGTCCGCGGACCAGTTTCAGCGGACATGTTCGTTCGTGTGTAGGCAGTAACGTACAGAATTCCAGCAAACAATCGTCGGCCAGACCGTTTTCCAACGAACAACTGTTTCCTGGTCTTGCTTTAAAACAGTCTGCTGGAATCGTGTCCGTCAGACATGTTCGTTCGTCTGTACACAAAAGCAGCGTACAAAAACCACGCGCATGCTCAGTCCAAATGAGGAGACGGGAGCGCTCGTTCAGGTAAAACTCGCGTTTCTTTGGGATATGGCACATTCGTCATTAGAAACCTTTTATTCTAGCAAGAGAACAATGTCTTAAAAAGGCGCACTAAACCACATTTTAAAGCCTCGTTTTATTAATTCTTCTCTTGCTAGAATAACCCCGTTCTCTTGCTGATGCAATTTCATTAGAGTTGTCCCATACTAAAATGTCACATTTCTTGCTTGTGATGTAATCCTTTAATAATGTTTTCTATGCCAGACGTGTGTTTTGGTTGGTGGTCCTCCATAATTTAGAGTAGTCATTTTTGTAAAGGAATGTGCATTTTTTATTTTTTTTTTTTTGTTTCTAGTTATGTCACCATTTAAACTATTTTTTTTTTACACTTTTTTTTTTTTGTTTTTTTTTTTTTGGTGTTTCATTAGAGAATATTAAACCATGTTGGCACACCAAATGTCCCCCCCCCCCCCCCCAAGGAGTGTGTCCTTTGTAAATTACCCATTGTATATTTATTAAAGGTTTGCTGCCTAATAATCCCCACAGTATATCAAACAATAGACATGTTTTCAAATGATAGCAAAAAGCCTTTTATTCAGGCAAATGTCATCACAAAAAATAAAAAGAACGGCAGCACTAGAATAGATAGCAAACTATATGCAAACTTGCATTTCCAACATGGTGAAGGATAAACTTCCAAGCCTCAGGAGCCAAACACAAAAATATGAAGCAGCAGCACACAAACAAAGGAACCCAAACTGTGGTAGTACAAACAAGATGTCCTTTATGTGGAAGGAAATGGAAGGCAGAAAATCAACGTTTCCTCCTCTTTCCAGCCTTCCCTCCAGGCAGCCTTCCAGCGGATCGAACACGGGGTCTTGCAGGTGGGGTTGATGTGGCAGCAGGAGGATGGTGTTCCGCAAGCCAGGCCGGGTCACATAGCCCAGTGTCTGGGGTCAGCAGGCCCCTCTGCATCCACCAAAGGACCTGGTTCATCAGGGCCTTTGCCAGTCTTCTCTGGTCCTCCTCCCCTTCATTTAAATCATGGGCCAATGAGGCACTGAAGGCCTCTGTGGGGTTGAGGGGGGCCCTCATGATGGCGCTTGCCTCCTGGATCATGCGGAGGCTTGCCTCCTCCACAGGCCTCAACTGCCTCCTTCGGCCTGATGGCCTCACCTGGGGGGGAGAAGACTGGCTGGTGGTGGTTCTCCTGGCCGGGTGGACCTGCTGCAGGCCACTGGGCCCAGCCTCCTCCTGGCTGCCACTGACCCCGGCCTCCTCCTGGCTGCCACTGACCCCGGCCTCCTCCTGGCTGCCACTGACCCCGGCCTCCTCCTGGCTGCCACTGACCCCGGCCTCCTCCTGGCTGACAGACACCTGAGGATCTGCCACCTCCTGGCTGATCTCTTCTTCCTGTGTGGAAAAAAAAGGAATTTTTTTACAATTTCGCTAAATAAAACCACACTCATTTTCATGTTTTTCGTTTATTATTTTCTGTTCATTATTACTTGAATACACTCTACTTCTGACCCCTGCAGTTGTCATCTCTGACACCTATTTGTCTGAACACCTTTTTTTTTGCTTTTTCCCAGCTTGGTTTTTTTTTTACAATATCTAATCATTAATCCACCAAGAATTATTTACGCCAGAAATATAGAGGAAACTACTATACCTCCTCATCGAAGGGTGGCAGATCTGCATCTCTGTCAGCCAGGCCCTCTTCCTCCGACTCTGCAGGGCTGTGGTCATCTGGGGAAGGTCCGCTGGAAGGTAGCATGGAGGAAAGGTTGGAAGAAAGACTGGACATCGTTTTCCTGCCTTCCATTTCGTCCCGCAAAAAAGCCATCTGTTTATAATACCACAGTTTGGGTTCCTTTGCTTGTCTTGCTGCTGCTCCCGATTTTTGGCTTTTATTAGCTTTGTATGCTCTCCTGTATGTGCTTCTGAGGTTGGCAAGTTTATCCTTCACCATGTTGGCAGTGCATCCTGGCACCCAAGTTTGCATATAATTTGCTAGCTCTTCTAGTGCTGCCGCTCGTACCTCTTTATTGCAATATAAAGAGTGCTTTGAATTCCACAGGATGGGCGTGTCCTGGTATTTTTGAAGTAAGGCCTCTATAGATTCCTTGCTTTGTAGGAGGTCCATTGTAATTTTTGCTAAATCATTTTTCTTTTTGAGTCTAGATTACAAAAACATAAACCACAGAAAAATAAATATTCCAAAGGATCAGCGTTGACCTTGATCTAATATGTGTCTTCAAATTTATTACCTATATCTAATTCCAAACACAGTCTCTCTTGTTTAAACAATGATTGGCAGCTCGGCCGCATTGCTTGTACCAAACATTGATTTGCTAGATGCAGAGCCATTGTTCACATTGCAGTAAATATTTAAAATATATAAAATTAAACAATGCTTACAAATGACAGTTTTCATCTAGGCACTATTTCATGTGTAAATCTCATGCCCCTGACAATGGATGACATAAAAGACACTTCCTAATGACCTCTGTACAACCAACACTTGAACAATACTTTGCCTGATCTGAATACACCATTCAAAAACTTGTCAATGAGGTACAGCATTGTTCACATCTCTATTTTGTGAGGTGTCCAAAAGCATTTGGATACCAAAATAACATTGTGGTACCCCATAGACAGAATAGCTTAAAAAGGGTGCAACCAACAGCCCAAACCCCCATCCCATGTGTCTACATTTTCAAGGCCTCTGCTGATCACATTTTTAATTTCCTTACCTTCCTGTCTCTCGCTCCTCGTTTCTCACGCTCGCCTAATTACCGCGTAAGATGCGTAATCACGGCGTAAACCTTTTAAACACTCCGCGTATTTATGAAACCCCGCCCTCGTCACCTTTGCGAGGCCCCTAATCAATGAGTTTAGGAAATATGGCGTTAACTGTGTATGTTCTGGATGCGCTCGAAGATTCTCCGCGTAACGGACGTAAACACGTTGTTTGCATTCTCTACACTCCGCGTATGTATTAAACGCCGCCCTCTTCTCCGCCCATGGCGTAAGAATTCATCTTTTCCACGCCCATAATCTCTGTGGGAAAGGAAAGATGGCGATGTCACACGAGCGGGCACGATGCTCTCATGCCACAAGTGAAGGGACAGAGGCAGGGACGTCCCGATCAAGGAAAAGAAGATATAAAGCCACTAATATGCGGTTCCAGGAAATGGTGGAGTTAGTTTACATCATGCGAAAGAAGGACTATGATGGTGAATTAGGGCCATACAAGACCCCTAACCGCCGAAAGGCACATATTATGGACAAGGTGGCGAGGAGAATGCAGAGGATGTTTGGGATCACCAGGTCCAAGGAACAGCTGAGGAAACGATGGTCAGACTTAAAATTGAGGGAGCCACATCAGATGAAGAAAATACTTAAAATTCTGCGTAAAAGTAAGTAAATATATATTGGGGTTGGGGGGGGGGGGGTGATTGTCTGCAATAATGTGTTGCCATGTATATTTCACCATCTGCCTCCTTGGCCTGCTTGTAATTTTAAAGACATGTTGTCATTTATTTTTTAGGACATAAATAACTACATATTTACAAACAGTGTTCTTAGTAAACAACGTAACATCACATAGTTTATCAGAAAGGCTCGGTTATTCCAGGAACAACACACCTGGACATGGCTCACTGGCCAAAAACTTTGTTTGTAAACATTGTGTAAAAGCTAGTTCTAGAAAAAAAAAGTATGAGAATGGGAAAGGCAAACAGGATTCATTCTAAAAACAGTGGTAATAAAGCAGATGTTTTCACATCTGCAATGCAGAGCACCTGTGTCTCCCCAAATCAAAAATGGGTTTTGGTAGGGTCTCCCAGAAATACAGTTTAGGGGGGACATCCATGTGTGTCACTTTGCTAAAAAGGGGCAGGATCAGAGCTTGCCATATAGAAGTAATTGCAAAATGTAGGTTTGGTGAAAGATAAAAGTAACTAAATGAAAGCATCTTCTAAGCAATGTGTGCGATTTATGCTCTCCAATATCTGTGTGCTGATGAGTCTACATTTTTTTTGGTTTATTTCAGGGGAAAGAAGTCGCCAGCATTTGGAGGAGGCAGAGAGGGCCAGACAAGGCCAAAATCTGCCATCTCAACATGTGGAGGAGGAGGAGGATGTGGAAGGAGAAGAGGATGTGGAAGGAGAGGAGGATGTGGAAGGAGAGGAGGATGTGGAAGGAGAAGAGGATGTGGAAGGAGAGGAGGATGTGGAAGGAGAGGAGGAAGGAAGAAAGGAGGAAGGAAGAGAGGAGGAAGAAGTAATTTTGGACTTAGAAGTCATAGCAGATGAAGGGCAAGTGGCGGAAGAACAATTTGGCGAATTGAAAGAAGGTGGATTGATGGATGAAGGAGGAGTCCAAGATGATGGGGAAGTGGTGGAAGAAGGAGGAGTGATTGAAGATGATGGGGAGGTGGTGGAAGAAGGAGGAGTGATAGAAGATGTCGAAGAGGTGGAAAGGAGAAGCCCATCAGGTCAGTGTCACCCTAGCTTGATTCAAAAAAACATATGTAGATAGGCCTCATCGAAAAATAATGTTGTAAATGCCTTTTTTTTGGTTGGTTTTAGGGGAGGAGGATGGTGTGCCAATATTTTCACGTGCAAGTGCTGCTATAATTATTCAGCAGGTAATGGAGTGCAGCACTGAAATGCACAATATGCGTGAAAGGATGTTTCTCATGGAACAGAATGTAACAAATGTGCTTTTGGAATGCAGCACGGAAATGGACAATATGCGGCAAAGAATGATGGTCATCGAATCTAATTTTAAGAACATTATTGACATGATGGGCCGTGTCAAAGACTGAAACACCCCCCGCCCATCCCCCGCCCCCACAAACATTTTTACAGTTTGAATAATGAATACGCCAAAATTTGAAGATACACACACAGTGTGCCAACATGTGCTATCTGCCATCACAGAATATCTAATGTCTGTGCTTTGTGGGTCCAACCCCCTCCTCCATCCTCAAGTAGTTGAGAGGAAGGGTTTGCTCCCACAAAACACAGACATTGATCACCCATGATGTCAGATAGCACATGTGGCCATTTGTCTGTTGAACCAATGACATTTGGCGAGTTTGCACTGAATGTGTGTATCTTCCAATTTTGGCGTGTTCCAGTGTGAAAGCACACCATGACTGACTGCTGTTGTGAGGTTTTATATTTTTGGATTTGGATTTTGTTACTTTTTGACCATGTTGAACATTTTGGGATACTATAAAGTTTAGACCATAAAGAATAAACAACGGTAAAAAATTTTAAAAATATATATATAGAATTATAAATCTCTCTAATCACTGAATTTAGTGAAGTAGAGATTTGACTCCAAATTCACACCTAAAAATTTAGTTTGAGAAAAACACACCAAAATAAAAAACAAATTATTAAAAAAATTAGTTTTTTTTGTGCCTAAAAAATATGCCCAAAAAAAACATTAAGGCGCTAAACACCCCACCAAATATAATCTATATATATCTATATATATATGTAAACAATAAATCTAACTATATTTGATAAAAAAAAAAGTGAACTTGTTAATAAATGTATAATCTGCATAATATTTTTGGTTGAATTACCTGAAAACAAAAAAAAAATTTCAAAATTTTTTTTTGACTCCTAAGTACAAAAGCAGGGAGTAATGAAAAAAATATAAAATAATTTTTGGGGTCATGAACAAGCAAAAATTAAAATACTTGACCTCAAAATTTACAAATGGAGTTGCTTCTTATTTCTAGACTCAATACCCTGTTTGTAGATGAGTGAATACTGTGCAAAATGTGGTTAGTTACTAAAAGTGGAGAAATCAATTAGGCATTACAATTGAAGAAGTTAGTTAGAGAACCAGGAAGACAGAGAAAAAGAGTAAAAGCATTAATGACAAACAACTGTATAAAGTCCAATGGTCTAATTATTTATTAATTTTGAGAATATTCCTTTCTTTGGGGGCCGAATTAGAAAGAAATATGATCTGGCATAGCAATGGCCCCCCGACCCATGAAGTACTCAACATATTTGTCGCGTACCTCACGAGCTGATTGGGGGGCCAAGCCAGCGCGACCAGTGTCCAGCCCGGGAAGGGGATCTGAGGGTAGTCTTGCCTCAGAACCGATGTCGGGTAGGTACGTCTGGGAGTGCCTGCGTAAAAAGTTGTGCAAAATGCAGCAGGCAAATACAACGGTGTCCAATTTATATTCCGCCAGATGTATCGATGTCCTGAACAGGCGGAACCGGTTGGTGAGTATCCCAAAGGCATTCTCGACTACCCTCCGAGCCCTGGCCAACCGAAAATTAAACACACTCCTCTCTGAGGTGAGGGTCCTCTGGGGAAAAGGCCGCATGAGGTGAGGACCAAGCCCGAAAGCCTCGTCCGCTAGGAACACAAACGGAAGTCCTTCCACATTATCTTCATCTGGTGGCAATGCCAGACCACCAGCTTGGAGACGATCATAGAAATCAGTCCGTGCGAACACTCCCCCATCAGACATCCGGCCGTTCTTCCCCACGTCCACATATAGAAACTCATACTGTGCCGACACCACCGCCATCAACACAATACTATGATAACCCTTGTAATTATAATAGTACGACCCCGAGCGGGGTGGGGGCACTATGCGGACGTGTTTCCCATCTATTGCTCCACCGCAGTTTGGAAAATCACACCGCTGGGCAAATTGGGAAGCCACAGACTGCCATTCCTGTGGTGTGGAGGGTAGCTGTGGGGACAAACCAAAAAAGAGATTTAGTACTTTGTAACAAAAACATCCTACAAGCATCCTTGTGACAGTTCACAGTATTAAAATTGCATTAGAAAAATGTGCATGGAGAATTTGGGAAATGAAATATATATAGGGCCACTTCATTAAGAGACTCCACAGCCCTCTGATGGGGACAATAAAAGTTTGAAGGGGGGGGGGGACACAAAAACCAAAAAGTCCTGTTTTAAAAAATGGCAAGGTGGGTTTGTCCCTAGGATAGCATGCTGGACAGGTTAATATTGGGTAAGGGACAAATATGCAGGTAGGCCAAGAATAAAACATGTAAAGCTGATATCAACATGCATAGGGAGAAAAGGTAACGTTAGTTAAACACACAGCATATCTGGGAAAATAAAAATAAAGTTAGTTGGCCACATTATTAGAGCCAGGAAACTTACCTTAATATACTCCTCATGCATAACTTTGATGATGGCAGCACACGTGTCCGGTATGATGACCCCAAGCGCCTGCGGAGAGATGCCTGTCGAGAACTTGAGGTCCTGCAGGCTCCTCCCAGTCGCCAGGTACCGCAACGTGGCAATAAGCCTCTGCTCGGCCGTGATGGCTTGGCGCATCACAGTGTCCTGCCTCGTGATATAGGGGGACAGAAGATCCAGCAGACGGTTGAATACGGGGTCCGTCATGCGGAGAAAATTCCTAAAGTCATTAGGATTATTCTCCTGGAGTTCCCTAAGCAGAGGCATATGTGAGAACTGGTCACGCTGGCGCAACCAATTCTTGGTCCAGAAACGCCTCCGCCCCCTGTTTCTGGCCAAAGTACTGGACAAATGAACATATCCAGCAGCCATCCCATAAACAGCACCAACTCGCGAAAATTGACGCTGCTGCTCCATCATGGCTTCAAACCGGCCGGCTGGTCAGTCAAGAACACACTGAAACAGAAAGCACTCGCAAATCCAGCACTACCTGCGACAAACGCGTGACAAACAGATACGAGCGCACAGGATGCAACTGCTAAAGCAGAAACAACCTGCTTGCCTATAGCCGAATGACAACTACGTTACCGCAAGCACACGCACTGAACCCGTGAATACACGCTGTCAAAGCCTGGAGACCGAGAAGCGCGAATCAGCTCTAACCAAACCTTCACTAACACGAGCAAACCCGTAACTAGCAAAAGAGGAACAGAGGGCGGCGCCATTAACTTTGGTCTTCCCCTTTATAGTGACGTCGTACGTAGTTTACGTGCACGCGTTCCGGTACGACGGGAATTTGGTCCGCTGGTGTGTACACGCCAGCGGAACAAAACACAAATCAGCCTTGTACGCCGGAAACTGTCGGGCAGACAGTTTCCAGCGCACAGATCCGGTCGTGAGTACAAGGCCTTAGACCTCCAGTTAAATCCCCGCTTTGTCCGTGGGATTTAAATCTTGTTCTGTCAAGTTTACAGAAACAACCGTTTGAGCCGTTGGCTGATATTCCTTTGGTTCTACTGACAAGGAAGTTAGTATTTTTGGTTGCCATAGTTTCCGCAAGAAGAGTATCGGAACTGGCGGCCTTATCCTGTAAGGAACCATATCTTATTTTTCATAAGGACAGGGGCGTTCTCCGCCCTCATCCTTCCTTCCTTCCGAAGGTCATATCCAGTTTTCATTTGAACCAGGATTTGGTATTACCATCCTTCTTCCCTAAACCTACTTCCAGAAAGGAAGGGTTGCTGCATACCTTGGATATTGTCAGGGCCATGAAGGCCTATCTTAAAGCTACAAAGAAGATCCGGAAGACAGATGTGCTGTTCATTCTACCGGATGGGCCCAAGAAGGGGCAGGCAGCTGCAAAGTCCACCATTTCTAGGTGGATTAAGCAATTAATCACTCAGGCCTACGGCTTGAAAGGGTTGCCTCCTCCAGTATCATTAAAGGCTCATTCTACTAGAGCCATGGGCGCCTCCTGGGCAGCACACCACCAGATCTCTATGGCTCAAGTTTGCAAGGCGGCAACCTGGTCTTCTGTCCACACGTTTACAAAATTCTACAAGTTGGACGTAAGAAGGAATACGGATACAGCCTTTGGGCAGGCAGTGCTGCAGGCTGCAGTTTGAGACCCTCGGATTCCGGGGGCTCCTCTTGTTCGAGTTAAATTTAAAAATTTTATTTTTCTCAACTAAGTTGGATTTATTATGATTTGAGTATATCTCTAAATTAAATCCTTTTGTCTTGGAGATGTTCTCCCTCCCCTCATTGTAAGCATTGCTTTGGGACATCCCATATAGTAATGAATGCCGCTCTGTGTCCCGTGATGTACGATAAAGAAAAAGAGATTTTTGATACAGCTTACCTGTAAAATCTTTTTCTTGGAGTACATCACGGGACACAGAGCTCCCACCCCTCTTTTTTGAGGACCATTTTGGGAGGCATACTGCTTGCTACAAAACTGAGGTACTCCTCCTATGGGAGGGGGTTATATAGGGAGGGGCATTTCCTGTTTGAGATTGCCAGTGTCTACACCTGAAGGTACTCCATATAACCCATATAGTAATGAATGCCGCTCTGTGTCCCGTGATGTACTCCAAGAAAAAGATTTTACAGGTAAGCTGTATCAAAAATCTCTTTTTTTAGAGCTGTACCGCAACTGGATCACATGATTGTTTTCTACCATGCGATCTGGTGCAGGCAAACTGTACTGCATTTGCAATGCGTTTTGAGGCGTCGTTATCTTTGTATTGGCATCTGCAGTGGATCGCAAACACTGTGTGAAAAAAATGCGTTGCGGAAAACAGTACGTTTCCTGCACCGCATATGTGTTATCCTAGGCTAAAAAAAGTGTTAGCTTTATGTACATGTTAAAGTGACACCATCATTACTTTATTTATTGTTTTTATAAATTCCATTCAATACCAATAAAAGCAGAAATTGGGAATTTTTCTATGCTTAGAAGCCACTTTTAGTATTCAGGTGTTTTTTTCCCGCCCAACTGGTCTCGGTTTCAGTTTTTCTTTTACTCATTTTAGTTTTTTTTTTTTTTTTTCTGTGAAACGTCAAGGATTCCATATAGCTTGATTCTCTAGTAACTGACAGTGTCAAGTGCCCTCTCATCTGATATTATATAATGTATTCATTATTTATAAAACAATAGATTATAAGCTTTAGTTCAGTATTTATTTGTTTTAGATCGCTTATCTTTGATAAATAGAGGAGTAAAAACATTCTCTGAATAGAGACATAAAAATATTTTTTTTTATTTTATATTTCTGCTACATATGCAAAGCATGTAATACTGGTTTGTGCTATAAATATTTATTTGTTTCGGTGTGGCTTATTGCTTACATTGACTGGTAACCTTTTTATAGCTAAACCCTTTTAAAACTGACATTTCAGTATGCAGCGGATGCTGGCTGCTTACAAGCCTTTGGGACTAAAGTGGCGAGATCTTTTTACTGCAGACTTTCCCCAACCGCCTGCATATAATTTTGAACAGTCAATGTTGGGGAATAATCGGCAAGCAACTGGTGAATAATGTCATCTAATAGTTAGAATACAGAGATAAGATTATTAATGATTAGATGTAATATTTAAAAAAATATTTAAACATTCACTATGAATTTTGTGTGATAGTGTCGACCTTTTCCTAAATTTAGTATTTTGCCCCTGCCTTCTACCCTTCAGCTAAAATGTTGTTCTCCTTTTGGATAAGTGAATATATACCTAGTGATTTCCAGGATGAAAAAGGCCTTCACAGTTTCAGAATACAAAACAGCTGGGACTAGATGGCAAAAAAAGCAAAAATCCTACATGAAATGATTTTCACAAAATATGTTTTACCAGTCTCCCAAATAAAAAACTGACAAATAGGAGGCAAAAATCTGTAAACATTTTGACCTTTCATAAATAAGCTCCATTATTGTATTTGTTCTTGCAAATTACAAGACCCTTAGGCCCCTTTCACATGGTCAGACCGTTCAGGTCCGCCTGTCAGTTTTGTCGGTGGACCTGAACGGGCCGCTCTATGCAATCCTATGAAGCGTCGGATGTCAGCGGAGACATGTCCGCTGACATCCGATCCGCCAAAATCAGACGTATGGCGATATGTCCCCATCAGTCCGTGGCGGATCGGATCGGGTGAGATCTGATGAAAACGGACATGCTGATCTCCCGCTGAGCTGGCGGACTCTGTGGCGACAGAGTCCGCCACGTGTGAAAGTAGCCTTAAAGTGGTTCTACATCAATTTTTTTTTTGTCTAATATTTAACCTGCCAAAGCACTTTGTAATTCTGTTCAGCCAGTTATGTAGTTCACACAACCAGGAAATTGATGCCACCATTTTCTGGTTCACGTTTTCCCCTGCTGGCTTGTAAATGATCACCTTATAAAAACAATCCATCAGTTTAAAATAGAAATGAAAGGCAACATTTTTTTTATTGCTGTAAAGAACATTATAAATACCTTTTTTATTTTTTATAAGTGATCACACTCCCTCTGTTCTCAGCTGCATAAGAGCTGGGGGGGGGGGGGGCAGCAACACACTGAGCTTACCAGTGAATGGCTGTGCAGTGGGGTGTGAGTTCCCAATTTAGCTAGAAACATGCCACAGTGTGCTCTCCTGTTAGTGTGGTCAGTTTTTAATAGGAAAGCAAGGTGACTGGCAGGAGCCTCGTGGATTTCAAACAAAGGAAGCAATACAAAAAGAACAGGATACTTTCTTATACAAGTGCATGGTACAGCATGCACATATCAGGAATATGAAGTTTTGGGCTAACAAATGCTTTATCTTGGAAAAAAACGTTTTTACTTGCGTCTGTGTTGCTGTTAGTGATTTTCCTTCACTTCCTGTTCTGGGGACAACCTCTTTACCAGGTAAGAAGTGAAGGAATCTCTCCATTGGAGCCTTTAACGGCTGTAAAACCTGACAAGGATTTTAATCAATCTATACAAAATGGGGAAAAAAAATGTTTTGTTTATAATTTTTCGAGAATCTTGGCATGTAAAAGGGAGGGGGATTAATGCACTGCTGTAGCACTACCACTTTGAACTTCAAAACATGCAGAGAACCTTTTTTATTATTAATGCATTTCCTTAAAGCAGACCTTCATTCGAGTCGACTCCCTAACCCTATCCCTAACATTGCCTTTTTTGTTTTGTACATTGAGTGTGTCCTTTTTTGGCAGGTAGCCGCCCCCAGTTATTCAATTTTATGCTGGGTAAGAATGATACACGCGTAACCATTTTCACCCGCACTATAGCCAATAGATGGCTACAGCGCAGGCTTCCAGTGTCGGGAGGGCATCAGACATCCTCCCATGATCGCGCTCCCTGCGGACTTAGGGGTTCGGACTCGGCTGATCAAAGAACAGGGTTAAGGGCCAATCACAGCAGCCCTTTAACACGCTATCTGCTGTCAGCCAATGATATGTCGGCCTTGTATTGAAGTGGTTAAATTTACATTTGTGCTTTCAGAGATCATCTACTAGTAATTTGGTCAGATGGCATCCAGTTCTGATCAGAGATGGCACTATTGGCTTGCTTAAAGCCTAGTACACACCACAGTTTTTTCTTCATCTCCAATGTTAGTACAGCAATCTTCCCTGCTGTTCTATTGTATTTTGACAGTGGATGGATCACCCGCCAGAACACACCAGTCAGCGCTCTCAGCCATTGGCTGAGAGCGCTGATCGGGAGATGATCGGCTGCTGGTTTTTCAGCAGGCTCGTCTGACTAATGTCGCCCGACATTCGGCATGTGTACTAGGTATTATGTAATGACATGAGGACATTTGGCTTATGGCAGTAGCTGATAACTTCTTTTTCAAATAACAACTCTTGAGCTAACCCTTGAACTCCCATTCCTGTAAAATCATATGTTTCAGCTATGTATTTAGCTATTTGGGTGGAGATGCCCCTTTATTACATGCAGCAGGTGGTCATGAGTAGAAGTTATGTCACAGGGCTAAATATATTCTGAATAGGCGGGGAATGGATGGGGATTTCTCTGATGAGGTTTATGATTGTTACTCTCACATTAGTTTGTATAAATGACACCTGCTCAGCAGATGTTCCCATTCAGCATGGACTGTGTGTGTAGAGTGTTGGTGCCCTGTGTTTAGTCATCTTCATCTATTCCAATTATAGGGACTGCTTTTTTTTTTTTTTTTTTTTTTTTTATATAAATACAGCCGAAGCCTTGTGCAATTCCAGAGATTGTTATTACTGCAGACTTGGTATGTACATTGGGGTTATTTTATCAAATGTGCGAATAATCATGATCTGTACATTCTCCTATAGGCAACTGTGACTTTTTTTTTTTACATTCGGTCCTGTGCAGACATTTGTCTGTTATGGCCAATTATATTGTCTGTTTTCTTCTAGATACTGGACTTGAACCTGGAAAGGCAAAACCTGCTATGGGTAAAAATAATTATTGCTCAGCTTCCCGGAGACTTCTGTGTAAGAATTGTGGAATTTTTCAGATGTGGTGTATGTAGGTGTAGTTTCCAGTGTATGGGGGCTCCTGAGTTATTAGACCAATAAGAGTTTTAAGATAAAACATCTGGTTATCTGTAACACCAAAAACAGTTTATGTATGAAAGTGTGGAATGCCAGGTGCAGTACATAGGAAGGACCACTAGGAGACATTGTGACCACTTTAGAGCAGCCTTTCTCCACCACATTTTTGTGGAAACCTGGGGGTCCCCCAGAGATTGCTAAGGGGTCATTGAGCAATATAACAAGGCATACCTCTTGCTGACCACCATTGCTAGTATCCACTCCCCCTGCCCCTCCCCATTGTAAACAGGCTCCCATCCTACTGGCCACCATTGTAAAGGGAACCTTTTTTTGTAATGGGTGCATTTTTATATTGATCACCAATGTAGGGGGAACTTTTCCACTGACTAACAATGTATAGGGCACTCCATTAACCACTAATGCAAGGGGTCGTTTTTCTGCTTCTCACCACTGTTAGGGGACAGTATTGTGAATGGATGGACCTCTCATGAGCCCTGCACCTATGGTTGGTAGGATAGCCATAGGTCCACGAGAACTCCTTTATACTGACTTTTTAAAAATGGCTAGCAAAATTTTGCTCAGACAAGGTTAGGGTGGTCAGAGCATCCGGCAGGAAATGTGTGGGTGCAATGGTGAGGGCAGAAAGAGGTGGATGAGTGGCAGTGTCATAAATAGGTTGGGGGGAGGAGTGGGCACTTCCTGCAAGAATGGGTAAATGCAATGGGGAGGGAATTGAGGTATGGAGTGAGCAGGGGTAAATGTGCTCCGTCTTGGTGAAAGGGGCACAGTGGTAAGACCCTTTAAATCAGAACTGAACCCACCAATGCTTCCCAAAACCGTTAAATTCATGGCATGCCTTAAATAATGAATGTTACAGTTACCAGTGTACTTATGGTAACTTTCAACTGAACTGTCGAGCCAAATGACTAGTTTCATAGTGGCTCACATGTGCAGCACTATAGCAACTGCAGATAAAACATAAACTAAGATAGACTTTCTTGACTGTAAAAAATAGGTGGGTTTAGTTCTACTTTAACTGAACAAGCTGATGTTAGAATCTTTTTTTTTTCAAATATGTAGTTTTTATTAAGCCCAACATGAGCGAAGAGAAAATCAATACAAACATGTAAAAAGGAAACATACAAAAGGCAATAGGCAGGAGGGGGGGAGGGTACACATCATTAACAGAACCACAATGAGGGGGGGGGGGCACGGTAGGGGTCCCGCGT
The DNA here is from genome assembly GCF_905171775.1 of Rana temporaria. Classification (NCBI taxonomy): domain Eukaryota; kingdom Metazoa; phylum Chordata; class Amphibia; order Anura; family Ranidae; genus Rana; species Rana temporaria. The sequence continues at coordinate 138,092,825 of NC_053495.1, forward strand.
AATCACCACATAGAGACGTATTGCATGGCAAATCAACAAACATCACATAACGTGTCCCCACAGGGCCGCGTAAACCCGCCACCCGCGAGACCCCTGCACCCCAACAACCGAGGTCCCCATGCCCCCGCCCCACCCGAAAACATGGCGGGGGGCAGGACGGGAGGAGGAGGGCCCGCAGCAGAGAAAACGGGGCTGAGGGGGGAAGGGAGTGGGAAGGATAGAGGGGGGGGGGAACATCCAGGGGTAGGGCATCGGGGGAGCCTGGTCTGGGTCAGGACGGCCCCAAGAACACTCCACGCATGAGGCAAAAACTTCCTCAGGAAGTTCTAAGTGTAACACCCTCTGATGAAAAGATAAAGTGGTGCCATCGTTCCCACGTCTCTTTGAACTTTTCCTGCTGTTGTCTCGCAGTGAGCACCAGGTCTTCCATTGCCCCGATGTCTTCTACCCTCCGGACCCAGCTAGCTATTGTGGGTGGCGCTTGACTTTTCCAGTGGGATGCATGATTTTGCGGATGTTAGAATCTTACTGCTGCTCCAGATTCTGTTTTCTCCAGTTTTATTAAAATCACCCGTGATAATGTATTCACAAAAAAAAATAAAAAATCATGAGATAGACAAGTGTTAATTCCTGGTAGGTTAATGAACCTGTAGGCTAATCACTGATTTAGAAAATGCTCCATTGTCAAATTAAAAGAATAGACTATTTTGATTGGCTTGTAAAGTTTCAGGAGGAGTTACTACTGTTTTATCTTGTAAAGTGATGCATAATCTGTTGGTGCTATATAAATTCTGTAAAAATTATAATGGGGGAAAAAAGTATCCGAATTGACGTGATGGTTACATTTTAGGGGTTTTGTGGGCAGTGCTTGCCTTTCTGGACAGTAGGCTTTCTTGCAGTCATGGAAGATGTGCTTTGTGAAACTAGTGGGTAGATGGAGTACAGCTTATAGCAATTAACCTAAATTTATGTTATTCTTCTAGTGTAAATTTTTATAACAATTTCATTGTTTATCGTACTGTAGGTATGAAATATTAGCCAAACCTCTGTTGGACATACAGAGGGCCTTGATTTTGTCTGACTTGGAGTGAAGCGCCACCTACACTGCATGTACCTAGGATCCTTCTGGTAGTATAGATATAGATTTGAGAATTTACAACACTCTGTCTTCACTTTTACAGTATTGTTAGTTTTGCCATTTAAATTGGATGGACAAGTTCACTTTAAGACACTTGTCAGGAAATGAATGTGTAACCTACAATGATGGCTGCCTCCAGGAAACATTCGTTTTCTGGTTTCAGTTCTGGTGGGTAACACCTGGAGCTTGAATGCAGCAACTGAAAGTAAGATTTCTCATATGAATATTTGTTTTAGGTCAATGGTTCAGAAAGTGTTGAAGCAATCAGCATGACACAGGGGTGATGGGTTCCTTTTAATGGACAGCACACCCAAATGTTAAAGTTTAAATGGCAATTGCAGTAGTGATATCTTGCTCCTACTGCATCAAAACTGTTCCCACTCCTTTTAAAATTTGAAAATAAAAAAATCAGCAAGTAGGACCTGTGGTGGTAAATACCTGGTAAATCAAGCTCACAATTGCTTGCAAAGGCTGCGTAGCCCTGAACACACAGTGCAGATCTCAGGAGTGGGAAGAAAGTAAGCATTTCACCTTGCCAGTTGCATTCAGGGTGGGGAGCTAAAAGTGATGTTCTTTTTAAGAAAAAGAAACAAAATGGAAACTACTTTATTTTTTACCCATCCTGCTTTGCGTGTTATATCTGTTAATAGTGGCGTTGAACCTAGCTCCCAGTGACCTAAAGTGGAGTGAGCAAAGACCACAAATTATTTTGACAAATTGATCTATACCCAAAGCTTTCTGAATTGGAAAAGAGGGACATTTTATAGCACAGAGTATGTAGACCAGAGGTCTCCAAACTGCGGCCCGAGGGCCAGATGTGGCCCTTTGCTAGCCTTTATCCGGCCCTTGGGGCACAATTCCTCCCACTGACATGAGGCACTATTCCTCCCATTGACACAAACAATGGGGCACTATATTATCCACTGATGCCAATGATGGGATACTACTACTCCTACTAATAAGGGGAATACTCCTCTTCCTATTGACCATCAGCCCTGAGGCCATATATGTTCTCACTGATGCCAGGCCCGTGACTTTTTCTTCCCTTTCTGGCCCCAATCCGGCCCTCCTAAAGTCTGAAGGGCAATAAAGTGGCCCTTTGTTTGTAAAGTTTGGAGACCCCTGATGTAGACAAAGGATACTTCCCCGCCCCTTCCTTACATTGTGTGGTCCATGAAGATTTACAGTAGAACTAAAATCAAAACTTTTTCTTCCCTTTTGGATGGCTTTCCCCCGTCTGTATTTTTATTTTTGGCAATCTGTGTCCCTTTGGGGAGATTTGCCTTCAATTTCTGTCCCAAAGCCACAACAGGAAGTAAGAGGAAAACCCATCAAAGTGAGGAAATCCCTGGTTGGCACCAGGGTCACTAGAACTGGTGTCCCAATTGGAAGCTTTTCTCTCTATTACAGTTCTGGGGACTCGTCAAAATGTGAGATTTTTATTTTAGGATCAACATTAACTGTAAACATGAGAAATGGAGAATCTCCCCAATGGGGCACAGAGGGCAATAAAAACCTGACAGGTGTTCTTATCCCTCTCCAGTATAGTCAAAACTTAAAACAACGTTTTGCCTTTAGTTATGCTTTTAAAGCGGGGGACCACACAAAAATGGAACAGATATTTTGCACCCACTTGCTGGCATACACCCCTGCATTATCTGCAGGAGTCTACACCACGTGTGGCGCCCCCCCCCCCCCGCTGTCTTCTGGAAGACACATGGGTCCCAGAAGACAACAGGGACCAGTGGCATTGTGCAGCGCGAGTCACGAATGCGCAGTAGGGAACCAGGAAGTGAAGCCGCAAGGCTTCACTTCTTGATTCCCTTATCGAAAATGTCAGCGGCAGCACACGAAAGCTGAGCGATAGCTTGGCTTCGGGTGACGACATAAAGGGCGCGCTGGACAGGTAAGTGTCCTTATTTTAAACATCAGCAGCTGCAGTATTTGTAGCAAAAAAAATTGGCGGCCCTCTGCTTTAACCACTTAAGCCCTGGACCATATTGCTGCCTAAAGACCCAAGGGGTTTTTACAGTTCGGGACTGCGTCGCTTTAACAGACAATTGCGCGGTTGTGCGACGTGGCTCCCAAACAAAATTGGCGTCCTTTTTTGGTATTTCTTTTGGTGGTATTTGATCACCTCTGCGGTTTTTATTTTTTGCGCTATAAACAAAAATAGAGCGACAATTTTGAAATTTTTTTTTTACTTTTTGCTGTAATAAATATCCCCCAAAAACATATATAATTTTTTTTTTCCTCAGTTTAGGCCGATACGTATTCTTCTACCTATTTTTGGTAAAAATAATCGTTTATCGGTTGGTTTGCGCAAAATTTATAGCGTTTACAAAATAGGGGATAGTTTTTTTGCTTTTTTATTTTTTTTTTACTGCTAATGGCGGCGATCAGCAATTTTTTTCGTGACTGCGACATTATGGCGGACACTTCGGACAATTTTGACACATTTTTGGGACCATTGTCATTTTCACAGCAAAAAATGCATTTAAATTGCATTCTTTATTGTGAAAATGACAGTTGCAGTTTGGGAGTTAAACACAGGGGGCGCTGTAACATTTAGTGTTTACTTTGTGTGTATTTACTAGTGTAGGGGGGTGTGTCTGTAGGAATGACATCATCGATCGGGTCTTCCCTATAAAGGGAATCACCCGATCGATGCGCCGCCACAGTGAAGCACGGGGAAGCCGTGTTTACACACGGCTCTCCCCGTTCTTCAGCTCCGGGGAGCGACCCGAGCAGACCCGACCTCCGCATGTACCGGGGGGGGGGGGTCCCGATCGGACCCCCCACCCATGTCTAGCAGAGGACGTACAGGTACGTACATGTGCCTGTCCGTGCCATTCTGCTGACGTGTATGTACATGAGGAGGTCGGGAAGTGGTTAATATGCAAAAAAGATTGGTTATGCCTTTTTCTTCACCACAATCATTCTCCTTTGGGGAGATTTAACCTCTCGATTTTGACTGCCATTTTCACCGAGAGTGAAAGTGAAACAAAATTCCAAATGTTGAGTTGTCACTGACACCCTTCGCCTCCAATCATTAGAAATGGAGCCAAAATTGTTGATTTAGGACTGTAGAAAACTAGTGTTTCTGTGGAATTATTATTATTATTATTATTATTCTTGCACACAGTAATTATGCAGTTGCCTAATTTTGTGTGTGATGAGAAATGTAAAGTGTATCTGTTGACTAGAAAAAAAAAAGGTCTTTTATAAATGCTTCTCAGTGCTAACCTGTGATCGAGCACAAACCCAGCACTAATATACAGGCAGTGCCAGAGTTACAAATATCTGACCTACAAACAGAGGGAGACAGGATGTGAGAGGAAAACTGGCCCTAGAAAGGGAAATTTACTCCCATAAGAGTTATCATGGGAAAAAGGTACCTCCACTTAAGCTTTATTACCAATAATTTTTTCTACGACAACCCAACGTTTTCAAAATGCAATTGTCACAGTGACAAAGGGAGGTCAAATCTTGAACTCATAAAGACCGCAAAACAAACGTTACAGGGGTATTAATCCTTCCCTATGCTATCCAAAAAGCATAGATGAGTAGCTTGATAAAAGATATATTAATTCACATGTTTGAGTTTTGTTCTTGTTGATCTTAAATAAATGCTGTGGGATAATGCACTAGGCTGGTGCGCCCGCCCTCTTTAGTTTGTTTTTTGTAGTGGCTTCAGGACATCCCCAGTCCTAGAGGGCAGTAAGATTTTAAAGCATTCCCCAGTGACGTGGTATCAGGCTATAATACTTATGCACAGGAGACGTTGTCATTATCTGTAATTTTGTGACACATCAGTGCCTATTGACGGAAAATTTGGGATTTTCTTTTACTTTGATCATGGTAAACAGGACAAATAGAGAGGGTGAATCCCTTTAAGGGGGGAACGGAAGGCAATACAAATTGATGTGTTCTAATCCCTCTCCACTCTATCCAAAACTATGAAAACGTTTTGCCTTTTAGTTGTACTTTAAGTTTTACAGCAGAGACTCTGAAGTATTGTGTCAGTGGGTTTCTAATAGCTTTAAATCACCTGCTGTTTACATTGGATGGCTGGAAGGCTACCAAGTGTCTGCTGCCATAGAAAATAAGGGGGTAGTCCTTTTTCTAAAGTGTCCCTATTCTCCTGTAGTCGTGACATGAGAGATCTCCAGCACACCATCTGTGATTGACAGCCGCAGCTCTGGTCCTGTGTGCTGTGTCAAGGGGTGTGTTCTTTCCCTTCAAGAAACTCTCAGAGCTCTCCTTACAGAGCTTTGAAGAGTGTTACATAGTTACACCTAAGATTAGTCACGTCACTTGGGTATATGGAAAGATTTACAACCACTTTAAGCTATTGCATCAGCCCCAATCTTACGTTTAATAAAACAGCAACTAAAGCTTCTGACCTTGTTTGTATGTTTTATGTGTTGAGTTGCAGTCACATGGTTCCCTCTCCCTCTGGCTAGTTGGTTAATGAGCTGATTTACCATATAACATGCCCACTAGGTGTATGTTTCTGTCTCTCTCTTGTTCATATTTCATGTAGTGTGTCAGGTATGACACTAAATACTAAAAGTAACACATCTAGTCACATCAGAGATTAAAATGATTGAGGAAATTTGATATTATATTCTAAAACCATTTGTAGACTCTTTATTACTGTATTAAGGGTATTGATGATTTATTCATTCAGAGATTACGGTAATCAAAAAGGAAAACAGAAGGCAGATGACAGAAGAGATCCAAATGTTTAGAGCAGTAGCAGACCTTACAATGTAAAGGTGTATTTTTAAGCTAATGTTTGTTTTGCCTTGTTATGCAAATTCCTATGGTTATCTTGTACAGCTATAATTATTATTACTATAGAATGATTCAAACGCATTTCTTACCTCAAATATATCTTGGCTTATTTTGTGCACATTATGCTTTATAAGCAGTCAATTGACCTTTCACTAACGTTTACTTTAACTATAACATTACTGGCATTTTAATATAGAAGGGTTAGAACCTTTGTGAGCTCTTTAATGCTTTCTCTATAAAGGGTATACAGTATTGCTTAACTTCCTTTTATAGGTGACACCTGCTATTCGCACAGAAATGGAATTGACCAATAAAAGCATTACAGGGATGTTGTAACCCTTTCTCACTCTACTAAAGTAAAAGTTAGTACTGTCTGTCATTCCAATTGAGAAATTCCCCATTCTGCCCTTTCGATTGGAGAAATTCCCAAGTATGACCTTCGATTGGAGAAATTTCCTGTTCTTTCCTTATATTGGAGAAATTCCCAAATCTGCCCTTCCGTGGGATAAATTCCCAAATCTGCCCTTCGATGGGCGAAATTCCCAAACCTGCTCTTTCATTGGAATCTTTCCGAAATCTGCCCTTTCATTGGAGACCTTCCGAAATCTGCCCTTTCATTGGAGACCTTCCCAAATCTGCCCTTTCATTGGAGACCTTCCCAAATCTGCCCTTTCATTGGAGACCTTCCCAAATCTGCCTTTTCATTGGAGACCTTCCCAAATCTGCCCTTTCATTGGAGACATTCCCCCTCTTATTTTCTTTGTTAGAGGGGTACATGGATAACTATACAGAGGTTGTAACATTTTCCCCACATCGTAGATAAACAATATACCATATGGCTGCAATTTCTCTTTTGGGCATGACACCAACTTCTATGATCTTTTTGTAAAGGTTAATATTTTATGGCAAGAAAATAATCCACTATATACAACCCGAATTCTCAAAAAATTGGGGCGCTGTGTAAAATTTACATAAAAAATCAAATGCAATGATTTGGGAATCTCATAAACCTATATTTTATTCACAATGGAAAACATAAAATGTTTAAATTAAATACAGGTTTATTAGATTTGAAAATCATTGCATTCTGTTTTTATGTAGATTTTACACAGCGTCCCAACTTTTTTGGAATTGGGGTTGTAAACCGTTTTACCCTATCTATCCACCTCTTTATAGGCTCCTCAAAGGCCCATACTATCAAATGATAAATGTTCAAGCAAAGCTAGTTACAACTTGGTAAAATGGACTCAGTGGAATGTTGATACAATGCATATATATTTTACAGTCAAGTGTAAAATTTGGCTTTGATTAGCTGGTTGATTTAGTCATTCATAAAAATGTCACTTTAGTGGTCATTTTCAGGCCACACCTTTTAAATCGCTACTTTGTTGAAGTAGTGTAACTGTTCCTATACCATCTTTTAGCAGTAGATGACATATGTTCCCTTCTGACGCCTGTTAGATCTGTCAAAGGTGGAATTTGTCACCATGTTGGGGAGATGGCTATTTCCTTCCGGTCATGTCTCTAGGAGAGTTTGGATAGGGCAGATGTTTTAAATTATATGGATGATGACTAATAATTATGTATTGTGGAAACAGGAGTGTCAGTCTAGAGAGCAGACTTTTCCAAACCAAATGAATCTCTGCAGCAACTTGGTTCTCCAGAGAGTTTAGCATTTATTGCATCCCAGAACAGATGTACAGACAGGGTGGATGACGGGGTACTTTAAAATATATTCCTGCAATGATCAGAAGCCCTCACAGAATCCCATTTACCTGTTGTTATATCTGGGTCAAAATAACCTTTCCTAAGATACATAGTTTACTATTTTCCTAATTTACACTTCTTTTGAGTGGCTGGAGCACATACAAGGGCATCTCCAAAAATGTGAATATCATCAAAAAGTTCATATTTCAGTTATTCAATTCATAAAGTGAAACTCCCCATTATGTAGATTTATAACACACAAAGTACAGAGTGATATGTTTCAAGCATTTATTTAAATTTTGATTATTACGACTTACAGCTAGTGAAAACCCCAAATTCAGTATCTCCGAAAATTGTGAAAAAGTTCAATACTGAAGACTCATGATGTCACACCCTAATCAGCTAATTAACTCAAAACAGCTGTAAAAGGTTTCATGAACCTTTTAAATTGTCTCTGTCTGGTTCAGTAGGTTACACAATCATGGGGTAGACTGCTGACTTGACAGTTGTCCAAAACAGTCATTGACACCCTTCACAAAAAAAGAAGCTGGCTGTTCAGAGTGTTGTATCCAAGCATATTAATGGAAGTTGGGTGGAAAGAAAGTGTGGTAGAAAAAGGTTCACACGCGATAGGGATAACTGCGGCCTTAAGAGAATTGAGAAGCAAAGGCCAATCAAGAATTTGGGGAGATTCACAAGGAGAGGACTACGGCTGTCTCAGTGCTTTAAGAGCCATAACACACAGACGTACGTATCCAGAGCATGGGCTACAACTGTCACATTCCTTGTGTCAAGCCACCCCTGAACCAGAGACGATGTCAGAAGCGTCTTACCTAAGGTGAACAAGGACTGGACTGTTGCTCAGTGGTCCAAACTCCTGTTTTTGGATGAAAGTAAATTTTGCATTTCATTTGGAATCGAGGTCCCAGAGTCTGGAGGAAGAGAGGAGAATCCGAATCCAAACTGCATGAGGTCCAGTGTGAAGTTTCCATAGTCGGTAATGATTTTGGAGCCAGGTCATCTGCTGGTGTTGGTCCACTGTGTTTTATCCAAAGTCAGCGTAGCCGTCTTTGCTAGAAATTCTAGACCACTTCATGCTTCCCTCTGCTGACCAGCTTTAGGGAGATGCTCCAGGAGGACTCGGCACCTGCCCACACTTCCAAATGTACCTATATCCGATTTAATGATCATGGTATCTGTGCTTAATTGGCCAGCAAACTTGCCTGACCTAAACCCTATGGAGAATCTGTGATGTACTGTCAAAAGAAAGATGAGACATGAGAACCAACAATGCAGATGAGCTGAAGGCTGCTATCAAAGCAACCTGAGCTTGCATAACACCTCATCCATGCTACAGGCTGATCGTCCCCATGCCATGCTGCATTGATGCAGTAATTCATGCAAAAGAAGCCCCAACCAAGTATTGAGTGCATACTATACTGTACATAGAAATACTTTTCAGTAAACCAACTGTTGTAGTTGTAGTTTACGTAGTATTCTAATTTTCTGGGATATATATAGTATTTAATGTATACAGAGGTATGCGAGACCAGAGAAGCTGTGTTTTACACACCTCAAAGTCATGCAATAGGCAAATACCTACCTTGCCTTGATACTTGTGGGCTAACCTGTTTGTGGATGGTTATCGAATTTAAGAATACAAGAAGTATCTAATGGTGATAATCGGACATGAAAGGGTTTTAAGTATTTATGGGGTACTTTGTTTTTGGTAAATGGCATTTTTCAAAGGGTAACTTAACAATTAAGAGTGGTAAAAGAATGCAATTTAGCCTTAAACAATAAATAAATATCTGAACGTTAATTGAAAACTTTCACCTGCAGGCATTCGAGGCCAAGAGGCATTATTTGTCAGATAGTAGCTCAATGTTGCTAGTAAAACCAACAAACCAGATTGCGCTACATTTTAGAAAATGGGGAAAGGGTGTATATTAGGAAAGGTTATTTTTGCTGAGTTATGATGGGAATGGGATTCTTTGAGGGCTTCTGATTATTGTATGAATATTTATAAGTACCCTGTCATCCACCCTGTCTGCACATCCATTCTGGGATCGGATCCAGTAAATGCTAATCTCTCTGGACAACCAAATTGCTGCAGAGATTAATTTGGATTGGAGGAGTCTGCTTTTTAGACCAGCACTCCTGTTTCCACTATACATTTAATTACATTAATAATTTTTAGTCATCGTCCATATATTAAAACCATGTGCATTTTTGTGTTATTGCTTTCTGTGTCCAACACAGACAAATTTAAAAACTTGCTGACCACCTACCACACTTTTACTGCGGCAGGTCAGCTTTATTGCGCGAAACAACATACCTGTACATCATTAGACACATTGGAGGGCGTACGCTGCTGGAGGTGCGATTGTGCGCTAATTGGACACAGGGGATGCCAATCGCCGTGTCCGGCAGACCTGATGTCCGCAGGCCACCCGGGATCGCTCCCCAGAGAGGCATAGCGGCGATCTTTCCTGTCAGAACAGCGATCTCCCTGGTTTACATAGACAGACAGAAGATAAAGATCTTGGGGCAGATCCACATACATCTGCGCCGGGAGCAGCGTATCTAAGATGCGCTACGCCGCTGTAACTTACTTTTCTTTGGTTTGAATCCTCAACGAATTCGCGCCGTAAGTTACGGCGGCGTAGTGTATCTCTTGCAGCGTAAGGGCGCGGAATTCAAATGGATGTAATGGGGGCGTGTTTTATGTTAATACGTCGTGACCCGACGTAAACAACTTTTTTTTTTTTTAACCTGGGGGTATCCCAGTGCACATGCTCGAAATTTAACCAGAACAAGCCAATGCTTACGACGGTGACGTCCTTCTAGGCAAATTCCTATTCGCGAACGACTTACGCAAACAACGTAAAAAATTCAAAATTGTACGCGGGAACGACGGCCATACTTAACATTGAGTACGCCACCATATAGCAGCTTTAACTATACGCCGGAAAAAGCCGAACGCAAACGACGGAAAAACGACGCGGATTTCTACGGAAACGCCACCTAGCGGCCGCCGAAAAATGGCATCTAAGATCCGACGGCGTAGCCGAGATGCCGTCGTATCTTGTTTTTGAGGATTCAAAACAAAGATACGACGCAGGAATTTTTAGAAATTACGCCGGCATATCAATAGATACGCCGGCGTAATTTATTTGTGGATCTGCCCCTACATGTTTCTGCTTAGCAGGAACACCGATCTGTCTTCATCCATTCGGAGAAACCCCCACAGTTTTATAAAGCACATTTAACCTCTTGATCGCCCTGATGTTAACCCCTTGCCTGCCAGTGTCATTAGTACAGTAATAGTGCTTATTTTTAGCACTGACCACTGTAATGTCACTGGTTCCCAGAAAGTTTCAAAAGTGTCAGGGGTCGGATTTGTCCTCTGCAATGTCACAGTCCCACTAAAAATGCTATTACTAGTAAAAAATAAACAAAGAAAAACGCCATAAAAATATCCCATAGTTTGTAGACACGATAACTTTTGCGCAAACCAATCAATATACGCTTATTGGTATTTTTTTTACCAAAAACATGTAGAAGAATACATATTGGCCTAAATTGATGAAGAAATTTGGTGTTTCTTTATTTTTACATGCTTTATAGCTTAAGGGCCAGTTCACACCATACGCAGTTCCGTACAGTTTTGTGTGCATTTTTTCTGCACTAAAAATGCATGCACAGTGTTTTCCATGTATTCCACTGGCTCTTGTTGGCTCTAGTTCACACCATGCAGCCAGTTTTCGGTGCAGAAACTGACCGGAGATTGACTGCATGGTGTGAACTAGAGCCATTGGAATACATGGAAAACACTGTGCATGCATTTTGCGCAGGAAAAAAGCACACGGAACTGAACGGAATTGCGTCTGGTGTGAACTGGCCCTAAAGTAAAAAATAGATATTTTTTTTAATTGTGGCTTTTTTTTGTTTCTAGTGCAAAAAATAAAAAACGCAGAGGTGATCAAATACCACTAAAAGAAAGCTCCATTTGTGGGAAAAAAAGGACATCAATTTTATTTGGGTACAGCGTCACACGGTTGCGCAATTGTCAGCTAAAATAATGCATTGCCGTATTGCAAAAAAAATGGCCTGGTCTTTAAGGGGGTTAAACCTTCCAGGGGTTAAAGTGGATGTAAATCTCACATATACCAAGTGAAGTGAACAGACTCAGATGATACACAGAGATGAAACAAATTTCCCTACCTAAGTTTTAGATGTATATCTGCTGAATTCAGCTTTATATATTCTTTAGAAAATGCAGATCGTGTTGGATTTTCCCTTCTTATTCAGCCCTGAGTGTGAAATCTGGGCATACAGCCAAGACAGCTGATTGGAGGAAAGGCACGCAATCCCACTTCACATAGGCAGAAACGAGCATAAACTCTCACAGCTGTTTCGTGAATATTTCTGCTCTGTGTTAATCTATTTATAACAAATTTCAGGCTGGTTTTATCACATGTGTTGGAGAACTTGTCTTGGTGACCATTATGGCCATACCTTGCAACTTTCTGAGCTGGGAAATGGGGACACATTTAAATAATATGAAGGCAATGGGCAAACACCAATTTTAAACATATTACAGGAAAAAAATGGCTGGAAGGACACACACAACAAAAATAAAGTGATAGGGGCTCCACCCGGTCTCTAATGACCAAAACTAAAAGATTTAAGCTTTACTTTGCTTGATCACCCAAGTTCATCTTATGTTCTTGATGGTGTTTCTTGGCAAACAAGATCACATTACAAGTGACCATAAAGCATGAAGTTACTCCTCAATCCCTGGAAACCATTCAACGATCTCCTCCCAAACGATTGTCTCTATGGAACACGTTCGGTAGTGCAAATCTAAAAAAAGTGGAAAAAGCATTAAAACTGCATAGGTGTGAATCCAGCCTTAGTATCTATCCTCCGCTTCAATCGCCCACATCTGCAAAGCAAGTAGTATTGCTTGTTCATTGTTAAAAATGTCACTTACAATTTTTCCAGCAGGGGAGTGCAAAAGCATGTAAGGAACAGCCTAGTGTGGTGGAAGTCCATTCACACGGCGCTATCTGACCAGTGGTGTATGTGTATTGGGCTCCCCCCCCCCCCACCCAGCAAAAGTGACATAAAGTGTGTGTCAGACCTAGCTTCTATCCATTTTGCATTCCAGCACGCGTCATCAGGAAGTGGGTCTGACACTAATGTTTGTAGCTTAAATAGTGGACCAACTCCCATGATTGGTCCAATTTAAACATAGAATAGAACCTAAAATCCCTCTTAAAAATGTTTGCTAATGCGATCAACTGACTTCCACAGCTCCTTGGTTTTCTGAACTGACTTCCACCGCACTAGGTTATTCCTTACATGCTGTTGTGGGTGATTGAAGCGGAGGATAGATACTAAGGATTTCATCTGGCTGTTCCCGGATCATTCGACCTGGTTCGCCACACATGTGAACGATCGTTCGGGAGGAGATCGTTGAATGGTTTCCAGGGATTGAGGAGTAACTTCTTGTTTTTTGGTCACTTGCTGGCCAGAGCCATCTGATGAGCACAATTTGTTGTCACTTTGGGTGAAAAGTCACATTTTTATCTGGAACACGGATTTATTTTTCACATGGCGTTTGGAGCAGAATCTTTCAAAAAGGATTTCTGGAGCTGTTTTAAACTTTTTTTATGACATTTGTTTTGAGTAATTATAAACTATATATACAGTTTTTTTTTTTAAACATTTGTGCACATGTATAAAGTGAAGCAATTCGCTAATACACATTTAAACAAGGTTATAAACGTGTAAATATTTGCATAGATCACTCTTTGCACTTTCAGTGATTCTATTGGGAGCGCCCTTTATCACCTCATCATTTCTCATTAGTTTTTCACAAATTTCAGGTGCAGCAACTAGGGATGAGCTTCGTGTTCGAGTCGAACATCGTATGTTCGACCGTTTGTCAAATTAGGAAGTTATGGGCCGTTCGCGCCAAATTCGAGTGGCGTGTAACGGCCCATAATTCACTGCGGCATCGTAGTGCATTGCTGGCTGATACTATTACCCGCATGCTTGGCCAATCACAGCTTGCAAAAACCGGAGAGCCATAATTGGCCAAAGCCAGGGTGGCTTTGGCCAATTATAGCTCAGGGGGTTTAGTACACGCCCCACACTATAAAAGGCCGCCTGCAAGTCGGCCTTGTGTAGTGTGTTGCGGTGGTTAAGACAGAGAGAGTGTCATTTATTGCAGGTAGGCAGGCTAGTCAGTTAAAGTTACAGTGTGTAGAGGAGATCTATGCATCCCAGGTGGTGTGTGTGTGTGTGTGTGTGTGTGTGTGTGTGTGTGTGTGTGTGTATATATATATTTATACACTGTATTGAGTTTAGCTAGATCCGCTCTTCCTAATTTACTGACAGGCAGGCAGGTGATTGTGCTAGCTGCAGTATTCTCACGTGGTGTACTGTCTGTGTCCTCTGCAGTGTGCACCTAAAGCTTACGTGGTGTGTGTGTGTGTACTGTCCGTGTCCTCTGCAGTGTGCACCTAAAGCTACGTGGTGTGTGTACTGTCTGTGTCCTCTGCACATTGTGCACCTAACGTAAAGCTGGTGTTTCTCATATTTACTTCTAGAGTCAGGGATCTGCTCATATCAATACTACAGGCAGAGGATATTGCTGCAAGTACTTTCACGTGGTGTACTGTCTGTATCCTCTGCAGTGTGCACCTAAAGCTACGTGGTGTGTGTACTGTCTGTGTCTGTGCTATTTTTCTCAATGATTTTCATCCATATTGCAGGGACCAGACATTACATTAAAGCTGCAAGCAGTTTTAAATTACTTTTTTCTTTATAGTAATCTCATTTTGTGCAGGAACAGTTCTAAACACGTGCCACTTCACAGGCATACTATAGACACCCAGCAGGTACGATATTTAAAGGAATTTTTCAATTATTTTTTTCACTTTAATCATCAATAAAATCACTGCTCCAGAAAAAACTATCGTTTTTAAAACTTTTTTTTTCCATTGATACATGTTCCCTGGGGCAAGACCCGGGTTCTCAAACCCATTTTACGACAATAACTTGCATATTAGGCTTTAAAATGAGCACTTTTGAATTCGAACGTTCAAGTCCCCTAAACTTCAATGGGGTTCTAAATGTTCACGCGAACGTTCGGTCCGTTCGAAGGTTCTGGTGCGAATTGAACAGGGGGTGTTGGGCTCATCCCTAGCAGCAACCCTTCTCTTTTTAGTTTCACTATTGGCGCCAGTATCCAGCTATATATTATTTAAGATCACATTACAAGTTGAAAATAACTGGTTACATTCTGATGGCTCTGGGCGTTGTACCATTTTGCATATTCAATAAAATGGAGAACACGTAAGTTGCCTGGGGTGACTTTTCCTTTTATATTCTCAAGCAATGACTTCTTCCTATATGTGCACCATTTATGGCAAGATTGACACTTTTTTTTTTTTTTTTTTTTTTTTTACGAAGAATTGTATGTAGTGGAAGTAGAAACTAGGTAACCACAACAACCTTTATAATTAAAGTGCTTTAAAGGATTAGAGAAGCTAATTAGGGAGCAGTTCTATTTGTGTTCAGTTTCTCTGAACTTGTTCATTATATTTACAGCTCCATGGTATGCATTTATAGTATTTTATACATCTTCAAACGTATGACAGCGGGAGTCTACCTGGTCTGTTAGTTTAAATTGTAATCATAGAGTATTTCAGGGGTAGAGGCTCTTTGGCCATGTCTGAGAAAACCTGGCATCATTCGAAGTTAATATTTAATTGCTGGCTGCACTATCTGGAATGGTGGTTTTGGTAATCCTCATCTTTTATTCAATTTCAGCAAGCAAACATTTACTTTTTTATAACGGAGTTCCACGTAATTTTTAGACTTGTTAGCAGGCAAACTGCATCTGGGGCAATGCAGGCCAAAAATGTAGATGACTTTCTCTGAAGGCAGACAGAATGAGAATGAATTTGAAGGACCCATGCAGAGCCAGAAAAGAGTGTTTGTGGATAAGGTCCTCGGCATGGCTGTGTTTTGGACATGGTTGCTTTACATAATAACTTTTATTAGTAAATTCAGTACTAGACTTGTGCACACTGAAATATTTTGTTTCGGAATTTCGTTTTTGTCCGAAAAATACATTTTAGTTACTCCCGAAACTCGTTTTTTTTTTGTTTAGTTAAAAAATGCATTTGTCCAAAAATCTGAATTAAGGTCGAATCTGTCATTGAAGGCTTATGGTGTCTTTCGAATGTTCTAAGAAGATTCGACGGAGCAGCTAAACTGAACAACGCCGCAATCATACATTTCCAGTCAAATGTTCCGCCTACAAGCTATAGAAGATTTCTAATGTTGTATGACACTAGTAGTAATTATAGTTCTAAATTATTATTACTATAATAATTATTATACCAACTTTCGAATTCTGCTATAGCCTATGGGCCGAGCATTTGTCTGGAAATGTACGATTGCGGCGTCGTACAGTTTAGCTGCTTCGTCGAATCTTTGTAGTTCATGTTGAATGGTCTACCCCAACACTGTCTCTATAATGTCGAATCTTTCATCTCAATGTAGAATAATCTTGGACGAATAGTTAAGGTTAGGCGCATTCGACCACAGGTTCGATAGACACAGATTGCTATTGTCAGCGGCATGTCGAATCTCCTATCTGTATCGAACTGTTGTAGCAACGAAAATGACAAAGCATTTTTTTTATGTCGGCTATTTCGGATTCTGCGCGTTTGTTTTTGTTTGTTAAAACGGTAGCGAAAATGCATTGGGACGAAAACGAATGCACATGTCTATTCAGTACTATAATGAAGGCCCAGCAATAGGTAGTTCTCGGATCGAGGTATCTGCAGTAGAAAAAAAAGTGTTTCCCAATCTTTGATTAACTATTGCACTAGCTCTACACATACGAGTCGAATGCTTTAGGATTCTAGTAACTGCGTTTTGACAAATGTTGCAGGGTGAAATATCAAACATGACCATATGACAGATGAGCAGAATACCTTTCCTATTGAAAATGATCAGATTGTTTCTGGTGAATTTTCCACTTGAATGAGCCCTTGAGATATCAAAATGATAAATAGTCTTCTGCAGGAAAATCCTATGAATATGACCCTCTTTAGACCTATGCATTGTAGGATAGTGTATTTTTTTCCACACATTACCACAGTACTCGTTAATGTACAATCGATTCCCCCGTGCTGTGTTACAAACAAGGGTCATGTCCCTTCTGCTTTTGGCAGTCCATAAATGAATTGGTCTGAAAATTTTACTTTTACTTCTGAACCAGAATTAGACGACCTATACGTCACTGGCCATGTGACCGGAGACCCAGAAGCAGTGTGGAGTACAGATGGTGAGGATTGTTATGCTTCTCAGGAATAGGATCTCTGTGTTGTGGAAGGTCAGACAGAAATAATAGAGAGTGGACACTCTGAGGACTGACATCTGAGGAGGATCGCGGGCGGCGCCTGGAGCCGGCCCCAGTTGTCCTCAGGTTTCTACACAGTGGCACTTATGCTGTGGCTGCGTCATACCCCTGGAGTGGGAGAAGTATCTGGTGAGTGCAACTTTGTACAGAGCATGGTGTGTCATGCACAGAGCAAGATCTGAAGGGTTCACCCAGCAACATTGAACTTTTTAAACACAAAGTCACTTTATCACTTCTTTTTTTTTTTTTACAAATCTTAATTTGATTCACTGGACTGATTTTTTTCTTGGCTCGATTTATGCATTCTAAAAAGATGTATTTATGTATTTTTTCACCTAATTTCTAATTCAAATACATGGCCGAGGGTTCGAACTAGTAAAAACCTGTCAGGGGGTATATTCATTTATTCATTCATTGTGTTTGATGTTATACTTTGCTCACTGTGGTTTGTTGTCATTTTCACAAGTAGCACCCACCAACACCCGGCCGAGGGTCCAACACATATATATACAACTTTATTTTTTCATTTTTGTGTCATTCATTTTCCACACTTCATTATATTACACATTTTTCATAGTCAATACCCAGCTGGGGGTAACACCACATTTATTTTGAATCCTTGGATTCCCCTGTCTTTCATCAGAACAGCGCCATACCTAAATCCCCCTCTTCTCTCATTCTTTTTACTCCACCTAGTGGCAGTAAATCAGTAGGGGCAGCAGTTCTCCTCACCAGCAATCTCTACTCGCTGTTGTGTTTGTTCTCCGCTGCGCGGATCCAACCCACACTTTTTTTCCAGGACACTGTAATTTAACCTTTTTATCATTAGAAAAATATAATTAGATAAAGGATGTACCATCGTCCTAAATATTCAAATAAAGAATAAGGGGTCCCAGGGATTCCCCACAGTCCCCGAGGCTCCTACAGAGAATAAGGGGTCCTCTCTCTGTAGGAGCCTCGGGGACTGTGGGGAATCCCTGGGACCCCTTATTTTTAATCCAGGACACTGTGGACACAGCCTTGGAGGTGTGTCATCCTACTGGCCAGGGCTTACAATGTACTAGTGCACAACACATAGCTCACTACTGCTGTATTACATGCACATCCAATGTGAAATTGGACTTTATTTTAACTATGAAACTAAACCGAACACCAACTTTTAACCCTGTATCCAACCCTTAAACTAAATTCTTAACCCTAAATCCTAAAGTAGAACTATGGCCTCCTATTGAAATATATATGTGCTACAGCACTAAATAAGTACATCTGCGCCTACAGCTTACGCTTACGGCCAGTTCACACCACATGCAATCCAGCGCATTTTTGTTCTGCATCAAAAACGTATGTAAAGTAGGTTATATGGTTTCCAATGGCATAGTTCACACCAGTGCAGTCAGTTCGAGGGGTTTTCAGTTCCAGAAAAAAAGTTGAACATGCTGAATTTTTTCTGCACTGGACTGGAGCACAGTAAAACGCATCCAAATTGCACTGGACCCTAGTATAGTAAGAATAAGAGAAAAAAAGCACATGGAACGCATTAAACGCATTAAAATGCACATGCAAAAACGCATCTGGAAAATGTATCTTTAGTGCATTAAATCTTGCCATTAGTATGCTCCTTTTGACAATTGTCCAAGTTTCGGCGGACAATGGTTTGACGCCAGATTTTTTTATGGTCAGTACACAAATCCGTCACACAAGTCTGAGGTACAAACACGCAAACACTAAATTTAGCAGAAGGGGCCCAAAGGGTGGCGCTCAAGAGCTGATATTCCTCGCATTGCATCACTACGTTTGTGTCACTACAATTGTGTACCATTAGTATGCAAGACAAGATCCTGCCACACGCCCAACAATCATATCGTGTGTACGAGGCTTTAGGTTCTGTTCTGTTCACCCACACATTTGTGAGACTTGCTGGAAATGATGGCAGAGAACAGTTGTCATTTTCATAACAAAATTAGCGGTTGGCATGCTAGCCATATGTCCATATTTAAAGACTTCACTTAACAGAACTATATACAGTAAATGGCATGCAGTAACCCCTACTCTTATCACTTTTCATAGTGCTTCCTGTGTTTCAATATTTTATCACCCTCATGCCGCGTACATGTCATTTAAAATGTTCGTGTGTGGGCTTCACATAATTTTTCGTTTTTTTTTTTTCCAACATGCTGCATTTTTTTACGACGTTTTAAACAATGTCGTTTTTCGGGTTGTAAAAAATTATCGTGTCTGACGTTAAAAACCTGCACATGCTCAGAAGCAAGTTATGAGACAGGAACGCTTGTTCTGGTAAAACTACCATTCGTAATGGAGTAAGCACATTCATCACGCTGTAACAGACAGAAAAGCACGAATCGTCTTTTACTAACAAATCGGCTAAAGCAGCCCCAAGGGTGGCGTCATCCGCATGGAACTTCCCATTTTATAGCGCCGTCGTACGTGTTGTACGTCACCGCGCTTTGCTAGAGCATTTTTTTAAAACGATTGTGTGTGGGAAACGTTGTTTTAATGATGAAGTTGGAAAAAACGTTTTTTTCTACATGCCGAAAAACTTTGTTTTTTTCATGCTGAAAAATGATCGTGTGTACACGGCATTAGATATGTAGTCACATAAATTTATCGTGTGCATCTTGCAGATGTAGCAGGGCCACCAGTTATAGCTAAAACACATGTGCCCTGACGCCTTTATTTGCCAGTCATGGCTTTTTCAGAAGGGTGTGTCCCATGTTACGTAACTCCCAGAACTCTTCTCAACCCATTACAAAGCATCAGCACTCCACCGGTTCATTCCAGTGTGCATGAGCCAACCAGCTTGAGATCCCCACACCCTCCCCTGACATGCAAACAATGACTGGAAGTGGGGGGCACACCATGCTGGAGCACAAACCTGGTCTGGGGAGAAGGGAAATAAATACAAATAAAATCAGTATTAGGCAAAATTCTATCAGCCTATATATATCAGCCTATATGTAATGAACTCTACCTTCAGTACACATTTTAAATTACTTGCATGGTTTCGAAAAAAACACAATTTTTTATTTTTTTTTCAATTGTTCACAATAGTAATTTTATTCTAAAAAGCATGCAAAATTCATTGGATCATTTAGACAATGGAATTGTATGGCTCTCAAACTGTAAATCCAGTGATTTTCTCTTTTTAGTAGCCATTTGGCAACATCACCTCCTGTATCATTTACATCTATCTGATCTTAGGGTTCAGAATTTCACACCTGTTTTTCTGCCATTATGATGTTTCAATATATGTATAGCAATGGGGGATCTCAGATTACCAGAATTTATGTTGGAAATTTGATCTGAAATGCGCACTTTAAACATGCATTTTGTCTTTCCAGCATAGAAAACAGTAGCATTCTTCTTAGAAAAGTATGAGAAAGATCAAATACATCCCTGTGCTATGAGAGTACAAATTTTTCCACGGGTTCCCGAAATTGAAGATCATTTTAAACAAAGTCATACATTTTTATTTTGGTGTGATGGATGAGCAGGGAACCGGATTCCTCGGTTCATGTATCGAGCACTATTTCTTACTTTTTACTATTGGGACTTTTATGGTGCCAAGTTAAAAACCATATATTTAAATTATTATAGTTGTACTTTTATATAATATACAAAATTTAAATCCCCAGTGTGCTTCTCAGGACCGGCGCGGTGTCAGCGCCGGTCCTGGGGAAAATAACAAATCTTTTTTTAAAAATATGAATCGATTTGACCTACCAACTCGATTTTTAAATCGAATCGATTTTTTCCAAGATTATATATATATATATATATATATATATATATATATATATATATATATATATATATATATATATATATATTTATAGACAGTGTACACTGGGGATTTACATTTTGTGTGTGTGTGTGTATGTGTATATAATATTATAGCTGGGAAAAAATCGATTCAATTTAAAAATCGAGTTGGTAGGTCAAATCGATTTAAATTTTAAAAAAATCGATTTGTTATTATTGCGGGCAGGAGTTTTTAGGTGAGGTCGTGGTTTCGGTCTAGTCCACGAGGCCGGACGCCGCGAACTAGGCGGAAGCCGTGGCCTCGTCTAAAAACTCCTGCCCGCAGCTCCACAGGACCGGTGCGGTGTTCATCAAAAAAAAAAATAATTGATTCGTATCTTTAAATTGAGTTTTTAAAGTGATTTAATGTGTTGAATTGTTTTGTATGTATTCTTTCATTTCTGAGCATGCGTAGTCTTGCTCCTACGATTTTTTTCAGACAAACGTACGAATAATACAAAAATCGGACCTTTGTGTTTACATCCAATTTAAAATTTTATAGTCTTCACATTTGTCGTACGAAAAATCAGAATCGGCTGTCGAAAGCGCCGATCTGAAAATCCACAGATAGTTTGTTGGATGAAATTTTACTTACCGATTTTCGTATGGTGTGTACGGGGCTTTGGGTTGATCTCTTGTTATTTCACTGTGCCCTGAATTCCTTTTTATTGTTTTTGTTTAAGACTTCAGTTGAACTAAAATGTGCCATTGTGTGCAGTAAACTCCAGAAACTTGTGGCAGCCAATCCGATTTGTTCTCTTTCCTCATTTGTCTGAATCCTGAAATCTGGTTGTTAAAGCGGAGATCCAAGAAAAAATAAATTAAAAGTCAGCAGCTACACATGCTGCAGCTGCTGGCTTTTAATAAATGGACACTTACCTGTCCTGCAGTCCCTCGATGTCGGCACCGCAGCTGATGTTTCCATCAGCGGTCGGGTGCTGCCGCTGCCATTGCGGGTAAGGGAACCCAGCAGTGTAGCCTTTCGGCTTCACGCCAGGAACCCTACTGCGCATGCGCAAGGCCCTGCTCCTCTCTCCTATTAGCCCGGCGACCAAGTGAAAGAAGGGGGAGGAGGGACCCCCGCATTGATGTCACTGCCGCATCACGGCCGCGGCCGGACTCCTGGAAGTGGGAAAGGATACCTGTGAAAGACAGGTATCCTGTTTCCCCTCCCCCGAAATGTGCCAATTGTGGCACCGGAGGGGGGAAGGAATCGAGCGGTAGTTCCAATTTGGGGTGGAGCTCCGCTTTAAGGACGCACCCTGATGAACATATTCTTTCTACTTAACCACTTAAGCCCCGGACCATTTTGCAGCTAAATGCCCAGGCCAGGTTTTGCGATTTGGCACTGTGTCACTTTAACAGACAATTGCACGGTCGTGCGACGTGGCTCCCAAACAAAATTAGCGTCCTTTTTTCCCCACAAATAGAGCTTTCTTTTGGTGGTATTTGATCACCTCTGCGGTTTTTATTTTTTGCGCTATAAACAAAAATAAAGCGTCAATTTTGAAAAAAATGCAATATTTGTTTCTATAATAAATATCCCCCAAAAACATATATATAAAAAAAAAAAAATCCTCAGTTTAGGCCGATACGTATTCTTCTACCTATTTTTGTTAAAAAAAAATCGCAATAAGCGTTTATCGATTGGTTTGCGCAAAATGTATAGCGTTTACAAAATAGGGGATAGTTTTATTGCATTTTTATTAATTTTTTTTTTTTTTACTACTATTGGCGGCGATCAGCGATTTTTTTCGTGACTGCGACATTATGGCGGACACTTCGGACAATTTTGACACATTTTTGGGATCATTGTCATTTTCACAGCAAAAAATGCATTTAAATTGCATTGTTTATTGTGAAAATGACAGTTGCAGTTTGGGAGTTAACCACAGGGGGCGCTGTAGGGGTTAGTGTTCACTTAGTGTGTGTTTACAACTGTAGGGGGGTGTGGCTGTAGGACTGACATCATCGATCGAGTCTCCCTTATAAAAGGGATCACTCGATCGATACGCCGCCACAGTGAAGCACGGGGAAGCCGTGTTTACATACGGCTCTCCCCGTGCTTCAGCCTCGGGGAGCGATCGCGACGGAGCGGCTATAAACGAATAGCCGCGCCGTCGTCCCGGATCGCTCCCCGAGGGAACCCGCCCGCCGCACGCACCGGGGGGGCCCCGATCGGACCCCCCACCCGCTAGAAGGCAAGGACGTATACAGTGAGGAAAATAAGTATTTGAACACCCTGCTATTTTGCAAGTTCTCCCACTTGGAAATCATGGAGGGGTCTGAAATTGTCATCGTAGGTGCATGTCCACTGTGAGAGACATAATCAAATTTTTTTTTTACAGAAATCACAATTTATGATTTTTTAACTATTTATTTGTATGATACAGCTGCAAATAAGTATTTGAACACCTGTCTATCAGCTAGAATTCTGTCCCTCAAAGACCTGTTAGTCTGCCTTTAAAATGTCCACCTCCACTCCATTTATTATCCTAAATTAGATGCACCTGTTTGAGGTCATTAGCTGCAAAAAGACACCTGTCCACCCCATACAATCAGTAAGAATCCAACTACTAACATGGCCAAGACCAAAGAGCTGTCCAAAGACACTAGAGACAAAATTGTACACCTCCACAAGGCTGGAAAGGGCTACGGGGAAATTGCCAAGCAGCTTGGTGAAAAAAGGTCCACTGTTGGGAGCAATCATTAGAAAATGGAAGAAGCTAAACATGACTGTCAATCTCCCTCGGACTGGGGCTCCATGCAAAATCTCACCTCGTGGGGTCTCAATGATCCTAAGAAAGGTGAGAAATCAGCCCAGGACTACACGGGAGGAGCTGGTCAATGACCTGAAAAGAGCTGGGACCACCGTTTCCAAGGTTACTGTTGATAATACACTAAGACGTCATGGTTTGAAATCATGCATGGCACGGAAGGTTCCCCTGCTTAAACCAGCACATGTCAAGGCCCGTCTTAAGTTTGCCAATGACCATTTGGATGATCCAGAGGAGTCATGGGAGAAAGTCATGTGGTCAGATGAGACCAAAATAGAACTTTTTGGTCATAATTCCACTAACCGTGTTTGGAGGAAGACGAATGATGAGTACCATCCCAGGAACACCACCCCTACTGTGAAGCATGGGGGTGGTAGCATCATGCTTTGGGGGTGTTTTTCTGCACATGGGACAGGGCGACTGCACTGTATTAAGGAGAGGATGACCGGGGCCATGTATTGCGTGATTTTGGGCAACAACCTCCTTCCCTCAGTTAGAGCTTTGAAGATGGGTCGAGGCTGGGTCTTCCAACATGACAATGACCCGAAGCACACAGCCAGGATAACCAAGGAGTGGCTCTGTAAGAAGCATATCAAGGTTCTGGCGTGGCCTAGCCAGTCTCCAGACCTAAACCCAATAGAGAATCTTTGGAGGGAGCTCAAACTCCGTGTTTCTCAGCGACAGCCCAGAAACCTGACTGATCTAGAGAAGATCTGTGTGGAGGAGTGGGCCAAAATCCCTCCTCCAGTGTGTGCAAACCTGGTGAAAAACTACAAGAAACGTTTGACCTCTGTAATTGCAAACAAAGGCTAATGTACCAAATATTAACATTGTTTTTCTCAGGTGTTCAAATACTTATTTGCAGCTGTATCATACAAATAAATAGTTAAAAAAAATCATACATTGTGATTTCTGTTTTGTTTTTTTTGATTATGTCTCTCACAGTGGACATGCACCTACAATAACAATTTCAGACCCCTCCATTATTTCCAAGTGGGAGAACTTGCAAAATAGCAGGGTGTTCAAATACTTATTTTCATCACTGTATATACGTCCTTCTGCCTGTCCGTGCCATTCTGCGGACGTAAATAGTCGTGCTTTGGGCGTTAAGGGGTTAAATGAGTCCTTTATTATTGCTTGTATTCAAATATTACTGTGTTTTTCCTACTTAATTGTTCCAGTAACCAAAAATGTAAGTTTGAAGCAGATACAAAAATTGGCAAACATCCACTATTTCCAAATTACTTAGAATTTCTGTTTTTTCTTTTGTACAGGGAGGTCTCTTGCAAATCCATCAGAGAAGGAGGGTAAACTTTTTTTCCATGATGCAAAATGAAGGAAAAACGTTCTGGACAGCCGCACTCCAAAAATAAATTGCTTTTATTTTAAAATTAAAAAGAATGCCACAGCAGATGGGGTAAAAAGCTGACGCGTTTCACACCAAACTTTAGTGCTTATTCATAGCTTACAACATAGAAAGTGGATGTGCAGTATATATACAACTATAGGTCACATGACAAAAAGGATAGCAGCTGGGAACCCAATCAACAATCCAATTAGCAAGTTACCAATTCGTATCTGATGTGAAAGACAAATCCAGATTGCATGGTTGAGAGAGCAAACACACCTATGTAAAATTTGATTTGAAGTTTAAAAAGACCACAAAACACATATAATTATTCTCATTCCAGAAATAGTCCTGAGAATGAGAAAAACAGATTGAGTAAATTAAAAAAATAATTTTTTTTCTATATGTTAAAATTTTAGGAGGGACCTCTAGTATCCACAAGAGTTTTCTGGATGCTGCTGCCCAAACGTTATTTCCTGTCCGCAAAAGCTATTTCTTCTAAAAAGATAGTAAATTGGATGTGGCTTGCTTTGGAGATAAAGTAAATGGAATTTGAAAGTTTTCTTTAAGGTGTTTGTAAAAAAAAATTCCATGATGCATTAATGTCAGGACATGTCCATAAGCAAGAAAAAAAATTCATCTTCCACTATAAATTGAAGGAAGTTGATGAGAAATGTGAAAAAAAATGATCTGCCTATTTCTTAGGAGATCTAACAATGTTATTGCAAAATAAATCTTACCCTTTATTTTTTTGTTTTTGCTTTATTTAAAGTTATTGTATAGACAGAAGTTTTTTTTTTTATCTTGATGCATTCAATGCATTAATAATAATAAAAAAACATTCTGTGTACAGAAACCCCCCTAATACTTACCTGAGCCCCATCTCCATCCAGCGATGTGCATGAGTGCCTCGGCTATTTGGGGTTCTCCCTCCTGATTGGCTGAGACACAGCCGTGGTATCGTTGACTGCCACTGCTGTCAGTCATTTAGCCAATCAGGAGAAAGGGGGCGGGGCCAAACTGCCGCTTTGTGTCTGAATGGACACACGGAGCTGTGGCTTGGTTTGGGTGCCCCCATAGCAAGCTGCTTGCTGTGGGGCACTTGACAGGAGGGAGGGGCCAGAGCACTGAAAAGGGATTAGAGAAGAGGAGGATCCAGGCTGCCTGTGTAAAACCACTGCACAGAAAACCGGAAAACTTTTTTTTATTTTTTTTTTTAAGAGCTGCAGATTTTTAAAAAGATTGCATTTTTTTTTTTTTTTTTTTTTTTTATCATGACCTTAACCGCTTCAATACAGAGCATTTTCACCCCCTTCCTGCCCAGACAAATTTTTAGTTTTCGGCACTTTGAATGACCATTGCGCAGTCATGCAACACTGTACCCAAATGAAATCTTTGTTTTTTTCCCACAAATAGAGCTTTCGTTTGGTATTTGATCACCTCAGCGGTTTTTTTTTTTTTGCTTTTTGCGCTATAAACAAAAAAGCGTAAATTTTGAAGAAAAACAATTTTTTTTTTCTTTTTGATTTCATAAATATCACAATTTTTTTTCCTCAGTTTAGACCGATACGTATTCTTCTTCATATTTTTGGTAAAAAAATCGCAATACGCGTTTATTGATTGGTTTGCACAAATGTTATAGCATCTACAAAATAAGGGATAGATTCATGTCTTCTTTTTTTTTTTTTTACTAGTAATGGCAGCGATCTGCGATTTTTATTGTGACTGTGACATTGTGACGGACACTTTTGACAAGTATTTGGGACCATTCACATTTATACAGCAATTAGTGCTATAAAACTGCACTGATTACTGTGTAAATGTGACTGGCAGGGAAGGAGTTAACGCTAGGGGGCGATCAAGGGGTTAATATGTTCCCTAGTGAGTGATTTTGACTGTAGGGGGAGGGGGACTCACAAGGGAAGGAGACCGATGTGTGTTCCTCTGTACTGGGAACACACATCGGTCTCCTTTCCTCTCCTCTGACAGGACATGAATCTGTGTGTTTACACACACAGATCCATGGTCCAGCCGTGATTGCGGGTGCCTGGCGGACATCGCGGCAGCCGGGCATGCGCACCGGGCCCGAGTGATGCGGTGGGCGCGCACGCGCCTCCTAGCTGCCCAGGACGTCAAATGACGTCCACCCGGATTGAGAGAGGGTTCCTGACGACATCATTTTACAATGACTTGGTTGGGAAGAGGTTAAAATGTTACTGTTTTTATATAAGATTTTGGTGATTGGGTTTGTATACACTTTACCACCTACAATAGAGGCCGCAGACGAAGGAGAATCTTGTCTCCTGATACTGCTGGACCTAAGCGCGGCTTTTGACACTGTAGACCACGGACTACTACTGGCTAGGCTAGCTGAAGTAGCCGGAGTCGCTGAATGTGTTTTACCCTGGTTCTCCTCCTTCTTGGAAAACCGATCACAAATAGTGAAACTGGGGTCTTTCACTTCTGAAAAACGTACGGTGTCATGCGGAGTCCCTCAGGGATCTCCCTTATCGCCCGTATTGTTTAATATCTATCTTCGCCCTCTCTTTGAAATCATCAGTAACCAGAAGTTACTTTACCACTCCTATGCAGACGACACACAACTGTATTTCCGCATCTGCAACAAAAAGGATCATTCTCTTGGACTAGAGAAATGCCTCACTCTAATAGATAACTGGATGACAAACAGTTATCTTAAACTCAATGGTTCGAAAACAGAACTTCTCCTGTTTCACGCTAACCGGAAAAATCACCCCGCGTCAACATGGACTCCCCCACCCATTCTGGGTAAAACTATCACCCCTAGCACCAAAGTCAAAAGTCTCGGAGTCATTTTCGATACCTACATGACAATGGATGCACAAATAGGGTCAGTAGTCAGCGGATCCCACCATCTGCTGCGCCTACTACGCAGACTCACGCCCTTTATCCCAAAAGAGGACATTGCAGTCGTGGTGGGAACAATCATCAATTCCAGACTCGACTACGCAAATGCCCTCTATCTAGGACTCCCCAAATACCAAATCACTCGTCTGCAAGTCCTTCAAAATACGGCCGCTCGACTAGTGACTGGGAAAAAAACATGGGAATCAATCTCACCTTCACTGAGATCCCTTCATTGGTCGCCAGTAAAAGACAGAATCACTTTCAAGGCACTCTGTCTAATACATAAGTGTATTCAAGGCAACGCCCCCCAATATCTTTCCAAAAAACTAAAAGCCCATAACCCCAATCGCATTCTGCGATCCACCAATCAAAACCTCCTCCAGATACCCAAGGCCAGATACAAGTCCAAAGGACATCGAAGATTTGCAGTCCAGGGACCTCGCCTGTGGAATGCACTACCAACCACCATCCGACTGGAGTCGGACCACTTGGCCTTCAGGAGAAAGATTAAAACCCATCTCTTCTGAGGTCAAGGGGTTCCTTACCCATGAAATGGATACAGCGCCCAGAGGCGATTCAGTTCGCATGTGTTGCGCTTTACAAGTCTCTCTCTCTCTACAATACTGCTGGTTGCCAAAGGTCATGTGATGTTTTGCGTAGAATAAAAATGAGGAAATCCAAAATTTTTCAAGGAATAGATGGGATACACTAGTTACTCTGGAGAGATTTAATCTTCCTTTCTAATATGTCCACAGAATAAAAAGTAAAGGAAAATCTCTCCATTTGGAAATCGTCAAAAGTAAAAAAAAAATCCAGACAGGGTTTTTAAACATTTTCTACTTTATACAAAATAAAAATGTTTTTGGCTTTAGATATAATTGAATTATAAAGCCATGTTGGTGCGTTCACTAACCTTTCTGCCCTAGGCCCTGGCTAACCAGTCCCATTATGGTAAATACAGCCCAGCTTGAATTCTGACCTGTTGTCAGAAACTGGAAGCCAAATATGTTACACATAGCATTTTATATAATTGTCTGCTGAATACGCCCTCTCTTCTGAAACAAATCAGAGAACAGAAGTGCCCAGGGGGCTTACAAATGGAAAATTCAGCAGTTACGGCAAACTTACTGCTGCTATAGCTGCGTTCACTTGGCAGGGTCTCCACTGGTGCATTCATTTATACTGTACATCTTTTGTTAAGTAAAGGTGCACTTTAAACTGCAGTATTCTTAAACCAGCTTACCCACAATGAATAGAAAATACCTGCAGACCATTTTGAGTGTCTTTTAAAATATTCATCAAGTAAGTGATTGTGTTATTGGCATGTTTGAACCACAGTAGGATTTTTTTCCCTGCTTGGTGGTCAGGTTAATGACTTCAGACTGCTCAAAGCACCAATTTGTTTAACATGTAAAAGGAAGCACTCTCTGGCATATTTTACTCTCCTAGCAACAGCAAATCGGTCCAAATCCCTTCTGCGTGTTATAACATAATTCTAATAAAAATCACGTGACATGGCAGTTAATTTCCTCACTTATTTCGAGCCGTTGGTCAGTTTTGAATTAAACCGCTATTGTGTGTGTGCTGGGGCAAGTTCATATTCAGAGTACTATTAATATCATTAGTAGTCCCATGAATTTCCGGGTTTCTACGTGATCAGCAGCTGACTGTGGGCTCTTCTCACGAAGCACCACAAGTAATCCTACCTGTGCTAGTTATTTTATTTCAGGCATTCAATTCACTTTCCAATACATCAGCATGCAATTATTTTTAGCATGAAATAGTTATTTGATCATTGCAAGCCTATAGTTATTTTTAAATCTTTTTCTCTTGAAGCATTACTTTATCTTGACTAAAATGACTTTATTGCAAAGAACTGAAAATAGACTACCCATAGAACGTCCCAATCTAAGCTCAAATCTGGACAAAAATTAAAACACCTGGTGCCTACCCTACACCTATCTAGCCAATGTTTTTAAGCCTCTAAACCAGTGGTTCTCAACCCCGGGAGTCGAATGATGATTTGCCAGGGGTCACCAAATCCTGGGCTGTTCCTGAAGCCGAGCAGGGCTGTCCCTGGAGCTTGTGGCTGCCCACTCAGCCTCTTTGCAGCCCCTCATTCAGTTCACGGCATGGCTGGGGGGCAGAGACTAGAGGTTAGCTGACTGTTAGGGTCTCCTCCAGCCCCTCCCACTTTACATTCCTTATCTCCTGATTTCAGCATAGGTGTCACTGCTATGAGACACCACAAACTCGGAGACACAATGAGTAACACTACCTGTGATTTATAGTTGCCATTAAAAGTCCCCACTACAGTTCTCAGATCAGCATATGACCTTGATCAAGAGCACCTAAGTTGGCTGATCAAAGCTCCCCTCAGCATCGCCACTCATCCCAACACCCCGCCAGCACTGCCACTCATCCCATTCCCCCCACCCGTCCTCACCAAGGAGTAGGAGAAGGAATAAAAATAGAGAATACATGGGAGGGGGAGAAACAAAGAAAAAGGGAAGAGAAAGAACAAGAAACATGGCTAAAGAGAGGGATGGGCGGCAAACAAGAGATTAGGATAGAGAGAGATAAAGGGGAAAGAAAGGAGAACAAAGATAAAGAGTGGTACATCCTAAAATTTATTATAAGGGTTTTTAATATAGTACGAGTGGAAATGACTCGGGGAGCGCTAAATGTCCGTGTGTTAAGGATGCAATTGACTTGTCTTGCCTTGGGTGCTGACAACCCACGCTACAAAAATATTTTACTGTTAGGGGTCCCCACAACTTGGGAAATGTTATCAAGTGGTCATGGCACTAGAAGGGTTGAGAATCCCTGCTCTAAACAGTGTTAGTTTTGACATAAAATTTAATTTTAGATTTGGCAATAATCTTGACTAAAATGCCATTTTTAGTTTGTTGTATTTTAGTCATCTGAATTGTTTTAGTCAAATTTTAGTCTTCTAAAATCTCCAGTACACTTAAGTTGACTAATCTCCATTACATGTTAAGCCTCGTACACACGCTCTGTTTTCTCGGCAAGAACCAGCAAGAAAAAACTGAGCCGAGTAAACCGAGCGTGTGTACGAGGCTTTCAGGTTTCTCCACAAGAAAACTGCCCAGAATCTAGACGAGAAAAATGAAGAACATGTTCTCTATTTTCTCGTCGTGAGATTCTCGGCAGTTTTCCTGCTGAGAAACCCGAGTGTGTATACTTACCTGGTCGCTGTGGAAACCCGCGCTTGCTCGAAATGACTTTGACGCATGCGCGCTAGCTTCCTAGGCATAGGTAGGGTGCAGCAAGATGGCGGCGACGGCATCGAATGTGACGAGTGCATGCTCCTTGTACGCGATGACGTCACCGTGTTCTTGCCTTTCAAGAGAACCGCGGTTCTTTTGAAAGGAGAGTCTGTACACTCGGCCGGCAAGAGATTCTTGCCAAGAATCTCGTCAGGAAAAATGTTTTTTTTCCTGACGAGATTCTGGCCCGTGTGTACGAGGCTTAAGTCAACTGAAATCATTTTGGCCTACTAAAATCTAATGGGTTTAGTTGCATTGTAATACATTATTTAGTCCATTCTCAAGAAACTTCTGCAGTAAAAATCTAATGGGGTTTTTGTACATGTACTACAGACACAGATTTAACTTTTGTGATATGTTATTTATACCGCTCCTTCACCGCCTCCCGTCCATTAAAATCAATGGCACAGCACGGGTATACCGCCAGCAATGTGTCTTGCAAAAATATCAACAAAATTAACATTGGCTATAAGGCTGCGTTTTTTTATGCTTTTTGCAGAAATTAATTTCTTTTTTTTTTAACATGGGTTCCTATAGAACACGTTCACATCAATACATTTTTGTGCCTGTGCATTCTTTCTGAATGCAATCTGCCAACCAGTCTTCTGTCCACCCCTCACATCGTTGCATTAAACTTAAAGAAATAAACCCTCCAATCCTTGTCGGACAAAGAAGCTACCATCTTGGTTTGTTTGATCAACAACTGTCATGTTGTTGCACATGTGGTCAGTTATGACACCGGCCATTTGATGGGTTTACAGTTTGGATGAAAAGCACTAGCATGCCAGGAATGTTAATTTTTTTACTTATTTTTTTAAACCATTAACCCGATGGGTTTAGTTACACTTTAAGGTTTTAGGACTTTGTGAGGGCTTTCTATTTTGGACAAGGTTGAACCTGTATCAGGTTTGTTTTCCTGTAGAAGTAATCTAACCTCACTATTTGTCCTGGAGATCAGTCGTTGGAA
This sequence comes from Rana temporaria, assembly GCF_905171775.1. Lineage (NCBI taxonomy): Eukaryota > Metazoa > Chordata > Amphibia > Anura > Ranidae > Rana > Rana temporaria. The sequence continues at coordinate 138,125,008 of NC_053495.1, forward strand.
GAGATAGCATGGGGATCGGAAATTCCTGGACTCACTGGGAGAGTAGAGGGGATTTATCTTTCAAAAGGGACACTTCTTTCAGTGATACCTCTTCCTCACATTTTGGGGAGAGCTATAATTCCTGTTGTGTCAGTGGGGACAGGAGGTAGATTGCATTTCTTCAGTGGAGACACAGACTGCAATAAGGCCACTTTCACACTGAGGCGCTTCTATGCTGCCAGTTAAAACATGGAGCGCTTTTGAAGCGCTTTCCAGGCGATTTTGAAGAGCTTTCCATTCATTTCAATGGAGAGGAGTTTTTTTACAGCTACACTGCCCCAGTGTGAAAGCATTCATTGATTTTAATGGAAATAGGTTTTCGTGAGCTTTTTAGGCGCTGTTTTTAGTGTGAAAGTGCCTGAAAAGCATCTTAGTGTGAAAGTGGTCTTAAAAAGAAAAAAACCGACTGAGGATATAAGATTATAATTTCACTCTGTCCAAAACTATTTTGGGGGGAGTCGCACTCCACTAAGAGAATTGTGGGGGCTTCCCTTTTAAAAATGTAAGTTGCGTGTCTACAAGGTTCACCCACTGTTTTCAGTAATTTTCACATTACTAATCTGGAACAGACGTAAAGCCCAGAAAAGTTAGAAGTCATTACCCGAATGCTTGTTACAGGTCCATAACTCAAAAGTTTTGGAGCCAGGCAACTGACATTTGCAAAATGAGCAGCAGAAATAACAGATTCCATGGTTCTCTTGGGGTTCTCTTGATTTTTGTTTTTTTTTAAGCTAACAATGCAGTGTGTTAACCACAGTATGTAAATCCTTGAGACTGCTATTTTTCTTTCCCCTTGTTATTGTAGCAGTTACATGCCAGAATGTGTCTGCCTCTTTTGTATAGGATAAATCTAATGCAAGCAAACCAATTACAGTGATTTTATCTCCCCTTTTAGCTTGCCTGTACTGCAAACAAATCATACAGGAAATAACATTTCTTTTATTATTAAAGTAGGGTGTGATTTTGGCTGTCTCACTGCTGTGCGGATTGTCAGCCCTGCACAAATGAATCAATAAATGAAGCAGAGGAAAAGGCAAGATGCTAATTAGATGAAAAAGTAGTTGTCCTAGTAAATTTAGGCAGTGTCGTCAGACCATGCACCATATTGCATCATTTAATCCTGTCCTTGGCTCCCTGACCAATAGGGTTTGACATGTATTGAGATATTTTCCTGGAAGCTGAGGTTTTGTAGAGGTTGTTAATCAACAATCAGTGCTCTTGCAATTTTGGGGATTAAATGGCTTAGTTACGTAGTCGGTTCTTTGTGTCACTGCTAGTATACACACAAAGGTATATTGGGAAATATACACCATAAACCTTGAAAAAGCATTTTGCTATAGTTTGTGGTATTAACTAAATAGACTAATCTTTGTGCAATTATTAAAGCATGTTCAACACAAACTGATAACAAAAACTGTTTTGTTAGTCAGTCTTAAAGGAGTTGTAAACCCTTGCGGTTTTTCACCTTAATGCATTCTATGCATTAAAGCGGAGCTCCACCCTCCACCTCCACTCATCGGAAACCCTTCCCCCTCCGGTGTCACATTTGACACCTTTTAGGGGGAGGGGGGTGCAGATACCTGTCTAAAGACAGGTATTTGCACCCACTTCCGGCCACGTAGACTGCGGGCAGGACGTCAGATCCCGTCCCCCCCGTTGTGTTTTGGGAAACACACAGCTCCCAGAATACAGCGGGAACCAGTCAGCACAGAGACTCGCGCATGCGCCATAGGGAACCGAGCAGTGAAGCCGGAGCGCTTTACTTCCTGGTTCCCTCACCGAGGATGGCGGTGGGGGCAGCAGAGTGATGAACGTTTGCTCGTCCTCTGCTGCGGACGGCGCTGGACTCCCGGACAGGTAAGTGTGCTGATATTAAAAGTCAGCAGCTGCAGTATTTGTAGCTGCTGGCTTTTAATATTTTTTTTTTTCAGGGGACATCTGCTTCCTCGGTTCCTCACTGGGTAGATTGATGGCAGCAGGAGTCATTGGCTCCCGCTTCTGTCAATCAAATCCAGTGACATGGGAGCCAAGTTTTTCTGTCTAGGGACGCAGCAGGAGGACTCGGGAGCGCGCCCCCACAAGTTCCCCTATGGAAAGCGGCTCTCCGTGGGGGCACTCGAGAAGAGGAGGAGCCAGGAGCACCACCTGGGGACCCCAGAAAAGGAAGATCATGGCCGCTTTGTGCAAAACTCTTGCACAATAAGTATTACATGTTTTGTTATTTTAGAAAAAAAATAAAACGGACATTTACTATCACTTTAAATGTATCCTTCTTTCCACTATCTGGTTTGTGTAGGACAGGGGTGTCAAACTCAATTTCATTGTGGACTGCATCAGCATTATGATTGCACTCAAAAGGGCCGGTTGTATCTGTAAGATTAGATGTCCAACCCATCCCCTCCCCTTACATTAGATGTCAAGAGCCACCTCATCATCAGAAGTTGAGTCCCCCACTTTAATTTACATCAGTGTACCCCATTTTCATTATGCTGGGAAGAAGATGGATGCATTGCTTGAAAGCAGAAAGTAAGGGTCTGGAGGAGGACCAGAGGAGGGCTGGAGCTCTTATGCAGCTGCAGGAGAGGTGCGAGGGGCCACATGAAATGGCCTGGAGGGCCGGATTCGGCCCGCTGGCCTTGTGTTTTGACACCTGTGGTGTAGGACATATCTGGGAAATGGGATAATGGTGCAGAGGATAATAAAGCAAAGTGTGATATATTTGTGGATAAAGGCCAGTCACTGCTAGGCTTCATAGGAAAGATTTGTTGTGCCATTTTTGCACTGCAATACAGCCTGATGGTGCAGTAAGCTGCGGTAAAATGCAGACATTCATTTCCATTGAGAAATTAAGTGGCACTTTGTGTTAAAAAAAGGAAAACTGTGTGCAGGGCCGATCCTAGGGTTTCTATGGCAATGACTCAACCACAGAGATGCACCCCCTTCATTAACCTGGGATCCTTACATGATTTCTTTACTTGACAATAAACAAAATACAGGAAGAGGAGCAGAGTACTTTATTGGGACCTGGAGGGGGGCCTCTGATGGACACAGAGAGGGCTTCTGTTAGAGAGTCTGTTAGATGTTCGGCGCCCCCAACCCTGCAGGCGCCTGGGTGCAATGCACCCTGTGCACCCTGCCTAGGATCGGCCCTGACTGTGTGATGTGCTGAAATGCACATTGCACCCCGGCTCACTGCAGCCAGAATCTGACGGCTGCTGTCATGCTAAAACCTAGCATGTGGGTAGTGTGAAGGGGACTTGAGTGTTAAAAGTAAAACTTTGCAGTTTGATCACATGCCATGGATTTACCGCCCACCTGTACACTGGCATGCAGCCACTCGTGGCTGTATACATGCCACAGCTGCAATGTTGTGCTTTGGAGCCACAACAAAAATGCTTTCGCCAATTGCGATCAATGCATGTCTTTGGGGACACATCACAATGCTTGTGATGCAATATTTACAGGGTAAAATCACTGCCTGTCAAATGCCTGCTGAAAAGCTATCTACCATGGATTGCTTTTTGAGGGTCAGCAAGGGCTGCCACACAAGTGAATGAGCCCTATAGCAGTCATATGCAGTTGCTTGTACACGCATTTGGCTAATTTTGTAGAGTAGTTTGTTTTCCCAAAAATACAGATTATTGGGCCAGTCCACCCAATAGTGGAAAAACAAACACTCCTGCGCACAAGTGAGTTACCAGGCGGACTAGAGTTTGTAATAGTGCCTCAGGCCTTGCTACCCTCAAGGATAGGGGTATCCTATCTCTGAAATGCTTTAGCAAACTTTACATTTATTATATCCTCGGACAGCTCACTGTTTGAGGTTTCTGCTAACTTCCTTATAAATAGAAAGTAGATTTGATGGAGAAAACTTTGGTTGAACTCAATGGACTTATGTCTTAACCACTTAAGCCCCGGACCTTTAGGCAGCTAAATGCCCAGGCCAGGTTTTGCGATTCGGCACTGTCGCTTTAACAGACAATTGCGCGGTCGTGCGACGTGGCTCCCCACAAATAGAGCTTTCTTTTGGTGGTATTTGATCACCTCTGCGGTTTTTATTTTTTGCGCTATAAACAAAAATAGAGCAAAAATGTTGAAAAAAATGCAATATTTTTAACTTTTTGCTATAATAAATATCCCCCAAAAACATATATAAAAATATTTTTTTTCCTCAGTTTAGGCCGATACGTATTCTTCTACCTATTTTTGGTTAAAAAAATCGCAATAAGCGTTTATCGATTGGTTTGCGCAAAATTTATAGCGTTTACAAAATAGGGGATAGTTTTATTGCATTTTTATTATGATTTTTTTTTTTAATAGTAATGGCGGCGATCAGCGTTTTTTTTTTTATTTTTTTTTATTTATTTTTTTTTTCGTGACTGCGACATTATGGCAGACACTTCGGACAATTTTGACACATTTTTGGGACCATTGTCATTTTCACAGCAAAAAATGTGTTTAAATTGCATTGTTTATTGTGAAAATGACAGTTGCAGTTTGGGAGTTAACCACAGGGGGCGCTGAAGGAGTTAGGTTTCACCTAGTGTGTGTTTAGAACTGTAGGGGGGTGTGGCTGTAGGTCTGACGTCATCGATCATGTCTCCCTATAAAAGGGATCACACGATCGATGCAGCCGCCACAGTGAAGCACGGGGAAGCCGTGTTTACATACGGCTCTCCCCGTTCTTCAGCTCTGGGGAGCGATCGCGAGGGGGCGGCTCGAATAGCCGCGCCCTCATCCCGGATGGCTCCCCGGCGATTTCTGACCGCCGCATTTACCGGGGGGTCCCGATCAGAACCCCGACCCGCGGAAAGGCAGGGACGTACATGTACGCCCATATGCCTGTACGTGCCATTCTGTGGACGTACATATACATGCGGCGGTCGTTAAGCGGTTAATTTCAGCCTAAGTAATGATGTCTTTTATGAATCCATGCTAACTATTGCTTATGGTGTTGTTTTCTAGCAAATACTCTTGTACAGTATATGGTGTCATAGCAATTCCCCAAATAACTTCCATACTATAGAATATATTGTATGTTAATGTGTTGTATTTTTTAGGCTGAATACGATCTGCCTTTTTCTACATTTTCTTATTTGTTTACTGCAGAATTAAAGAAACTTTATTTGGTCATTGTGGCAAAAAAAAACTCATTTAGTTCCCACTTTCTTTCTCACTTATACTAAGACCCCTTTCACACTGAGCCGCCCATAGCGTCAGCATTAAAATGCCGCTATTTTTACCACCGATGCTATGGCCCGATTTGCGGCGCATTTAACCCCCTCTATCGGTCAAGGAAGGGTTAAAGCAGCACATTGCGTGTGGTATAGCCACGCTGTCCCATTGATTTCAAGTGGAGGAGCGGTAAACACACACCATTCCAAAGATGCAGCTAGCAAGACTTTTTTTTTACCATCCTGCTAGCACAACGCTCCAGTGTGAAAGCCCCCAGGGCTTTCACACTTGAGACAATGGAGAAGCTTTTTAAGGGTGGATTGCAGGCGCTATTTTTAACGCTATAGCGCCTGCAATACGCCCTTAAAGTGAAAGGGGTCTAAAAGACTACAGAAAAGGGGCGCCTAGTTTGGGGTGGAAACATACAGGAAGGTATTGTGGAAGAAGTACAGACTTCAATTGCCAGGTAGTATTGTGAATAATGACAATAGTCAGACCAGCTAAAATGCATATTGGTAAATTCCATGATGGGTATTTGATTAGCTCAGGGTGTTGATGTACAGTATACTGAAGCTTAAAAGAGTCTTAAAATTAACCTGTCTAGATTATGAACACTAAATTATGCTTATAGTTTTAGCATGCAGTTAAAGCCATCATTCATCTCTGTAGTTGTAGGCATTGTGAAGAAATTAATCTTTAAAATTCCCAAAAGAAATTCTGAAATCTAAGCTTTCCCTATTTACTTTCTATTGCACCAAAATCTTGGCAGCCTGTTGGCTCTCTAATGAAATAACAAATGTTTCTATGCTGTTAGAAAGTGACAGAAACCAAATTTAGTGTCTATTCACACCAGCCGCTTTTTTTTTTAAACCAACTTTATTGAAATGTCACACAATTAATTTTCATTAAGCTGGGCGGTGCGAAGCGGTGGATTGCCTTGCAGTGTCCAGCTTTGGAAAAAATTGTACAGACTGCCGTACTTTTTTCCGTAAAACATGGTGGTGTGAACCAGGTACATAGGAGGCAAGGCATTTTTGCCTTGTCTAGAGGTGGGACTTTGCTGCAATAGCTGCCCAGACCTGATGTGAATGGGCCCTTCAAGGCTTTGTGATCTTGTAGAATTAATTATTTCACAGTACCATCAGCAGAGAGGTCAGTGATGACTTGTTTTAATGGGTTTTTTTTTCTGCATATTAAGAATCTGTGAATATTTAGCATGTGTAGTCTGGACACAGTGCCCTTTAAAGTGTGTCAGGGCTAGTGCATGCCCCTTCATTAGGAGGTCAATACTAGCGCAGTATGTTGCCTTTTCCTGGCTTTTATAAATAAAGCCAGTATAGTTTCTCGTTTTTTTTTTTTTTTTTGCTTTACCTGTTTTCTTTACCCATTTCGCAGAACATTCTTGGTAAAGTGATATTTTGAATGTTTCCCGTTGCTATTGTCAACCTTACTCTAATTTTCCAGAATGGAAAGTTCTTGGATTATGCTGTCGTCATGAGTTTGTGCTTCTTCACAAACACACCCAGAGTGGGAAAAGATGATCCACGGGCAGTTTAGATTCACACGTCATGTACTGTGTATTGGGATCATATTGGATCGGTCTGCTCCCCGTACAAATTCATTGATATATTCAGCATTTTATCATTTTTTTTATTTAATTAATGGAAACCTGCAAGAGATAATATGGAGGCTGCAATTGTGTAGATGTTCCCCTCTGAAAATGCTATTTTCCTGGCTTTTTTTCCTGGTGTGTTTTACTACTTTGTCCCTATTTTTCTTTTTAACTATTCATGTACTACCGTCAAGAAGTATAAACTTATGAGTCCTTTTAAAATAAAGGCAGTTTGCACTCTAGAAACATTGCAGAACATCATTACAAATACTCCACGTGACTTTTTTTTTTTCCTTTTTATTTATAAAATGTACAGATGTGGTATTTAGCTGGCCGTGTGCTGCTTCAGAGGCTTGAAGCAAGCAAAAAGCAAGCCACATTAATAAACTATACGACATGGCTTTATTAATGTGAAAAGCATTTATTTGAAAAGTAACAGTATGGCTGCAGTTAAAGCGCTTGTTACCCCAACACTTCATATTCCTGATATGTGCCTGCTGTACCATGTGCTTGTAGGAGAAAATGTCTTGTTGTCTTTTTATTGCTTTTTTTTATGTGAAGTATCTGGTGATCCTGCTAGTCCCTCTGCTTTCCTATTAAAAACTGACAACACTGGTTAGGGTGCATTCACACCACGATTTTATCATCCTACTTGTTCTCACGATTCTTAGGTTTGAAATCGTACAAATCTGTATGGCAAAACGTATCCATTCACTTCCATTCATTAATGTAGGTCCCCATCCGATTTGATCCGCATCAGATTTGATACGATTTAAAATCGCATCAAAAATCGTGTTTGACCACGATTTTTGGTCCTGATTTGAAATCGTATTAAAATCGTGTCCGATTTTTTTTATATTGTGGTCAATCTAAATCGTAATAAATCGGATGACTGTGCGTTTTTATCCGATAAATCATACCCGATTTTTTTATTACGCATGCGCACTAGACACTGGAACGAGCTAGAAACTTCAAGAATCTTCTTTTTCCCAGAAAGCACTTCTCTACATATTTGAAAGGCGTGGCTTCTCTCCCACACACACTCAGGAAGTACGTGAGGAGACAGGCTGCCCACCCCTGAAGATACTCCTACCCTGATAGAAAGTGAGTATACTATTGTATTATTGCAAAGTTTTAATGCACAAATTATAGAGCATTTGCAAACTAGCAGGGTGTTTTGCAGCAATGATCATGCTATAAAACACAGAAATGCTTGATCACTGAATCAGAAGCTCGTCTCTCTTTCTCCACGCTCTAAACCACACTCCTTTTGTTCATTGAAACAAGCTTTATTGTACAAAACAAAAAAAAACCATTCAAATAGCCAAAACTTTATGGCCATTGCCAGACATTATTTAAAATCAGGATCCGATTTTTTAGTGAAAATCGGATGGAAAATTTAGCTGTGCGATTTATGAATCCGATTTTAAAAAATACATTTTGACATACGATTACATACGATTTTGTCATATACGATTCCGATTTAACGGTCCGATTATCGGATGTAAAAATCGTGATGTGAACCTAGCCTTAGTGTGAACACCCATGCGATCCGATTCTGCTGCGGACAAAAAAAAGGGTCCTGTGTGAGTTTGATGCAAAGTCAGCCATACGATTTGTATGGCTGAAATCGTATTGCACAAAGATCGCATGTGATTTGCACTGCAGTGCAGTGCTAATCAAAACCGAACTCGCAGCAGTGTGAACCGGTCCTTAAACAGTAGATGGACTCTTAAAGTAGTACTAAACCCACAGTGTTTTTTTAGTTTATCACATTCAACACAATAAAATAAACATCCCCCAGTGATTTTATTTGTTTAAGTTCTAACACTTGCACTTAAACTTTTCGGCCCCTTTTCACACGGCCGGACCGTTCAGGTCCGCCTGTCGGTTTTGTCGACGGACCTGAACGGCCACTCCATGCAATCCTATGGAGCGTCGGATGTCAGCGGAGACATGGTCCGATCACCCAAAATCTGTCCGATCACCCAAAATTAGACAGATGACGATACGTCCCCATTCGTCCATATCGGATGAGATCTGATGAAAACTGACATGCTGTCCATTTTCGCCGCTTTCACACTGGGGCGGTGCAGGCGTTAGCGGTAAAGTGGTCTTCGTGCTGCTCCCCTGAACTTCCAGTCTTTGCAGAAAGAGCAAACAGTGGACATTGTGGTCTTGAGACAGATTGTTAGTTTGGATAAGGGAGGGGGAGGGAACAGGGGAAGTTTCTTGCCATCCTAATCTACAGGGCTCTGCGTTTCTGTGTAGATGAAACTGTAGTCTCTGCATGCAAGGGTGGCTGCGAGAGAAAGGAGCCAGCCTGAAAACCTGGGGCCGCAGTCATACCACCAGTTTATGCATGCGTGCACCATAGTTGTCACCATCAAGAAAACAATAATGCTAAAATGTATGTAGACTGGAAGTGGCTACAAAGTAGACCAGCACCATTAAGCTGAAACAAAGGTTTGAAAATGGGTGAAAATAAAAATGATGAAAGCAGAATTGTTTAGAAAAACATTTAAATGTTTGATGCCCAGTATTTGAGCAAACTAAATGTCTTTTAGTTCGTTTGTACTTTAAGTAAACCATGGCAAAAAAGTTATTACAATACAAAAAATATTAGTTTTCTATTTGTTTTGTTGCCTTGTACATAAAGAGTTATTTATGTCTGTTGTGTCCAAGGTAACCTGTAAAGCTCGCCATTGCCTTTGGTTTGTTTTATGCCCCAGGCGCATATAAAGTAAATCCATTATTATAATAAGGTCATCCATCATACACAGAAAAAAAGCTCTGTACTACTGCTACAGTCTTTTTTTTATATCAAAATATATCATGCTGCATTTAGCAGTGGTAAAATACCCCATAAAGTTTTTGTCAACTTCCCTCAATATTCTTTCAAGATCCTCCATGGTTTTTTCCCATCTCTAAGTGAAGCCTGTCAACCCCAATTGCTTTGCTGTGTCATATTATATTTCTGTCTCTGATAAGAACTTACCACATCTTTTGTAATTAGGCTGTATCTTTATATATAACCAACTATGTACCGCTCTCTATCTCCTGCAATAAAAGTTTGTAAACAAAAAAATAAAAAAATAAAAAAAAAAAAAAAATTTCTGGGATACACCTGAATACCTGATTCTGAGAAGGTGATGCTATCATTAAATATGAGATTTGGTAGGAGTTTTCAGACATTATGATTATAAAGGTGACAGTTTGTTATGATTCTAAAGAAGATTGCTTAAATGTGCATCCTCGCAGGGTGACCCTGTGGATGCACAGATAGAAATGTGCCAACGTCCCGATATTTGTAAATGGAAACTAATTGCACTAAGAAATTGGACTTTAAACGGCACATGGGTACTTTATGTAAAAATCGAAGGGTTTTATTGTAGAAATATATCAAAAGACAGTAATACATACAAAACTGTTTATATAGTAATCAATACATGGCCCAAAATAATCTATTAACACTTCCAACAGCTATAGTTATTTGGATAAACTCAGATGAGTAACACTACACATCCAACAAACAGTGGTTAAACAGTAAAGTGTGAAGTGAATAGCTTAAAGCGGAGGTCCACCTGTGTTGTTTTTTTTGTTTGTTTGTTTTTTTTTTTTTTTTTTTTAAAGCCAGCAACTACAAATACTGCAGCTGCTGACTTTTAAAAAATGGACACTTACCTGTCCAGCGCGCCTGCGATGTCAGCAGATGAGGCTGAGCAATCGCTCGGTCCTCGGCTGCTTCTGCTGCCATCCTTAGTGAGGGAATCGGGAAGTGAAGCCTTGCGGCTTTACTGCCCAATTCCCTACTGCGCATGCACGAGGATTGCGTCACGCCGTCACTGGTCCCCGCTCACAGCCGGTTACATGTAAACACGGAGATGCCGGTAATAGGCTCTCCTCGCCTCACACTGACAGAGTGTGAGGAGAGGAGAGCCGATCAGTGGCATCTCCTCACAGGAGACAGCAAGGTATGTAATCGGGGCACTGATCATCGGTGCCCTTAATACAATTAAGTGCCCACCAGTGCCAGAAATGATTGGCCAGCAATCAGTGCCAATCTGTGCCCACATTTGCCAGCAATCTGTGCCCACAATTGCCAGCAATCTGTGCCCACAAGTGATGCCAGTCAGTGATGGCTATCAGTGCTGCCTATCAATGCTCATCACTGCTGCCTATCCATGCTGCCTATCTGTACCCACCAGTGCCGCCTATCTGTGTGCAGTGGCACCCATCAGTGCTACCGATCAGTGCCCATAAGTGCAACATATTTGTGCCTCCTCATCGGTGCCACCTCATCAGTGCCGGGGTCTTGTCGATAAATGCCCCCTGACGAATACTGCTCGCCCGGTACTGTGCATGCGCATCACCGAGCCACCGAAAGCCTCCGAAAATCCCAATTGACGATCAACTATAGACAGCGCCTGCACACTATAGCCGACGACCAATGATTGTGCAAGTCTGCAAGGGGCGGACTTGTTCATGATGGGAGCAAGTGAGGGGCAAATGGCAACAGAAGGGGGCATATTGATGGGCAGTGCTGTTAAGATGGGGGAGGAATTTGTCACAAAACTAATGCCGCGTACACACGATCGGAAATTCCAACAAGTGAGATTTTGGTTGGAAATTCTGACCGTGTGTAGGCTGCAACCAAATTTTTCTATGGGAATTTCCTCCAAGGAAAATTTTGAGAGCTGGTTCTCAAATTTTCTGAGGGGAAAAGTTATTGTCGTAAGTTCCGATCGTCTGTATGCAATTCCGGAGAAAAATCCTACGCATGCCCGGAATCAAGTCGACGCATGCTCGGAATCATTAAACGTCATTTTCTCGGCTCATCGTAGTGTTGTACGTCACCACGTTCTTGACAGTTGACGTAAGACAAGTTTGAGCCAAAATTCCGTTGGAAAAAATCCACGTTTTTCTAGTCAGAATTTTCGATCGTGTGTACGCAGCAAAACACATCTCCTAAACAAATATATCTCTGCTATTCTTCCTACACGTTTTGCTCTTAACACATGTGGGAAGAATAGCAGAGATAAATTTGTTTAGGAGATGTGTTTAAGTTTTGTGACAAATTCCGCCCCATCTTAACATCACTGCTCATCATTACAAAATACGCCCCCTTCTGTTGCCATCCGCCTCTCACTCGCGCCCATCATGAATAAGTCCGCCCCTTGCAGCCTTGCACGAGCATCGGGAGCTTATTCCATTGTTCGGCAGCTTTTGGCTGCTCCGTACTGCTCAAGCGCTGTGCATGCCCAGAACGGGGCAGGTGTTGGGCCCCCAGTCAAATTTCTCGTCAGAACACCGCCTCATCAGTGCAGGAGAAAAATTACTTATTTACAAAATTTACTGCCAGAAACAAAGACAACTTTATTTATTTTTTTAATTTGGACCTTTTTTTTTTTTTTTACTAGAAAAAAAAAAAAAAAAATCAGGAGTGATCAAATAGCACCAAAAGAAATGTTTGTGTGAAGAAAATTTATAAAAAAATTCACATGGTTACAGTGTAGCATGACCGCGCAATTGTCATTCAAAGTGTGACAGAGCTGAAATCTGAAAAATGGCCTGGGCAGGAAGTAAGTGTCCTGTATTGAGGTGGTTAAAGGAATGCTCAACTGCAGTAATTTTTTTTTTTTTTTTTCACCGGAAGTTTAGATTTAACTTTTTATTATTTGCACTGGGTGCAGACCTGTGCGTTATTGTTGCTTTAGGTCTCCTGCTGGTGCTTCACCCTCTGTAGTTGTTTTGACTGGTCACTGGGGTACATATGGGTATTTTTGTACCACAACTAGAATCCAGCAATCCTTTTCTTAATTACTAAATTCTGTACATTTCTGTTCCTAGATATTTTCCAGTGCTTAGCTTTGATTACTTTAAAAACAATCCAAATAGTGTTCTGCTCCCCTCATTGTCTTTATTCATGTATTTTCCACTGTTAGGCTTAAAGCGGAGTTCCATCCAAAAATGGAACTTCCGCTTTTCGGAACCCTCCCCCCCTCTGGTGTCACATTTGGCACCTTTCAGGGGGGTGCAGATATCTGTCTAAGACAGGTATTTGCACCCATTTCTGGGAATACACTACTGCGGCAGTCATGCCCATGCCCGCACCATACCCACACCCCCCGCTGTCTTCTGGGAAATGCACTGTTCCCAGGAGAGAGCAAGGACGAGTGACGGCACTTCCCGATTTCCCTCACTGTGGATGGCGGCGGGTACAGCCGAGGGATGAGCGATTGCTCGTTCTCGGCTGCCGACATCACGAGCGCGCAGGACAGGTAAGTGTCCATACAGGTGATATCCGAAAAATTTGAATATCGTGCAAAAGTTCATTTATTTTACTACTGCAACTTAAAAGGTGAAACTAATATATGAGGTAAGCCAGGGTTTGACAAATTTGCTTGGAATCTAGGAGCCAGCTAAAAAAGTTAGGAGCCAGAAAACACGCCCGTCCCACCAAGCTTGCGCGCAGAAGCGAACGCATTCGTGAGTAGCGCCCGTATATGTAAACAGTATTCAAACCACACATGTGAGGTATCGCCGCGATTGGTCGAGCGAGAGCAACAATTCTAGCCCTAGACCTCTGTAACTCAAAACATGCAACCTGTAGAATTGTTTTAATCATCGCCTATGGAGATTTTAAAGGGTAAAAGTTTGTCGCCATTCCACGAGCGGATGCAATTTTGAAGCGTGACATGTTGGGTATCAATTTACTCGGCGTAAAATTATCTTTCACAATATAAAAAACATTGGGCTGACTTTACTGTTTTATTTTTTAATTAAAAAAGTGTATTTTTCCCCCAAAAAAGTGTGCTTGTAAGACCTCTGTGCAAATACGGTGTGACAGAAAGTATTGCAACGACTGCCATTTTATTCTCTAGGGTGTTAGAATAAAAAATATATGTAATGTTTGGAGGCTCTAATTAGAGGGATAAGATGGCAATGAAAACACAGTGAAAAACACATTAGAATTGCTGGATTGCTGTTTTACTTGTAATGCCAGATCACAGAAGGAAGCTTAGGCCTGCAGAAGGCCGCAAAGCTGCGGCCTCAATTCCAGGCCGGCACGGGCCGCCTGTGATCGCACGGCGGGTGGGGGTGGGGGCGCATGGAGACACAGTATCCTGTGTCTCTGTGCACCCCCGCGGCGGGCACGCGTCAGCCGCTAATTGATGCCGCAGATTTGTGGCATTCTGCAGGCCTAAGCTTCCCCGGGCGCCAGGTCACTATTTCTTGTCGCAATTGCGACCGGGCGCTCGGATATTGTCGAGCCCTGAGGTAAGCCATAATCGTCACAATTATGACAAATGACGGTGGGAACTATCTTGCTTTGCATGTAATGAGTCTATCTTGTATATTAATTTTTACCTTTAAGTTGCATTAGTGAAATAAACTTTTGCACGATATTCTAATTTTTCGAGTATCACCTGTATTTTAAAAGTCAGCAGCTGCAGTAATTGTAGCTGCTAGCTTTTAAAAAAAAAAAATCTGTGGAACCTCTGCTTTAATGTACACTGGATGTTTTACAACCTGAACGATTTAACTCGACGGATCGTAAACAACATTTAATAATGTCAGTTTCACTGCGTTTACACGTCGCAGAAGCATTTTGAATTTCTATTTAAAAAAAAAAAAAACGCCTTTAAATGAAATGGAGCTAAATGCAAGTTTCTGCGTTTACAAGCTGTTGCAGGCATTTGCCATTTCAATTGCCTCTGAACATCCGTCCTGAACGCTTTTTTTTTAATTTTTTTTGCTTTTCAAAAAAATTTTTTAAACTCAACTGCCTAGAAACGACTATAAACATATACTGATTAGATAATGGAGGAGAGTGCAGGGGTAGCTGAAAAAACACGCATAACTGCTCCTAAACGTCCTTTTACCAGCAGCAGTGTACATGAAGACTTGGTGGGAGTACTTGACATTCAGCAGGGTTCATCTTTAGTGATTTATTTTAGAATTGTAACTTCAAGTGCTGAGAAACTGCTGCTTAAACCTCTTTTGCAATGCAAGTCAATGTGATTTCATTCCTTCATCATGTAAGCAATTTAGTATAAACAAATAGCCTTCGTAATTACAAGGTAAAATAATTCTCCTTGTGTGACCTGTGCACCTCTATCTTAAGGTACCGTATATACTCAAGTATAAGCCAAGTTTTTCAGACCTTCTTTTTTTTAGGGCTGAAAATACCCCCTCGGCTTATACTCGAGTCAGTACCTGAATTCTTGATAGGCGTCCATTTTTTTTAAGTCGCGGCTTCCTCCTGGCGTTCCGTTCCATGATAGGCGGAACAGTGTCAAATGCCTATCACTGAGGTCCTCTCATCCTCGGACAGTTTCCCAGCAGACACCGTGTTAAGTGTTACGCCAATCGCGGACGTCCTCTTGTTCGAGGATGAAAAAATGTCCGTGATTGGCGGAACACTGAACAGTGTTTGCTGGGAAACTGAGTCCGAGGATGAGCAGACCTCCGTGGTAGGCGGAACACAGTGTCAAATGCCTATCACGGAACGGAACGCCAGGAGGAAGCCGCGACTTTTAAAAAATGGACGCCTGTCAAGAATGCAGGTACTCGGACATGGTGAGACTGTAATGGGCACAGTGAGGTATGGCACAGTGAGGTTGCAATGGGCACAGTGAGGCATGCAAATGGGCATTGTTGACCCTCTCTTCAGCTTACAGTGGCTCTCACCCTTGACTTATACTCGAGTCAATACGTTTTCCCAGTTTTTTGTGGTAAAATTAGGTCCTCGGCTTGTACTCAGGTCGGCTTATACTCGAGTATATACGGTATATCCATTCTGGGATTTCTGGACACTCTCCTGGTAAATATCTACTGCCAGGAGATCAGAAGAGGAATTCCAGTGCTTATGTTTTTTTTTTTTTTTTTCTTCTACAATATTCTGCCACTTTGTAATGTGTATGTTGTAATAGGAGATTTAGGTTGATAAATTACATACCAGAAATGACTATTGTCTGCAACCTTGAAGTTTACAGGGTTTTTTTTTCAGCACATTGTAAAATCTACAGCTTTATTGCATGTGTGTATAGTATAACGTCAAGATCAGCAAGGAGTGTCGCCTGCAAACTGTAGGAAAGGAAAAAAGAAGCTTCACTGTTTGTTTTGGGATGGGGACGTTTAAAGTGGAACCTCACCCTCTCTCTACACATTGAGTATTTCTAATCCTTGTGCTGCTAGCATTAGTAAATATACAGGAAAGTATATCCTATTTGCTTGTGTCAAACTTATTTGTTTTATATTTCTTCATTTACTTTCTGGTTTCCAGGCCTAGGGATATTATGTCGTACATCTCATGAGCCTTCAGGAAGGGAGGAGGGGTTTTCTCAGCTAAGCATACTCTGCTGTAGGCATGCCTTAGCTAAGATAGATGGATTCCAGAAAACAAATGCTACTTGCAAGATGGCCACAACCACAAATGCTAGGGGGTTTGTTAATGAGCATTTTTGCTTTGTGGTGCTCAGATGCAGATGCAGTTCTGCTTTAAATTTAACCTTTGAGAATAGAAATATCAGTGCTACCATTGCTGACATGTTTTGAAAGGTGCAGGCTTTGGGGGATGTCCCCCCCCCCCCCAAAACTTAAAAAGGAATTTCAGCCTCCTAAAAAAAAAAAACATCCCTATGATGGTCGCATCTTGCATAATACATTCCACCATATTTGCTCAATTAACTCTTTTTGTTAGATAGTTGTTGAGATTACTCACTGTCACCCCCTAAGTAAGCAAGCTCCCATATTCAGTGTGGACATCTGAAGCCCACTCATAGCTTCTTGTGGGATTCCCGACCGCACTGCGTACAGAGCGCAAAGGACTTGTATTGTGTAGGCTTCCCATTGATCCCTGTGTGCTGGCCAAAATCGCTAAAAAGAGCTGGGGAAAAAAAAAAACATTCTGATAATACATGGCACTGTGAACAGCAACATGGGGACGAACTTCAAAAATTGTGTGAACTGTGCTTAAAGGTTAATTTTTTATTTTCTAAATAGGTTCCTTTAAGCTAGTGCATTGTTGGTTCACTTACCTTTTCCTTCGATTTCCCTTCTAAATGTTTTTTTTTCATGGTCTGAATTTCTCACCTGTTTCTCCTCAGTAAGCTTGCCACCATCATGCGAGCGGTGGTTAGTCAGCCAGAACAGCTTACTGAGGAGGAACAGGAAGAGAGAAATTCAGACAAAGAAAACAAAGAAAAACATTTTTTTAGAAGGGAAATTGAAGGAAAAGGTTAGTGTGATTCACAATGCACTAGCTTAAAGGAACCTATTTAGAAAATAAAAAAAAAACCTTTACAACCCCTTTAACTCGCTTTCTTATGAGTCACTGGCCTAAAACAGTTATTGAGGACAGGAGATCACACAATTGCTGCATGCTTGTTTCAGGTTTGTAACTCAATAGATAGAGAAGGCAGGATCAGAATGACAGCCTTAGATTCCTTTAAAAACAAGTTTGCAATGTCGGCTCTCTAATTTTTTTTTTTTTACCTCCGCATTCTAGAGTTATAAGAGTAGGGCTGGGTTCACACTTTTGTGGTGTGGTAACATTTGTCGTATTAAAGAAGAATACTCGTAAGCATTTTAAAAAGATGAAAATATGTTTGCTTTCCAGCTGATAAAAGTCCAATTTGTGGGCTTTATTGAGGGTGAGCTAAGAAAAAAACATAGTTGCCACTGCCCCCTGTTCAGTGAGTGCACCTGGGGGAAGAGAGTATGTTGGCTTGGAGGGCTCTTAGGCCCGGTTCACATTTGTGCGATTCCAGACATCGCATGTAATTCGCAGCGCACTGGTGTTCAAATTTCATGCGATGTCTGTGCGGTGCGATTTCAGCCTTGCAGATACTATGGCTGATATCGCATCACATTCAGTCCAAACACGCACAGGACCCTTTTTTCTGTTCGGACCATAATCAGATTGCATGTGTGTTCACACATATGCGATCCGATTAATGTCCGAACTGTGAGTTCGATACACGAGCTGAAATGGGGGTGTCGTTAACATATAATGACAATCCCCAGCAGTTCGCACATGGCAGTGTGAACTGTCGTGCCAGTCGGGTGCGATGCGGGAACCCGCAGTGGATTCGCAGGGTTCTTGCAAAGGAACCAGTGTGAACCGGGCCTTACCTATCTTCTTCTGTTTCATGCCCTTATCTGTTGCTAGAATACAGGCACCTAGGGGTTTATTTACTAAACCTGGAGAGTGCAAAATTAGTTGCACTTCTGCAGAGAAACCAATCGGCTTCTAACCTCAACTTGCTTAATTAAAGCGGAGTTCCGGCCACAAATTTAAAAATAAAAACTTTTTAAATATGAAAACTCCTGTAATACACAAGCTTAATGTATTCTACTACAGTTAGTCTGTAAACTAAGGTCCGTTTTGTTAGGTTGTTACAGCATTTAGACACTTTATAAAACAGAAATTGACTGGGGCCATCTTAAGTGTGGGCATCATGAAGCCAGACTGTATGACTTCCTGGATTTCAGCCTCGCACATGCTCAGTGCTGTACAAGCAGTGTAATGGTTTCAGATCAGGTTTCAATAGCAACGGGAGTGTCAGAGAAAGTTACCGCCTCTTATCTATGCAAACCTCTCCTCCCCTCCTCCTTCCAGGAACCAGTAAATATACGAAATAATTTGTTCCTGTGCAGATATATCTACATAACAAGATGATATATATCTCTTGTTATATATGTGGTGTGTATACATATACCAGACATGTGCACTGTCAATAAATTCATTTTGTTAGTGCAGTGACGTTAGTGCGGTGACGTTAGTGCGGTGACGTTAGTGCGGTGACAACATTATGTGCAGAGTGGGGGAGGTACAGATGATCAGGCATACAGAGCACATCTCGGTCTGTGTAGATCTGTATGTGAGTACACGGATCGTAGTACAGCCCCGCCTCCCTGCACTAGAATTGTAACACACAGTGCAGAGCGATGTTTCTATGTACAGGGAGGCGGGGCTGTACTACATTCGGTGCTCTCACATACAAATCTATCAGACAGAGTGAGATCCGCTCTGTCTGTCTGATGATCTGTATCTCCGTGCACCGGAGACAGACGGCAGGCGGGCGGGTGGTTACGGGAGGAGGACGGGGGCGGTGCTAGGACGGGTGGAGGAGCTAGGACGGGGGAGGAGTTGGAGAGGGAGAAGAGGAAGGACACCACCTCTATGGGCGGCACTGCCCTCCCTCCCTCCCGCCCCCCGAGATGTTCATCCACGGCTGCGATGTTCAGCCCAGCCTCCTGGGATTGATGAAACACATATCCCAGGAGGCATAGCAGCGCTGGATGCGGCGGGGGGGGGGCATTCCGCCGCGGCGGGGGAATAAGAGACTCACGGATAAAAACGTGAGTTTTTAAAAGACAAAAAAAAACATCCCAAATGTATTTAAGGGGGCAGTGTAAAAACGAATGCAAAGAAGTTGTAAAATAGGGTGGAACTCCGCTTTAAGTTTTGGCAATAAAACCTGGAAGCTGATTGATTTCTATGCATAAATGTGACTGATTGTGCACTCTAGCTTTTCAAAATTAACCCCCTAGTGTCCTTGGTTGCTAGGATGCAGTCAGCCACGATTGCCGAATATCCTTGATTGCTAGGTGCAGGTGGCCTCTGCCGCATAATGCCTTCGTTGCTAGGATACAGGCAGCTTTTGCCACCTAGCAGCCTTGTATTTTAGGAAGCAGGCAACTGGGCCTCACAGTGTCATTCTAACAACTCGGCTCAATGTAATGTTAGAAACATTTTTGGGGTGAACCCCCGCTTTAAGGTGCAGACGGAAAAATGTAGTTGGCCGCCTTCTTTTAAGGCAGCCCATTTATTTTTGATTGTGCTTACAATGCACATAACCGCACCTGTCTCTGTTTTGGAAATACGTGCGAAAGGTGCTACGCTTTTAGTGGGTTGGGTTGCTATTCAAATTGAATGGCTCCTCAATGCACGCCTATGACAGTGTGATATATATATATATATATATATATATATATATATATATATATGTGATACATTTGCCTATATGTGTCAGTTTACTGCTCCCTGCTAGCCAGGTTATTGATGTGCTAATGTCCCCTCACTATTTCTAAAGGTTAATTGATCTATTGTGTTGTGTGAAGGAGAGCTGGGTTTAAGTGGCTTGGGTTAATTATTCTGATTGCTTCATTGTGGTAATTATCTCTCTATATGCGGGGTCGAGCGGTCTGGTTGATGTATTCAGTACAGCTAGTGCTCAGCGTCATTGTCTAAAGAAAATGTGTTTTCAGCATCGGCCCCGTCGTGTCTGCCTATAATCTGTATGGAAGCCCCAGTGTGAGGGGGGCGGAGATTTGTCATTGTAACAGTTTTGGAAATGACATATAAGCTGTGTGTTATAACATTAAAGTCTGTGTTGTTCAAGCAGTAAGCTGGTCTCATGTGTGGCTTTCTGGGCGATTCCAGGTATATCTCTCCTCGTGGAATATTGGGGTGATTTTCGTTATGGGAAGAAGGGAACGTTGACGGGGATATCATACCGATACCGTCACAAATTGGTTGGCAGCAGTGGGATTTTTCCCTTCTATTCCCCTTCACACCCGGATTCCAAGCAGACACTGGAAGAACTACTGGAAGTTCGTGGAAGGATTGCTAGCAACAAAACCAAGCGGGTCATCATAGCAGAATCAATGGAGCTAGACCAGGAGGACGGGATTGCAGCAACGCCAGCAGTACAAGAGATGGAGACACCAGTGATTCAGGAGGAGGAATCGCCAGCCAACAAGCTAATGAGAGAGAAGCTAGCGTGGTTCGACCCGAACCCAACGCCAGATGTGGTACTGAAAGTGATGGACATGTTAGTAAACGCAGAGCTACAGAAGGATAAACAAATAAGGGACGCAGAGCTACAGTTAAAACTGGCAGCAGTCCAACAAGCAGCCGCACCTTCTACGAACAGTGAGTACAGCACAGCAGACGCAAGGAAGATTCCGTTTAGCGCTTTTAAAGCTTTTGATGAAAAGGACTGTGAGATTGATAACTTCCTGGCGGATTTTGAGCGACAATGTAACCTGCACCGAATAGCTAGAGGAGACTGGGTTGCAATATTGTCAGGCAAACTGTCAGGCAAAGCTTCTGATGCTTTCCGGACCGTGCCAGATCAGGATATTCATAGCTACGCCCGGGTTAAAGAAGTGCTCCTGGCTCGTTATGCAGTAACCCCAGAGTCCCACCGACAGAAGTTCAGGGACTCACGCAAAACCACGAAAGACTCTTATGCGGAATGGGCATGCCAATTGTCCCGGTCGGCCTCTAACTGGGCTAACAGCAGCCAGGCCACCACCGCAGAGGACATTTTGCAACTAATGCTCCTGGAGCAATTTTACAATCACATCCAGACGGACGTCAAGGATTGGGTGAGAGATCGCAGGCCCATGACTCTACCAGAGGCCGCGAAGTTGGCGGATGAATATGCAGATACTCGCAAGACGAACCAGGTCACACCACAGGAACAACCTCCACCACAAACGGTGCCCTCACACCCACCAACCGCTAGATACCAACCTCCTAACAGACCGGTGACATCTAGCCCTCGCTATCATCGCCAGGAGGGCAACGAACAACGCTGCTTCCGGTGCAAACAGCTGGGTCACTTCAAGCAGAATTGCCCCATGAATGACAACACCAGGTCAAATTGGTCTCAACCTGGGTACCGCCCACCAGCAGCAGCCCATTGTGTAGACTCGGCTTGGGATCCAAAGGAGCTGGGTCAGGAAGAACCATTGGGCACCCCTTACGAAGCCCTCATGGTACAATCTGTTATTACGGACAACAGGGAACACCATTGTCAGCTGGTCATGGGTAGTGTTGCTCACGAATATTCGCATTGCGAATATTCGACTCGAATATAGCATATTCGAGAAATCGCGCTATATTTCGAATTTCGCAGTGAATATTCGCAATTCCGAATATTCGCATTTTTTCAATTTGATTTTTAAAACAGATCACATCCTATCGACGTCTAAAAGCATTGCTGGTATGATTAGAGACCCTGGGCCGAGTAGCTAAGCTGAGGCGATCCTTTTATGTTGCCAAATTGAAAAAAAAAAAATTGCGATTTTTCGCTATTGCGAATGCGAAAATGATTGCGAATTTTCGATAACTGTGGTAGGAGAACTCTGATTGTCTCTGATGCAAAAGGGGGGGGCTTTGTGTATGTGTATGTTATGAATATTTGTATGTTTGATATTATTATTTTTTGTAAGAAGGAAAAAATTGCGCATACCTTAAAAAAGGGGAGAATACAGCAGCAACTCAAAAATGTTATACAACATAAATTAATACAAGACAGAAAATGGAGTCGCTCTACAAGAATAAAAAATATGTCTAGTGACAAGACATGTGGGCAAATTATAAAATAAGCAAGCGCAAATAACTTGTGAAATACACAGTGAAACAAATATATAAAGAAATATAGTCCCAATAATAGAAAAATAATCTTTCATAAAAATGTCTTTGATATGTGAAGTGAAAAAAAGTCCAAAGCATGCAGCATGAACGTGTTCAATCTTCAAGGTGTTTGATTGACAAATGGCTGTGACAGATGGATAGAGTAAAGAATCACCACCAATGCAAAACACTTTTTATTTTCTATTGTAAAATATCAAGAATATTCTGAGCCAATCAGAGTGCTCCTTCCGCATTTCCCGAATATTCGCAATTATTTTGTATTGTAAAATATCAAGAATATTCTGAGCCAATCAGAGTGCTCCTTCCGCATTTGCCGAATATTCGCAATTATTTTGTATTGTAAAATATCAAGAATATTCTGAGCCAATCAGAGTGCTCCTTCCGCATTTGCCGAATATTCGCAATTATTTTGTATTGTAAAATATCACGAATATTCTGAGCCAATCAGAGTGCTCCTACAGCATTTGTTGAAATTGCGCAATAAATATCGCATTCGCATGTTGCGATATTTCGATAAAATTTCACGAATATTCTGAGCCAATCAGAGTGCTCCTACCGCAGTTATCAAAAAATCGCAATTATTTTCGCATTCGCAATAGCGAAAAATCGCAATCATTTAATTTCGATAAAATATCACGAATATTCGAATTTAGCGAATATATCTCGAATATTCGAATATATATTCGAGATATATCGCGAAATCGAATATGGCATATTCTGCTCAACACTAGTCATGGGCGACAGCCCTGAGCCGGAGGGGCCCTGGAGGGAGCTGGGCAGAAAGAGGCACCGCCGGCCACCCTTCAAGAAGAAGAAGAGGTCCTGGAAGCCGTATAATAAGCTGACCTGGGAGGAGAAGAAGCGACTGGAGGAGAGGGAGTCGCAGCGGGCGTCCCAGATGCGTGCCGAGATGTTCGCCAAGGGCCCACCGGTGGCCCCTTACACCACCACCCAGTTCCTGATGATGAAGGACCACGTGGAGAGCCTGCAGGACATGAGCAAGCAGGAGCTGATCCGTGAGTACATAGAGCTGGAGGAGTGCATAAGCCGCATGGAGGAGGAGAACAACCACCTGAGGTCACAGCAGCATGAACTGGAGATGGAGCTGGAGAAGCTCCAAGAGGAGAACCGGCGGCTGCGGAGGGAGCAGGGGGTGGCTGACCTTATGGGGCTCTGATTCCCCCCCCCCCCCCCCGGACTCTGAGCACCAGTGCTACAGCATTTCAACAAATATAACTTTTTCTTTTTATGAATCTCCTGGGATTGTCACTTCAGAGCCATAACCTGCCCCCTCCCATAGCGGGACACCTAGACGGCGGCGCACAGACCCATTCGCTGTCTTCACACTGACTTCTGGTGACTTTGCAGATCGCACAAAGACTTGGGGACTGACCGGCGTGTGATCTGACGACCCGGTGACATACCTGAGTCTGAAGCAGTTGCCAAGGGAGGTCAGTCATGCCAAACGGAGTTAACCTCTGACTAATAGCTCTGAACCCGTCAACCCTACTGGACCAGGGAAGGTCCAACCGGGTTTGCCGGAGCAGGGAGCAAAAGGGGGGCCATTGTGATACATTTGCCTATATGTCTCAGTTTACTGCTCCCTGCTAGCCAGGTTATTGATGTGCTAATGTCCCCTCACTATTTCTAAAGGTTAATTGATCTATTGTGTTGTGTGAAGGAGAGCTGGGTTTAAGTGGCTTGGGTTAATTATTCTGATTGCTTCATTGTGGTAATTATCTCTCTATATGCGGGGTCGAGCGGTCTGGTTGATGTATTCAGTACAGCTAGTGCTCAGCGTCATTGATGTCATTGTCTAAAGAAAATGTGTTTTCAGCATCGGCCCCGTCGTGTCTGCCTATAATCTGTATGGAAGCCCCAGTGTGAGGGGGGCGGAGATTTGTCATTGTAACAGTTTTGGAAATGACATATAAGCTGTGTGTTATAACATTAAAGTCTGTGTTGTTCAAGCAGTAAGCTGGTCTCATGTGTGGCTTTCTGGGCGATTCCAGGGATATCCCTCCTCGTGGAATATTGGGGTGATTTTCGTTATGGGAAGAAGGGAACGTTGACGGGGATATCATACCGATACCGTCGCAATATATATATATATATATATATATATATATATATATTATATAAAATTTGGACTTCACTCAGCCTGCTTGCTTAGTTCACTTTGGTAAGCTTAGTGCCAGCTAGCAGGACTTTGCAGAGCACACACTCTGTCTTCTGGCCAAGATTGTCTCCAATCCTGACATCTTGAGGGTTGATAAGGCCCTGATACTGTGCAAAATAGCTAAGCCTACTTTACCATCACCAGTGCTCAATCAAATTAGCTTAACTATGTGGATCATAAGTGATATTATTACACCTAGTAATTATCCGTGAAGGGAATTTATTATTGCGGACTGAAAAATGTACATAGCAGCAGCTGGGTGGAGAAGGGTGTACTGCAGGATCATGAATCCCGCCTGACCAGCTCTTTTCAGGGCTATGATAAATGAAGGGACAATAAGTAGGTTTAATGGCTGTATTACATTTTCTCCAGAGGGATTGTACTGTCCCATAATTCAAACCGCAAAAGTTCATGTAGGGGTGCCTATGGCTGTCTGATGATTGCCTGATCCCGCAGATTTCGACGTGTTTGGAAGATTGAGATGTCTGTGGGCATGTTGAGGCCTCAACAAACATACATGGCTGATGTATTTAAGATGCTAGTTACACATGTCTTTTTTTTTTTTATTTTTTTTTTTGTCTTTTAAAGCAACTTGCTATAGGCTACCTAAAGCTGACCGGTTGACAACACAATGTTATTTATATTTGTTAAGAATTGGGTATTATTTATTACCTGTACATTGCAAATTAGATTTGTATTTGAAATCAATAGATCTTTTGCTGTTTCTGCTAGACATCTCATGCAGGGCAGCAGAGGAATGTATGAGATCGGCAAATGCAGAAGCCTCTGTAAGAAGATGTAACCACTGTCAGGCTCTCATCTCTGATTCTATTTAGTCTACATTTAGGGGGTATTACTGAGTGGGCAAAGCATGGACCAGATTCTCAGAGCAAGTACGCCGGCGTATCTACTGATACACCGGCGTACTTTTCAAATGAATCCTCAAACCAAGATACGACTGCTTCTGGCTTCGATCCGACAGGCGTACGGCTATGTACGCCTTCGGATCGTAGGTGCAATACTTCGGCGCCCGCTGGGTGGAGTTCGCGTTGTTTTCCGCGTCGGGTATGCGAATTAGCTTTTTCCGTTGATCCACGAAGGTACGCGCGGTCGACGCATTCTCTTACGTCGTCGCATTCTCTTACGTCGTCGCTAGTCGGCTTTTCTCTGCGTATAGTTAAAGCTGCTATTTCGTGGCGTAAGTCGTCCGTGAATAGGAAAGGACGTAACTCACGTCTAAGTTCAAAAAATTACGTTGGTGCGACGTCATTTCGCGCAAAGCACGACGGGAAATTTCAAAACGGAGCATGCGCATTTCAATCGGCGCGGGGACGCGCTTCATTTAAATGAATCACGCCCCTACCCGCCCAATTCGAAATATGCGCCGAGAAATACACTACGCCGTCGTAACTTACGGCGCAAAATCTTCCTGGATTCGACTTAGAGCCAGGTAAGGTACGGCGGCGTAGCGTATCTCTGATACGCTGCGCCAGGGCAATTCTCTGTGAATCTGGCCCTATGTTTTTTTTTTTTTTTTTTTTTTTTTTAAACCCCCCCCCCCTCCAAAAAAAAAACGCCCAATTTATCATGTGCTAATTCTTCAATGGGATATGCTTATAGCATAAATATAGCCATTTATTAACATTAAGCTGTATTATGTAGCATTTTCTAGATGGTTACAGTTCAGCTTTAAGGAAAAAGCTAATATGATTTTAATAGCATCTCACATTCACCCCTTCTTAAGTAGTACATCTGGAGCCTTGTTCTTGCAGCATACTAAATAGGGACAGGAGAGATTAACCTGCAATTTATGTTCTGTTCTGGAGGATGCACACAAACTTCATTTAAGCAAATAGGTTTTGTGATCTGTGTCCTTAAAGAGCGGACATGCTTCAGAGAGCTATGACAAGAAAAGTATAGTAACTTAATATTTTATTTACCAAGGTAATCGGCCATAGCCAGCGTAGGCTGCGCCTCTATAGACAATGGAAAACTGAAACAACCAAAACAATCAATAACTAAGCTGCATTATGTACGGAACAATTGACTGTACACTTTAGCATGGCCAAGTTATCTTTTAATAGCTTCTCCACTGTAATGACCTATGCCTAGATTTATACATGGGACAGTCTAGAAGTCCTTTAATTTTGTTGAGTCAGTACCTTTTTGAAGGAGATTTCAAGGTTCTGCTAGCAGGTAAAAAAATAAATAAAAATAAAGGCTATGGCCCGGATTCACAAAGCACTTGCGCCGACGTATCTCGAGATACGCGGCGTAAGTGCAAATGTGCGCCGTCGTATCTGTGCGCCCTGACTCAGAAACTAAGATACGCCTGAAAATGGGCTTCATCCATCCGACGTAACTTGCCTACGCCGGCGTAGAGTGGGCGCATATTTATGCTGGTCGTATTTGGCGCTCCCATTGATTTTCTATTCACAAATGCAAATGAGGGAGATACGCCGATTCACGAACGAACGTACGTCCGTCCGGCGCAAAGTTATGCCCCATAAAGGAGGTGTAACTCAGCAGCATCCATGCAAAGGGAACACAAGCCGACGTAGTTTACGTAGGATGTGAATATGACTAGGCATAGGTTACGTTCACGCCATAGGCAGTGATCCGGCGTATCTTAGGGGGTAGTTCCGACGTGATTCTGAGAATGCGCACTGGGATGCGTCCACGGGACGGCGCATGCGCCGTTCGTTATACGTATCTGTCTGGCGCTCGGCCCATCATTTGCATGGGGTCACGCCTCATTTGCATGGCTCACGCCCACTTCCACATACGCCGGCTTACGCCTGGGAAACCCAGCGCAGTTTTGGCAGCACTGGCTTTGTGAATCCAGTGCTTGCCTCTCTGCGCTGCGTCGGCGTAGCGTAAAGGAGATGGGCTACGGCGGCATATATATGCGCCGCTGTATGTGAATCCGGGCCTATGTTTTTAAAAAGTTGTGTCCTATACTGCTTACAATGCTGTTTATTTGGACTCATTGTTAAGTGGTAACTTTTTGATGTAAATACAGTTCTGATAAAGTTAAAAGCTGTTTTTTATATACTGGTATACTTATAGGGTCTTATTTAGAAATTAAAGCGATTTGCATTTTTTCCTCTAAGTGGGACTATTTCTATAAGTGGAAGCACTTCTGACTCTGCAATTCAGCAGAACACAAACACCTTGAAATGTACAACACAGGTATACTTGTTCACACTTTCAGCTCTTCCTTCCTCTTCTAAAATGCATAGTCTATCGCTCCCTCTGACAGCTGTGTCTTCTATCCTTAAACAAACTATCCTGCACACCTAAAAAACCCTCACTTCTGTCCTCTTCCTATTACTGCACTCGCCAACTACGGCTAATTCTAAATCCACACGCTCAATACTCCAAACCACTGAGGCATGTCCCTTCATATAAATCACATTCCCACATTACCTCCCTCACCCTTCTGCTTCTCTTATCCTCTGCTGAGGTATCCACAAACCCTGGGCCTCCTTATCGAACTGTGCTCAATGCCCCAATTACCATACAACCTCTGGCTGCAGCCACAATGCACACAATCTAGTTCCCATTTCTCTTCTTCCCAAGATCAGACTTCCTTTCTCTTGTGCCCTTTGGAACGCCCTGTCTGTAACAAACTCACATCCCTCCACGATCTCTTTATCTCTAACTCATTTAACCACTTCCTGGCGGCCGTACGACTTTGTACGGCCGCAGGGTGGCTCTAAATCTTTGACTAGCCGTCTTTTTATGGCCTCCGCTCCTGGCCACTGGGGGGTGCGCGAGCACGCCCGCCGCATCACTGAGATGCCGATGCGCATGCCTGACGGCCGCGATGTCCGCCAGGCACCCGCGATCGGCGGTTACAGAGACAAGGACATGGATCTGTGTGTGTAAACACACAGATCCATGTCCTTTCAGGGAGAAGAGGAGACAGATCTGTGTCCCTTGTACATAGGGACACAGATCAGTCACCCCCCCTCCACACACAGTTGGAACACTATGCAGGGTACACGTTTAACCCCTCCCTCACCCCCTAGTGTTAACCCCTTCAATGCCAGTCATATTTATACAGTAATTAGTGCATATTTATAGCACTGATCGCAGTGTAAATGTGAATGGTGCCAAAAATGTGTCAAAAGTGTCCGATGTGTCCCCCATAATGTCGCAGTCGCAATAAAAATCGCAGATCGCCACCATTACTAGTAAAAAAAAAAAAATTAATAAAAAATAATTATGTCCCCTATTTTGTAGGCGCTATAACTTTTGCGCAAACCAGTCGCTTATTGCGATTTTTTTTTACCAAACATATGTAGAATACATATTGGCCTAGACTGAGAAAAAAAAATGAGGCTATTTTATTATAGCAACAAGTAAAAAATATATTTTTTTTCAAAATTGTCGCTCTATATTTGTTTATAGCGCAAAAAATAAAAACCGCAGAGGTGATCAAATACCACCAAAAGAAAGCTCTATTTGTGGGAAAAAAAGGACGTCAATTTTGTTTTGGCGCGCGCTATTGTCAGTTAAAGCGACGCAGTGCCAGAAGCTGAAATTTCACCTGGGCAGGAAGGGGGTATATGTGCCCAGTAAGCAAGTGGTTAAAGGGTTTGTAAAGGTAAAAAAAATTTTTCCCTAAATAGCTTCCTTTACCTTAGTGCAGTCCTCCTTCACTTACCTCTTCCTTCAATTTTGCTTTTAAATGTCCTTATTTCTTCGGGGAAATCCTCACTTCCTGTTCTTCTGCCTGTAACTCCACACAGTAATGCAAGGCTTTCTCCCTGGTGTGGAGTGTCGTACTCGCCCCCTCCCTTGCAACCTATAGAATTTTTTTAAACGTCACCTATGCAATTTTGAAGCATGACATGTTGGGTATCATTTTACTCGGCGTAACATTATCTTTCACAATGTAAAAAAAATTGGGCTAACTTTACTGTTGTCTTATGTTTTAATTCAAAAAAGTGAATTTTTTCCAAAAGACCGCTGCGCAAATACGGTGTGACAAAAAGTATTGCAATGACCGCCATTTTATTCTCTAGGGTGTTAGAAAAAATATATATAAGGTTTGGGAGTTCCAAGTAATTTTCTAGCAAAAAAAATACTGTTTTAAACTTGTAAACACCAAGTCTGAAAAACAGGCTCGGTCCTTAAGTGGTTAACCACTTGCCCACCAGGTAAATTCTGGCACTTCTCTCCTTCATGTGAAAATCACAATTTTTTTGCTAGAAAATTTATCAGAACCCCCAAACATTATATATTTTTTTTTAGCAGACATCCTAGGGAATAAAATGGCAGTCATTGCAATACTTTTTGTCACACCGTATTTGCGCAGCGGTCTTACAAGCGCACTTTTTTTGGATAAAAATCACTTTTTTGAATTAAAAAATAAGACAACAATACATTTTGCCCAATTTTTTTATATATTGTGAAAGATAATGTTACGCCGAGTAAAATGATACCCAACATGTCACGCTTAAAAATTGCGCCCGCTCGTGGCATGGCGTCAAACTTTTACCCTTAAAAATCTCGATAGGCGACGTTTAAAAAATTCTACAGGTTGCATTTTTTGAGTTGCAGAGTAGGTCTAGGGCTAGAATTATTGCTCTCGCTCTAACGATCGCGGCGATACCTCACTTGTGTGGTTTGAATACCGTTTTCATATGCGGGCGCTACTCGCGTATGCGTTTACTTCTGCGCGCGAGCTCGTCGGGACGGGGCGCTTTAAAAAATTTTTTTTTGGTTTTCTTATTTATTTTTATTTAGTTTTATAATTTTTTACACTGAAAAAAATAAAATAAAAAAAATTGATCACTTTTATTCCTATTACAAGGAATGTAAACATCCCTTGTAATAGAAAAAAGCATGACAGGTCCTCTTAAATATGAGATCTGGGGTCAAAAAGACCTCAGATCTCATAATTAGACTTAAATGCAAAAAAAAAAAGAAAAAAAAAAAAATGTCATTTTTTCAAATGACAAAAAAAAAAATGTTTCTTTAAGAGGCTGGGCGGGACTGACGTTTTGACGTCACTTCCGCCCAGCAGAGCTATGAGGACGGGTGAAGGAGATTTCTCCTTCAGTCCCGTCCCCGCTCAGCTGCCGGACACATCGGATCCCCTCCGCCGCTACCGACGGCTCCGGTAAGCGGCGGAGAGCGCGGGAGAGCGGCGGGAGGGGGGGGGCCCCTCTCCCGCCACCGATAACGGCGATCTCGCGGCGAATCCGCCGCGGAGACCGCCGTTATCGTGTACACCACCGCCCCCTGCAAAGATGAATATCTCGGTTGTGGCAGCAGCTGCTGCCGTTATCGAGATATTCAACTTTAAAAAGGAGGACGTCTTTTTGACATGGGGCGGTGGTCAAGAGGTTAAAGTAGTAGTCAAATCTTTATTTTAACTACAGGTAAGCATATAATAAAGCTTACCTGTAGGTAAAATGAATATCTCTTAAGTGTACACCGTTTAGGAGATATTCTAGTGAGCAGCAGCCAGTGGCGTCTCCAGCGCATGCGCTCTGCAGGAACGGCATGCATGTGTCTGTACTTCAGAGCTGTGTGCCATGGCCGAGACTCCCGCCTGCATGCGTGGGAGTGACATCTTTGCAGCTTGGCCATTCAAGCTTCTGCAGCCTGTGAACTCGTAAGGAAGACCAGGTGAAGATGAAAGCCTCTACAACTGTGACAGAGCGCCACTGGAGGGCTTTGTTTCAAGGTAAGTTTTTCATAATGTGCTAGTATGCAATGCGTAGTAGTACATTATGCCTTTACCTTGCAGGGAGAGTTTTTTCCCCCTCAGTTTACTACCGCTTTAAGGTCTTGGTCAGTTTGTAATGCCATTCCTTTGGTATGAAGTCAGCTAATGTAACCAGGCTTGAAGCTCCTCTTAAAGCAAATCAATTAGTTTTTTTAGCTCTTGGAACACTTCCTACAGATGTTACAATAAACCCAGTTTGGATATTTTTTGAGTCTATTAAAATGTTTCTTTGCCCTAGTTCAACCCCTTGCCTGTGACCCAGTTCATGACAGAAAGGTGGCCAAACAAGTAGAACAATATTATCTACAGGCAAAAGTGCAGAATGTTCTCCAAGCCAATCAAGTACAAAAAAAGGATTTCTAAAATAACTACAAGCAAAACATACATGGCAGCAGAGAGATTAAAGGGTTTTGCACTGTGCTCCTATTTATTTGCCAGTGTGGCAATATACAGCATTTAGTAAAACTGCATCTTAATCTCTCTGTACGTCACTGTAAGGATGTTCTTGGTTACCTTTTTAAAGTGGTTACGTGAACTTTTTTAATGTTTTATTGATATACTGTATGCCTTTTACATTTTTTGCATACGATGATGATCAGCACATTGATTATCAGCAGATGTGCCCAACAGCTGCCAGTCAGTGCCCCATAAATAATGTCTCAGTGCCCAGCAGTAACACCTGTCAGTACCTCATCAGTGCTGCCCATCAGTGTCACCTATTAGTGTCCATCAGTTCTACATATCGGTGCCTCCTCATCAGTGCCCGTCGGTGAAGGAGAAAACAAACTTTTATGACCGAAACTAAGAAAAACTTTTTTTTTCTCAAAAATGTCTGTCTTTTTAAGTTTAGCAAAAAATAAAAACCCGAGAGGTGATAAAATACCACCAAAAGAAAGCTCTATTTGTGGGAAGAAATTGATAAAAAAAATTAGTTTGAGTAAATTTGTGTTGCATGACCGCGCAATTGTCATTCAAAGTGCGGCAGCGCTGAAAGCTGAAAAATGTCCTGGGCAGGAAAGGGGCGAAAGTGCCTGGTATTGAAGTTGTTAAAGCCCATTCAGACACCACCCACACAAATGCCCAATTCTAGCCTAGCTAGCTTTCTGACAAATGAAAATCAATAAGGGGCAGTTAATGTGAAAAATATACTACAGCGCTAATTAAATAATCAATTCCACGTGCACCTAAATAAAAAACCAAATAATATAGCTGCTATCTTGAGTGATACCAAATCCAAACAGTGAAACAAAATAAAAAATATAGATGCGCTAATATTAACTTAAAAGGTGATAAAACGTACAAAGAAAACTAATCAGGGAGAACACTCCATAAACTGTGAATTACTAATATGTCCTTAAATAGTGCACAGTGATTAGCAGGATTCCATGCAGGGAAAAAATCACTCTTCAATCTGAATGCGGGGATTCGTGAGTGCATATGTCAATGCTCTGGTTACATTTTTGATCTGTCATTGAATATTGCGCAATGAGGTTTTTTTCTTTTCTTTCATGCAATCCCTGTCTGTGAGTGCCTGTATCATCTGATCACAGCGGTGGAGGGCTGGATTAGCATTCAGATTGAAGAGAGTGATTTTTTCCCTGCATGGAATCCTGCTAATCACTGTGCACTATTTAAGGACATATTAGTAATTCACAGTTTATGGAGTGTTCTCCCTGATTAATTTTCTTTGTACGTTTTATCACCTTTTAAGTTAATATTAGCGCATCTATATTTTTTAATAAGAGGCAGTTCTTTCTAATCATTAGGTGGACACAGTAACAAAGTCCCATCTTCTATGATACATGTGATAAATTTCCCAGCATTGGATAAGTGTGTCCTTGTGTCCGTCCTCTAGAAAGCATGCTGTAGTGACCACTAGGGACAGCATTTGTCCATGAATCACCGCTATTTGACCTGGATCCTTTGATGTTGGTGTAACTCATGAAATCAGTCCTCTTAGCAGCAGTTGAATTTTGAAGCTTTTGTTTGCAGTCACGTTAATCGGGCACCTCAATCTTTATTACACCAGGTGGTTTGATGCCAAGCTTTCTTATCCCATACTCCCTTGCCAGGGGACATGCGTGACCCTTTTCTACCAGATGAGGATTTTGATATGCATTCTTCAGTTACAAAGCCCTGATGAGTAACCTGCTGAATGGCATTCCAGGCTGCCCCAAGAGTGACGAGGCTAGGTGTAACCAGATTTCATATTCAAAAAAATCTTGCATTATGAAATTAAACATGTTGCCTTCCAACAACACTCAGTGCATGCTTCAATTCTTAAAAAGAAAAAAAAAATCTCCCCTATTGTTAGTTTGAAAACGGCCAGCTGTATAATGAAAAGTCATAAATGTCCAACTAATTGTGGCAGTAGAGTGGTAGGGTCTTTAACATCAAGCGAAACAAGGGAGGATACAGTGTTTGGGGCCTGAATTGTTAAAAATCCATCTGGCAGGGATTTGTTGCAGACTAACGTAGAGGAGAACAAGTGGAATCCTTTCATGAATGCAAAGGAACAATAGGTGATGTTGCTAATGCTGCACCTTGGGGACCAGGCTGACTTATTTTGGTTCGAATCCCAACCATAGCACTACCTGTGTGGAGTTTGCATGTTTTCCCTGTGCCTGTGTAACAAGCAGACTGAACCAGTGGCCTGAGTTGGCCCAGTTTACCATTAAGATGTTCACTTACGTTGTCAGTGGCATAAGCTTGTCATTTTACATACCACTGAGAGATTAACTTTTAGCAGTATAAATTAGAGGTGCACCAAATGGAAATTTTGGTACGGAAACCAAAAATGCAGGATGCACTTGGCCGATAAGATCATCGATTTAAATGAATATGAATTTATTGTTGGCCATTAGTGGCACCTTTTAGTGCAAGAAAAGCTAAAAAAAAATGCAGTCCGCAGTCTCTGACCATCTCTTGTGTTATGTCACTTACTTAAACTTAAACACATTGCTAATGGTATTGGCAAAATTTCCATTCAATGCACCTCTAGCAGAAATGATAGAGGAGATGGTCAGACTGCAGACATGATACAAGAGATCAGCTGCAGCCTCACCGGTGCCCATCAGCTGCAGCCTCACCGGTGCCCATCAGCTGCAGCCTCACCGGTGCCCATCAGCTGCAGCCTCACTGGTGCCTGGATGGTACAGAGCGGCGATCTCCTGCTGGATTTTAATTTCCCAGGTGGACACAGTAACAAAGTCCCATCTTCTATGATACATGTGATAAATTTCCCAGCATTGGATAAGTGTGCCGTCTATCACAGGACGCGGGATATTTTTGACTGCAGCTGCCAAACAATTCAGCTCCGTGACAGAGGGAGATCGCCTATCTGCGTGACAAGGAGAGGAGGAGGGATGGGAGGACTCTGGGCGAACCAGGATGACACCCCAGCAATGAGCGGCACCCGGGGCCCCCCCCTTTTCTGTACCATTATCGCCACCTTTTTTTCTTTCAGTCGATCGCGAAAAACACAATATTTGGCAGATATGTTTCAACGGACAAAATTTTGTTGCACCTCTAGTATAAATCAATCGTGTATCAAAGTGATCATCTTTAACCAAATTTGCTAAACCCAAATACTAAAGGCTATTTTAACAGGAACTAAATAAGATAAAAACAGTAGTAAATACAATCTAATTCTATAAAAGCCCAGGTGACAAATTTGAGAATCGTGGGGAACATTCACACGAAGAATAGCATTGAAGGGGATAGTTGGGGAAATCAATGATTGAGTAGATTACAAGACATTTATACATGCCTATTCCACATCATTCCCTTCATTTTCATGTAGTCCCAAAGCTCTGTAGTAATTTGATTGGTAATGAGTGACACCACAACGAGTGTATGCATCGAATTACATAATGAAAAATATATTTCTTCCATGGAGCCTGACAACATGATATGTGCCTCGGGTCATCTAATGAAAATGTTTCGAGCGTTTCCAAGCTCTGAAATGTTTACATAATGCTTGTCTTAGTGTTTTTTTCCAGCTTAATTATATGAGGCAGTCCTAGAAAAGGTTTAGACAATTATTCATTAACCACAAAACGTCTCAGAAATGCTTTCAGTGCATTCACATGTTAAAATGTCCTCAACGATGGGAGGAATTAAAACTCAAGGATTTCTGATGTGTTTTCTCAGCAGTTTTGTCTACAAATTATGCATCTGCTGATAAAAATGTTGTTGGACTGCAATTTGTCTGAGGGCCAAGTTTAACTTTTGTTGACTTTTTTGTTAAACAAAATAATATATATATCCTACTTCCACAAGAACGCTTTATATCAGTGGTTCCAAAACTGCGGTCTCAATGCTGCCACTTGCTTGCCTTTTACCCAGCTCTTAGTGAATTTTCCCCCTCACTGACACCATTAATGGTGCACAACACCAGCAAGGGACACTGTTGATTTCACTGACCTCAACTATGGGGCACTATTACTTCACCTGACCCTACTGACAGGGAAGGGAACTATTTCTCCCACTGACACTTTTTTATGGGACACTATTTCTCCCACTGACAATATTGATGGGACACTGTTTTTTCCCATTGACACCAACTATTGGGCACTATTTCTGCCAATGACGCAAGCGATGGGGCACTATTCTGCTCACTAACACTAATGATGGAGTGCTGTTCCTATCACTAACCTTATTGATAGGGCACTATTCTTCCCACTGACCCTAGATAGGACATTATTCCCCTGAATGACCATATAGATAGGACATTAGTCCTCCCACTGAAACGGATTGGACATTATTCCTTCAACTTGCACTATTCCTCTTACAAAAAACAGTAATGGGACACTATTCCTTCCACTGACACAAACAATGGGGCACTTTAACTCCCATAATCAATGACAGGACATTGTTCCTTCAACTGAAATGAATGATAGGACATTAATACTTCCACTTACACCAACAGTGGGACACTATTCCTTCCACTAACACACTGGGGCACTGTAACTCCCATAAACCCCAAATGATAGGACACTGTTCCTTCCACTGATACTATTGATGGGACATTATTTTTTCCACTGACACCAACAATAAGGCACTATTCCTCCCACAAACACCAGTGATAGGACACTATTCCTCCCACAAACACCAGTGATGGGACACTATTCCTCCCACAAATGCCAATAATGGGACACTGTTCCTTCCACTGACACAAAGGATGGTTATTGTTCCTCCACTTCCAATTAATACAGACGCTAGGTCATTTTTTTTATTTTTCGATCAATGATGCTGTTACATTTTCTACTTCCACTGACCACAGTCTGGCCCCATGAAGTCTGAAGGACAGTGAAGGTGTCTTTGCTTAGAAAGTTTGAGGACTCTTGCTGTATATATTGTCACAAATGATTATACTGTATACCAACACGGGGGTTTATTTACTAAAATTGGAGAGTGCAAGATCTGGTGCAACCCTGCATAGAACCCAATTTGCTTTTGGGTTTTATTGCCAAAGCCTAATTGAACAAGCTGAAGTTAGAAACTGATTGGATACCATATACAGCTGCACCAGATTCTAAATGCACTAGTTTTAGTAAATATACCCCAGTGTGGTTGATTTACTAAAACTGGAGAGTCCATAATCTGGTGCAGCTCTACATAGAAACCAACCAGCCTCCAGTTTTTTTTTTTTTTTTTTGTCAAAGCTTAATTGAACAAGCTGAAATTTGATTGGCTACCATGCACAGCTGCACTGGATCTTGTACTCTTCACTTTTAGTAAATCAACCCAAGTAAATCAGAAATTACCATACCAAGGTGCTGTCTTTTCAGGACTCTTGGAACAAAGTTCTTTTAAAAACACTGTACTGGTTAACATAACAATGGGTTACACTCTCCTCTATTGATGAGAGATCTTCATGTTTATGACCACTCTGTGGTATCTCTGTGAGAACTCATATAGTCAATTAGTGTCTGTCAAAGTAAAGAAAATAAATGGACAGTGTCTGTTTCAAGTAATGAACAAAGAAGTAATATAAAGGATTGTTTCTGTCACTCATAAATGCACATAATGGCATAGCTTGAAAGGTAGAAAGCACAGCTGAAATTGGTTTGCTAGAAAAAAAAAAGGTAGCCC
Source organism: Rana temporaria (assembly GCF_905171775.1). NCBI lineage: Eukaryota > Metazoa > Chordata > Amphibia > Anura > Ranidae > Rana > Rana temporaria. Next base: position 138,162,311 of record NC_053495.1, read on the forward strand.
CTTGTGTGACAGTTATTTGTTTCAGTGTCATCATTTATCATAAGTATTGTCAACCACTAAAGAGCAGCAATATAAAACAATTCCAACATAAACCTATGTCAAAATCCGACATTGTTGGTACATATATACCATTTTGAATGTATCTCTGGGGTTCCCAGGACCTTCATCAATTTCTGGGCTTAGGTTATATGTAACTACTGACTTTTTGTCAAGTCACTGTTTAAGCACACATCCTCAAGTCCCACAGTTGAATGAAAGTTCCTGACATACCTGTGCTGTATTTTGAGGCAATATATGTAATCGGGGCTGGTGCAAGGATTTTTGACACCCTAGGCGAAACCTCATTTCGCCCCCCTTGGCTCCACCCCTGACCCCACCCCCTTTCCCCTGCCCATGTAAACTCTACCTCTTTAATGAAGCGTCCATCGAACGCAGCCTCACCAGCGGCCATCAAACGCAGCCTCACCAGCAGCCATCAAACGCAGCCTCACCAGCGCCCATCAAACGCAGCCTCACCAGCGCCCATCAAACGCAGCCTCACCAGCGCCCATCAAACGTAGCTTCACCAGCGTCCATATAATGCAGCCTACCAGTGCCCATAAATGAATGTTTTCTTGCTTCCATTTATTCGGGAGTCGGACACAGACAAAGTGCCTCTGACACAATGTGCGAACGAAGCGGCGGCTGCCTGCTGATGCTGAGACTTAGTTTATTGCTGTAGAGGGAGTAGGAACCCCAGTGGCTAGGCGCCCTAGGCAGCAGGGCACCCTAGACGGCTGCCTAGTTTGCCTAGTGGTAGCACTGGCCCTGTATGTAATTAAATGAAAATCCTTATTTCAAAAAAGTTGAGATGTGTAAAATCTACATAAAAACAGAATGTAGTGATTTGCAAATCTCATAATCCCATGTTCCATATTTAATCACAATAGAAAACACATCAAATGTTTAAACAGAGAAAGTGTACCCTTTTGCAGAAAATAAAATAATTTTAAATTTGATGGCAGAAACCGGTCTCAAAAAGTTGGGACAGGGCAACAAAAAGCTGGCAAAGTAAGTAGTACTAACAAAGAAGAGCCGGAAAATAACATTTTGCAATTTATTAAATTAATTGACCATAGGTCAGGAACATGATTGGGTATATAAAAAGAGTATCTTAGAATCAGAGTGTCTTAGAAGTAACGATGGGCAGAGGTTCACCAATCTGTAAAAAACTGCGTCTAAAAATTGTTTATCTATTTTAGAAAAATGTTCCTCACTGATCGGAAATTCCGACAAAAAAAACATGGATTTTTTTTCCAACAGAATTTTGCCTCAAACGTGTGTTCCATACATACAGTCACACACAATTCCGACCGTCAAGAACGCTGTGACATACAACACTACGACGAGCCGAGAAAAATTAAGTTCAGTGTTTCTGAGCATGTGTCCACTTGATTCCGAGCATGTGTGTTTTTTTGTGCATCGGAATTGCATACAGACGATCAGAATTTCTGACGAGAACTTTCCCGTCTAAAAATTTGAAACCAGCTCTCAAATTTTTGCTGTCGGGAATTCCGACAGAAAAAGTTTGATGGGGCCTACACATGGTCGGAATTTCCGACCAAAAGCTCACATCAAACTTTTCTTGTCGGAAATTCCGATCATGTGTACGTGGCATTAGACTTTAAATATATTATCAAAAGGTTCTGAGAATCTGCAGAAAAGGGACAAGGGCAAAACACATTGGTGGATGTCTGTGATCTTCAGGCCCTAAGATGACACTGCATAAAAAAAAAGGCATGGTGACATCTTATGCCGCGTACACACGATCATTTTTCAGCATGTCGAAAAAATGAAGTTTTCCCAACTTCATCATTAAAACGATGTTGCCTACACACCATTGTTTTTAAAAAATGATCTAGCAAAGCGCGGTGACGTACAACACGTACGACGGCACTATAAAGGGGAAGTTCCATTCGCCTTCGGGCTGCTTTAGCTGATTCCGTGTTAGTAAAAGACGATTTGCGCTTTTTTGTCTGTTACAGCGTGATGAATGTGCTTACTCCATTATGAACGGTAGTTTTACCAGAACGAGCGCTCCCATCTCATAACTTGCTTCTGAGCATGCACAGGTTTTTTACGTCGTTTTAGCCCACACATGATCATTTTTTACAATCCGAAAAAACGACGTTAAAAAATGCAGCATGTTCGAATTTTTATTTTGGTAGTTTTTCAGAACCTGAAAAATGATGTGAAGCCCACACACGATCATTTTAAATGACGTTTTTAAAAAACAACGTTTTTTTTTTTTTATGCCGAAAAATGATCGTGTGTACGCGGCATTACCTTAATTGGTCTCCGTTCCCAGACATTTTCAGTGTTGTTAAAAGAAGAGGGGAGGCTACACCGTGGTAAACATGGTTATGTCGCAACATTTTTGAGACATGTGGCTGCCATACTTTTCAAAAGTTTGCTTATTTTTTTCTTGAAATGGTGCATTTTCAAATTTTTAACTTATGATATGTTTTCTATGGTGAATAAAATATGGGTTTGAGATTTCCAAATCATTGCATTCTGTTTTTTTATGTAGATTTTATACAGTATCCCCACCCAGAAAAAGAAAAGCACCCTATACATTTTAATATTTAGCTGATAGAGATTTGGAGGAAAGCAGCCAAACTTTTATAAGAAACAGCACATGGCATCAGACCACCCCTCTGAAATCTGTCTAATACAAGACAATGTGAAGGTCAAAAATCCTGATGGGGTTCCAGAAAATAAATTTTAGGATTACAAAATCGCTTCACTCAGATCCGTGGTCACAATTCAATGCTACGCAGTAAATAACCCTGAGACAAGCTAAGTTTGGAAGTCGTGAATTTCTCCCCGCAGAAAATAAATCCTGAAAACGTGAGCATTGTGTGTGTGTGTGTGTGTGTGTGTGTGACATTATAGATTCATTGAACAATTGAAAAACTACAACTTCTTCTATGATTGGGTAGCTTGGGTACCTCGTAAAAAGATTGCCTTGTCAGCTGCTTAACTGTGTAAATTGTGGCTGGGAACTTAATCATGAGCTAACTATGGGTGTCTAATAAAAATAGACATCAATTACTTGGACGTAATGCTGGCAGCACATAGATATCCTTCTTTGTGCTCCAGGGAGGAATTTGTGATCCAACAAGGAATCTGAGCTGGGCATTTCTAGCATGCACTATTAAAGAAAATGGTTTCAGGTGAAGAGAACTTAAAATTTAGAGTCTTGAAGCTTTTAATTTTATATCCTGTTCCTCTAGTGGAGCTTTTCAGCTTTTATTTTTATTGTGTTCTTCATATAAACTATCACAATAGCCGCACAGACTAGCAATTTTCCTGTCAGTGTGCATATTGTTGTTTAGTACAAAAAAGCCCATTGTTTTACCTGAAGCACTCTTTCTCAAGGTGAGCAACATTTTGTGGTCCACAGTTAAAGCCGAACTCCAGACAGTTAAAAGTTCTGTCAGGTTTTATTTTCTGTCTGTGATTACGATGGAGAGATTTTACTCTCGCTTCCTGCCCCTGCATTAGCAATTGATGGAAAGGCTGGCATTTCATACAGATATATACAAAACAAAATGGCTGCCATTTTAAGGTTGGATGTTCACATTGTTTAGTAACAATTAGGGCTTTCAAATTGGACTCAAAAGATTTTTAAAATACATGAACTGATGAACTCGGGTTACAGTGGCTTGAATATGAAAAATATAACTGAAGACTGGGAACTGATAACTTAATGAGTAAATTAACTTTGGAAGCTGTGTCTAAAAATATAAGGCAGACAGAGAGCAAATGACTAGTCTTCGGTATTGCCTGTGGTCCGCCTGTCGGTGAGTCAACAGCCGGTCAGAAGAGGAGCCACTGTGGGACAGAGATGCCAATTGCTCTTTAAAAATTATGATTTAAATTAAGCCTTTTTACTAGTGATTTAAATCAAATCCATCCTGTAATTAACATTTCTGAATGTTCCCTATAACATAGCAGATATTTACTTTCTGAGTTAGTTTCCACTTTAAACCCATTCCAGCCAACTATGTGACAATATGTCATCTTAAATGGCAGGATGATGATAGTAACCAAGTACCCCTGGAGCATGGCATTGCAGGAGATACACTGAGCTGGAAATTGTTATCCATTCACTAATGACCTATGTTGATAAAGTGGAGATGAGTTGGTCATAGTGGCTGACATACACTGAAAAGTGGGTATAAATATTGGTTAAATAGAAGATTGCTGAAAGGTCTTATCTGCTTATTTGTGAGCTACTTTATTCTTAAAAATTAAACGACAAGATTCTGTTTCATACTTTTAGTTTATTATTACAACTTGAAAACTTGTACTGTATAAAAAAAATAAAAAACAATCTAAATAAAATGCAGTAATATTTGCCCATTGTATGCCTCTAGACTAGTAAGTGTCACTTTAATAGTATTACACACTGCAGTTCTATGTAAGTGAAATTATATTTTGTTTTTCTCTCCAGGACCGATGCATCCATGCGAACACACTTAGGAGGAGCACCAGTGCTGTCACCTCATTAATCTGAAGCCGTACCTTGCAAGCTCATCATCTTTAATGGTAAGACAGGCTGTTTTGCCTTGGGTTAAGGGTTTTCCCTTAATTTTGGATTATGCGTTTTTTGATAAACATTAAGTTTTGACTTGCGTTTTGACTTTTTGTTACATATTTGCATGATCGTCTTGTGTAAGCACATTTTAATGCATTCTTTCTAGTGGTTCTTAGACAGTACAGTAAGCCTCCTTGCTGAATGATTGGCAAAAAAAAAAAAATGGGCTACCAAATGAGCCAGCCTTGCTGTGGTCAGCATAGTACTAAAACCTGTAAGGTGCCTCAGCTGAGTCGGTTTATATCAATGCAGATGGGAAGGAGGAGCAATAGAGTGCCGACATTGATGGTTCTTATCTCTGGGGAGATCCGTTATGATCGCAACAGTTTTTCTTAGGCCCCTTTAACACTGAGGAGTTTTTCAGACGGTACATCGCTAAAAATAGCGCTGCTATACCGCCTAAAAAACTCCTGCCCAGCCTTCTCAATGTGAAAGCCCGAGGCGGTATTAACCCTTTTAACGGCCTCTAGCGGGGGTTATTACCGAACCGCTAGTGGCCGAATCCTGCGGTAATTCCGACGGTATAGTGCCGCTATTTTCAGTGCCGCTATACCGCCACCGCGCCTCCCGCCCCAGTGTGAAAGGGACCTAAGGAAGAGCTAACGATGGGTGGACATCTGATTATTCCAATACACACACATGAGATTGTAGGCCACACTCTCCTGAACAAAACCACTCCCCAGATACGACCCAATAATTATACAAAGAATCAAATTTGGCAAAATTTGGCCGTGGCACATTTATTGTTTTAATATAAAAAAAAATCCTTTATATTGATAATAATAAATTATCACTTAATGAACACAAAATTATTAATCTGCCCAGTTATCAGGACTCGAGCAGCAAGTCACCATCATTCGAACATATACAAATCACGTCCCCCCTTGAAATCCAACTGGACCCAACCACATAAACCGTGCACGCGACTAGGGTGGGAGGGAGCTCATCTGCTGCTGCTCAGGTCCCAGGGGAAAAGGAATACGCCCCCCCACACACAGCTCTTATATAGACAATCCCAACTTCCAGAAAATTCCTCAAATTCCCATTGGATCTTCCTGGAAGTACCATTAACATATTTAAAGGGACAGTAACCTTTTCCTGCTAAACAACAATTAAATGTTTTAAAGCTATGAGGTGAGGTGGCCACAATCTCAAGCAGGTGGGCCCCAAATTGTGCCCCCCCTTTTCATTCAATTAAAATCTGAAAATTCCTCACATATTTGTGGTTTGCTTCTGTGTATAACTTTATCTGAGTAGGTTTTGCTCAATGATAAACACTTGCAGTGGATACCTCATGTCCAAACAATTTGTACCGAAACAAGAGGATCTGAAAAATAATAATTGCTGCGCCACTAAGCAGGAAGCACAGTCTTCATTTTTAAGAGAAAAAATTTAGCTGTAAGGTTTTATAACATTAACAAAGGTGGGTAAGATCACATCCCCATATATTTGTATATAAAATGAGAGATACATTATAAATTCAGTCAGAAAAGTCAGCTTCTGGTAAAGTCTTCATTCGGTGTATAGCTGCAAAAACCAAGAAGTATATTTTCCAACACTGCAGTGATACGTGATGCCGAGCTTGTCATACAACGCTGCGTCCTTCTAACGTTTTCTTCTCTGAGTAAAATGATTCCATCTGGAGAAGTGGCTGATGAAGTGCTTCTTCACACAGAGAATTACCTTTTACTCACAAAGCTCTTCATAACATTTCCCCAAATCCAGGCTGAATTAGGACGCTCTATCACAGATCAATGAACATTACCTAGATTCATTGCTTGTAATATCCGTTTTATGATCATGGCCAGCCGTTGAAGACCAGTTTGCCCTCAGCAACTGCTCTTTTTTATGTAATAAAGCAACAGATAGCCAAGGATTCGTGATTCACTGGAGTTATACCATTACGGGAACTAATGTATTGAATTATCTGTCAGGCGAAGATGTCAGATGTTTGACATTATGCAAAATTTCGATCAATGTTTTATCTTTGAGCGGTACTCCAACAGGGAGACAGGTCTAGGTTATACATTTGCAAGAAAGCTAGTTTTCTGTTGCAATGCGACACTTAAAACTTGCCAGTGGAGTACGTCACATGACTGCCATAAGTTAAATGAGCCTAATTTACTCCTATACCTGGGTTCAACAAATGCCAGGCTGCTGTTACATTCAAATTTCAACACTTCTGGCTAGTATCAAGAGTTGGTCCATCCCTTCTGACCGTCTGTATACCAATACTACGATTGGTATAGGTCTTGGTGGTTAGTATGAACTTCTGGAAGGTGGCAGGTCAGCCCACAGCCCTGGAAGCTGATATATATTTTTTTATCTTTAAACATATTTAAAGTTCAGCTTCACCCTTTTTGCATTAAATGCTCCGCCTCTTGTGGGATAGATGATTTTCATGGTACATTAGCATTTAGCAAATTCAAATGGACAGGATAGACAGCTGTATTACTACACCAAAACCTATTTTGTAATGAAAGTCATCGGCCCAAAAAGCTGCTCCTGATTTCCTCTGGTCTTCGGGGCTTATTTGACAACTGTGTTGCACTTCACAATCTGTGTACAAGTTGTAACACACTACAAAGCCACAATTAAATCTAATTTAGAGCTATTAGATGCAGGTCGTAGTTTTGAGGTAAAATTACTGCTATTTTACTTTAATTTCAGGATAATTAGCAGTTTTACAAATAATAACATTCAAGCCACTATCCTTAACGCAAAAAACCCAATCTGCATTAATCTGTATTTTTGTAGTTTCCCCTTCACATTGTGCAACTTCTCTTATTTTGGCATTTATCTAGGTTTTTTTTACCATAAAATTGTAGAGAGAAAAGGTTACATGAATATCCATGCTTTTTGTCATCCTTTTGTGCACTGGCCTGTACGAGAAGTCTGGTGAAGCCAGCACAATACTGCAGTAACATCCACTCAACAGTAATTTACATTTAGCAGACGACATGCCTGTCTCCAGTAATGCACACAGCTTTGCCTAAATGTAAACTATAAAAGAAAGTGAACCAGAGCCTGTGTGTTGCATGTGTTTGGTGTCCAGATCACACGGCACAGCATAGGATACTAGTCTAAGCACCTCATCCATACGCGTTACGGTTTCTGTATAAGTGGATATTCGTGCACATAGCAATGCATTCTACTCACTGAGAAAGAACATTGCATTTACACATTGAGGACAATACAACTTATAACATACCGTTAGCTGCACTTGGAGTCCTCTGTCGTAACCCTTTTTTCATCCGGATAAAACTTTCTCTATTGAAGATTTATGCACCACAGACACAGCAGCAGTAGTTGACACCCCCTGTTGAAGACAATCATTGGGTGTTGTAGCAGACTGGGTATCTGCAGACCAAGAGTGTACCTGCTGCAATGCCCTTTATTGAGAGTTTAAAGGCCAACCATGGGGAGTGGAAGGGAAGAAATTGAAAAAGAAGCACAGGGTTCCACCAGAGGTAGACACAGATCTAGTTCTGTTTTAATACTGTAGTAAAGCATACCAATTGCATTGTGGTAGCTGTATTTTTTTTTATTGGATCTTCGTATAAACCTACTCAACTATGACATTCATAGGTAAAATGGCCATACACAAGAGCTAAAATTCTAATAGCTCAATACAACCCTGGCGCATGGGTTGACCTATAGTAATCAACGCTTTACCGGGTTTGCATGCCGTGTTTGCATATAAAGAAAAGGCAAAAATGAAAAACGTCTAACCGAAACACAGCTAAATGCGAGTTACCACATTTAGCCACGTTTAGAAGCATTTGGCGCTTGAAATGCCTGTAAACTCTGCTTCTGAACGCATTTTTTTGCATTCCAAAAAATGCCTCTCAACTGCCTGGAAACTACTGTAAACGATCTTGTGTACATGGACACATAAGATAACCTAGAGGAGAGCTGAAAACTCCCAACTACTCCTAAACGTCCATTTACCAGCAGCAGTGTACAGGAGGCCCTAGTAGTAAAATATAATTTAGCTGCTAAATTAACATTGGCATTACAGAGGAAGCCATAATGCTGAGCTGTCAATCAGATATTTTACTTCAATTTTCTAAACTGTAATAACAAAAATAGAAAGGGCCGAACTATTCCTTTGTTGTAATTGTATGATTCTCCACGGAAGAAACGTAATTTAGATTAGAAAGGTTTTCTCGAAATTTAAAACTGTAGTAGCTTTCATATTACATTTGCATATGTTAAATTCAGAAATCAGAATCTTATCACCAGAGATTCTTTTAGTTAAGGAAGAATAAATTACTTGGAAAATGAGCACAGGGATGAAATGTGACTCAGAGAAGCAAGGGCACAATAGAAGCCATAGCAAACCAAGCAACTGTTAAGAGAGCCAGAAGCACAGGGAGTCAGTACTTGCTGGATGCATAATCATTTAACCAGGCAGCAATATCATTCAGTAAATAACTTGAATACAGATTCATATCGTTTGGCACGTCTTTCAGTTTTGCTGTGGTTACAGTTATTATGTTGTAGCGTGTGTTATTATTTTAGAATTGCACTGGTCTCTATAATAGGCATACCAGTGGATGGGTGATTGAGGAGCCAGTAGGCTCGATGATAGCATAATTTACAAACCTTCGTCAGTTTATCTTTTAGTGTTTTTATTTTTGTTTGTTTTTATGAGAATGTGCAGTTTACTAACAAAGTGTGCAGTCATTATTTATTCTCATGGAATGGACCTTTAACCATGTAAATAATGTATTTATCATGAATTTGTATTTTACCTTAAAGTGTTAGTGCAAAAATATAATTTATTGCAGCTGTCGTGTACTTAGATGTTGTGGCTTTATAATTATTCTTTTCACATATTTTCCTACTTTTTTTCACACAAGGACCCAGTCAGTAATGCTCTTTCCTTTCCTAGGGTGACAACATTTATGTACTGTTCATCTTTGGAGGAGCAACATTGTCACCCTGCCAGTATAACGACCAATTTGTTATTCCATTAATGTTAAAACTAGTGAAGGCATTTTCTGCCAAGGTGTTTTATGACATTTACATGATAGCTTACGTTTTTGGGGCTTTTTGAGATGTGCAAAGAGACCACACAAACACTTGTTCGTATAACATTTAATTAAGTAATGACAAACACAAAATAAAAATAACAAATGTAATAATATTGTAAAATACTTAACTGTAGATGCCCTTTCTGCCAAGGAACCCCCCCCCCCCCATTTCCAGGTTGGCAAAGATGTTTAAATGAGGCACGTGCATTAAACTGCTCTGGGACGAGACTAACTATTACAAATTTTAGCTGTAGTATATATAGGACTAGTGAGTATGTAACAACCAGAGGTAACAGTTTGGTAAGTGATATCACCATTTAACCCTCCTGGCGGTATTCCCGAGCGTGACTCGGGGTGGATTTTTTGTGCCAAAATCAGTAACCCCGAGTCACGCTCGGAGTAGCCATGCAGAGCCTGCAGCGCACCCTGGCTTACCTTGTTCCTGGATCCAGCGATGCCACTGCGCTGTGTGAGCGAGCGGGACCTCGCTCGATTCACACAGTGCCTCTGTGTGCCGCCGATCTCCGTTCCCTGCGACGTTGCGACACACGGGGCGGAGATCGGCGCCAAATTCAAAAAGGTAAACAAACACTATACATACAGTATACTGTAATCTTATAGGTTACAGTACTGTATGTAAAAAATACACACCCCCCTGTTCCCTAGTGGTCTGCCCAGTGTCCTACATGTACTTTTATATAATAAAAACTTTTTTTCTCCCTGCAAACTATATATTGTCCATAGCAACCAAAAGTGTCCCTTTATGTCAAAAATGGTTTTAGATCAGCTAGAAAACAGCGATAATAAATTATAATCACTTGCAGAATTGTGCGATAGCGATTTGTGGGGAAATTCGTCGTAAAAAAAATAATAATAATGACAGCGACAATTCTGCAACTGAGCAAATTTCAGTGATTTTGAGTTGATTACATTATTGAATATTTTTTTATTAGAATTATATTATTATTTGTTATAATTATTTATAATTATTTATTATATTATAATTCATAATTTTGTTTTTAAAAAAATGTCATACACGGGATGCCTATTAAACTCTGGTTTGGTCAGATTTAAGTGAGGTATTCCTAAGAATTACAGGCCTACAGTATAAAACGCCAAATTTCCTTGCAAATAATGGTACCGCTTTCAGCATCTTTTTTTCTGAAAGAATCATACCGCCAGGGAGGTTAAGGAAGAAAACACAGTTCCTGAAAGTAAATTAGTGGGCTTGGCCAAATGGTCAGTTTACAATGACATTCCTATAGCATTAGGTCAGTTAAGGTAAAACCATCCTTATGTCCTTTTCTGGCACCTTAACCAGGTTTTTGAGGTATTCCTATACATTAGCGAGCCACAGTCGAGGAAATATTAATTTCTCCATTGCAAGGGTTTAATTATGTCTGCTTTTATTTTATCTCGGTTTGGTGGCTCCATTTTCTGCACTCCTTGGTAGTCACCGCTTAGGACCTCACTGCTCATACCATGCAGAAGGTTTTAGTATTTTAACAAGTGAAAAACCATACTGTCATCCTTGTAAAATATGCACACGTGAATTAAGAAAAAATATCTTTGGCCAATTTAAAATCAGCAGAAAACAAATAAAAACTGTGTACATGAACATTAAAATTCTTCCCACTGCAGCATCCTTTCCAACGTGTGTGCAGAAAATTAAACAGATAAATTGAAATGAGTAAAAACAAACAGCAACACAATAAATAGCACAGCACAAAGCAAACCTAGGTACAGAAAATTCACAAGATGGAAAGAGAATTAAAACTTAATTACAAGTTGGTGTTCAGCTGACCATGGTAAGTAAGAGGAAAGCTTAAGAAGCAACATGTCACAAATGATGGTCTTCTTTATCTTGGTGACCAGCAGGGTGATATATACTGCCTGGCACACTTCCAACTAGTATGTTCTTAGCTTGATAGAAAGTTTTAGTGTTATGGAGAAACATGACCGCTAAGTGTTGACAAGCATGTTCTACAGAAGTGACTATGACAACAAAAAACGGCTGTCGTCACTAAACATAAATGATTGAGAAAATAGCCAGTGTAAGATGGCAAAAGATGGTTCTGTGAATGTAGTTTATTTGCTGTCCATGTTCTTCGAAGAAATTTCTACCTTCCTTCCTGTCTCAGTGATGCAACAGTTATTCAGGGAGATCTCACAAAGACAAACTACATTCACAGAACCATCTTTTGCAATTTTGCACTGGCTATTATCTCAATCATTTATGTTTAGTGATGACAGCTGTTTTTGTTCTCATAGTCACTCCTGTATAACATGCTTGTCAACACTTAGCGGTCATGTTTCCCCCATAACCACAACATCACAAACATACCAGCTGGAAGTGTGCCAGGCAGCCGCTATCTCTCTGCTGGTCACCAAGATAAAGAGGACCATGTGCTTGCATGGGTTTCCTCCCACATTCCAAAGACATGCTGGTGGGTTAATTGACTCCTGTCTAAATTGGTCCTAGTATTGTAATTTATTGTAAGTGTAATTTTATATTTGTGTATGTATAAAAATGAGTTTGGTACCCTTAGATTGAAAGACCCTTGAGGGCAGGGACTGATGTGAATATACAATATATCATATGTAAAGCGCTGCGTAAATTGATGGCGCTATATAAGTAGCTGTAATAAATAAAATCACATGTTCTAACCCTGCCCGTCTCTAGGAAAGTATATTTTTGCTGGCTTGTGGGAAGAAAGGTGAAAGTGTCAAAGCTGAACTCCTCTTGCAGTCCTGTACAGCAAAGCTCAGAAAAGCAGCACAAGGAGTCAGTCAGCTGTGATGCAGTACGCATGTGTTAAGAATAAGCATGCTGACTGGAGGAAAGAGAAGACTGACATAGATAAGTTTGTCCATATGCTGCTTCTCATTTCACTGTCCAGTCACAGGCTGGAGAAGTGACAAGACCTGCAAGTGTTCTTTAATGGCAACTGGAAAGAAAATACGGTCCCTTGCCTTTCCAAACTGGTCTGTGCTGAATGGATATAATGGATAATCAGACATATGCATCCTTTCACAGATGAATCGGCTGCCTCAAGTATTTTTATATCCGTATTTTGGGTGTTTAACAAATGTTTCTTTGGAAAAGCCCAGGCAAGCACAGGAGAAACTTTAAACTCCACACAAACTGTACCTGAAACAGGAGTTGATTTCAAGAGCTTACTACCTTCAACAGAGCCACATTGAGCCCTACCACTAACACTGCAAGATATACTTTTATAACTTGCAGAACAGCATTTCCTAATGACATACAGCACACTATAATGTCATCCCAATCTTAGTCCGTAGGGTTCAATATTGAGTTGGCCCACCCTTTGCACCTATAACGGCTTCAACTCTTCTGGGAAGGCTGTCCACAAGGTTTAACCGCTTGCTGACCAGCCTTTTACGGCAGCAGGTCGGTTCTCGTGCGCAAATCGCTGTAGCTGTACGACAGCTAGCAGGCACGATGGCAGGCACCTTGCGCACGCTGCGGGAACATGCCCTAGGGAAAAAATGGTGGTTGTTGCAACTATTTATCTCACACTGTATTTGCAAACAATTTTTCAAATGCTTTATTTTTTTTTGGGGGGGGGTGTGTTTTATGATTAAAAAAATAACAAAACTGTAAAGTTAGCCCAATTTTTTTATATAATGTGAAAGATGTTGCGTCGAGTAAATAGATACCCAACATGTCACGCTTTAAAATTGCACACACTCATGGAATGGTGCCAAACTTCAGTTTAAAAATGTAAAAATCTCCATAGGCAACGCTTTAATTTTTTTTCCAGGTTACCAGTTTAGAGTGACAGAGGAGGTCTAGTGCTAGAATAGTTGCTTGCATTCTTACCACACGCAGTGATACCTCGCATGTGTGGTTTGAATGCTGTTTACATATGTGGGGGCTGGACTTGCATGCACATTCGTTTCTGAGCGTGAGCTAACTGGGACAGGGGCATTTTTTAGATTATTTTATTTGTTTACTTTATTTTTTAAATGTTTACACTTTCTTTTACATTTTTTTATTTTTTTGGATCACTTTTATTCCTATAACAGGGAATGTAAACATCCCCTGTAATAGGAATGGTTTGTGACAGGTTCTCTTTATGGAGAGATACAAGGTCAATATGACCACATATCCCTCTTCCAGGCTGGAAAGCATGAGATTGGTAAAAAAAATATCACAATCTCATGCTTGCTAGCCATGATCGCGGCTTTGTTTACAACCGTGGCCCAGACATGACGTCATAGAGATCTTTATAGTCGTCATCTGGCAATGGTCGATTCTTTCTCCAGGTCCCCAATGGTACTGGAGAGCCCAGAGAAGCATCGGATGGTGGCGGAAGGGGTGGTGTCCCCTCCCGTCGCCTCTAAGAAGATCAAGCGGTGGAACTTATGGTGCACAGCTGAAAAAAGGATATCTGAATGATGCCTGTAGCTGCAGGCATCATTCAGATATTCCCACTGAAAGTCAATCACGTCATGGAAGTGGTTAAAAATTGGCATTTTTTGTTTGTTGTGCTCAGATGCAGTGTACGTAGTTCTGCTTTAAGAACATAACTCGTGCCTTACCCTTAGTTTCTGCATTCCTTGTTATCTCAGTGGTCTCATTAAAAAAAATCTTGCTTGTTGCGTCATCTGCAGTTCATCAAGTAGCTAGCTGGCTCAGTTCTAAACAGCCTCTCCCTGCTAGCTGGCTTCAGTGGAGACAACTGGCCATACTTTGTCTCCACATACCACATTTCTCCACTGTGTCTGCTTCTGTGTACACTGACCCACTCCAGACTTTCCTTTTTAATGCTCGTCATAGCTGACCAGCTGCAACCGTTTTCAAGCAAATTACATTTTTTACATGCAACACGCAGGGATCATAGCATCCCAGACAGACAAACAGTAAAAGCCAAGAGTTAAGTAGTTTGACATGAAGAAAAGTTTTGATATATTAGCTGATTATTAGTCTATTACTTTAATCACTGCAATATGCCACCAGCTCCCAAATGCATGTAAAGTGTTGCCTTGTAGAATTTAGAGTTTACCTACAGTGCTCAGCATAAATGAGTACACCCAGTGCCGATCCTGACCTCCCCATGGGGCCCTAAGCAAAATGACATGTCACATTAAAGTTGAGAAGCGGGGGGGGGGGGGTGCTGACTTCTTACCTCTTCTCTCATGCAGACAGCGAGTTAAAAAGCCAGGTGAGGGGCCGGAAATGACTTCTTACCAGGAGGCGGGGCCTCTAGTAATTTGGGGGGCCCTAAGCGGCTTGCATAGTGAGCCTTTAGGGCGGATCGGCCCTGAGTACACCCCAACAGATTTGTCAGAAAACCTTTACCTTCCTTTCAGAATCAATATTTTTTTATGGGACACTATACTACAAAATACTCCCACAAATGCGGGCCATTGATTGCAACCAAGATTTATTAATTTGCGCACACAAAGTATTTTTCCTAACAAATTCATTCAAGACCATGTTGCAAAAATGAATACACCCCAATGAAAGTCTAAGGCTGGGTATATTGTATAGATTTTCATAGAGGAGGAAAGGTTGCTCTGTCCGGTTATTATCACCTTTTCTGTCCCTGCTGGTGAAAATGGTCACTGAGAGAAAGTGATAAAAAAAATACAAAATGTTGAGTCACCAGAATAGGAATAAGGAGGAATTTTACAATAGACACACTTGTTCCAGTAACCACTTTCCAAGAGGGGAATTCCCCTTGCTTCTCATTGCATCCCTGGGACAGGGAGTGAGGACAGTTATCCCCAACAGGATACAGAAAGCAACAAATAAACTGTATTTGAGGGCTCATTTACATGTGCCTTGAACATGCTCGGAAAGTTTTTCAGAAAGTGTTTGACAGGCGATGAGATGGCATTGTATCGCTTCCTCACCACCCGCTTTAACCCTTTGAACCCCGCACTAGTGTGTTGTAATCACATGCTTTCCACGTGGCTGTGGGGCACCTGCAAAGAAGCCCCATTCGCTTTTAATAGGTCGTGCTTGGCTGGCCATGACGCGTGTACACCTTCGGCCACTGCCTCTGCAGCTAAAGGTGGAGCAGTTGGAGGTAAAAATGTATCTCAACCACAGCGTTTTCCTGCTCCCCAACCCTTAGTAAGAATGAACCCCATAGCTCTTTGCTATGCAAACATTGTTACTTTTATATCCACTCTGTTTTAGTCTTGAGCTCAAAGGGATGAGCTTCGATCTGTAGATATCAGTTAGGCCATGTTCACAATGGCGTGAGAAATCGGCGTTTGAGGTGTGATTTTTGCCTACCATGGATAATATGGACAGTGGACAGAGCTGTTCACATTTGAAAAATATATAGCGTTTGTATTGCTTCTCAACACGTTGAGCCTGGGAGGAGTTTAAGTTTGTCAACTCCTTCCATTCAAATCTATAATAATGCACTGTAAGATCATTTTTTACAACCCAAAAAACGAGATCGTTTAAAACAATGTTTAAAAATGCAGCATGTTTGAATTTTTTTTTGTCGTTTTTCAGAACCTGAAAAATTATTTTTTTAAATGACGTTTTTGAAAAACAACGTTTTCTTAATGCCAAAAAATGATTGTGCATACTAGCTCATTATGCCTTTGTCTTGCAGGTGTTGGTTTTTGTCTTGTTTTTTTTAAAGTGCTTTTTAAAGTTACACCCGCTTTAAACATTCAGTTTTGGATGAATGTAATTACCCAAATAAAAAACAGTGTTTATTAATTTGAGAACATTTTCTCTCATGCTCCTTTTGAATTAGATTTTCGTCACTGTGGTGGAAAACTAATGGAACTTTGGCCCCATTAACAGATAAAAATTGTATCAAACGTTCTTAAAATGGAAAATTTCAAACAAATTTTTACTAGTCTGTGACCAGTCGTAGTTTACCGTAATTAGTCCTATTTAATTCCTTGTTCCATTTTTCCATTCAACTCATATATTCCTATTTTTGTTTATATTATTATACAAAAACAAGTCTCCTGCGCTCTGATATTTTTAGGAAGTACTATGAAGTGGTGCAGTTCAATTGAAAGTTATCATCTAGAGTCTTGCAGCCCTCCTCAGAATCGTGGGAATTCATGAAACTATAAAAGAGAAAAAAAAGAGCGGAGGGCGCACCGACCTCGTGTGATACTGATAAAATGTATTTATTCCAATAGTAAAATCAATGGTTATACTCACAAAATTGGAGTTAAAATCAGGCTTTAAAAATGAGTACAGCAGATGTTTATATTATTAACCATTAATAACGGTTTTAATTCTACATTCAAAAAGTGCAAGATTTAAAAAAAAAAAACAACTTTTAATTGTACCAGAATTTATATTTTAGTGTAATTTTAAACCGGGCAAATTACAGAATAAAATGTGTACTTTTTTTCTACAGTACCACTATTCATTTTTAGAAGCAAATATATCTTAATTGGTTTTACAAAATAACAAAAAAAAAACATGCCACTTCAAGGTAAGAAAACGGCTGTCAACATGGGGCCCAATCATAGTTAACACGTTACACTATTAAGAGTAGAAAAATGACTGGTTAACCACTTAAGGACCAAGCCTGTTTTTCAGATTTGGCGTTTACAAGATTAAGCCCAGGTTCACACTGGGTACGATTTGCTTCGATTTGAGATGCGATTTCACTTGTGAAATCGCATCTCAAATTGGCGGCAATTGTCGGCAATGACACCGTCCTAATCGGTGCGAGGCCGCATCTGCGGCGCTGCACCGATTTCAAAAAGTAGTTCCTGTACTACTTTTTGCAATTTAGGGCCGCAATTTACATAGACATCTGTGCAGAAACCTGCACAGATGTCTCTTAAATCGCGGCCGAAATCGGGACTGCTAGCGGGAGTGAAATCGTGCGAGTTTAGCTGAACTCGCACGGCTTCACTCCCGCAGCCCAGTGTGAACCAGGGCTGAAACATTTTTTTTTTTTTGCTCGAAAATTACTTAAAACCACCAAACATTATATATATTTTTTTCTAACACCCTAGGGAATAAAATGGCGGTCATTGCAATACTTTTTGTCACACCGTATTTTTTGTATTAAAAAATAAGACAACAGTAAAGTTAGCCCAATTTTTTAATATATTGTGAAAGATAATGTTACGCCGAGTAAAATGACACCCAACATGTCACGCTTCAAAATTGCACCCGCTCGTGGAATGGCGTCACTTTTACCCTTAAAAATCTCCATAGGCGACGTTTAAAAAATTCTATAGGTTGCATCTTTTGAGCTACAGAGGAGGTCTAAGGCTAGAACTATTGCTCTCGCTCGAACACCTCACGTGTGTGGTTTGAACACCGTTTTCATATGCGGGCGCTACTCACGTATGCGTTCACTTCTGCGCGCGAGCTCGTCGGGACAGGGCGCTTTAAAAAAAAAATATTTTCTTATTTATTTTTATACATTTTTTACACTAATTTGATCACTTTTATTCCTATTACAAGGAATGTAAACATCCATTGTAATAGAAAAAAGCATGACAGGTCCTCTTAAATATGAGATCTGGGGTCAAAAGACCTCAGATCTCATATTTATACTAAAATTCAAAAAAAAAAAATGTGTCATTTGAAAAAATGACAACAAGAAAATATTGCTTTAGGAAGCATAGGCGGAAGTGACGTTTTGATGTCACTTCTGCCCTGCTATGCTATGGGGACGGGTGGGGGCCATCTTGCCCTCGCTCGTATCCCAGCCGAGCAGGGGAGAGGACCCGCTCGCCTCTGCCGCTGCCGACGGCTCCGGTAAGCGGCGGAGGGAGGGGGGGAACCTCTCCTGCCGCCGATAACGGTGATCTCGCGGTGAATCTGCCGCGGAGACCACGGTTATTGTTGACAGGACCGCTCACTGAAAAGATAGATATCTCGGTTGTGGCAGCAGCTGCTGCCGTTACCGAGATATCCATCTTTTAAAAAAATGACGTGTATATATACAGTGAGCGGTCCTTAAGTGGTTAAAACATATGCTTCTCAAGTAGTTTAACATATAAGCAATTGGTAGTCAAATAATTAAGGCCAAGGCCTAAGATAACAGAAGGCGACGTGGCCAAATAAAAAAATATTTAGTGCGGCTGAGTGCGGCTGTTCATTTTGCATCATTCCATGCATTGCCAGCATCCGTGGCTTCGGATCTGGTGAGAAGACACTTGATTGGTATCCTGGAGCAGTGATTTCTTCTTTTCATGGATGGCATGCATGCTTTTTTTTTTTTTTTTGTTTTGTTCACTTTAGTTTACAACCACTCCAGTTTAGTTTGCCTTTACTTTTAAAAAATAAAAATAAGTTATTTACATATTTCTATTTTTATTTTTATTTTTTTTATTTTTTTTTATTTATATAACAGGGAGACGGGTCCACATGAACCACCATGACAGTACAGTGAAATACAGCAATACAATTACAGATGAAGACAGTACACAGTACATATGGGTACACAATTTCCGGCACGGCGCGTCCACGGGGAATGTTCTCCCACGGGCCTGTGTAAAACACCTGCCCGTGGGTAAGCTCCGTATGCAATGGGATTGAGCATCAACAGCCGGTATCGACATCTTAGCACCACTTTAATATCTAGTCTCGTCTCCGGCCGGTTGCCCCACATACATCATACGAGCCAAGCCACTGCGGCCCTGTGGGTCCCGTCCTCTCACTTTTCCAAATAACAAAGAACCAGGAGAGAGAGAAAAGAAAAAAGGATATTAAAGAAAGAGAAGAAGAGTACAGGCCTTTCAAAAGATGGACAAGGCCTGTGTAGTTAAATAGAGAAATCATGGTTAAGGGGGAAAGAAGGGAAGGGGGAGGGGTGATGGAGGTACTCTGAGGTATTGGGGGGGGGGGGTAGGACGGGTGGGGGAGATTCACGAACAAGGATCCCTACAGTCAGTTTTTAAAGGGCATTAGTTTAAGGTGTCCCCTCCTCTGAGTGCCTGGCCTTCCTCTGAATATATAAATACATTCCAGAGTTGCCAAGTTGCGGTAAACAATTCCTGTCTATTTTGGCTCGTAAGGATGAGGTCTTCCATTTTTTTTATTTCGTCCACCTTTTGTAGCCATATGGCTACAGTCGGCGGGTCTGACGATTTCCAACGAAGGGGGATGCACATATTTCTATTTTTAAAGGGTTAGTAACTATGTTTGAAAATGGTGTTCTTGAACTTGTTTACTTTAATTATTTATATTGTTACTTTGATGTAATTATTGTAACCAAAGCCCTCTTTGCGTTTGCAGGCTCGCTTGTCTTATATGAGGATTAAATACCTCTTTTTCTCATGGCTGGCGGTGTTCATAAGCAGTTGGGTCATATATGTACGTTACAACTCGTACACAGAGCTCTGCAGAGGACATGAGTGCAAAGCTAACATCGTAAGTATTTTCAAATGACAGAAATGATTGTATTTCAAACATTAGTAATGAAGATGGTGCTTGTATGACTCCTAATGGAGATGGTGTTGTATAATGTGATTGCCTACACCCACTTAACCGTTTGTGGCTTACACTATGGTACTTTTTGTTTTTTATTGTTGGAGCCGTTTCCCTGCTACTGCACAATACTGCTTGTTCGCTGTGTCATTTGTTCCTATACATGGACTGCAGTGTCTGGCTGCAGCTTCTCCTTTTTTTTTCCTTTTCTAGATCTTTTCCATTGTATCACTGCCCCATGCATAGATTGCAGGTTCACCACTATAGTATGACTAGGCATACATGAATTTATTTTTCAACCAAGCGGTTGAATGAAAGAAAAACGGAAAATTGTATACTTACCTTTCCGTAATTTTCCTTTCCTGACGCATCTTCATGGCAGCACACACTGGGTTGTGGCTCCGCCCCCACAACCTGACAGGATTGGTTAGCTATAAATTTGAAGGGGAGACACCCGGCATTATTCTCCGTAAATATCATCATTGAACAGTAGGGTGGGCAGCTGTGTGCTGCCATGAAGATGCGTCAGGAAAGGAAAATTACGGAAAGGTAAGTATACAATTTTCCGTTTTCCTGACGCATTCATGGCAGCACACACTGGGAAATAACTCGCCAGTCGGGAGGGTTCAATGCAAAAAGATTTTTATTCCCTAGAGAGCAGAGGAATTGGCCCTGATGACAGATCTGCCAAATTCGGCTGTAGCCAAGAGGGCGGCGTCCACCCTGTAGTGGGAAATGAAGGTATGCCTGGAAGACCAGGTTGCTGCTCTGCATATAGTTTCCGAAGAAACGCCGCAATATGCTGCCCAAGAGGTTGCCACTGCCCTGGTCGAGTGAGCCCTGATGCCTTCCGGAATCTCCAGTTGCTGAATGGAATATGCTTTTCCGATAGCCTTGACAAGCCAAGAGGCGATGGTGCGGGAAGTGGCCGCCTGGCCTCGCCTGGCCCCGTGAGGTATAATCAAGAGGGCGTCTGTTGACCGGAGATGAGTAGTAGCCGACAGATACTTAGAAATTGTAGACTTGATGTCCAAGGCATGAGGTTCGCCATTCTCGTTAGAAAGGCATGGAAGGACGATGTCCTGGCCGTAGTGGAAGGCCGAGGTGACTTTGGGAAGGAAATGATCTGAAGGTCTCAGTATCACCCTGTCGGGCCGAAAAACCAGGTATGGCTCCTTAGACATGAGAGCTTGTAGCTCCGACACCCTCCTTGCCGAGGCGATGGCAATGAGGAAGGATAATTTCAAGGTCAGATCCCATAGAGAAATCGAGTCAAGTGGGAAGAAGGGTGGGTTGGAAAACGCTTCAAGGACCACCGAAAGATCCCAGGCCGGGAAGGACAGTTTTCTGGGCGGTCTGATCTTTATGCATGCCTTTATGAATTTGATGATCAGAGGATGCAAGGCCCATCTGGTGCCAGTTTTGGCGGACAGAGCGGAGATCTGTACCTTTATGGTGCTTGAATTTAGGCCTTTGTCGACTCCTGTTTGCAGGAACTCAAGGATCTGGCAAGGATCGGGAGAGATGGGATTCCAGCCTTTAAGTTGCGCCAACTGGGCGAATCTTTCCCACACCCTGGTGTAAATGGTGTTTGTGGAGGCTTTCCTGGCTTGCATTAAAGTTGTTATAACCGCCTGGGAACATCCCTGTTCTCTTAGCCTAGCCCTTTAAACCTCCAGGCTGTCAGGTGGAGCCTGTCTGGGACTGGATGGAGAACCCGACCTTGGAGTAGGAGATCTGCTGCGACCGGTAGGCGGATTGGAGGTCGGGTATTGAGCTGTAGGAGCGTGGTGAACCACGGCCTCCTCGGCCAGAATGGAACTACTGTGATTACTGTGGCCGACGACCTTCGGAGACGAGATAGAAACCTCGCTATAAGAGGAGTCGGGGGAAAGATGTAACCCAGCTTGAAGTTCCATGGGTGAAGAAGGCAATCTGTCCCCTCTGCTGTCGGGAAGGGTACTCTGGAAAGGAACCTTGAGCATTTGGCATTTGCTGGTGTTGCTGCCAGATCTATCTCCGGAACCCCCCATGCCTCCGTCAGAACGGAGAACTCCCGGGGATTCAGAGACCATTCGTTGTTGGACAGGAGCTCCCTGCTCAGAAAGTCGGCTAGCGTGTTCTGTGCCGCTGGAACATAGACCGCTTTCAGGTCCAGAAGATATACCTGGGACCATTCCATTATGGGGTGAACTTCTTCTAGAAGAGTGTGGCTCCGGGTACCGCCCTGCCTCTGGATGTATGCCACCGCTACCCTGTTGTCCATCCGAATTAGGACGCTCTTCCCTCGTAGTAGAGGTGCGAAGGCTAAGAGGGCCTGGAATGCCGCTCGGAGCTCCAGTATATTCGAGACTATCCCCCGAGCCGGGAAGTGCCAGTGACCCTGGGCTGTCTGATCCAGGTAATGAGCCCCCCAACCTCTCTCGCTGGCATCTGATGTCACTATTTCTGGTTTTGGAGGGGCTATGGGCCTGAATCTTCTGAGGTTGGGAGGGCGAGTCCACCACAAAAGAGAGAGTCCCACATGGCTGGGGATGCTGATGAGTTGGTGCATCGAGGTTCCATCCCACTGTCTGAGAAAGGTGTTTTGCAAGGTTCTCATGTGCCATTGGGACCATTGTACCATGGGTATGGTTGAGGACATCGAGCCCAGCATACTGAGGCAAGCTCTGGACGACGTGAGATTGGAGGACAATAGATTCCGAACCTTCCGTACTAAAGGCTGCACCTTCTCTAAGGGTAGTTGTACTCTGTTCCGCTTGGTATCCAATTCTGCCCCCAGGAATACCATGGATTGTGATGGCTGAAGGCTGCTCTTCTGCCAGTTGATTAGCCAGCCGAACTTCTGGAGGGACGAGATTATGATCTCCCGCTGGAGGAGTAGAGTCTCCCGATTTGCTGCTAAGAGCAGGATATCGTCCAGGTAATGATGTACCCGCAGCCCCTTTTCCCTGAGGAATGCTATGAGGGGGAGAAGGACCTTTGTGAATGTCCGGGGAGCTGAAGAGATCCCGAATGGTAGACATCGGAACTGGTAGTGATGTTGGCCGATGGAGAAGCGCAGAAACTTCTGGAATGCGGGGTGGATTGGCACATGAAGGTAGGCGTCTGATAAGTCTATCGACAGCATCCAATCTCCGAGATTCACTGCCATGAGAATTGACTGGAGACTCTCCATCTTGAAAGCTTCTATTTGAATCCTTCTGTTGAGCCTTTTGAGGTCCAGCACGGGCCGTAGATCCCCTGATTTCTTCCGCACCAAAAAGAGAGGGGAATAAAATCCCCTGCCTCTTTGGTGCAAAGGAACCTCCACGATAGCCTTCTTCTGGAGTAGTTCTAAGATGTATTGAATGAGTAGCTTCCTTTTGTCTAGGGAAGACGGTATCTTGGTGGGTTGGAAAGTAGCGCGAGGCAATGCCCCCATAAAGTTCCATTTGTGGCCATGTCTTATTGTGGAAAGAGTCCATGGGTCCTCTATGTGTTCCGACCATATTTGTGCGAAACTGCTGAGCCTGGCGCCCACCTGAGCTGGGTGGGCAGGCAATACTTCAAAAGGACTTCTGCTGATCCCCTGCAGTATTGGCCTTGGACTTCTGACCCCTCGCAAAGGGAGGGCGAGTAGGTCTCCAATCCCTTCTGAACTCCTTGCCGGGGCGATAGGACCTGGCTTCCCTGTATCTCTCGGGCAGATTACGCCTGAAGGTAGGACCTTTCTGAGGCTTGGGCCTCCTGTCGGAGGGAATAAGCCCCGACTTTCCTCCAGTGACTTTGGAGATTGCCGAGTCCAATTTCGTACCGAACAGGCTTGTGTCATCATACGGAATCTTGCACCAGTTGGATTTTGAAGATGTTTCAGCGACCCAAGGTTTCAGCCATAAGGCTCTGCAGGCCATCACTGAGGCTAACATGGACCTGGCCGAAGAACGAATGACGTCCACCGAGGCCCCTGCCACAAAGTCACCGGCTAGCCTGATCTCCTGCAAGGAAGATATTATGTCCCCCCGGTCGGCACCTTCTAGGAGAGCCTTCTCGGCGCTGGCTGCCCATACGGAAATGGCCTTGGCGACAGCCGCGGTGGCAATAGCTGGTCTACATGCTCCCCCCGCCGTGGAGTATGCTTTTTTCAACTCCAGGTCGATCTTGCGGTCGAGAACGTCCTTGAATGAGACCGCGTCTTCTATTGGCAGAGTGACGTGCCTGGCGAGCCGCATAAGGGATGAATCCACAACAGGAGCGTTGATGAGGGAAGCGATCTTAGATTCCTTCAGAGGATACAATTTAGCAAGTTTGTTGGACAGACCGGGCCGCTTGTCCGGTTTTTCCCACTCTTCCTTAATGAGGTCCTCCAATTCCTCAATGAAAGGGAACAGTTCTGGATCCCTCCTTAATTCGGGGAAGTATTTCCCAACCTTTGGTGGTTCCGACACGGGTTCTTCCCAACCTATTGTCTCCTTAACCGAGCGAGCAAAGGGTTCGACCAGGCTAAAGTCAAATCCGGACACGAGCTCTCGATCCTCCTGATCGGAATGAGCCTCTATTAGCTGGGCATATGGGCCAGAAGCGGATGAAGTGCCTGGGATGGGCCCATCACGGGCCAGAGGATGTGCCGTCCAGATTGATTCCTGTGCTGGCTCCTCTATGTGGTATCGGGAAGAGAGATCCGTAGCCATCCTGGCGTCCGTCTCCTTTTCTCTAGTTGCTTCGTTGAAGCAAGTGCAACATGCTAGCTTTCCTGGCAAAGCAGTAGCACCGCAGACCCAGCAGGCATTTGCTGCAGGACGGGTATGGTAGCGCTGGCGGTGGCATGAGGGAGACCGTCCGTGATGAGACCGGCTGTGACGGGAGCGGCTGCGGCGTGATCGGCTATGCCTTGATCGATGGTGTCGGGAGGAAGATCTTGACCGACTTTTACGGGACCTCCTGCTTGATGCATGCCTGGACCTCTCCCTGCGCCGTGGGCTTGCGTCTCTTGGCCTAATGGGACTGCAACAGAAGGCAGTGTTAGCGGCCGGCTCTCTTTTTTGTCTCTTCTCTACTTACCTAATAATAAGGCGGCCTCCATACCTTGTTTGCTGGTAGTGGTCTGCGAGGGCAGTGGGCTCCATGAGGAATACAGGAAGCAGCAGAAGTGGAAGCTGAAAGGGAAGCCAACAGATGGTTAAAAAATAAATAAAAAAATAAATAGCTATAAGCCATTTGACTGGGAAGGTCTTGGATGAGGGCGAGGGAGCTCTCTGGCGTCATTACACTGCTGCGCGCCTGCGCAGGACGTCCGGGGGACGCGGCGGCTGAGGAACTACATGGCTCAGAGAGCCTGCTTTGTGAAGGTACAAAAATGAAAAAAGTTAATAAGTGCAAAGTATCAGAACTTCAGTGGGCACAGTAGAGTTGTAGAGATTCGTTTTTATGGTAATAGTAAAGATAAAAAACGAAGGGGAACCCAAAGAGGGAAGAAGAGAGAGAGGGAGAACCCACTGCCTATTTAAGCTTATTTAAAGCTTGTCTATATGCCAGGAAATTAGCCGGGATTAACCCCTGAGACCACCAGAGCGGGGTTCCCCCTATAAAGCTCTATTAGAGACTGTACAAGGGGGACTTCCAAACAGGAGAGGCTGAACCTGCTGGGGCGATAGCGGTAGGAGACAAGCTGTACGTCCACGTCCTGTCAGGTGAGGATAAAAAAAGAGAATAATGCCGGGTGTCTCCCCTTCAAATTTATAGCTAACCAATCCTGTCAGGTTGTGGGGGCGGAGCCACAACCCAGTGTGTGCTGCCATGAATGTGTCAGGAAATGATGATTCAATGTGGATTGGGGAATCGCTCCCACAGGGCTATTTTGATTCTGACAGCAGAGAGATTTCCCCACAGTCAGAATACACTGATCAGCGCCAGCAGCACCGATTGAGAGAAAAATATCCGACAGGCTGGTTGTATACAAGTCAATTGATAGGCTTGTGTACAACCAGTCTGCTCATGCATGCTGAACCAGACTAATTCTAATCCATATATGGTCAGCTTAACTGGTAACCTTTATTTTTAAGTGACTGTTCTGTTGTTATATGCAGATTAAATGTTTTTTTTTCACCTCCATCAATGGATTTGCATGAAGCTAATTGGTTACCCTGAATTTCTCTCTATTTGAAAAGCGCAGCTGAAGAAAGATATTTTAACTTTGCATTTGGTGTAATTATGATTTAAACTACAGGTCTTGGAAACTGTAGCTGTATTTGCCTTGTTGCTCCTGCAAGGTATATTTTTGGAATTGCTTTAACTTAAAGTGTTACTAAACACACTACAGTGAAATCAGTCTGTATATGCAGTAAAGCATGCTTGTTATATTTACTGTGGAACCTAAGGGTGTAAAAAGACTGTTTGTTTGATTCTGACACTTCTGATTCTCCCCTCCTTCCACTGACTCTAATAATTTCCTGATAACACAGAGGCCCAGATTCTCGTAGGAGATACGACCGTCGCATCTCTGAGTCTGAGGCGTCGTATCTTGGCACCAAAGAATCAGATACGCCAAAATTCCTCTAAGATACGACCAGCGTAAGTCTCCTACGCCGTCGTATCTTAACTGCATATTTACGCTGGCCGCTAGGGGCGTGTACGCTGATTTACGCCTAGAAATATGTAAATCGGCTAGATACGCCTATTCACGAACGTACGCCTGGCTGACGCAGTACAGATACGCCGTTTACGTTACGCTTTTTCTGGCGTAAAGTTACCCCTGCTCTATGAGGCCTATATGAGGCGTACCAATGTTTTACGTCGTTTGCGTAAGTCGTTCGCGAATAGGGCTGGGCGTCATTTACGTTCACGTCGAAAGCATTGGCTTTTTGCGGGTTAATTTGGAGCATGCGCACTGGGATACTTTCACGGACGGCGCATGCGCCGTTCGGAGAAAGCGTCATTTACGTGGGATCACAAAACATTTACATAATGCTGCACTTGCCTGTCAAAGTTGTGGAGGCGTAACGTAAATAGGATACGTTACGCCCGCACAAAGATGCTCTCTCCTACGTGAATCTGGGCCAGAGTCTATAAATGCCGCGTACACACGATCATTTCTTCAGCATGTCCAAAAAACTATGTTTTCCCAACTTCATCATTAAAACGTTGCCTACACACCATCATTTTTAAAAAAATGATCTAGCAACGCACGGTGGCGTAAAACACGTACGACGGCACTATAAAGGGGAAGTTCCATTCGCCTTTGGGCCGCTTTAGCTGATTCCGTGTTGGTAAAAGACGATTTGCGCTTTTCTGTCTGTTACAGCATGATGAATGTGCTTACTCCATTATGAACGGTAGTTTTACTAGAACGAGCGCTCCCGTCTCATAACTTGCTTCTGAGCATGCGTGGGTTTTTTACGTCGTTTTAGCCCACACATGAATTATTTTTTACAACCCGAAAAAGGACATTGTTTAAAGCGACGTTAAAAAATGCAGCATGTTAGAATTTTTTTTTTTTTGGTTGTTTTTTAGAACCTGAAAAATTATGTGTAGCCCACACACGATCATTTTAAATGACGTTTTTGAAAAACAACATTTTTTTCATTCTGAAAAATGGTCGTGTGTACGCGGCATATAGTCTCATGCTCAGTTTGGTGTGTATTGCTAGAGTTTTTTTTCTTGTGAGGGTATATGTGACCAGCACAGGCCCAATCAGCACTGTTTAGACAGGTCAGCCAGAAAACTACTCCTACAAGCTTAAACCAGTTCTTGGCTGGACACTGATTGAAATCACAAGAACACTAACTGCTGATAAGAAAATGTATTTAGCAGTTAATATTTATTAAAATAACTGAATTTCCATGTGCTGTGTACTGTGGGAGACTAGATATAGTGAATGCAGGGCCCTGGGTTTAGTAACACGTTAAAATCCCTGCACCAAGTATAAAGGGAAAGTCACATGAATAATAAGATTATCGTTGGACATTGCCAGAAGCAGTGGCCTCAGATCATGCAAAACTTCCTGTAAATGTTTAGTCTAGATGTCCATTTTTATATATATATATATTAAACTTTTTTTTTTTTTTTTTTTATTGCCATCTTCATATCTTTTACAAAGTTTGATTTGTTTATACGACTCTTTCCTGGGGGGGATATTGCATGAACTATATCTGAATAGCAATATGTTATCTTGTATTTACATTTCAAAACAACATTTTGGGCAAAGGTTCATCCCATGTACAGCGGATATAAAAAGTCTACACACCCCCTGTTAAAATGTCAGGTTCCTGTGATGTAAAAAAAAATAAACAAATATGAATCATTTCAGAACTTTTGTCCACCTTTTGTTGTGACCTATAAACTGTACAACTCAGTTGAACAACCAACTGAAGTATTTTAGGTGGAGTGAAGTAAAAATCAAAAAATTTAATAATATGGTTGCATAAGTGTGCACATCCCTAAACGAATACTTTGTTGATGCATTCAGTCTTTTTTGAGTATGAGTCTATCAGCATGGCACATCTTTGCAAAAACACTCCACTCCAAATCTGTCTTCTGCTATAACTCTTGCGCAAACCAATCCAATAAACGCCTTTTGCGATTTTTATTACCAAAAATGTGTATAAGAATACATATCGACTTAAACTGAGGAAAAATTTAGTTTTTTTTTTCTTTTAAATGGGGATATTTATTATAGCAAAAAGTACAAAATATTGTGTCTTTTTTCAAAATAGTCGCTCTTTTTTTTGTTTATAGTGCAAAAAATAACCACAGAGATGATCAAATGCCACCAAAAGAAAGCTCTATTTGTGGGTAAAAAAGGACTTCGATTTTGTTTGGCTACAGTGTCGCACGACCGCGCAATTGTCAGTTAAATCGACGCAGTGCGGAATCGCAAAAAAAAATGGCCTGGTCATTTAGCAGCCAAATCTTCCGGGGCTAAAATAGTTAAAATATTTGGGAACTGCTTTGCAATGCATCCTGCACTTAGGACAATAAACATCTTGAGAAATCAATGTAAGCAACATACACTGCCGCATATAGAGTGCAGTGTGTGGAATGCAACAATAAGGATCATATGTTGCATGTAGGTTGCAGTGGTCAGGACAATATAATGAGTAACATAGTATATAAAGAGCATCGGTCAGGACTATATAATGCATAATACAGTATATGAAGTGCAGTGGTCAGGACTATATTATAACATACAATATAGTGTCAATTGTGGTGGTCAGGGACTATCTAGTACAGTGGTTCTCAACTCTGTCCTCAAGTACCCCCAACAGGCCATGTTTTCAGGTTTTACTTTATCTTGCACAGGTGCTTTAGATCAGAGTCAATGGCTTGGTATTTTGAACAGCTATTTTATCTAAGAGACATTTCCAAAACATGGCCTGTTAGGGGTACTTGAGGACAGGATTGAGAACCAGTGATCTAGTGTGTGTATATAGTATAAAAGTCAGGGCTGTGTAAAAAAGAACATAACGTGAAGTAAGTGACAATAGTGTGTAGAGTGTACAATATAGTGTATTTAATGTATAGAAATGTATGTGCAATGGCCAGAACTCTGTAATGCATAAAATATACTTACTGTATTTATCGGCATATAACGCGCACCCCAATTTTAAGAGGGAATTTTATAGAAAAACAATTTTTTTTAGTCCAAATAGTAAATGCAGTTAAATTGAAAAATAAGATCAGCAGCAATGTACAGCAAGCAACTCAGAGAGCAGCTCCTATGTTCAAGGAGATACACAGTACCTTAGGGCTTCTAGCTGTCAGCACTCGATGGTGGAAAGGAGGGAGCTGGAACTCTGACGCAGGCAGCGCTGACCGGGACTGTAGCGCGACTTGGGGCTTCTATACCCAAATGAGTCTGTGGTGAAGGGGAGGGTGAGGAAACCCTTAAACGCGGGCAGCCGAGAGGAGATGACAGCTCGGTGATTTCCGGCGGGCGCTTGTCCCCCGCCTTCCCCTCCAAGGTATGCTATCGGCGTATAGCACGCACCCATGATTTTCCCCCTTTTTTCAGGGGAAAAAAGTGTGCGGTATATGCCGATAAATACTGTACTTTTAGAGAGAAATACAAAAAAAGAACCCCACGCAGGGGTCAGAACTTAAGTAGACCACTTGGCAACTACCTCACATCCTGCCAGTACACAGAAAAAAAGTAACATGGTATAAAACAGGGATCCTCAAACTACGGCCCTCCAGCTGTTGCAGAACTACAAATCCCTTGAGGCATTGCAAGACTCTGACATTCACAGACATGTCTAGGCATGATGGGAATTGTAATTCCTGAACACCTGGAGGGCCGTAGTTTGAAGACCCCTGGTATAAAACAACCCACAAAGTGGTAAATTGGCTTTATCTGGAATTTGGTCCAGGCCTGTGGGTCTGGAAGTGAGTGTAGGTGGGGCAAGGTGGGATTAAGCCATGGGGGGGATATTTGGAGAATACTGCTGTGGAATACGGGGCTCATCAATCCACCCTCCAAGCCCTGAGGGTAGTAAGAGTAGATGGCGTCAGGGGATATGGGGCCTTATTGCCACAAAAATAAGTGATTGTAGGACTTCCAAAGGGAATAGCACTGCCACCTCTAGGACTGTTGCAGTGTTAAAGGTGTCGGGGCAGAGCCACCATTGGGCGGTAACTAATTGCGAGGCCAAAAAATATTTAATTTTATGAAGTGAACTGTTCCTTTAAATGTATAAACTGGTGAATAAGTGCAATAAAGCAAATGTGAAATCACGAATGAGTGCAAAATAAGATAAGTGCAAACTCGTATACAAAATAATAAAATACAATCGCTCTTAATGTAGAGTCTGACACAAGTCTCCTGATAAAATACATAGTTCTTGTGCAATTGATAAAGTGTTCAGTGCTGTAAAAATTCCATTGAATAGTACTTCAGTGCTCAAACGTGCTCCTTTGAAAGAAAAAAAGGGGGCCTCTTCCCAAAAGGAATTGATCCAGAATTAGAGCTCAAACTGGCATGAACTACAACTCCAGGCAGGAAGCTCCCAGTGACAAATTCCAAATGGTGTGTTTCCTCAGCTGGCTCAAATGGACTGTAAGAACTAGCCCTTTTTGGTATCAGAGAATCGATCTCCGCATCAGCATATACAAGATATGAACAGGGAAAAACTTATAGTCAAATATAGCCAAAACATCTTTATGAAAAAAGAGAGCTGCCTATATTTAGGGAGTGTTTAAAAGGCATTAATGTTAAAAGCGCCGGCTGCGGTATCTCACAGCCTCCCGACACGTGATGTCGCACACACACTCCACCCGACACATTTCCCCAAAACTGGCGTCATCTGGGATTGGTGTGATTGACTTGATCCAAGTCAAAGGGTACGTAACCATTTTATGAAGCACATGGAAAAACCCATGCATCATCAGAGAATTTCACACAAATACAACCACTCTACAGTATTTAAAGCTTTTTTTGATGTCAACAGAGGCTCTTGTACCCTGGTTGGTGGGAGAGGCATGTATATTATTAAAAAGTCTACAAATATTTATGTCTGCAGACTTATGAGACCTAAAACCTGTTAGGTCCAAGTCTGACTGAAGGAAGAATAGCATTTAGTATACCCATGAGAAGCATGGTAATAATTTTAAAATTCAGGTTCAACCGTGCTATGGGGATCTGTATGAGGCACAGAGAGCTGGATCTCCAGGGCTTTTATAAATTAAAAGGATATGGGTTCACTCATAGAAGGCGGAAGGGCATCTTTAGCCTGAAAACTCTCCGAGCTAATATTTCACCATATTTCTTGTAATATTATATCAGAAAGCCACCTGGGCCAGGGACCTTCTCGCCATGAAAGGAATTAAAGGCCAAAAGAACCTCCTCAGGCATAATGGGTCATACCAAAAATTCTCTCTTTATCCGAAAGCCAGCCTAAAGCTATCGAGTCGAGGAGGGGATGCATAGCAGCTGGGTCATAATCATGAAGTAAGGAAGAGGAATATAGGTGGCTATAGTAGTTCCTGAACTCTCTTTTATATCATCTGAAGAGGTGATTACCGATCCATCCTCCGTTTTTATCTCTGGGATAATGGTGAGTGGTGTGTCCTGCTGAGACAACAGGGTCAGGAACCTCTTATTACGGTCCCCTTTTTAAAAATATTTTGTTTGCATTTATGAAGATCCAGTTTTGTGACCTCAGATGTATGTAAATAGAGATTCCCCCTGGTGGCTATAATGGCATGAAATTGACGGGAGTTGGATCTGTAGCATAATCCTGGGCCTGAGTGGTAATGTGATCTTGGAGGGCTTGAGTGCTAGAAGCCTGGTCTTTCTGAACTGCTGAAATGGCTGAAATATATTGTCCACTTGAGTATGCTTTAAAGGCATCCTACGTGATAACAGTAGTTGAGAAGCCCTCATTCCTAAGTCAATAATCCTCCAACAAGGGAGACATTTTATCAAAGATATCAGGGTGTAAGAGTCATTGGAAAACCAGGGGTTAATCGAGCGCACTCCGGAAGAGGTTGAACACTAATACAATGAAGGGGTAATTATTAGGATGTAGGGGGAGAGAGAAGGACTGCATATATTAGTCCATTAATAAGTGTCCATGTAAAAAACGAACTATACTAGCACAGAGAAGGCTGCCAGCTTGCAGATAGAAGATGCATCTGAAACGGTAACAAAAGAGAAAAAAGCAGCGCCTTCTAAGCGTAGTAGTTAAAATATTTATTCAAAAGAAATTCATATAAAGGTAACTCACAAAAGAGCTGTAATATAGGGCTTATCTGTAAATGGTTTCATCCGCTATGTGCCCGGATGTAATGGATGCTTTGTCTGCCCAGAGTGTTTGTAGGGCGGAATTCCCGTTGCTCCTTGCCTTTATTGGCATCTGTGAACAAACTACACACTCTTGGTAACAGGACGAGGAGGAGGACGGCGTTCCGTGAAGCACAGCTGTGTGATGATGTCACTTCCGGTTACAGATCACGGGGAGGTGCACGCGTTCGAAGCATGCATGCTTCTTCATCAGGCTCTATAGGGGCCATCTTTGACCAGGGAGAATATAACAGGCTAAACAGTATCCTATTGGCTCTACCATTTGGTATGGAAATTTAATATGCAAACCTCAGCAAAGATGGCTGAACTTGACTGGCAATGTGACCTAATTAGAATTTTAAACAAAATAATATTGAAATTATTATTAAAAAGCTAATAGATTTGGATAATATATATGGAATTTGTAGCAATTAATATAACAGTTCATGTGGTGAATTTCACATAATATTCATAAAAATATTCAATAAAAAACCAACAAGATATATTTTATATCTATAGGAAAGTACTAGCCCTAGACCCTAGGGTTTTAATTTTGCTCTGGGCTATTTGGGCCTTGATGTTTTTAGCTTTTCTGTAGCCAACTATAGGGCAGTCAGAAAGTGTGGATCTGAGATGGGGATCTGGACTTAGTATGGGCCAGTGTTTGGATAAAATCCTTTCCATTTTCCTAAATTGACTATGGAATTGGGTGACAAAACGGATTGGTTGTGTAGTTTCCTCCTGTCTCTTAGGTGTTTTGTTCCTGACGTCTATCGCAGTAATATTGAAAGTCCCCTTCTACAAGCTCCTCGGGGTAACCTTTATCAATGGATTTGTTATTAAGTGTTAACCCATGGGTGGTGTAATCCTGTTGTCTGGTACAGTTTGGTCTTAGTCTATAAATTGACTCTTGCCTGCAGTGGGATTAGTATAGTTTTGGGCGCATATAATATTATTTTCATGGACTAGCTCTAGATCCAAAAAGGCAAGTGTATTCTCATCTGTTACTGCCGTGAATGATAGCCCATAGCATTAGAGTTACAATGTTGCAAAACCTGTGGAATTAGGATTTCTGGACCATCCCAAATGAGGACTATGTCGTCTATGCAACGACCGAAAAATACTAAATTGAATGTAAGGGGGTTGTTATGCCAGATGTGGAACTGTTCCCAATATCCCATGGTGAGATTGGCATAACTGGGGGCAAAATTAGCCCCCATAGCAGTTCCCTGAATTTGAATAAAGAACTCACCATTAGTTTCAAAATAATTGTGTGTTAAACAGAATTTCAACATGTCTAGCAAAAGATGTACCTGCCGCTGATTCAGCATGGGATCTTCATTGAGATATTATTGGGTGGCTAGTAAGCCTACTTGGTGAGGTATGGATGTGTAGAGGGACACAACATCCAACGGTATGTGGCTTCCCATTGATATTGTTGTAGCATCTTAAGTAGTTGTATACTGTCTTTAATGTACGACAGGAGATTGGTAACTAAGGGCTGTAAGAAGTGGTCAATATAAATGGAAAAATAGCTAGCAACACTCTCCATAGCCGCCACTATGGGTCTTCCTGGTGGATTAAGAGGATTTTGGTGGATTTTGAGGAGATGGTAAAAATACAGTCTTATAGATGTCATGTAGTAAAAATGCAACCTCTGTTGTTGTGACTAGTCCCTCTGCTTTAGCTGCATTTATGAGGTCATGAGCTTCCTTAGAGAACATAGATAGTGGATCATAATTGAGTTTTTGATACGTGGTGCTATCCGAAAGGAGGCGGAAACTTTCAGCCTGATAATCTTATCAAATTCTGTACCACTAACCCTACCCCTTTGTCAGCTGATCGAATTACTAGTTGTCTATTGTCGGTTAACTGTTTAAGAGCGGTGTTTTCAGCTATCGTGAGATTGGATGAGGATTTATGTATGGAAGTTTGCTGACACATGCGTTGAATCTCCGTATAAACCACTTGGTAGAAACTTTGAATATAGGGCCCTTTTGAAAAAGTGGGATAGAAAATGGACTTGGGCCGAAATTTGGTCTGTTGAATAGGTGGAGATGTGGACAAATGCTGAGTAAGTAATTCAACATAATCATCCGAATCTTCTGTATAGAGAAGTTCCAAGTGATCTAGAGCCATTCTTTCTGGGACACTACAATCTTGAAAATAATCAGTTGGTGGACAGATATCTAGAGGCCCATCTACTGAGTCCTCATCAACATTGGAATTTGTGACCTTTGTGGTTTTCATATTGAAATACCGCTTAACAGTAATGTTTCTAACAAATCTATTTAAGTCTAGAAACAGAGTGAACGGATTGGGGGAGCTGTATGGGCAAAGGTGAGACCTCGAACGAGTAGGGACTCCTCAGGTTTGGTTAATATATTATCTGATAAATTGAAAATCTTTACAGTTTTCGCAACTTCCCCTTCCTTTCTGTGTCTACTTCGTCCCCCTCTTCTGCGTCTATGATAAGCTTTCTTTTTGGGCAGAACAGGGGGGCAACCACTAAAAAAGGAGCGGGAAATGTAGGACCGAAGGACACCAATCCATCCAGTTGTGGACCCCCAGCAATATTTGAGGGTGGTAGGTGGGAATCAGACACTTGGACTGGGGTAGTGGACCCAGTCGTGGGGCTGT